>NC_073638.1:15362500-15987500 GCF_029407905.1 Bubalus kerabau | reverse complement strand
TTAGGCCTCCAGAACCCCCATTCATAGCAGCCAGATGAATGACACCCCCACCTCTACCCTAGCAGAAGACTGAGGGTAATTCTCTGAAGAAAGTCAAACAGACTTTCATGGGTGGGAGGTACTCTTGAGTACCTCAAGGAGCACTCTTGAGGGTAGGAGCACTACACCGAAGTGGAAATTTCATGAATATTTACATTCTTCTTCTTGAGCCTTCACTTCTTTCCTCCCCTCACTTCCTAGGGTGCTGGCGCCAGACTGATACTCTCCAGCAGGGAGACAAGACAAGTCACTCTGTGAAGAATCAGAGAAGTTCAAGAAATAAGGCCATAACAGTGACATGAGGGCTTCCTCCAAACAGATCACCCATCAGTGAAACCCCCAGTCGACAAGTCCACCTGTATGCAGAGGTCATACTCTGGCACCAGACTGATACTCTCCAGCAGGGAGGCAAGACAAGTCATTCTGTGAAGAATCAGAGAAGTTCAAGAAATAAGGCCATAACAGTGACATGAGGGCTTCCTCCAAACAGATCACCCATCAGTGAAACCCCCAGTCGACAAGTCCACCTGTATGCAAAGAGTCATACTCTCCTACTAGACGGGGCAAGATGGTCAACAATCAACCGAAGCTACAAAGATAGAGGACAAAACAAACCAGAACAGTTAACTTGGAGGGTGCAGCAGTTATACAAGGAAAAAGTAATACTGGAATAATATCACTAATATCCTTAGAGAGATAAGATATTCCATCCATGATATAAGGGCAAGGTGTTACACACACGCACAAAGGCGTTCTGAGAAATTTTGGGGTTGGCCAAAAGTTTGTTCAGTTTTTTCAGTACGATGACTCTAGTAGCACTGAGTTGTCTTTAACTTCATTCAAAACAATTTTGTTGGACTATTGTGACAGCTGTCATATTAGCTTGCAGTTTTTAAAAAAAATTTATCAAAAGTGGTGAATTTTTGTATAGCCATTTTAATATTGAAAATGGAAGAAACAAGCAACGTTTTCAGCATATTATAAATAAAGGTCAATAAAGGTGAAAACACAACTGAATCACAAAATAAAGATTTGTTCAGTGTTTGGGGAGAAAGTGCTCTGATTTATCAAATGTGTCAAAGGTGGTTGGCGAAGATTTGTGCTGGAGATTTCTTGCTGGACAATGCTTCACATTCGAGTAGACCTGTTGAAACTGATAGCAATCCAATGGGGACATGAACTAAGAACAATCTCCGTTACACCACGAGGGAGATATCTGACATACTCAAAATATGCAAATCAAGTGTTGAAAATCATTTGCACCAGCTTGGTCACATTAATTCCTTTGATGTTTGTGTTCCACATAAGTTAAGTGAAAAAACCTTCTTGACCATATTTTTGCATGTGATTCTCTACTGAAATGTAACAAAAATGTTTCATTTTTAAAACAAATTGTGATGGGCAAGGAATACTGTGGATATTGTACATAATGTGGAACAGAAGAGACCATGGGCAAGTAAAATGAATCACCATAAACCACACCAAAGACTGCTCTTCATACAAGGAAGGTGATGTTGCATACACGATAGGATTAGAAGGGAACTCCTTCCAGAAAACCAAGTGATTAATCCCCAAATGCCCCCAATTAGACCAACTGAAAACACCACTCAATAAAAAGCATCCAGAATTAGTCAATGTAAAATGCATAATCTTCCATCAGCATAATGGAAGACCGCATGTTTCTTTGATGACCAAGCAAAAACTGTTACAGTTTGAGAAGTTCTGATTCATCCTCCATATTCATCAGACATTACACCTTCAAATGTCCATTTATTTTGGTCTTTACAAAATTCTCTTAATGGAAAAAATTGTAATTCCCCAGAAGACTGTAAAGGACACCTGAAACAGTTCTTTGCTCAAAAATATAAACAATTTTGGGAAAATGGAATTATGAAGTTGCTTGGAAAATGGCAGAAGGTAGTGAAACAAAATGGTGAGTACATTGTTCAATAACATTTTTGGTGAAAATGAAAATTGTGTCTTTTAGTTTTATTTAAAAACTGAAGGAACTCTTGGGGCAAACCAATAGAAACATGATAGCAAAAGTGAAAAATAAAATGTTTAGAAAATAATGTTGATATCTCCTAGAAAATAGTGCAAAAATAGAGAGGTACAAAATAGAAAAATAGGTCATAAAATTAGAGGACAAATCAGAAGACCTACTAATAATATACAAATGACAGGAATCCCCAAGGGAACAGAGAAAATAAAGATTACAAATAATTCAAGAAAGCCTCCAAAATTAAGGATGTGAATTTCTTGATTGAAATGAGTTCCCAGTAAAATGGTTGAAAATTTAATGATATCAAGGTGCATTATCATGAAATTTCAGAACAATGAGTGCAAAGAGAAGATCCTCCACATTTCAAAGAAAGGTCGGGTTTTATCCAAGGGGCAGGAATAGAATGACAGTAGAATTCTCTATTGACCACAGTAGATGCCAAAAGACAATGGTGCAATGATCTTAATGTTATGAAGAAAAATGATTTCCAAATTAGATTATTTAACCAGCTAGACCCTCACATTAGTAAAGAATAAAGACACTTCTACACCTGGACATTTTATTTCCTATACACGACTTCTGAAAAAAATCTCCTGGAGGTAGGCTCCACCAAGTAAGTAAGTAAACTAGGAAAGTGAGGAAGAGGGGCTCCACAAATCAGGGATTCAATGCAAGAGAGAGGTATGATGGTGAAGGGTAATCCTTACACAACAGCTGTGCACCCACAGTCTGGAGAGCGACCAGTGCACACTGGAGCAGATCAAAGGTCTCTCTGGAAGGGATCTTTTTTTCAAAAAGATGAAATTGATACAATTCTTCATGTGTTTAAACATACTAAGAGCTTTACACAAGGAGAGTTTGGGAATTAATCAGTGATAAGGACATGCTAGGAAAGTAATGCTCAAAATTCTCCAAGCCAGGCTTCAGCAATACGTAAACCATGAATTTCCAAATGTTCAAGCTGGTTTTAGAAAAGGCAGAGGAACCAGAGATCAAATTGCCAACATCTGCTGGATCATGGAAAAAGCAAGAGAGTTCCAGAAAAATATCTATTTCTGCTTTATTGACTATGCCAAAGCCTTTGACTGTGTGGATCACAATAAACTGTGGAAAATTCTGAAAGAGATGGGAATACCAGACCACCTGACCTGCCTCTTGAGAAATCTGTATGCAGGTCAGAAAGCAACAGTTAGAACTGAACATGGAACAATAGACTGGTTCCAAATAGAAAAAGGAGTACGTCAAGGCTGTATATTGTCACCCTGCTTATTTAACTTATATGCGGAGTATATCATGAGAAACTCTGGACTGGAAGAAGCACAAGCTGGAATCAAGATTGCAGGGAGAAATATCAATAACCTCAGATATGCAGATAACACCACACTTATGGCAGAAAGTGAGGAGGAACTAAAAAGCCTCTTGATGAAAGTGAAAGGGGAAAGTGAAAAAGTTGGCTTAAAGCTCAACATTCAGAAAACGAAGATCATGGCATTCGGTCCCATCACTTCATGGGAAATAGATGGGGAAACAGAGGGAACAGTGTCAGACTTTATTTTTGGGGGCTCCAAAATCACTGTAGATGGTGACTGCAGCCATGAAATTAAAAGACGCTTACTCCTTGGAAGGAAAGTTATGACCTACCTAGATAGCATATTCAAAAGCTGAGACATTACTTTGCCAACAAAGGTCCGTCTAGTCAAGGCTATGGTTTTTCCAGCAGTCATGTATGGATGTGAGAGTTGGACTGTGAAGAAGGCTGAGCGCTGAAGAATTGATGTTTTTGAACTGTGGTGTTGGAGAAGACTCTTGAGAGTCCCTTGGACTGCAAGGAGATCCAACCAGTCCATTCTGAAGGAGATCAGCCCTGGGATTTCTTTGGAGGGAATGATGCTGAAGCTGAAACTCCAGTACTTTGGCCACCTCATACGAACAGTTGACTCATTGGAAAAGACTGTGATGCTGGGAGGGATTGGGGGCAGGAGGAGAAGGGGACGACAGAGGATGAGATGGCTGGATGGCATCACTGACTCGATGGACGTGAGTCTGAGTGAACTCCAGGAGTTGGTGATGGACAGGGAGGCCTGGCATGCTGCAATTCATGGGTCGCAGAGTCAGACATGACTGAGCAACTGAACTGAACTGAACTGAAGGACATGAAAAATCTAACAAATTAGCAAGTCACCTAGAGATTATCATATTAAGTGAAGCAAGTCAGAAGGAGAAACATAAATATCATATATCACTTATATGTGGAATCTAAAAAAATGATACAAGTGAACTTATTTACAAAACAGAAATAGACTCACAGACATAGAAAACAAACTTATGGTTAACAAAGGGTATGGAGGGGAGCTAAATTAAGAGTTTGGGATTACAGAGGCATATGTATATAAAATAGGTAAACAACAAGGACCTATTGTGTAGCATAGGGAACTATACTGTATATCTTGCAATAATCTATAATGAAAAGAATTTGAAAAACAATATATATGTATATATATTATAGTATATGTAGTGTTATACACTACATATACATATATACATAAACCAAGTCTCTTTGCTGTACCCTTGAAACTATCAAAGCACTGTAAATTAACTATCAGTTCAGTTCAGTTCAGTTCAGTCACTCAGTCGTGTCCAACTCTTTGTGACCCCATGAATCGCAGCACGCCAGGCCTCCCTGTCCATCACCAACTCCCAGAGTTCACCCAAATGCACGTTCATCGAGTCAGTGATGCCATCCAGCCATCTCATCCTCTGTCGTCCCCTTCTCCTCCTGCCCCCAATCCCTCCCAGCATCACAGTCTTTTCCAATGAGTCAACTCTTCGCATGAGGTGGCCAAAGTACTGGAGTTTCAGCTTTAGCATCTTTCCTTCCAAAGAACACTGATCTCCTTTAGAATGGACTGGTTGGATCTCCTTGCAGTCCAAGGGACTCTCAAGAGTCTTCTCCAACACCACAGTTCAAAAGCATCAATTCTTCAGCGCTCAGCCTTCTTCACAGTCCAACTCTCACATCCATACATGACCACTGGAAAAACCATAGCCTTGACTAGACAGACCTTTGTTGGCAAAGTAGAAAGAAGTGAAAAAAGAACAAGGCAACTATTAACTCCAAGTAATTCAAAGGTTATGCAAATGAAAATACTGACCCTGTGACCCTAGGCTATTAGGTGGTGGATAAACTTGTCTGCAATTAGTTTACATAGCCATAGTAATGAAAAAACTCTAGGAAAAAATTCAGTTTATTTATATTCAGAGTCTTAAGGTGTAGTAAGTACGTGTGAGGTGGGAAGCATGGAAGAGAGCTAAATTCTCATCTTCTATACTAGGAAATCAAGATATGATACCTAAAACTGAAAAATATAAAAAGCGGCAAAGTAAGCATTTGGTTATGTGTTGTAGATACTAAATTATCAGCCCAAAGACGTGAAAAGTAGAGTTAAATGGAGGTAAAATGGAGGCAGTTGCATTGGACTATATTCCTTGTAGAACTTTTTAATTCTGCACATTTAGCTTTCATAAAAGTAACACCACAACATTGTTTTAAATAACTGCAAAAACAAAAGCAACCTCATACTCCAAAAACCCTAGAGTTTCCCATTTGCTATTCAAATTAAACTTTGAGTTTGACTTCATCTGTAAAATCAGTTATTATATGCATTGAAATAGATTGTGAATACAAAAGTGCTTGGACACTACAAGAGTTGTTTAACAACAAGAATTTACAATCCAAAAGTTAGGAATCCTTAACATTGATTTATTCCATCATGTTGTGTGTGTAGCAAGGAGCCGGGACACGACAAACATTATCACTGCGTGAAACCGGTGACCTTGCCTGAACTCACGTGTCCAGTCCCTGCTCCCGCTCTTACCTGTTCCAGGTGGCTATCTACTCTTTGGCCTCTGGGACCAAACTTTTCTGAATTCGGATTCCGGCTTGTGCCACTTCTGGTTGCCTAACTTCAGACAATGTTCTTAGCTTTTTGAATCTCAGCTTCCCTACCAGGCAATAATAGTAAAGCCTCTCTTGCGAAACTGCTATGACAAACACACGAGAAATTAACAGAAAGTCCTTTGCTTTGGTGGGTAAGTAATCACAGCTCCCAACTCCAGCGTCTGTCTTCCTGGGCGCGCGGAACACAGGAGACACCAGCATAATAGAGCTGCTAGGCGCGGGGAGGATCCCGTCACCATGGCAACCGGAGACGCCTCGCGTTCCCTGGCTGCCCGCGGCAGAACGGAGGCCAGCCGGCTGCAGGCCACGAAGACCCCGGCGGCATGAGGGAGGAGGAGGCCGCGGCAGTCGTGACGGTGCCCCAGGCGGGCCGTGATGGCGAGCAGCCCGGGCCTCCCGCAGCGCTCGGGGCGTGCGGAGAACTGGGCGGCGGCAGTCCCCAGGAGTCCCGCAAGCAGTGTGAGTTCCCTTCCAGCCGTCGACAGGGTGGGAGGACGTGGGCGAGGGGAAGCCGTGAAAGGCGAACTGGGGAAACCGCAGTGGGACTAGCTGAAGCCACAAAGGTTTTGGAGGGAGGGGTTGGAGTTGCTGTTTTGGCAAAGGTAAGGGCCAAAGGCATCTGGTCCATTTCCCCAAGCCCTCCTTCATAAAGGTTATCCGAGCCCAGGTAGCCTCCAACTTAATGGGTAGTGGCATTGGCCTGGAAGGTATTGAAAAAAATTGTGCACGTGTGAATACACATACATATAGTATTCAAAATATTAATACAAAATTTATTTTAATTTAAAAATGTGTAAAATATATAAACTTGTTTTACATATAAAATATGAAATTAATTTTTAAATACATAACTTATATACACACGCATGGAAATACACATCATTTTTGTCAATTCCTTCATTTTACAAACCGGGAAACTAAAGTCTAGACTAGTGGAAAGGACATACCTTGCCCAGCATCACTCAGTGCAGGAGAACACCTTCAAACACTTAAACTCCCATCTCTTGGTTCTCTGTTTGTAAATTATGATTACCTGACCCTTTTAGAGTCTCACAATTATGGGCCACATGTTAACACACTGCTGCTGTTTCCTCCTGCCCTGCCAAACATACAAACAACCTTGCAGGAAGTAAAAAGCTGTTCTGGTTCACAACCAACATAGTTGAAAGTTGAGTCCGGGCCAGGTCGAAGCGCTCATCCATCTTGTTCCATAAATTTACATATATTTCCCAGACCCCTGTGCCCGACACGTCTTCAGTAGGTGCTAAGGAATGATGAAGATGAAAATAATAGTCTGAAGAAGGTGAGCAATTCCCAGCCATTCTGCAGAGCCTCACTGATTACCCCTCTAGAGAACAAGGGTTGGGCTGAAGCTGCTCGACTTCCGCTCCCCTAGGGACCACACACCCTGTCTTGAGAGCCCAAGACCTCCCTAGGAGCCTCAGAACTGCCGTTGCCTGCCTTTTTCCTCAGCATCAGTCACAATATACCTGATTATGATGCCTCATTCTTGTTCTTGTCAACAGCACGCAGAGACCTTATTTAGAGCAACTAAGTTCAGTGTATATGTAAGTATTCAGTATATTTAAGGAATTCCTTACTCTGACTTGAAATTCTACCTGGAAATTTTCTCATAAATGATACTAGAATTTAGAGGTTCTTTATTCCTTTTGGCTGTAGGAGCAAAAGGTGGAATTAGCCATTTGCTTGTCAGTTGAACAAATATTGAGTCCTGATTGCGTGCCTTCCATTGGGCGGTTGCTGGGAAATGAGTAATGAATTAAGGCTGGTGTCCAAACACTCAGGGGCTGACAGAGTCAGGGTAGAAACATATGAAAAGTGCCTGCCTCAACCTTCCTGAGCTCATTGTTTAGGGCCTCAGCTCAAGTAGAGACAGATTATTCATACCTGTTAAATTAAATGGGTACAAGTACCCATTTAATTTTCAAAAAAAAATTTTTTTTAAGTCTTCAGTCTCTATTTTTTGGAAAGGTCCTCAGTGTCTCAACAGCTTCTACTCCCTAATAACACATCTGCTCCCAAATATACACAGATAAAATGTGGTCCTTTCCCACTGAAACATCTTTGAATTATATAATGGTGGCTGTTTGAGCCCCACCAAATCTTTTATCGCCTCAGTGTTACCTTTATTTATTCATTTTAGTGTTATCTTTAAAATAATTTGTAATGCTCTCACCATGCTGGCTGAACTATCCCAATATTCTCCATTTTATTAAATCACTGAATCCAGTATTCTAGGTACCATCAGATTAGGGTAGTGTGGTGGGACCATAACTTTGCTTGATCTGAGCATTATACTTCTATTGGGTGAATCTATATAAATTCACAATAGCTGTTTAGGCAGACACATTAGATTCTTAACACACAACAAATGCAATCTATGACATCCTTAGTTTCTCTTTTCCCGTCTGTCCAATTGAAAACATTTGACCAAGGCCTTTTCTGTCCTATACTTATGGAGTTCCTCTGTTTAGTTCTAAATGCAGGTCGTTATATTATCCCCATTAATACCATCCTATGGATATGAACACTTCATTGCAAGTATGGAAGACCCTTTGAGTCCTGAGTTTGCCATTCAGCCCATAAACCATTCACCAAGTCTGTGTCATTCTCACATTTGGTGAGTTTGCTGAAAGTTCCTATATTCAGATTAACTAATTAAATGGTGAACCCCACAGTCCAAGTAGAGTCTCTGGAAGCCCCTGATCTGTCAAGTAGCATCTTTGGCTGGGCATCTGCCTCCTATATAAATGCACTTTATCAAATGTCTTGCTGAAATGCAAATACTATACTATGGCTACATCTCCTTAAGCCAGTTTAGTAACTTGGTTTGAGAGGGTCAGCTATGTTGTTCAGTCGCTAAATCATGTCCAACTCTTTGCGACCCTATGGACTGCTAGCATCCCAGGCTTCCCTGTCCTTCACTATCTCTTGGAGTTTGCTCAAACTCATGTCCATTGAGTCAGTGATGCCACCCAACCATCTCATTCTCTGTTGTCCCCTTCTCCTCCTGCCTTCAATCTTTCCCAGCATCAGGGTCTTTTCCAAAGAATCAGCTGTTTGCATCAGGTGGCCAAAGTATTGAAGCGTCAGCTTTAGCATCAGTCCTTTCAGTGAACATTCAGAGTTTATTTCCTTTAGGATTGACTGGTTTGATCTCCTTTCTGTCCAAAGAACTCTCAAAAGTTTTCTCCTGAACCACAGTTTGAAACAATCAATTTCTTTTAATTTTTATGACTAGTTTTAAAAACTTTTGAAACTTACTTTCTCATCCATAAGTGAAAGGTCGCTCAGTTGTATCCAAACCTTTGCTACCACATGGACTGTAGTCCATGGAATCCTCTAGGCCAGAATACTGGTATGGGTAGCCTTTCCCAATCCAGGGATTGAACCAGGTCTCCCATATTGCAGGCAGATTCTTTACCAGCTGAGCCATAAGGGAAGCCCCTCTTCCATAAAGTAGGAATAATTTTACCTTCCTATAGGCTGATTGTCAAGAAGAAAGATAATATACATAAGATGCCTAGAGCATGGTAGCATTCAATAAACCGTAGCAATTGTTAGTAGCCAGCTTGTTTGCTTCCTTCCTTTCTTTGTCTTTCTTTTTGTCTTTCTTAGAGCAAGGAACATTTGCCCAAACTAGCTCTTTATGAATTTCCCAGGTGCCACTGTGGTAAAGAATCCACCTGCCAATGCAGGAGACATGGGTTTGATCCCTAGTCCCGGAAGATCCCCTGGTAAGAAATGGCAACCCACTCCAGTATTCTTACCTGGAAAATCCCATTGACAGAGGAACCTGGCGGGCTACAGTGCATGGGGTCCCAAATAGTCGGACATGACTTAGTGTGCATGCACATGCACACGTGTGCGTGCACACGCACACACACACACACACAGCTGTTTACAAGTCTGTCATTTTTCATAGTTCCTTGAAACCTTTGATGATTTCTTCTGTAAATTCTTGTGAGAGAAGGGCTGAAATTTGTCAAGAGACTTGAAATTACAGCAAGTCATCTCTTCCTTTCTAATGTGCTATTATAGGCTTTTCCTCTTGGCCAAATTTCTTAAACCCTTTTCTGCCTGAAGATCGTGATTTAACAGATTTTTAAACCAGAGTTAAACTTGAGTAATGCTGACCCACGTTCATCTCTCATTCATATGACTCTGAATTTGGGAGAAAACAAGCCCAGACCCAGAGAATATCTCACTCTACCTTGTTCATGTCTGAGGGTGTGTTTGGGTCTCACGACCAGGAATGACCTAGACCCATGGCGAGAGGCATTAGGTCTCTTGCCCCATTTGGGCCAGTCTGCACACAAGTCAAATTTGTTCTTCATCAGTTAGTCTAGAAAAGAGGACACCTGCCATACCTTTGCATCGGTCATTGAGATTCTCCATGGCTCCCTGGACTGAGTTTTTAAGCACTAGGACTAGAACTACTGGCTGTCTGCTGTTCACAGGGCTGTGTGGGCAGACACACACATGGAGGAATCTGCGCTCCTCCTGATTGAACAATGCTTTAGTTCCACTTGAACACACACTTGTTGAGCATCTATTATTTTTTTAATTTGTATTTATTTATTTTTGGCTGTGCTGGGTCTTCGTAGCTTCATGCAGGCACTCTCTAGTAGTGGCAAGCGGAGGCTACTCTCTAGTGTGCCGGCTTCTCACTGTCGTGGCATCCCTCATTGAGGAGCACAGGCTCTGGGGAGCAGGGGCTTCGGGAGTTCACAGGCTCTAGGCTCAGCAGTTGTGATGCACAGGTTAGCTGCCCCGACGTATGTGGGATCTAGTTCCCTGACCAGAGATCGAACTCTGTGTCCTCTGCATTGGCAGGCAGACCAGCAGGGAAATCCTGTTGAGCATCTATTATTATGTCACACTCTGTTCTAGGACTCTGATGAGCTGAACAAACAACACCTCTGCTCTCACGGTATATAGCCTGGCAAGGGAGACATACAGTACTAACAGTTACACAAATAAAATTGTACATAAAGTAAATGAGGCTGCATACACATTGCAATAAATCAAATGAAAGCAAAGAGGAGAATGCTATGAGAAAAAGTAACCAGGGACATTGTGGAGCCAAGGAAAGTTTCCTTAAAGAACTGACATCTCAGCCTAGACCTGACATTTAGGTAGAAGTTACCCAGGAAAAAATAATTATGAGAAAGACAGTTCAGGCAGAGAAAATAGAATGTACAAAAGAGACAATGTGTGGGGATGGACAGAAAGGCCACTTGGCCAGAGCTCAGAGAGCAAGAGAGAGAAGGGCTGACAGGAAGTCTGGAGAGACAGATGGGCTCAGACGACTCCCTGGGCTGAGCAGAAGAAATGTAGCTAAAGAGCTTAGAAAAAATAGTCCGTCCTCAACTATAGCAATGAAGTCTTGTGGGGCCAGGTTTGGAGGTCGGGAAAAGGTCATATGTCCATTAGTGACACTCCACTACAATTCAGGTTTATTCTTTAAAAAAGGTGCTGAAATAGTGCTGCTGCTGCTAAGTCGCTTCAGTCGTGTCCGACTCTTTGTGACCCCATAGACAGCAGCCCACCAGGATTCCCTGTCCCTAGGATTCTCCAGGCAAGAACACTGGAGTGGGTTGCCATTTCCTTCTCCAATGCATGAAAGTGAAAAGTGAAAGTGAAGTCGCTCAGTCGTGTCTGACTCTTAGCGACCCCATGGACTGCAGCCCACCAGGCTTCTCCATCCATGGGATTTTCCAGGCAAAAGTACTGGAGTGGGGTGCCATTGCCTTCTCCGAAATAGTGCTAGACTGTTCTATATCATATATCTGGATTGTAGGCTCTACGCATGAAAGTGAAAGTTGCTCAGTCATGTCCAACTCTTACGACCCCATGGAGTATACAGTCCATGGAATTCTCCAGAATACTGGAGTGGGTAGCCTTTCCCTTCTCCAGGGGATCTTCCCAACCCAGGGATCAAACCCAGGTCTCCTGCATTGCAGGCGGTTTCTTTACCAGCTAAGCCACCATATATCTTTATTATTCACTGCTGTGTCCTCTGCCCCAAATGCCTGGCACAGAGTATGTCTTTAATAAGAATTTATTGAATAAATGAAAGTTTTCTTCAAGTTAATGAAGAAAACTTCATATATTACTTCATAATACTTAAAAGAAGTTAACTGAAACTTAACCGCAAAATATAAAGTTCTCTCCCTCCAGGCAAAGCTAAAAGTTACACTGGAAGGGATCTTTCCAAAATAGAGTCTGCAGGATGAAACACCTGCTATTTGTATGGAAGGATTTGTCTCTTTAACAAACAGTTATTTATGTAAATAATGGCTAGAAGGTTGGGCAGAATTTATGATAAGTAACCAATTTTGTTAACACCTTTACAGGGAAGAAGTTTTTATATTGTGAACCACATAAGAGAATTAAGGAAGTACTCGAAGAAGAACTTTATATTAAAAGAGATGAATGCCACGTTAAACATCCACCTGCAGGTAATCTCAGTGACAAATGAAGTATATTTGCAAAATGGATATAAAATTGCCTGTTTGATGGCAGTGATTATTTTATTTATTGCAAAACTGTGAGTATTAAAAGAAAAATAGCCCCCCTGGGAGGTTCTTGGCTAATTTTATAATTATTTTGGCTTTGCCCAAATAAATTGCTGTATTTACATTGCTGTCCCACATTTTTGGTGGATTTATTTCTACGTAATGATAAGTAGAATTTTTTCCAAGTGTCTGGAAAGCACAATAACATCCTCAATCTTTATCAATATAAGTAGTACCAATAACAGTGATTCTCAAAGTATTGACTGCATCAGAATTATCTAGGAATTACGGGTTAGAAGCAGATAGCTGAGCCCCATCTATAGAGTAACTGGCTTAGAAAGTCTGGGGTGGGGCCCAAGAATTTGCATTTCTACCAAGTCCCAAGTTGATGATGCTGGTCCATAGACCCCACTTTGCAAATCACTGACTCAGAAGAATCTAAGTCATTTAAATAGGTCAATTCATCCCAGGATTTTATCTCACATACACATAGTATATGGGTTACATGGTCTGGGCATTGATAGCTCACACTGATGATTCATTTGAAAAAAGATATGCTCTAAAGAGGGTTTCCCTGAGAGGTCAGAGATAAAGAATCTGCCTATCCATGCAGGAGATGTGGGTTCGATCCCTGGGTCAGGAAGATTCCCTGGAGGAGGGCATGGCAACCCACTACAGTATTCTTAACCTGGAGAATCCCATGGACAGAGGAGCCTGGCAGGCTAGGGTCACACAGAGTTGGATATGACTAAAGCAACTGAGCACACACACATGCATGCTCTAAAGAATCCCTTATAGACATTATTTGAAACTGCTGGAGCTCCTTATTTTTTATAGTTCCTTCTCAGTGATTACTAGGTGCATATTTCATGTTTTTATTGAAACCCTCTTGGATACCAGCAGTTGCTTGAAGATATAAAAGAAATGAGACATGACTCCTGTACATAGAGAACTTGACGTTTTCTGAGGAGAATTGTTGAAAAACGGGCTGTGCTGTGCTAAGTTGCTTCAGTCGTGTCCAACTCTTTGCAACCCTATGGACTGCAGCCCACCAGGCTCCTCTGTCCGTGGAATTCTCCAGGCAAGAATACTGGAGTGGGTAGTCATTTCCTCCTCCAGGGGATCTTCCTGACCCAGGGATCGAACATGTCTCAGATTTCCTGCAGGCATGGAAATTTTTCTGGCAGGCATGTTCTTTACCATAGGTGCCACCTGGGAAGCCCAGGCTAGTGGGACCCAAATTAAAGCAGAGGTTGCAGGCCCAGAGGTACAACTTTTCAGACTCTGTGACATAGTTTCACACTTTGTGGGGTTTTTCCTATTTCTTCACTCCCTGTTCTGTCCCATTGATCTATTTCTTGATCTTAATGCCAATGCCACATTGATACTACAGCTTTTTAATAATGTCTTCTTTTCCCTTTAAGAATTGTTTTCCCTCCACTTTACATTTTAAAACCAGCATAGAAATGCCTTTTAAGGTCTTCTTGCATCACCCATTCTTATGGAAAGAGAGGTCAAAGGAATGGCTAATTTTGTTCATACAGTGTCTTGAAGGAAAGTTTAAAGTCTTAGGGTTTGAACTCTACGGATGGATGCAGAATGACCAACTAAATTGTTTCTCTGAAACCCAATCTACACATATTGTTTCTCTGGTGATTAAAAAAAAATATTTAAGTCTATGCAATTGTATTTGGGTCCCCTTCATTTCAGAGATTACATAAAAGCTAATTTATACACTATTTGTATGGTGTGTTGATTCTTAATGGATAAATTTATTTATGTCAGTCTAAATAATTAGGAAAAATCATTTGGTTTATAAAAATTCATTTTTTTAGGTAATCTTCTCAAATATTGAAAGTGAAAGTGGCTCAGTCATGTCCAACTCTTTGCGACCACATGGACTATACAGCCCATGGAATTCTCCAGGCCAGAATTCTGGAGTGGGTAGCCTTTTCCTTCTCCAGGGGATCTTCCCAACCCAGGTATTGAACCCAGGTCTCTCACATTGCGGGCAGATTCTTTACCAGCTGAGCCATAAGGGAAGCTCAAGAATGCTGGAATGGGTAGCCTATCCCTTCTGCAGAGGATCTTCCCGACCCAGGAATCCAACTGGGGTCTCCTGCCTTGCAGGTGGATTCTTTACGAACTGAGCTATCAGGGAAGACTTCTCAAATATTTTTCATATAAAATGAAGACCGCATGGGGTGCTGCATTTTTTGTAGCATCCACCAGAGGTCGCACAGAGGTGCTACTTTAGCTTAGAAAAAAATCTTTCAAAGCTGAGAATTGCTTCTGTAACGTTAAGTTTTAAAGGGCTCTAATGGATGAAAAACAGAAGCCTACTAAATTTTTTCTTTTTCGTTTCTTCTCCTTTTCACGGCTGGAAGCCCCATGTGGACCAGAATAGGAAACTAACACCTAGGGAGAGTTCCACACTGTTCCAGCCTAGCCCTGAGAGCTAAGGCTGGCAGTGTTCATCAGCTACTGTAAACTGGAAGGTTTACGGTGACAAATTCTTTTAAATATCAGAAGAAAGATATGGCCTCTCTTGCTGGAGGACACACCTTGCCGCATACACCCAGAATTCTGCATAAAACTCTTAGGGACTTTTAGGGGCTTGAATGTAGTCTTCCCAGGTGGTGCAGTAGTAAAGAATCTGCCTGTGAATGCAGGAGACACAGAAGACAGGGGTTTGATCCCTGGGTTGAGAAGATCCCCTAGAGGAAGGCATGGCAACCCACTCCAGTGTTCTTGCCTGGGAAATCTCATGGAAAGAGGAGCCTGGTGGGCTACAGTCCATGGGGTTGCAAAAGAGTCAGACACAACAGCAACTGAGCATGTACACACATAACTTATAAGCAGCCATCCCTAGATGTTAGAAGTAAGTACACTTGACCCATTATTTCTACTTCTCTTATTGGCTCTGTCACCCATCCCAATTAGGCCTTTGCTTCCACGCATGCAAAGAAATTGTTCTTTTCCAGATTGCAAATGACCTTTGTTGTTAAGGTCAAAGGTAGTGATCTTCAAGGTCAAATCCAATCCACAAACTCAACTTCTCCACAGCATATGACATAACCATTTACTCCTTCCCCAGAAAATACTCTCTCAGCTCAGCCTCCAGGTCACCATGCTCCAGTCTCCTGGTTTGAGTTGTACCACCCCTTCTCTATCCTTCTTGCTGACTCTGTTTCTTCTATGCTGTAAAATGTGTAAAACTCAGTCATAGATAGACCTTTTTCTGTATCCATACTCCCTCCCTGCAGATCATGCTTGGCCCTCTTGTGCTGACAACTCCAAAATGTATATCTCTGACCTCTGATTTTCAAATTCCCAGAAGCCTACTTGGCTTGGCTATCTAAAGGCCTCTCACGCTTAGCATGACCAGAACAGAATAAAAATCTTGAAAAAATTTTTAACATGGATCATTTTAAGTCTTTATTAAATCTTTTATAATATTGTTTTTGTTCTATGTTTTGGGTTTTTGGCCACGAGGCATGCAGCATCTTCATTCCCTGGTGGTAGTGTTTTAGTTGCTAAGTCGTGTCCGACTTTTGCGACCCTGTGGACTGTAGCCTGTCAGGCTCCTCTATCCATGGGATTCTCCAGGCAAGAATACCGGAGTGGGGTGCCATTCCCTTCTCCAGGGGATCTTCTCAACCCAGAGATTGAACCCGGGTCTCCTGTATTGCAGGCAGATTTTTTACCGATTTAGCTACAAGGGAAGCCCAAGTTCCCTGACCAGGGATCAAACCTGCACCCTCTGCATTGGAAGGTGAAATCTTAACCACTGGATCGCCAGGGACATCCCTAAATCCCAGCTTTTAAAATCCTGCTCTTCACTGGGTCTTCCCCATCTCAAGAAATGGTACCACCATTCACTCAGTTGATTAGGCCTAGAAGGCAAATCCTCTATCCATGGTCAGTCCATCGGTGAATCCTGTGAAATCTACATTTGAAAGATATTTGAAATCTCCCCACCTTGCCCAAAACATCTACTTCTGCCTCATTGACTATGCTATGTCTGCCTTTGACTGTGTGGATCACAACAAACTGTGGAAAATTCTTCAAGGATGGGAATACCAGACCACCCTACCTGCCTCCTGAAAAGCCTGTATGCTGGTCAAGAAACAACAGGTAGAACCAGACATGGAACAACAAATTGGTTCCAAATTGGGAAAGGAATACATCAAGGTGCATATTGTCACCCTGCTTATTTAACTCACATGCAGAGTACATCATGCAAAATGCTGGGCTGGATGAAGCACAAGCTGGAATCAAGATTGTCGGGAGAAATATCAATAACCTCAGATATGCAGATGACACCACCTTTATGGCAGAAAGTGAAGAGGAACTAAAAACCCTTTTGATGAAAGTGAAAGAGGAGAGTGAAAAAGTTGGCTTAAAACTCCACATTAAAAAAATGAAGATCATGGCATCTGGTCCAATCACTTCATGGCAAATAGATGGGGAAACAGTAGAAACAGTGAGAGGCTTTATTGGGGGGGGTGGGGGCCAAAATCACTGCAGATGGTGACTGACCCATGAAACTAAAAGACACTTACTCCTTGGAAGAAAAGCTATGACCAAACTAGACAGCATATTGCCAACAAAGGTCAGTCTAGTCAAAGGTGTGGTTTTTCCAGTAGTCATGTATGGATATGAGAGTTGGACCATAAAGAAGGCTGAGCACTGAAGAACTGATGCTTTTGAACTGTGGTACTGGAGAAGACTCTTTAGAGTCCCTTGGACTGCAAGGAAATCAAAGCAGTCAGTCCTAAAGGAAATCAGTCCTGAATATCCATTGGAAGGACTAATGCTGAAACTGAAGCTCCAATACTTTGGCCACCTGATGGGAAGGGCTGACTCATTAGAAAAGACCCTGATGCTGGGAAAGATTGAAGGCAGGAGGAAAAGGGGATGACAGAGGATGAGATGGTTGGATCGCATCACTGACTCAATGGACATGAGTTTGAACAAGCTCCAGGAGATGGTGATGGACAGGGAAGCCTAGTGTGCTGCAGTCCATGGGGTCACAAAGAGTCAGACATGACTAAGCAACTGAACAACAGCAACCACTTTGCCCACAATCACCTGCCCCAAACCCCAGTCATCTCTTGCAGGCTCAGCAATAGCCCCTAATGACAGCTTCTACTCCTTCCCCCTGCAGTCTATTCTCTTCTTAGAAACCAGAGGTATCTCTGACAAACATAAATCTTTGCCCATCACCACCATGCTTAAAGCTCTCCAATGCCTTCTTATTTTCCTTAGGCTAAATTTCAACTTTATCGTGTGGCCTGCTCACCTCTGTGAACTCATCTCCCATACTTTCTGACTCCACTTTAGCCACACAATTTTTCTTGAAATTCCCTTGAGAGTCTTCTCCATCACCACAGTTCAAAAGCATCATTTCTTCAGCACTCAGCCTTATTTACGGTCCAACTCTCACATCTGTACATGACTGCTGGAAAAACCAAAGCTTTGACTATACAGACCTTTGTCAGCAAAATGATGTTTCTGTTTTTTAATATGCTGTCTAGGTTTGTTGTAGCTTTTCTTCCATGGAGCAAGTGGTAGAAATAAGAAAAAAAAGTATTTCTGTGGTATCGATGCCTCCAATAAATGTAGAAAAAGAAAAAACTGGGAGAACCAATTATTTCTTACCTCTAGCCTCCTCTACTTACTTATATTATTTGCCTGGCCCTTTCTCTCTCTTTTTTCTATGTGTATATACATATATGAATATGTATTTTTATTTGAATATAAGTAATATATACTGTTTCTTATAAACACCCAAGCCTATCTAAATCCTGGGAATCATTAACTTATTGACCTCACTGGGCCTCACTTCTAGCATTGTTTTAGTGTTTGGGGGCATGTCTCTTGCTCTTGTTACATGTTGTTGTTGCTAAACAAGCCTACTTGGTTTTGTTCTTAAGCAAGTCTGCTTCCTTGAGTTATCATTAACTTACAGGAGTCTCCTATACCTTTTGCTTTACTTACAGTCCCCCAGTGGGATTAGCCATTTAATCTCCTACTTTGTCCCTTTACTCTTTCCGTATCACTATTCTTCCCATTTTGTAGCTCTAGAAGCTGAGACTAGGGGAAGGTACAGTAACTGTTGCCACTCAGTGGAATAACTGATACATGAATGTAGCTTCATCTGAAGCTGATATCTTTGCTCTTTGTCACTGGGTTATACTTTATAAGATTATATTTTCTTAGAGGGAAAAAAGATTTGAAACTGCATTGGTAGCGAATAGTATTATTTTTGGTTAACACAAGATTGTCATGATCTTACCCAGGTTCAGGTTCAAACCTGAGATAGAACAGGTTTCAGAGGCTTTACACATTCTGTCAGATAAGCCACTGGGCCTGGATCTACAGAATCTCATCATCCTGAAAAAAAGAAATGCAGCTTTCTGACAAGCAGTGCAGGAGACCAGCTGTAATACAGAAGTGTGTGTGTGCTCAGTGCTCAGTTGTGTCTGACTCTTTGCGACCCCGTAGACTGTAGACCCCCAGGCCCCTCTGTCCATGGGATTCTCCAGGCAAGAATACTGGAGTGAGTTACCATTTCCTTCTCCAAGGGATCTTCCCAACCCAGGGATCAAACTCAAATCTCTTACATCTCCTACATTGGCAAGCAGGTTCCTTAGCACTAACACCACCTGGGAATCCCTGTAATACAGGAGATGTGGGTCAATCCCTGGGTCAGGAAGATGCCCTGGAGAAGGAAATGGAAGCCTACTCTAGTGTTCTTGCCTGGGAAATCTAATAGACAGGGGAACCTGGTGGGCTACAGTCCATGAGGGTCTGAGCTTCCCTGGTGGCTCAGACGGTTAAGTGTCTGAGTGCAATGCGGGAGACCCGGGTTCAATCCCTGGGTCGGGAATATCCTCTGCAGGAAGAAATGGCAACCCACTCCAGTACTCTTGCCTGGAGAAGTCTATGGACAGAGGAGCCTGGTGGGCTACAGTCCATGGGGTCGCAAAGAGTCGGACATAACTGAGCGACTTCACTTTCACTTTCACTTAGCAACTAAATGGCTGACCACCACCATGTAACTTTCTGGATAAGTAAAGAACTTAGCTAACACAGAAGCAGAAGATATTAAGAAGAGGTGGCAAGAATACACAGAAGAACTGCACAAAAAAGATCTTCATGACCCAGATAATCACGATGGTGTGATCACTGACCTAGAGCCAGACATCCTGGAATGTGAAGTCAAGTGGGCCTTAGGAAGCATCACTATGAACAAAGCTAGTGGAGGTGATGGAATTCCAGTTGAGCTATTTCAAATCCTGAAAGATGATGCTGTGAAAGTGCTGCACTCAATACGTCAGCAAATTTGGAGAACTCAGCAGTGGCCACGGGACTGGAAAAGGTCAGTTTTCATTCCAATCTCAAAGAAAGGCAATGCCAAAGAATGCTCAAACTGCCTCACAATTGCACTCATCTCAAACACTAGTAAAGTAATACTCAAAATTCTCCAAGCCAGGCTTCAGCAATACGTGAACTGTAAACTTCCTGATCTTCAAGCTTGTTTTAGAAAAGGCAGAGGAACCAGAGATCAAATTGCCAACATCTGCTGGATCATCGAAAAACCAAGAGAGTTCCAAAAAAACATCTATTTCTGCTTTATTTACTATGCCAAAGCCTTTGACTGTGTGGATCACAATAAACTGTGGAAAATTCTTCATGAGATGGGAATACCAGACCACCTGACCTGCCTCTTGAGAAATCTGTATGCAGGTCAGGAAGCAACAGTTAGAACTGGACATGGAACAACAGACTGGTTCCAAATAGGAAAAGGAGAACGTCAAGGCTGTATATTGTCCCCCTGCTTATTTAACTTATATGCAGAGTACATCATGAGAAACGCTAGACTGGAAGAAACACAAGCTGGAATCAAGATTGCAGGGAGAAATATCAATAACCTCAGATATGCAGATGACACCACCCTTATGGCAGAAAGTGAAGAGGAACTAAAAACCCTCTTGATGAAAGTGAAAGTGAAGAGTGAAAAAGTTGGCTTAAAGCTCAACATTCAGAAAATGAAGATCATGGCATCTGGTCCCATCACTTCATGGGAAATAGATGGGGAAACAGTGGAAATGGTGTCAGACTTTATTTTTCTGGGCTCCAAAATCACTGTAGATGGTGACTGCAGCCATGAAATTAAAATACGCTTACTCCTTGGAAGGAAAGTTATGACCAACCTAGATAGCATATTCAAAAGCAGAGACGTTACTTTGCCAACAAAGGTCCGTCTAGTCAAGGCTATGGTTTTTCCTGTGGTCATGTATGGATGTGAGAGTTGGACTGTGAAGAAGGCTGAGCGCCGAAGAATTGATGCTTTTGAACTGTGGTGTTGGAGAAGACTCTTGAGAGTCCCTTGGATTGCAAGGAGATCCAACCAGTCCATTCTGAAGGAGATCAGCTCTGGGAGTTCTTTAGAGGGAATGATGCTAAAGCTGAAACTCCAGTACTTTGGCCACCTCATGCAAAGAGTTGACTCATTGGAAAAGACTCTGATGCTGGGAGGGATTGGGGGCAGGAGGAGAAGGGGACAACAGAGGATGAGATGGCTGAATGGCATCACTGACTCGATGGACCTGAGTCTGAGTGAACTCTGGGAGTTGGTGAGGGACAGGGAGGCCTGGCGTGCTGCGATTCATGGAGTCACGAAGAGTTGGACACGACTGAGCGACTGAACTGAACTGAACTGATAATTCGTGTATTTTTAGTGGTTCCCTGAAATTTTTCCCCTCCTTCCAATTTTTTTAAAAGAAGAGGTAGGTTTATGAGGCATGCATTACAGGACTATTGCATTCATTTTGCCATTTATTTTAAAACGATATCTACATTTCAAAAAATTCTGTAAGAGAACCACACAGAAGTAAATTAATGTACTAATTTAATGTTTTTAAGTTGCTAGGGTTTTTTGTATTTTTCTGGCTAAAACTAGCAGAGTTTATGGTGGTCGTGAAAAATTTGATGAATGAAGCTTACTAGTTTTCTCTAACACAACATTCTATTTCCTGATTAATTTTGGGAGTGTGCTACCAGACACATTCATTTGTGTCTATATGTGCCTGAATGCATGCAAACTTAACTTTGAGTCTGGTTTATTATGTTTAGTATAAATTTAAGAAATGTAAAATGTTACCCAGCAATTGCAGATATTTTTGCTATTCGTTAACACATTCAACAAAAATGTTTTTGTACCTGCAATGTACAAGGAACTTACTAGACACCAAAAGCATGTTAAAATAATTACCAAAAAAAAAAAAAAAGATAATTACAGAGCTCAGAAGTCACCAAACAAAAGTTTAAATGATTTGAAATTTTCTTCCTCTGACTATGTTTACACAAAGGAAGCATAGACAAAATGTTTCTAAGCTGGCTTTTCAAGGTCCAATGTTCATTATTCACAGTCTGTAGACAGCTGAAGGAAACAAAAATATTTTTAAAGGTCAGCCTTCTCTGTTGGACCAGGTCAGATCCCATCGGCCAAAATTTTCAGCATAAAGACTTTGTTCTGTAACTTTAAAATTCAGGATAAAAACACACCTAAAAAGATTTCTGAGTAGAATAGGCTTGGAGGCAAGAAAAGATGAGAAAGAAAAGAATCTCTATAATATTCCTACCTTCCAGAAAGGACTTAATTCTTTTCTCCTGGCTTCTCTCTGTGCCTGCTTCTCTTTTCAGGTTAAGCTGCCAGCGCTCCACCCCTCCCCCTCCTTGTCTTCCTTTCTCCACCTGGAAAGTGTTTGCCCAGAGCTAAGAGGCTGAAGCTCCCTTTAAAGATGCCGCTGCTTCAATGGGTATTCATACTTCTTGCTGGTCCTCTTTTCCTCCAGGAGAATGTATCACTTTCTGTAACATTTTCATCCAAAAATATCCTATCTGCTCAAAATCACGCTATTTATCCCAGCAGTCTCTATCCCCAAGTACAATAAATGCTTGTGACTAACAATATTTTGCTTTTGAGAGTTTTCTTTTTTCACCCAGGTGTTTCTGGGCCTAGGCATTTGTGTTTCAGGTACTTTCTCTGTTAGGGCTTCCCTGTTGGCTCAGCAGTAAAGCATCCTCCTGCCAATTCAGGAGACTCGGCTTTGATCCCTGTGTCAGGAAGATCCCCTGGAGAAGAAAATGGCAACCCACGCCAGTATTCTTGCCTGGGAAATCCCAAGGACAGAGGAGCCTGGTGGGCTACAGTCCACGGGGTCGCAAAAAGTCGGACATGACTTAGGGAGTAAACAACAACAACAGCAACAGAGTTTTTTCTATCAAGCTGTGCTTGCATCTGAAAGAGCAAACGAAATTAGATTGGTACAATCTTTCTCTCTAATTTGAGATGGGTTTTCTACAGAGTTTTGCCCCCAGATCTTTTTTTTTTTTTTTTTTTTTCGTATTTATTTATTTAGCTGTACTGGGTCTTAGTTGCTGTATATGAACTCTTAGTTGTGGCATGTGGTATCTAGTTCCCTGACCGGGGATAGAACTCAGCCAACTGCATTGGGAGCACAGAGTCTTAGCCATGGGACCACCAGGGAAGTCCCTGCCTCTGGACTTTTAACTGTTTTCTATTTACCAGACCTTTCCACAATATGGAATAAATCGAAACCTATTTCCTTGGTCTTGCATAGGGTGTCACAGAGAGTATTGAATAAATGTTTGTGGACTCCTTCATCTGAGAGTTTATTACCCTTTTCTATGTCTAGACACGGTAGAAGAAGAAACCGGCTTGATCAGTTACGAGAAGATTTGGGTTAGATATTAGAAACAGCTTGAATTTTGTAAGGTCTTGGCAGAAGGAGGTTGTGGAGGCTTCCTTGAAGGTCTTTAGAAAGGAGGGGGGAACTAATCTTGACAGATAGCTTCAGCCACTCCATTCAGGAGCAGAGAAGGAGTCAGTTCAGTGAGTCAGTTCAATGACTGTGCCTCTGGAAACAGAGTCTCAGTCCATGCTTGGACAGGAAAATCATTGTCTCTGTAAAAAAAAAAAAAAAGCTACTATTTATTGGGTACAAAGCACTTATGTTCATTTCACCCAAATGCAATAACAATCCTTCAAGGTAGATATTATTGTCATCCCCATGAAAGGACTGACACATACTGGATTAAATGACTGCCCAAAGTCATAAAACTGGTAGGTGGTAGAGAAGGGACTGAAACCCAGATCACCTCGGATCCCAAAGGCTATGCCCCAGTCATTACATGCTATAGACTCCTTTCAGGAGGGGTCATGTCAGTGTGTTTGCCATGGGCAACCTTACATCTATGGAGAATATTGGATATTAACATTTGTAGCTTCAGAAATGCGAAAACCAACTTATGGCACTTACCTGAATTCACTTCTTTATTTAACTTGGGTCACAGTTTTCTACACAGTAGATTCTTACTAAATACTTGTTAACTGACTCCCCAAATCTAAACATGTGATTTTCAGATACACAGAAAAGCCCAGTGCAAATCATTACTAAGCCAGTACTTATTGACAGTATCAAGATTTAGGACTATAATTTGCCTTGTGCAATGAGTAGACATTCAGTTCAGTTCAGTCCCTCAGTCGTGTCCGACTCTTTGTGACCCCATGAACTGCAGCATGCCAGGCCTCCCTGTCCATCACCAACTCCTGGAGTCCACCCAAACCCCTGTCCATTGTGTCGGTGATGCCATCCAGCCATCTCATCCTCTGTCGTCCCCTTCTCCTCCTGCCCTCAATCTTTCCCAGCATCAGGGTCTTTTCAAATGAGTCAGCTCTTCACATCAAGTGGCCAAAGTATTGGGGTTTCAGCTTCAACATCAGTCCTTCCAATGAACACACAGGACTGGTCTCCTTTAGGATGGACTGCTTGGATCTCCTTGTAGTCCAAGGGATTCTCAAGAGTCTTCTCCAACACTACAGTTCAAAAGCATCAATTCTTTGGCGCTCAGTTTTCTTTATAGTCCAACTCTCACATCCATACATGACCACTGGAAAAACCATAGCCTTGACCAGACAGACCTTTGTTGGCAAAGTAATGTCTCTGCTTTTGAATATGCTATCTAGGTTGGTCATAACTTTCCTTCCAAGGAGTAAGTGTCTTTTAATTTCGTGGCTGCAGTCACCATCTGCAGTGATTTTGGAGTCCAGAAAAATAAAGTCAGCCACTGTTTCCACTGTTTCCCCATCTATTTCCTATGAAGTGATGGGACCAGATGCCATGATCTTAGTTTTCTGAATGTTGAGTTTTAGGCCAACTTTTTCACACTCCTCTCTCACTTTCATCAAGAGGCTCTTTAGTTCTTCTTCACTTTCTGCCATAAGGGTGATGTCATCTGCATATCTGAGGTTATTGATATTTCTCCTGGCAATCTTGATTCCAGCTTGTGCTTCCTCCAGCTCAGCATTTCTCATCATGTACTCTGCACATAAGTTAAATAAGCAGGGTGACAGTATACAGCCTTGACGTTCTCCTTTGCCTATTTGGAACCAGTCTGTTGTTCCATGTCCAGTTCTAACTGTTGCTTCCTGACCTGCATACAGGTTGCTCAGGAGGCAGGTCAGGTGGTCTGGTATTCCCATCTCTTTCAGAATTTTCTACAGTTTATTGTGATCCACACAGTCAAAGGCTTTGGCATAGTCAATAAAGCAGAAATAGAAATAGATGTTTTTCTGGAACTCTCGGTTTTTCGATGATCCAGCAGATGTTGGCAATTTGATCTCTGGTTCCTCTGCCTTTTCTAAAACCAGCTTGAACATCTGGAAGTTCACAGTTCACGTATTGCTGAAGCCTGGCTTGGAGAATTCTGAGCATTACTTTACTAGCTTGTGAGATGAGTGCAATTGTGTGGTAGTTTGAACATTCTTTGGTATTACCTTTCTTTGGGATTGGAATGAAAACTGACCTTTTCCAGTCCTGTGGCCACTGCTGAGTTCTCCAAATCTGCTGACATATTGAGTGCAGCACTTTCACAGCATTATCTTTTAGGATTTGAAATAGCTCAACTGGAATTCCATCACCTCCACTAGCTTTGTTCGTAGTGATGCTTCCTAAGGCCCACCTGACTTCACATTCCAGGATGTCAGGCTCTAGGTGAAGGTGGGTGATCACACCTTCATGATTATCTGGGTCATGAAGATCTTTCCTGTACAGTTCTTCTGTGTATTCTTGCCGCCTCCTCTTCATAGACATTACATTACAAATATTTTGCAGTGATGTTTTCCAGTTAGTTTACTGTTTCTTTCAAGGGGAAGATTAACCAGCATCTAGTTTAAAAGATTGTAGGATCTATTGGAGGAGTTAATCTGGTAACTTTAGATTGTATTATCTTTGGAAATATTTTGTGCTTCTAGAAGTTAAATCAGAATCAGATAAGACTGACCAATGAAGTCCACATGTTACCTATTACATATTCCTAATTTCGCTGTGTTTTGCTGTTGGTTTCTTTATTGACTTTTCATCTCTTTCTTTAGGGGAAGTTAAATTAGTAGCACTGTAGATGTTTAACTGCATAGGAAATAATTGAACAAATGAACTGGAATTACACATTAAACAAATGCTAAAGTCTTTGGGTAGTTTAATTAAGTCAAAGAAGTCTCCACCCAAATCTGAGAAAAATAATTGCTAGGTAAATAGTTTAAAAACACTTTGTGCTAAAAACAGTAGAAACTAATAATAATTATCTTGCTTTTGAAAATATTGACAGTGGCCCTGGAAGGGATTTGGAGCATTAAAAGGAACCTCCCTGTGGGAGGCTTGAAGCCAGGACTGACGAGCAGGAGCAGCTTACTGCCACAAGCCAAGTACTATTCAAGGCACGGAGGCCTGAGAAGTAAGATCCTGATACCCTGGATTTCCCCCTGCTCCCTGGTAGCTCAGACGGTAAAGAATCTGTCTTCAGTGAGGGAGATCTGGGTTCGAGCCCAGGGTTGGGAAGATCCCCTGGAGAAGGGCATGGCAACCCACTCCAGTGTTCTTGCCTGGAGAATCCCATGGACAGAGAAGCTTAGTGGGCTACAGTCCATGGGATCACAAAAAGATGGACATGCTGAGCGACTAACTCTTTCTTTCATACTTGATTTCCAAGCCCAGTGTGGAGGGTGCTATTGCTATGCTGTCCTAAGTCACTTCCTTTATGTCCAACTGTTTGCAATCCCATGGATTGTAGCCCACCGGACTCCTCTATCCAAAGGGTTCTCCAGACAAGAATACTGGAGTGGGTTGCCATTCCCTTCTCTAGGGGATCTTCCCAACCCAGGGATCAAACCTGTGTCTTACGACTCCTGCATTGATAGGCAGGTTCTTTACCACTAGCGCTGAGCAGTTTATAAACCAGTGATGTGTTTTATAGTTCTCAGTCAAAATCTAATCTTTTTTTGACTTGCTTCTCTCAGGTTACTTGTAGTTTAGCAGTTCAATTCATTGCCTTATTGTGGAACTTGAACAGTTACAGTTCAGGTAACCAATTTACCCCATGGATACAATAGAAGTTCACACTCCTGAGTTACACCCCTGACTTTTTATCCGTGGCACACTTTGCAGCCGACAAACTCAGCGGGTAGGAATCTTGCACTGTCCTTTTCTTGTAGATGGATGATCTGTGTTTACTAGTGGCAATGAGGAAAGAGAGATGAGGAAATTCAGGAAGAATAAGGTAACTGCTTTGCTTGGATCCATGAGTTTTACCCTATTTTAGGTAGGAGGCCAACAGGCTGGCCCCAGTACACTGTTCCTCACAGACAGTATGTTTGGGGAAAAAAGTATTACTCATTCCTCACTCTCCTGCCAGCGTCTGCCAGCAATATTTGTGGCAGGATGTGGAGAAGGCAGGGATTCTCACATGGGGGTATAAGCAGTGTCCAGATAGTGGAAGGACATGCAGTTAGGTCCTGAAAACAGCTCTACGTTGAGAGGGAACCCTGGGCCAAGAAGAGAGAAGTGGGTAAGTGCCAAGCTTGGCTACTCTTTGCCTAAATATGAGTCATACTGGCAAGTGCTATGGAGCCCTTTGTATTCTACGCCCTTTTAATGTAATTATCTATTAAATCTTCACAACAATCACATGAAGCAGGTACAGTTCTTTTCACTGATGAGGAAACTGAGGCCTAGAAAGCTTGAAATAATTTACTCAAGTCAGTCAGCTAGCGAGAAGTGACGAGACACCAGCAGCTCTGTGAGTCCGCAGTGCATTTTCCTGCTGGGCTGTCCGCTGGGCCTGGAGGCAGGTGAGGGCTCAGCCCAAGTGCCACAAAAGAAGGGGCTCCCAGGGAGGCGGCCTCTGGAGTATGGATTCAGTAGGAGGAAAATATGGAGAAGGCACTGGCAACCCACTCTGGTACTCTTGCCTGGAAAATCCCATGGACGGAGGGGCCTGGTGGGCTGTAGTCCATGGAGTCGCTAAGAGTCAGACACGACTGAACAACTTCCCTTTCACTTTTCACTTTGATGCATTGGAGAAGGAAATGGCAACCCACTCCAGTGTTCTTGCCTGGAGACTCCCAGGGACGGCGGAGCCTGGTGGGCTGCCGTCTATGGGGTCTCACAGAGTCGGACACGACTGAAGCAACTTAGCAGCAGCAGCAGCAGGAGGAAAATACAGCCACTAAAGACTGACACACAAAGTGAAAAGATAAAAACTTGTTACCTAAGGGATTCACGTAGTAAAAAGGAACCAGTAATGGAGACCTGGGTTTAATAATAATAACGTAGTCGTAATCACCATTTACAGTGTGCCATGCATGGCAGTGGGAGTTTTATAGTTATGTAATCTGCAGAGTCACACAAGATGAGGATTTTAGTCTCCATTTTCCAGGTGAGAAAAATTGAGGCTTGGAGACTTTTTGCATTACCCAACTTCCTATGTCTAGGGAGTAGTGAGGCCAGAACTATAAGCCCATGTCTGTCGAACTTCCAACACTATGCTTCAACCTCTGTGAAACCACAGCAGAGAAATTCACACATCGGACAACAAGGGCTGAATAGTAGTGGTTAAACAGGCTCAAATGCCAGGGCCATAGGAATGCAGGGTTAGGAACCTGGGAGGCAACTGAATGCAAAATCCACAAAGATGTGAGTGTCCTAAAGTATTGGTTGTTCAACCCAAGTCTGGGACACTTGCCCAGGGGGGACTGTTTATTTCAACTTTCCACCCAGTTAGTCAGGTCCCAACTCTAGAGGGTAAACCCAACATTCCAATAAAACTCACAAAGCAATTTATTTTAAAGGTGATTTTCTAAGGTCATATTATAAGACCGGTTTGAAGAACAAGTTACCTTCAGCTTAAGACACAGAAGTGCAACAAATTCCCTGACTTATCAATTAAGGGCATATAATAAAAAACATATGTTTGATTTGGACTATAATTACAATACTTTCACCCATACAGTTTAGGAGAAACTTGTTCACAGCTCCCACTCATTGATACTTATCCACACTACCTTCCTAGAGGCCCTCAGCCCTCTACCTCCAGCCCACTGTCAAGCTCTTACAGTGATCATGTTACAGTAACTGTTATTGTTGAAGGTTTTAGCTTCAACTCTGTAAGTTACCAGCTGCATTTTGCCATCTAAAATGCTTCTATCTGCTATACAAATCGTAGCTGATGAATCCATAAGAATCGGTTGATAATTGATAGGAAGAATCACTGTCTGCAGTGTAGTGATCACTGGAGTTGTAACTCCTCCAACATTTAACACACGCCATTTAAAATTAGAATCCTTTTTAATTCTAGAATCAATTGTAGTTCTAAATTCTAAAACACTCAGGTTAGACAAGAGTACTCAACCCAGCAAGACTCCTGTTCAGATTTGATGGAGAAATCAAAAGCTTTCCAGACAAGCAAAAGTTAAGAGAATTCAGCACCACCAAACCAGCTTTACAACAAATGCTAAAGGAACTTCTCTAGGCAGGAAGCACAAGAGGAGAAAAAGACCTAAAAAAAAATAAACCGAAAGTAATTAATAGTAATAGAATCATACATATTGAAAATTACCTTAAATGTAAATGAATTAGATGCACCAACCAAAAGTCATAGACTGGCTGAGTGGATGAAAATGTGTATGCACTTCTACCTACGACATCACTCTACTTAACTCCCCAAATTGTACATAATTATGTTAAATTGTTAGGTTAATCATGTTTCTATTATGGCTTGCAATTGAAATTATCTTATTTTTTTGTCTGGCTATTGATTGTGAAAACTGATAAACATCTTTTACTACTGTGATTATGTAACTATTATTCATTTTAATACCATTGTATCATGATTGATCAACAGAAAATAATAGAATTCTATATCACTAAAACTACCATTTAATAAAAAAAAAAAACCTGTAATCACTTTTTAAAATCCAAAAGTACATTAGAATTATCTTGGAATTTTTTGAAAAATACAAATGCCCAGGTACTGTTTTTTCTCCAAAATTGCAGATGTAATTCTAATGAGCAGCCATGTTTAAAAACAACTGGACTCTATGATGATGTTTTACTTATATCTAGTTTGTTTTACTCTTTATATTTCAATTCAGTGCTTTCATTTAGTTTATGTTTTCCAATTTGTGTCTGTGTTGTTGTTGTTGTTCTTTCTCAAGCCTTTATCAAATGTAGTAGAAAAGCTTTTGCATACATATGTGTATAAATGGAACTTCCCGGGTAGCTCAAACAGTAAGTAATCTGTCTGTAATGAAGAAGACCTGGGTTTGATCCCTGGGTCGGGAAAATCCCTGGGAGAAGGGCCTGGCAACCCACTCCAGTATTCTTGCCTGGAGAATCCCAGGGACAGAGGAGCCTGGTGGGCTACAGTCCATGGGGTCTCAAAAAGTCGGACACAACTGAGCGACTTACACACACACATACATATATAAGTAATATGCATAATATATATTTTTAAAGATATAAACTTTTATATGCTTAAAATAACTCAAGAAGGATGTAGAAACTGGTTATAGAAGTTGTCTCTAGGGAGCAGAAAGACACTAGAGGAGAGACCTAAAAACTGAAGCATAATATACATACAAATAAGTTCACATATTGTAGGTGTACAGCTCAGTTTTCACAAACTGAGCACATCTGGGTAACCAGCACTTAGAATAGGAATCAGAATCTTATCAGCATCCCCAAAGCAAAAAGGGTAACCCTTTACCTTTTAGTTTTTGGCTGTGCTGAGTCTTCATTGCCGTGTGGGCTTTCTCTAGCTGCAGAGAGTAGGGGCCACTCACTGGTTGCGGTGGTCGGGTCTCTCGTTGCAGTGGCTTCCCTTGTTGCGGAGCATGGTTTCCAGGGCTCACGGGCTTCAGTAGTTGCTGCTCTCGGGCTCAGTAGTTGTGGCCCACAGGCTTAGTTGCTTTACGGCAACTAAGGGATCAGGGATCCCTTCCTGGACCAGGGATCAAACCCATGTATCTTGCATTGGCAGGTGGATTCTTTACCACTGAACCACCAGGAAACCCACTTCTGTTGTTTATGTTCTGGGTTTTTTTTTTTTGTTTTTTTTTTTTTTTGTTTTTTTGGCCATGAGTGCTGTGGGATAGTTTGACATTTTAATTATGTGTCTTGGTGGGGGTCTCTTTGGGTACATCTTGTTTGGGACTCAGTGCTTCTTGGACTTGGTTGTCTGGCTCCTTTGCCAGATTAGGGAAGCTTTCAGCCATTATCTCTTCAAATAGGTTTTCTGCCCCTTTCACTTTCTTGTTCTGGGACCTCTTTTATGTGACTGTTCCTCCCCTTGACGTTCTCTCAGTGGTCCCTTTACTATCCTCACTTTTGTTTTCTTTTCTTTCATGACTGAGATTTTACTGGTTGTTTTGAGGATCAGGACACAGACATTTAAATTTGTACACAATTCTTAATATACATACCAAAAATCTAAAAAATCATGTAGATGTGATTCTTTCTGAAGAGTTATTCCAGGGACTTTCCAGCTGAAAAGGTGGAGGCAAATTTTCCTTAACAGGATACAAGTACCAATATCTTCAAATGTTGATGTTCTGTTATGTCATAAGTCCCACTAATTCACAATTTGATATTATATACAAAACCTACTCAAGTTTTTCAAGTTTTTGATGAGTTCACTGCACATTAACAAAGTTACTAGGAAAATTGGACTACCATGACCAAAGAAAGATGGTACAGAGTGCACAAAATTCTGACCAGGATAGCCAAGATCAAGGAGTGGTTTGTTTTAGGAAACAATTCTACCCAAAATCAACATGGGAAGAGAAGTAAAGTGTTCAGTGAGACTTCCCTGGTGGTCCTGTAGTTAAGACTCTACGCTCCCAATGCAGGGGGCATGGGTTCAATCCCTGCTCGGGGAACTAAGATCCTGCATGCCATGTGGCACAGCCGAAAAAAAAAAGAGTGTTCAAGACATTAAATGCACAACTGACTCCAAACTGTCATTTGGTATTCTTTGTATCATAGGATATAAAAGCTACCCCATCTATGGAATATTAAGCTGACACCTAACACAATCAAAATTTCCCATATTCAATATCCTACTATTTCTGATTGTACCAAAAAAAAAGAAAAGAAAAGAAACAAAACAACCAGCAAATTGTTTACAACAGCAACGTGGATGGACCTAGAGATTGTCATACTGAGTAATGTCAGACAGAGAAAGACAAATACCATATGATATCACTTATATGTGGAATCTTTAAAAAGGGTACAAATAAACTTATTTACAAAACAGAAATAGAGTCACAAATGTAGAAAACAAACTTATGGTTACCAGGGGGGAAGGGGGGAACATATCAGGGTTGACAAAGACACATACTTTATATAAAATAGAGGACTAATAAGGACCTACTGTATAGTACAGGGAACTCTACTCAATACTTTGTAATGGCCTATATAGGAAAAGAATCTAGAAAAGAGTGGATCTATGTATATGTATATATACATATACACTGACTCACTTTGCTATACACATGAAACTAACACAACAGTGTAAATCAACTCTACTCCAATTTAAAGAAAAAAAGCACTTACACTTTAAAAATGAAGTGGGATTCCCTTTCTTAAAAATACTACTAGAACTACTAAAAAAAACTTGCATTTACAAACTAATTAATAAAAATATTCATCTGGATTGAACGAGAAGGTAGACAGGGACCACTGATAGGACCCGATGTGTGATGTTAACCACACATAGCTTCTTTCTTTCCTGCTTCCTCAGAGTCTGGGCTCTTCTCGTTTTCATTTTCTCCATTTTATGCAGGTAAACCTCCAACCAGAAGTTTAGTCACTTCTGCCTGTTTCCCCTTTGCTCCCCCTTTCCTTTTTGTTTGCACTTTTCTGTCCTAAGATTTATCCTTTCCTGCTGCCTTTTTTGGCTCTGTTTCCACTTTTGGAGGAGCAGGTTTAGATGGCAACCTCCCGGCTCTCCTCTTGGGGTCCTCCTTTGCTGTCCTCTATGCGGAGCTGCCCTTGTCGGGTGTGCTGGTGGTGGGGCGGGCGCACGCTGGGGGGGCTGAGAGAAATCCAGAAGCTGGGCTGCCTGTCCACTGCTGCTCCTCCTGCTGCCAGAGGAGCTGGGACCCCTCATGAGCCCTCTTCTTATTTATTTTGTTTTATTTTCTTTCCCTTTTGCTATTCTGATTGAGTGACTTCTATTATCCTTATCTTCCAGATCACTGGTCTATATTTTTATTTTTATTTTTGTATTCTCTGATCTCCTGCTGGTTTCTACTAGTGTATTTTTTACTTCAGTTGCTGCTGCTAAGTCACTTCAGTCGTGTCCGACTCTGTGCGACCCCATAGATGGCAGCCCGTCAGGCTCCCCTGTCCCTGGGATTCTCCAGGCAAGAACACTGGAGTGGGTTGCCATTTCCTTCTCCAATGCATGAAAGTGAAAAGTGAAAGTGAAGTCGCTCAGTCGTGTCCGACTCTTAGCAACCCCATGGACTGCAGCCTACCAGGCTCCTCCATCCATGGGATTTTTCAGGCAAGGGTACTGGAGTGGGGTGCCATCGCCTTCTCCGTTACTTCAGTTAATGAATTCAAAACTGTAAAAACTTTCTTTTTTTATATCTTCTAGCCCTTTGGTGAAAGAGGCTTACAATCCTTTTAGCCTTTTGTTGATTCTCTCCCTAAATGCATCCAGTTTTCTACTGAGTCTGATAAGCATCTTATGATTGTTACTTTGAATTCTTTATCTGATAAACTTTATCTCCTCTTCCTTTAGTTCTTTTCCCTGCTCCCCCCCGCCCCCCGATGTTTTATCTTGTTCTTCCCTTTGAAAGATATTCTGTAGTTTTTTCATTTTACCTAATTCCGTTTCTAACCGGACCGGACATGGAAAAACAGACTGGTTCCAAATTGGGAAAGGAGTACGTCAAGGCTGTATATCATCACCCAGCTTATTTAACTTATATGCAGAGTACATCATGCAAAATGCTGGACTGGATGGAGTACAAGCTGGAATCAAGATTGCTGGGAGAAATATTAATAACCTCAGATACGCAGATGACACCACCCTTACGGCAGAAAGTGAAGAACTAAAGAGCCTTTTGATGAGAGTGAAAGAGGAGAGTGAAAAACCTGGCTTAAAACTCAACATTCAAAAAATGAAGATCATGACATCTGGTCCCATCACTTCATGGCAAATAGATGAGGAAACAATGGAAACAGTGACAGACTTATTTTGGGGGGCTCCAAAATCACTGCAGATGGTGACTGCAGCCATGAAATTAAAAGACACTTGCTTCTTGGAAGAAAAGCTATGACAAACCTAGACAGCATATTAAAAACCAAAGACATTACTTTGCCAACAGAGGTCCATATAGTCAAAGCTATGGTTTTTCCAGTGGTCACATATGGATGTGAGAGTTGGACTAAAAAGAAAACTGGGCACTGAAGAATTGCTGCTTTTGAACTGTGGTGTTGCAGAAGACTCTTGAGAGTCCCTTGGACTGCAAAGAGATCCAAACAGTCCATCCTAAAGGAAATCAGTCCTGAATATTCATTGGAAGGACTGATGCTGAAGCTGAAACTCCAATTCTTGGGCCACCTGATACAAAGAACTGACTCATTGGAAAAGACCCTGATGCTGGGAAAGATTGAAGGCGGGAGGAGAAGGGGATGACAGAGGATGAGATGGTTGGATGCCATCACCAACTCGATGGACATGAGTTTGAACAGGCTCCGGGAGTTGGTGATGGACAAGGAAGCCTGGTGTGCTGAAGTCCATGGGGTTGCAAAGAGTCAGACACTGCTGAACTGACTGACTCCTGAACTCTGTTTCTGCATATATCAGCTTCATCGCCCAGTCTTAAAAGGGTGACCTTATGTAGGAGGTGTCCTATAGGGCCCAGCGGTACAATCTCCCCTGGTCAACACAGCCAGGTGCCCCAGGGGTATCCCCAGTGTAGGCTGCGTGTGCCCTCCTGTGATGGGTGGACAACAGTTGTTGTGGGTGTGATGGTGGGTGAGGTTGGTCCCCAGGCAGGCTTCCCTGTGACTGCGGCAGACACCCTAGTAGGTGGAGTCGGTTCCTGGTCCAAACGTCCACAGACCTGGCTGTGACCACTGTAGGGAGGGGGTGCTGGTGTGTAGGCCTGGCCTCTTGGGTTCTCAGGAGAAAGCAGGGCCAGAGCAGGTAGTGTTAGTTAGGCTTATGGAGACTGATAGAAACGGTGCTCACTAGCACCAGGCCAGCTACGTGGGAAGAAAGTGAAAACGAATGATGATCTGCAGGCACTTCCGCCCCCAGAGGAAGTTCCACTGGACGCCTGTCAGGGGACGTTCAGCTTTAAGGGATCCAATATGTTATTCTTTTGTTTTGTGTTCCATTTCTCAAGGATTCTCTATTCCTTATCAGTTCCTGGAAAACAGGAACGAGTAGAGATGCATGCAGTTCTCAGGACTGAGATCATGAGAAGAGGCACCTGCTTGGATTCCTTTCAGTAACTCCCTTCAGTGACTCCCTTCAGTGACCTTCAGTTCAGTTCAGTTCAGTTCAGTTGCTCAGTCGTGTCCGACTCTTTGCGACCCCATGAATCGCAGCAGACCAGGCCTCCCTGTCCATCACCAACTCCCGGAGTTCACTCAGACTCATGTCCATCAAGTCAGTGATGCCATCCAGCCATCTCATCCTCTGTCATCCCCTTCTCCTGCCCCCAATCCCTCCCAGCATCACAGTCTTTTCCAATGAGTCAACTCTTTGGCATGGGGTGGCCAAAGTACTGGAGTTTCAGCTTTAGCATCATTCCTTCCAAAGAAATCCCAGGGCTGATCTCCTTCACAATGGACTGGTTGGATCTCCTTGCAGTCCAAGGGACTCTCAAGAGTCTTCTCCAACACCACAGTTCAAAAGCATCAATTATTTGGCGCTCAGCCTTCTTCACAGTCCAACTCTCACATCCATACACGACCACTGGAAAAACCATAGCCTTGACTAGATGGACCTTTGTTGGCAAAGTAATGTCTCAGCTTTTCAATATGCTACCTAGGTTGGTCATAACTTTTCTTCCAAGGAGTAAGTGTCTTTTAATTTCATGGCTGCAATCACCACCTGCAGTGATTTTGGAGCCCCAAAAAAATAAAGTCAGCCACTGTTTCCTCTGTTTCCCCATCTATTTCCCATGAAGTGATGGGACCAGATGCCATGATCTTCGTTTTCTGAATGGTGAGTTTTAAGCCAACTTTTTCACTCTCCTCTTTCACCTTCATCAAGAGGCTTTTAGTTCCTCTTCACTTTCTGCCATAAGGGTGGTGTCATCTGCATATCTGAGGTTATTGATATTTCTCCCTGCAATCTTGATTCCAGCTTGTGCTTCTTCCAGCCCAGCATTTCTCATGATGTACTTACTCCGCATATAAGTTAAATAAGCAGGGTGACAATATACAGCTTTGATGTACTCCTTTTCCTATTTGGAACCAGTCTGTTGTTCCATGTCCAGTTCTAACTGTTGCTTCCTGACCTGCATACAAATTTCTCAAGAGGCAGATAGGGTGGTCTGATATTCCCATCTCTTTCAGGATTTTCCACAGTTTATTGTGATCCACACAATCAAAGGCTTTGGCATAGTCAATAAAGCAGAAATAGATATTTTTCTGGAACTCTCAGTGACCTTACTTAAATGTAATCTATTCAGTTATGCCCCTCTTACTCAGGATATGGAATGCTTTCTGGCCCTTTGAAGACTGTTATTTGCTTGGCTTTGTTTTTGCTCAGTTTTTTTTACTGTCTAAAGCTGCCTTGTATGAAGATATATAAACATGTGTTTCTGCAAATAAAGCACCCTTGTTTCACTCGAGACTTGGGTCCCCTGCCTCCCTCTTCTCATCGACTCCAGTCCCCAGGTCCCGGTCTACAAAGACTGTGACAAACCCCACCCACTCTGGGCCCTGAAATGAGTCAAGGACTCCCCATCTTGTATGGCCCAGGAGCTTTTCAAGCTGTTGCCTCTGAGCTGGGTTTGGAGTGATTGAGTTTCTGCGAGGAGTCCTTTAAGAGTGAAGTCTCCCCCCTTTCCCAGGGCACCCCCCGTCCTCGTCCCCCCACTGCCACGCCCCCAGATTTAATCCTTGCTGTTTTTCAGAACCAGCTCTTTTGGGGACTCAGCTTCCCAGTTAGGTCCTGGTGCTGGGGAGCACGATGTGGGACTTGGCCTCCTGGCTCCTCAGGGGGTACCTCTGTGGTTGTGATGTCTCTTGGGGTTGTGGGTTGCTGCACAGGAGTAAAACCAAGGTTTGGTTCTCACAGACCAGGACTCTGCACCTCCTGCCTTTCTCATCATGGCCTTTTCCTTATACCCTTAGTTGTAGAAAGTCTCTTGTGCTAGTCTTCAGGTCAGTCCTGAGAGACAGTTGTTCTTTACGAGGTTGTAGTTTTGGTGCGTCCCTGGGAGGAGGTGAGCCCAGGATCGTCCTACTCCACCAACTTGACCCGGAATTTGTGCAAGGCGCTACCCTAAGCACTTGGCCCAACCCGGCTCTGCTGCTAAGTGAGAAGTTCCCTGCCCCAACGCTCAGTTTCTGTATCTCCAATTCCCAGATATCAGGACCTGCTCCTAAAAGATCTCGAGAGTAGCAGAAAGGAGTACCTTTACTCTGTCAGAAACTCTCTCTCAGATGCCAAACCCAGAAAAGCCAGTTCAAGAGTGATCCTGCTTGCCTGCCCCTCACTGCCAGCCACCTTCGGATCTGACATAATATTTATAGTTTGGGAAACTTATGAATTTTTGCTTCACTAAAAAATTTATGACATTTTGGTTCCACTTCTTTGACTAAGTATGAACTGAATGCTAGATTTCTAATTTATGTTCACTCAAAACTTTGATATTGTCCCATTTATTCTGGCATCTAGTATTACTGCAAAAAGTCTAGACAGCCTATTATCTTAATAATTTTTTTTTTAAACTTTGAAGCTTGAAACTTTTAATCCAATTCTGAGGATACAAAGAAATGCTAAACTGTAAAAATAAAGAAAAGAAAAACAAGAAATTAAGGCAATGGCAACCCACTCCAGTGTTCTTGCCTGGAGAATCCCAGGGACGGGGGAGCCTGGTGGGCTGCCGTCTATGGGGTCGCACAGAGTCGGACACGACTGAAGCGATTTAGCAGCAGCACCAGCACAGTATTATTAACTAAAGTACAGCTTTGTTCAAATTTCACAAAATTTTATGCTAGTTTCCATTATTTGTTTTCATACCTGTTCAAGATTCTACATTGTGTTTAGTTGCATTGAGCAACTTCAGCTTCATACAACCAATTCTGATCAATTATTTTCATTTTTATTCTCTTACAATTATTTTCTAATTTTTCTTGTTATGGCTTCTTCAATACACCCATCATTCAAAAGTGGACATTTAATTTCCAAATATACGGCATTTAAAAAATATCTTTGCTATCAATTTCTCATTTAAGTGCTTTCTTCTCTGCAATCTGTGTTTTTTCAGTCTTTTAACTTTATTGAGGCTTTCAATGACTAAGTCAAATGTCTCTCTTGGAAAATGTCACATTGCACTTGAAAATATGTGGGTTATTTTCAAATATCTTTTGATATTGATTTCTAACATAATGTCTCAGTGATAGGAGAACAGACTCTGTATGAGTTCAACACCTTTAGACCATGAAATTTTTGCACCTCGTTTTATGTCCCTGGATATGTTCCAGTGTCTTATAGTTGTCCATGGGAACTTGAATAGAGTTTGTATCCTGCTGTTGTGTGAAAATTGTATAAATCTTAGTTATGTTGAATCGGTTCATAGTGCTTTTCAGGTTTACTATCGCCTTCTACTTTTCTGTCTATCCATTCTATTAATTTTTGAGTTTGATGTTGAAACTCCAGCTAAAAATCTTTATTTTTTTTAAGGTGAAGTTTTTGGTTGGAGTTTCAATATCAAACTCTCCAAAATTAATAGAATGAATAGACAGCAAAGTAGAAGGATATAGTAGACCTGAAAAGCACTGATACATGTTGAGGTATGGCAGAAATCAACACAATATTGTAAAGCAATTATTCTCCAATAAAAAATAAAATAATAAAATAATTGTAATATATAGTGGGACTATATGTAACTTTGTTCTGTATTTTCCAAATCTCCTATGAATGTGTTATCATACTTTTATAATTTAAAAAATTTTTAAAAACCACTTTAGTTAGAGACTGTGAAGTATCTCCTGCTTTCATTGTACTAATAAGATTGAGTTATTTACTTGTATCATTTCCTTCGTATTCTGTGGCATATAACTGAACAACAAAACAATAATAATAAAGTTATCTAGCCCAGCTCTTCTCAGGCTTGAATGTGCCTGTCAATTACATGGGTATGTTATTAAAAAGCAGTTTCTGATCTAGTCAGTCTAGGGTAGGGTCTGAGGTTTTGCATTTCTAACCAGCACCCAGGTGATGATGCTGGTGCCAGTCCAGACACTAGGCTCTGAGATAGGGGGATCTAGAAGACTGAGGTTTCTCCAGTTACTTGAATCTCTTGGGTGATTTGCATGCTTTTGCATGCTGCTCTGCCCAATGAAACACTGTTGAGAACATTAAATCAATTTTAGATTAAAATGGGGTTGGGACTAAAAAACATTTCCCCCAAAGGACAAACTTGCTTATTTGTCCACTTATTTCTTTACTCTAGGATAAGATGAACAACTTTTCCATTGAGAAGAAACTGCTTTCTCCTGATGTCTGAAAAACAGAAGAAACCCAAGCTTGTTTCACAGTTTAGATGTGTACAGGAAGCATATATTAGCCTGTAATTCCTATTATTGGTATTATTTCCTATCTGTAAATTAATCCAAAGCAATGAAAGACTATTAGTAAAGTTTGCTAAGCACCTGAAAACAATGAAGGAAAATATTATATTTATTTTTAGTTGTCACAGTTAGAATACATTGGATGTCTAATTCAGCTTATTTTATTAAACATGCCAAATATGATAAGAAACAAAGGCATTTTATTGAGTCCTCAAGGTAAATATGTTAACCTTTCACTGTTGCATGATTATGGTCATCCATTAAAAAGAATATCCAGGTAAAAGTTTTATCCATGTAGGTAAAAGTTAGTAAATGAATGGCAAAGATGAAAAGCCTCTGACTCAGAGACAACCATTTTAATGTTAGCCTTGGCAGAACTCATCACTTCTCTAGAATTTGTCCACTAAAAAGTAAGGAAGTGGGAAATTTATGAAGTGATCTTGAAAACAAGAGTGGGGGTGAGAGGTTTTACAAATACTCAATATAATACTACTGGGCTAAAAAGAGGTTGAAAAGGAGAAAAACAAAAACAAAAACCCCTAACCTTCCTTTCCCCCACAATTATCAAAAATAATATATATACCATATAGAAAACTGGAAAATAAAGGGAAAAAAAACCATCTGTATTTCATTTCTAGAAATAACCACTGAAAACATGCTTATATAGTTTTATTCTTTTTTCCTATGCATGTTTTATTTCATATGGTTGAAATCACATTGTATGGTATATATGTTATCCCTTTTTAACATATCATTCCTATTCATTAAAATATAACTGAATAATTATATTAAAAATCTGTATATGTTTGTACTAATTTTTTTTTGCATTTATTACTCTACTTTTTGGATATTTGGGTTTTTCGGATAGCGTCTCCTGCATCTCCCGCATTGCAGGTGGATTCTTTATTGCTGAGCCACCAGGGAAGCCCAATTTACTTACAGCCTTCCCCTCAAATTTAACAAAGTTCTTTTTCCTAGTCTTGTGACTACACAACTTTCATTCACCTTCCACTCTCAAGCTCATCTTAAAACTTTCTCCAGTTTATAGTTCTCGAGTTCATTTCTCAGATTTAATAAAATAAATCAACTGAGGTCAACAAAGATTTGTTGACTGGGTATGTCCCTTCCCTACTTAAAAATATTTACGCTATGAAACAGTCAACAATCTCTTGAGTCAAAATCCAAACTTTTCCAGATTTAATATAAAAATTTCCACTTAGTTAATACACATTAAGAGATCCTACATGTAAGCCAGTTCCAGCCACCACCATGTTTATGGAACTCTCTCATCACTGGATACTTAAAAAACAGTGTTGTGAGCCAGTGGCTAAAATTGGAGAGATTTTTATCTTCAATGAGCCAAGAAATATAACACCAAAAACTACCTGGAGTTGGGGTAAAGCATTTACTATTCTTATGAATCTAAAATCTTAACCTTATCAAAATTCATATCATCAACCTTTCTGAAACCTTTCAACATTTCTGTGTGTGTATATATACTACTTTTACTAATGTGCTCCAAGACATAAAACATAGATTGCTATCATTAGTATTCAGAAAATGAATGATGAATGTGACTTTATTCCTACTTATCATCACTGGCATCATTGTTTTGTCAGTTACCTTTTATTCATTATTTACTAGGCTCCAGGCACTGGGGCGGAGAAGGAAATGGCAACCTACTCCAGTGTTCTTGCCTGGAGAATCCCAGGGACGGCAGAGTCTGGTGGGCTGCCGTCTCTGGGGTGGCACAGAGATGGACACAACTGAAGCGACTTAGCAGCAGCAGCAGCAGCAGTGACTATATACGGAGAAGGCAACGGCACCCCACTCCAGTACTCTTGCCTGTAAAATTCCAGGGATAGAGGAGCCTGGTGGGCTGCAATCCATGGGGTCGCTAAGTAGTCAGACACGACTTCACTTTCACTTTTCAGTTTCATGCATTGGAGAAGGAAATGGCAACCCACTCCAGTGTTCTTGCTTGGAGAATCCCAGGGATGGGGAAGCCTGGTGGGCTGCCGTCTATGGGGTTGCACAGAGTCGGACACGAATGAAACGACTTAGCAGCAGTAGCAGGCATTGGGGCAAGTCTTATTTTCTTGAATAAAGGAAAGGAAAGGAAAGTGAAGGCGCTCAGTCAGTTCCGCCTCTTTGCAACCCCATGGACTGTAGCCTACCAGGCTTCTCCATCCAGGCAAGGGTACTGGAGTGGATTGCCATTTCCTTCTTTTCTTGAATAGCAAGATCCTATTTAACAATAAATACATTGCTAATCTCATGTTACAAATCACATATACATATGACAAGACAGCCAAGACTGAGTATTTAGGTAATTTGCCCCAGATCCCAAAACTTGCCCTAATTCATAAGGTGACATAAATGCCAGGTGATTAGACTATTCTCTATAAATATTGGCTGAATAGATTTGAACTTTCATGACAAAAGAGGCAGCATCCTTTTATTTCTGATTAAAAAACATGTTATGTAAGGAAAGATTAGAAAAGAACTTTGAAAACTGTTATCCTACTGTAATAGAAAAAATGGTTTTTAGGTACTCAAGTACAGATACAACACCAGACAGTAATACTCAGAGAAGATTTCTGGGCTCATATACCTTTCCACGTGGCCACAGGCAAAAGGGACCTGGAATTTTGTTGTCCCAAAGGGAGCTGGCTGGTAGTTCCATCTAGGCAGCAGCAAGGCTGTTGTCAATGCCAGAAGTCTGAATCTTGTTTCACTATAAGATAGCTGGGTTTCTATTGATTCTACCTGCAGAGCAGATACAAGCCTTGCTGTTAGCTCACAGACCCCAAGTGGGACTCTGTAGGTGACTGACTTTTATTTGCACATGCTGCTCAGTCATGTCCAACTCTTTGGAATCCCATGGAGTGTAGCCAGTCAGACTCCTTTGTCCATGGGATTCTCTAGGCAAGAATACTGGAGTGGGTTGCCATTTCCTCCTCCAGGGGATCTTCCCCACCCAGAGATCAAACCCACGTTTCCTAAGTCCCCTGCATTGGCAGGCAGATTCTTTACCACTGAGCCACCTGTTTTCAGAAATGATGTCCTCTTTGACTAGAAATGATGTCCTCTTTGCACTTGGGCTTTCAGGGTGACTTTAGAAATATCCTTCCCCATGTCTGCTCTACTCCTGCCCCCAAACAAGTTCCCTGCAGTTCATCCTCAGCTTTGCAGTCTGAGCTGGGGGCTCCCCAGCAGCCTCTAGCACACACTTCAGTCTTCCCCCTCGGGACTGATGTCACAGCACTATTTCCTTGCTAGGACTTCTCTCTCTTTTCCACTTTGGGGCCTTGGTCCTTTTGGGGTTAAATTCTGTTCTTCACTGCCCCACTGCACATCTTCCAAACCGGTTTCATGTACAGGGTTTTTCATGCCAGGATTATTTATAATAATGAATAATGTAGAGGATGATTTTTAAAATTACTATATAATAGGATGCCTCTTGTTATTTTTCTTTTTTAAATTTAAAGAACACTTTTAAATGAAACCCCCTTGAAAGCCAGGGTTACAAGGACATTCTTTCAGATGATAAAAATCTATAGCAATCTTAAACTAATGGCTCTTTTTATTCTTGATGAAATGTGACAAAAGCATTCTTTTCGAGGAGAGGACAAAAGAAAACTGCTTTTTTCCTAAAGATGCTTGGATTTTCCCCACATTCCTCTTTCATTTTATTCGCTCCTGGGTCTGGAATTCCCGTGCTTCCTGGGTTCAAGCCAGGGACAGCTGCCATGGGCTGCTGGGTGACTTGAGTCATAGGGCTTCACCCCACTTCCTAATTTGGCCAAAGAGTCTGTCTCTCTCTGTTTCTCTTATTTCTCCCCTGTTATACTCCCTCTCTTTTTCCTTTCTTCTTTCTCACCTTTCTTTCCTTCCTTTGTTTTTTTCTTTCTGACTGTCTGTCTGCCTTCCTTTCTTCCTTCCCCATCTAGCCTTTATTTCTTTATGCTCTGGCAATTTCAAAAAGAGATTTGTCACTTCAGTTTCCTGTACAATGAGATATTTAGTCTCCTGACTGTAAGTGTGCATTGATCATTAAAAGCTATGTCTTTTTCCTCCTGATCCTGATCTTTACTTCACTATAGTCTTTCATTTAAATTCTAATTTAAAGTTTATCAAGTTTGATCCTGGTAGCCAATATTGAAAGGAAATCCTGATAAGTAAAATAATATTGTTCATAACATTTTTAAAAACTCCCCGGTTTGAATATAAGTTGGATTGTATCTCCACAAAAATTTTATGTTGAAAACCTAACTCCTAGTACCTCAATAAAGTTGGTTTTTTTAAAAACACTTAGATTAAAAAAGAAACCAGGGCTCCTTGGAAAAATGTCTGATTCTAGACCCGAGGCAGGAAATCTCCAGGGTGAATTTAGAACATCTTGTTGTACCAGAAAACAGGGAAGTTTCCAAAATTAATAGGTCACATCCAAAGCACTTAGGAGTCACCATAAAGCAGTCCTCTGTCCAAAGATGGAGAAATTTGAACACAAAATAAATGACACACACTGAAAATATAAAGAGCCATGAGTTCATATGGATATTTTTTTAAATGAAAGAGAATGAAGGCAAATGGCAACAACAGAAACAAAACCCAGTTTCACTAAATACCAATCCAGATTGCAAAGGCATTAATTCTTATTTACAAAGGTAGTAACTGAAAAGAAAGAATCATCTATTGTCTTACCTTTTCTGAACAATTTGGTAATTTAGGTACCTAAGAGCCCTAGTAGATTAAAGGAAATCCTCTTTACAGAATTTCAGTTAATAGATGTGGAAAGAATGAAAGATTAATGAAACCATCATTTTATAATCCACAAAGTGTTGACTGACTCTGCTCATCAGTGGATGAAACCATTAGACAACTGTTGATGGGAGGTTCCTCATTGGGAGGGAAGCCTGGGCACCACCAGGATCTGTAGTTTATCTTCAAATGACACAAGTGCGACAATGGAACACTGAGTGCCAGCTGGTGTCAAGTCCCGTGGCTTGATTAGATTCATGTAATCCCTTTTGAGTAAGTAGACTTTGTAGGTAGCACAGTCATGAAGGAGTGAAATGATATGATAAATGAGATTTACTTGAAAACATAAAAAGAAATAAAGGGAAAGTGGTTAAGTGGAGCATATGTGGGTAATCAATAATTGCTGAGTCTTGATGAAGGGAACTGAGGGGCTCATCACCCTTTTCTTCCTATGTTTGTATGTGTTTATAGTTTTTCATAATAAGTTGTTTTACAGTAGACATAAGGAAGCATTTGCTTATGGAAATAATAGACTGAGAAAGTTTCTTCCTTGGTCATCTGTTTAAAATAAAAAGGAAAACAAGAGTCAGACACCTCTTCAGAACTGTTCAGCTCACAAAGGTGTTCACTTCTCTGAGAACTACCATCCCCAATCCCTCACCCAGCCCACCCACTGACCACCACACCTTTGGACCCTATGCCAGACCATAGCTAATTTCACTAGGTGAACACCACACCCAAGATAGTCCAGTCAGATTCTCGCTGCCAAAGACTTAAAATTGAAAATCAAAGTTGCTTGTCAGACACTGCTGTTGGAGAATCATGGAGCTATGGAGGGTTATGTTCTGCCCAGCGAAAGGGGGAAACAGAGAAAGAGCTGATGGGAGTGGTGGGGTGGAGGGAAAGAAGCAGATGTAGAATTCTGACAGCGTTCTCTGTCCCACAGTCCTCCTTTTGGACTTTGAAACCCCTCTCACAAGAGAGTAACTTTTGTTCAAGCGAGCCCTCTGTCACAGATTCACTTTGGGTGCAGGACACCAAGGCCTTAGCTACCCATGAATGTCAGGTGAGAGTGTCCCTCAGTGGAGGGGCCTTTGGCCTCACAGATGGCTTAAATCTTTGATCATTTAAGGAAATTTCTGCTGAGTGACTCTATAACTTAATTACACTAGCTTTCTTGCTATCTTTAATAAAACTCTTCAACTCTTAAAAAAAAAAAAAAAAAGAGGGTCACTATGAGACACAACAGTTAGAACTGGACATGGAACAACAGACTGGTTCCAAATAGGAAAAGGAGTACATCAAAGCTGTATATTGTCACCCTGCTTATTTAACTTATATGTAGAGAACATCATGAGAAACGCTGGGCTGGAGGAAACACAATCTGGAATCAAGATTGTTGGAAGAAATATCAATAATCTCAGATATGCAGATGACACCACCCTTATGGCAGAAAGTGAAGAGGAACTAAAAACCCTCTTGATGAAAGTGAAAGTGGAAAGTGGAAAAGTTGGCTTAAAGCTCAACATTCAGAAATCGAAGATCATGGCATCCGGTCCCATCACTTCATGGGAAATAGATGGGGAAACAGTGTCAGACTTTTTTTTTGGGGGGGGGGGGCTCCAAAATCACTGCAGATGGTGATTGCAGCCATGAAATTAAAAGACGCTTACTCCTTGGAAGGAAAGTTATGACCAACCTAGATAGCATATTCAAAAGCAGAGACATTACTTTGCCAACAAAGGTCCATCTAGTCAAGGCTATGGTTTTTCCTGTGGTCATGTATGGATGTGCGAGTTGGACTGTGAAGAAGGCTTAGCGCCGAAGAATTGGTGCTTTTGAACTGTGGTGTTGGAGAAGACTCTTGAGAGTCCCTTGGACTGCAAGGAGATCCAACCAGTCCATTGTGAAGGAGATCAGCCCTGGGATTTCTTTGGAAGGAATGATGCTAAAGCTGAAACTCCAGTACTTTGGCCACCTCATGTGAGGAGTTGACTCATTGGAAAAGACTCTGATGCTGGGAGGGATTGGGGGCAAGAGGAGAAGGGGACGACAGAGGATGAGATGGCTGGATGGCATCGCTGACTCGATGGATGTGTCTGAGTGAACTCCAGGAGTTAGTGATGGATAGGGAGGCCTGGCATGCTGTGATTCATGGGGTCGCAAAGAGTCAGACACGACTGAGTGACTGAACTGAACTGAACTGAACTGATGAGACCTACTTCTTACATAATAGTACATTTTGTCCCCTACCCTTTTCTTTTTTGTCAAAAGCTGCCTCTAGCAGGTCACTGTAATTGCAACCAAAAGAATCCTTAGTAGTAGTGTTAGGGGAAGCACACTGATTGAAACCGCCCACCCTGGCCAGGCACCATAGTAACTATTTCCATGAGTTGTTTTATGACAGGAGATCCTGATAAGGAATACGGAACTAATAAGCCACCACCAACCGGAAGAGTTCAGGAAAGGTCGAAAGGAGACACCGAGAGTCTGTCCACTTCCCAGAATCCCTCTCGCTAGCATCCATCTTGGCTGAGTGATGCGTGCGCCACCAGGAAAGACTCTGAATTAGAATGATTGGCCAAAGACCACCCAGAAACTAATCCCCTCACCATAAAACCCGAGACTGCGAGCCACGTGGCAGAGCAGTTCTCCTGGGTTCCCTTACCCTACTGCTCTCCACCCGGGTGCCCTTTCCCAACAAAATCTCTTGCTTTGTCTGCACATGTGTCTCCTCAGACAATTCATTCCTGAGTGTTAGACAAGAGCCCAGTTTCGGGCCCTGGAAGGGGTCCCCCTTCCTGCAACAGTACAACTGCCTTTAGTTTTATCTGTCTTAATTATAGTGCTTCCTTGGAGCACACCTATGGGCTAAATAGCTTCCTTCCAGTTTTATTTCCACATCTCTATAACTGAAGGAGAGAGAGTAGAAACTTTGGGTGGAGAGACCCACTGTCTACACCCCGCCCCTCACAAATCCTAGCTTCCCTTTAACCTGAAAAATGTATGTGACAGTATGAAAAAATCTTGCTTAACTAATTATAATTGGATATGAAAGAGTTGCAGAGATAGGTGTCTAAAAGAACTTTCCACTCTGATGGTGACACTTGATTAATTCAAAACCAAAAGGACAAAGTGACAAGGCGATCAAGGAAATATTGCTTCAAGAGGCAAATGGGCAGGGTTACTAAAAGCCTAACACATCACAGCTTTTTTTTTTTTTTTTTTTTTTTAACAGTTCTGTCCTACAACCTCCAGGTGTGAGGGCAGGCAGACTCCAACAGAGAGGCCTCAGTGGGTTTTGAAAGTGAAAGTGAAAGCCGACTCTTTGTGACCCGGTGGACTATGGCCCTCTCCAGGCAAGAATACTGGAGTGGGTTGCCATTTCCTTCTCCAGGGGATCTGCCCAACCCAGGGATCGAACCCAGGTCTCCTGAATTGCAGGCAGACACATTAACCTCTGAGCCACCAGGGAAGTCCAATGCGTTTTGGCTCCCTCTTTTTATAAGTTTTTGTCTCCTCCCCAGTGAGCCTGCCCTATGCAAATTAGGGCTAGCCAGGGAAGGGGCGAATTTTTTCACCTCACATCACAGCTTTTGAAGTCTACTTCTGGATTCTTCAAGTCGGAAATTTCTCTAAAGCCACAATTCACAGTATGGGTTGAATGTGACATTTAGCATGTCCCACAGGGGTAGAAATGTTCGGTTGGTTGTGTGTTCAGATATACCTCACGTGCCTGGCACACACTTGACATCCAGTAAGTGTTACTACATGAAGTTATAGCTTTTGCAAATTTTTAAACCCAAACAAGTTCTGACCCTAATGTAGCCCTGCAAATATGGGGTTGGCCAAAAAGTTTGTTCGATTTTAAACCAACCCAATATCAATACAGAATGATTCTCAGTGCCATATGGCTTGGAAAACACTAGGAATAGCTCTGCAAGCTGAAAATGTCAAAATATATCAAAATAAAGAAAAATCACAGCATTTTATCTTTTAAAGGAACACAGGCAATCCTGAGGTCATCATACCAAAATCTAACAACAATCCCTAAAGTTCTTTCTCAAACTGTGGACAGGGAAATGGGTCCTTGAGAGCCTGGAGGGAACCCAAAAGGCAAAGCAGCTTGGCAGTGATGAAGAGCGGGCTCTGTGAATGGTGGTCAGACAGCATCTCCAGTCTTCAATCACATCGAATTTCTCTTCTCTGACTTTGAGAGGGGCTGCACTCCTCCTCTGTCTTAGATGCTCCTGGAAATTGTCTTTGAACAGTGACTCATGAAAAGAAGTTTCCGGGGTTTTTTGCAGTGTTGTGTGGTGCTGCAAGGCCAGAAGTAGTTTCAGCAATGCAATCAGACAGTTGGCTCAATGTTTAGTCACCTGTAGATTCTCTTTCTCCTGAGATCAAATGTTTGTTGAATCCGGTTAAACATTGCTATGGCTTCCCAGGTGGTGCAGTTGTAAAGAATCCGCCTGCCAATGCAGGAGACTCAACAGATGCAGGTTTGGTCACTGGGTCCGGAAGATCCCTTGGAGTAGGAAATGGCAACCCGCTCCTGTATTCTTGCCTAGAAAATTCCATGGACAAAGGAGCCCCGCAGTCTCTAGTCTGTGGGGTCGCAAAGATTATACACAACTGAGCATACAGAAACATTGCTAAGGGTAAATTCAGACCCAAAGGTTCTTTTTGGAGTGATTGAAAATAATATAACGAGCACTTTTATTGTGATTTCACCGCAGTGAATCGTGCAAGATTTCTGTGCTGTGGTTTATTTGACCACAGTAAGCTGGTCATAAAAAATGTTCCCTTGGTAGCTCTAATTTTCTTGAAGAGATCTCTAGTCTTTACCATTCTATTGTTTTCCCCTATTTCTTTGCATTGATTGCTGAGGAAGGCTTTCTTATCTCTCCTGTTACACTTTGGAACTCTGCATTCAAACGGATATATCTTTCCTTTTCCCCTTTGCTTTTTGCTTTCCTTCTTTTCACAGCTATTTGTAAGCTATTTGTAATGTCCTCAGAGAGCCATTTTGCTTTTTTGCATTTCTTTTTCTTGGGGATGGTCTTAATCCCTGTCTCCTGTACAATGTCATGAACCTCTGTCCATAGTTCATCAGGCACTCTATTAGATCTAGTCCCTTAAATCTATTTCTCACTTCCACTGTGTAGTCATAAGGGATTTTATTTAGGTCATACCTGACAGAAATGGTAGGGACCTAACAGAAGCAGAAGATATTAAGAAGAGGTGGCATGAATACATTGAAGAACTCTACAAAAAAGATCTTTACGACCAAGATAATCACGATCGTGTGATCACTCATCTAGAGCCAGACATCCTGGAATGTGAAGTCAAGTGGGCCTTAGGAAGCATCACTATGAACAAAGCTAGTGGAGGTGATGGAATTCCAGTTGAGCTATTTCAAATCCTGAAAGATGATGCTGTGAAAGTGCTGCACTCAATATGCCAGCAAATTTGGAAAACTCAGCAGTGACCACAGGACTGGAAAAGGTCAGTTTTCATTCCAATCTCAAAGAAAGGCAATGCCAAAGAATGCTCAAACTACCTCACAATTGCACTCATCTCACACGCTAGTAAAGTAATGCTTAAAATTCTCCAAGCCAGGCTTCAGCAATACGTGAACCGTGAACTTCCTGATCTTCAAGCTGGTTTTAGAAAAGGCAGAGGAACCAGAGATCAAATTGCCAACATCTGTTGGATCATTGAAAAAGCAAGAGAATTCCAGAAAAACATCTATTTCTGCTTTATTTACTATGCCAAAGCCTTTGACTGTGTGGATCACAATAAACTGTGGAAAATTCTTCAAGAGATGGGACTACCAGACCACCTGACCTCCCTCTTGAGAAATCTGTATGCAGGTCAGGAAGCAACAGTTAGAACTGGACATGGAACAACAGACTGGTTCCAAATAGGAAAAGGAGAACGTCAAGGCTGTATATTGTCACCCTGCTTATTTAACTTATATGCAGAGTACATCATGAGAAACGCTGGGCTGGAGGAAGCACAAGCTGGAATCAAGATTGCTGAGAGAAATATCAATAATCTCAGATATGCAGATGACACCACCCTTATGGCAGAAAGTGAAGAAGAACTAAAAAGCCTCTTGATGAAAGTGAAAGAGGAGAGTGAAAAAGTTGGCTTAAATCTCAACATTCAGAAAACTAAGATCATGGCATCTGGTCCCATCACTTCATGGGAAATAGATGGGGAAACAGTGGAAACAGTGGCTGACTTTCTTTTGGGGAGCTCCAAAATCACTGCAGATGGTGATTGCAGCCATGAAATTAAAAGACGCTTACTCCTTGGAAGGAAAGTTATGACCAACCTAGATAGCATATTAAAAGGCAGAGACATTACTTTGCCAACAAAGGTCCATCTAGTCAAGGCTATGGTTTTTCCAGTAGTCATATATGGATGTGAGAGTTGGACTATAAAGAAAGCTGAGTGCAGAAGAATTGATGCTTTTGAACTGTGGTATTGGAGAAGACTCTTGAGAGTCCCTTGGACTGCAAGGAGATCCAACCAGTCCATCCTAAAGGAGATCAGTCCTGGGTGTTCATTGGAGGGTCTGATGTTGAAGCTGAAACTCCTTTGGCCACCTGATACAAAGAGCTGACTCATTTGAAAAGACCCTGATGCTGGGAGAGATTGAGGGCAGGAGAAGGGCACGACAGAGAATGAGATGGTTGGATGGCATCACCGACTCGATGGACATGGGTTTGAGTGGACTCCAGGAGTTGGTGATGGACAGGGAGGCCTGGCGTGCTGTGATTCATGGGATCCAAAGAGTCAGACACGACTGAGTGACTGAACTGAACTGAAACCGAAGCTGATCACGGAACTATAAAATGTGGCTGCCCCACTTCTTTGGCAATAATTTTCCCTTGCCATGCATGAGCAACATGGATTTACCCTTCCATTCCCATACGCTTTCAAAATCATTCATATGTCACTAGTTTTGTTGACTTTAATTCAGCAAGTATTTCCTAATATTTCAAGTACTTCAGACTCCTTTTAGAAGAAGAATCACAGGCAGAAGCGTGATGGAATCTGATCTGACTACTTTTGTGTTCTCAATGGTTGTTTGAGGGAAATTTACTGGTCGGGGCGGACTTTCCTGACTTCTATGGAAAATGCATCTCCTCTCCATTTTCTGTAGTGAGGTGTGCCCTGGGTCTGTGTGAGAAGTGCAGTCAGGACAGGGGAAAGGTGAGGGGATTCACCATCCTTTCCTCCAACTGTAAAGAGTTGGGCTGCCTTCCTGAGTTCGGGTCTTGTCTTGAGTTAGGGTCCGATTGCCTTGAGTATGGCCACACATAAGCTCTGATGTGGAGCCAGTACCATAGTAAACCCAGGTCATACCTGTTTGCAATCCTGAGACCATACAGGATTTGTGCTAATTCATTTGACCAAGGACCCAAACAGACTTCAGGTGAGGTATGAAGATAGTGCTGGTGAACATGAAGAGGACTTGGGGAAGCCAGTATGATACTCCACGTGTTTACCCTACACTTGTGCTATATTATTTATCTTAGTCATTATTTTTCAGCCCAGTCTTTTCCATACTCTTCATGAATGAACAAAGTGAACTGTTTCATAAGTGCTTCATGAAATGTAAAATTAAAAGTGGGCATTTCCCTGGTGATCCAGTGATTAAGATTCTGTACTTCCACCTCAGGGGGTGTGGGTTCAATCCCTGGTCAGGGAACTAAGACCCCACATACAGAGTGATGCGGCCAAAAAAAAAAAAAAATTAAAAGTGTTGTTCACTCATCTATTCGCTTATGTAACAAATATTTATTATACACCTTGCATGTGCCAGGCACTGCACTATATGATAGTAACATGTTCATTGCAATGTCAATGTAATTTTCTATTTCTTTTTTTGGGAGGTAAGAAGTGGGTTTATTTAGAGAGAAACACATTCCACAGATTGTGGGTCACCTCAGAAGGCCAAAATAATTTTCTTTCATGTAAGTCTTGTATTCCATAACTTGTACACGTGATTGCAAATACACTCTAAGAAAGAGTAGTTTAACAAGGAGAATGCAGATGTAAGCCCTACAAACATTGTGAATATGATACAAATATTTCTGACTGTAAACCAGAATTTCACAATGTACCTTTTCCTGAACATCCAAAATTTTTGCATTACCTGTTCAGTCAAGTAAGAATATAGAAAGGACTTGAATGCATAAGAGTTAAAATCCTAAAGTAAGTGTAATACATTCTCATATTGACTATTCATGACAATCTTTTAGGGGCAGTAAAATTTTGCACTGAGATACAGACAAACAACCTTAAAAGTTGGTGCTAGTTTTATTTTTCTATCAAGGGTTTAATAGGGCAATGAACAATAACTTGTGGATTGTTATGGAACTTACACAATTCTTAACAGTTATTAAGTAACTCATAGTCATCAGCCCAATTATGCACAGGAAAAAAATCATATCTGACAAAAGAAATAATCACCTTTCTGCATACAAGTTAGCTTTGCCAGTTATACCTGCTCACTGGCTGCTCCCCATTTCCTAATAAGTATGTCATCCTGGGAGGAACTTTGCCCTTTTCTTTCTTCAATGGAAAAAAAAAAAATTGAAGTGTACTTAGCAGGTCAATGTTCAGTTGGAGAAATCTCAGATCTAATAAAAAATAGCAAACCATTTGAGGACAGTCTGGTTCTCACGGACCCAGGCTGACCGTGAACTTGGTGCTGGTGGGCAGACCCGGGGCAGTCACAACACATTCTGAGGCATCTCTGGAAAATAGCATCTGTCTCTGGGAAGGAGCAGTGTGTGTGTGTGCTCAGTCACTTAGTTACATCTGACTCTTTGTGACTGTAGCCTGCCAGGCTCCTCTGTTCATCGAATTTTCCAGGCAAGAATACAGGAGTGTGTTGCCATTTCCTACTCCATGGGATCTTCCCCACCCAGGGATGGAACTCATGTTTCTTACATCTCCTCCTTTGGCAGGCAGATTCTTTACCACTGCACCACTTGGGAAGTCCTGAGGAGCAGTAGGACAGGCTTAAAATGAACTCTTTCCATGGAGAAGAACAAAGCATGAGTTGAATTTTTAGGAACCACAGTTGGCCTGGTTCTTGCCCCCAGAGAATCCAGTCCCTATATCAAATTTTGGAACTGAATACACCATCCTCGGTCCCATTGTGCATGGATCCCTCAACCATCTTGATGAAGTGAGCCTTGAATTTTGGAGCTCTCCTCTAGTTTGTACAAACCTTTAGTCAAAATTCCTTATTGATACCTGACATTGTCATCATGCTTATGACTGAAATCCAGTTCTTCTTGTGTAATATTTTGTGGAAACTAGGAGGTCTTTAAATACATACAAAAGAACTATTTGCTTATTGTTACAAAGTTAAAAAGAATCATAGAATGTTTAAAGTTCTAAAGTGATTTAGAATTTATTTAGAATTGCACAAGGCTGGTAGACACATGATTTTGGTCTCTGCCACTGTCCCTTCTCTCTTCTTCAGGTAAGAGCACTTCACTTTTTCCTTTGGGGAATTACTTTTCCCCCATTGTTAGTCCACAGTCTTTATATGAGATTGATTCTACCCCCTAGACCCAGAAGAAGGTCTAAAGGGAGTCCTCATGCCCTGACCACAGTGATTCTTCAAGCATAAGTGCCTAGTCCAGGTTGTGCCAGTGAGACCCAGCCTAATTTGATGGAGTTTCTGATGACTGTCCCCAGGGTCCTGATTAATATATGTATAGCATTTACCACTGAAAGCCTAAGGAACTTCTTAAAGTCACAACAAGTCATTCAAATAGCCAGCTTCTCCTGATACTTGCCCCTTTCTAGTTAGGGATCAGTGATATTAACAGAGCATTTTAATAATACAATTAGGACATTCATTCATTCAACAAGTATTCATTGAGATGATGAATACAACTAGATGCCTGGTTCTGTGCTAGGGATAGAGGTTGACAGAAACAGCTATGATCACTGCCCAATCATGTTCCGAAAGATGTATATATAGGCACACAGGAGGGGCATGTGACCTACCCCAGATGTATGCATATGGATGTCCAGGAGGGCTTCCTGGAAAAAGAGACTGGCCTGCTACACATCTCTGAATTGATTCTCCTTTAAGTTTAATTTAATCTCATTCTCACAGCTACTATCTTAGTTCAGGCTCTCTTGTTTCACATCTGAATTATAGCAAGAGTTTTCTAACTGGACTAGATACTTCTACTCTTACCCTGGTCCCTAATACCCAACTTCCCTGGTGGCTCAGATGGGAAAGAATCTGCCTGCAATGCGGGAGACCTGGGTTCAATCCTTGGGTTGGGAAGATCCCCTGGAGAAGGGCATGGCAACCCACTCCAGTGTTCTTGTCTGGAGAATCCCCATGGACAGAGGAGCCTGGGGGGCTACAGTCCAAAAGGTCAGACACGACTGAGAAACTAAGCACAATACCCAGTTCATTCTTCACTGATGACAGAATGATTTGTTTCTTAGCAACATTTTATTGACATACTATACATACATAAAATTACATATGTAAGCATACAGTCTGATGAATTTCCTCAACCAAATACACCCATTAACCAGTGCCCACATCACTAAACATGGCCAGCATGCCAGAAGCCCATCTCATGTGTATACACATCTCCTTTCACAAGTGAGCTTTTTAAAATACTAATCTTGATGGACATGTACACACAACTATATTTAAAATGGATAACTAACAAGGTCCTATTGTATAGCACATGGAACTCTGCTCAATGTTATGTGGCAGCCTGGATGAGAAGGGAGTTTCGGGGAGAATGGATACATGTATATGTATGGTTGAGTCCCTTGCTGTTCACCTGAAACTATCACAACATTGTTAATTGGTTATGTTGTTGTTGTTTTTCAGTTGCTAAATCATGTCCAACTCCGTGACCCCATGGACTGTAGTCCAACAGGCTTCTCTGTCCATAGTGATTTTCCAGGCAAGAAAACTGGAGTGGGTTGCCATGTCCTTTCCCAGGGGTCAAACACTTGCTCCTTGGAAGAAAAGCAATGACAAACCTAGACAGCATATTTTAAAAACCTAGACATCACTTTGCCTACAAAGGTTCATCTAGTCAAAGCTATGGTTTTTCCAGTAGTCATGTCTGGATGTGAGAGTTGGACCATAAAGAAGACTGAGCTCTGAAGAACTGATGCTTTCAAACCATGATGCTGGAGAGACTCTTGAGAATCCACTGGACAGCAAGCTCAACCCAGTCAGTCTAAAGGAAATCAACTCTGAATATTCCCTGAAAGGACTGATGCTAAAGCTGAAGCTTCAATGCTTTGGTCACTTGATGCAAAGAGCCGACTCATCGGAAAAGACCCTGATGCTATGGAAGATTGAGGGCAGGAGGAAAAGAGGGCGACAGACGATGAGATGGTTGGATGGTATCACCAACCCAATGGACATGAGTTTGAGCAAACTCAGGGAGATAATGAAGAACAGGGAAGCCTGGTATGCTGCAAGTCCATGGGGTTGCAAAGAGTCAGACATGACTGAGGAACTGAACAACAACAAGGGAAAACTGAATAAATAAGCAAGCAGATTAACATTTACCAAATGCCAAACACAATGTTAGGCTCTGTCTATGATGTCTCATTTTACTGAAGTGGGGGAGAGAGGATGGGCATAAAGGTATAGATTTCTGAATCGTATAAAAAGAAAACCCAACATGTCCTTTCCTTCCTTTGATTGAAAGGAAGTTATTCATTCATTTATAGTTTTTTCCTTCTAATTAAAAATAAACTGAAGAATCACTGAGATATCTTATTTCAAAGCCCATTTGCTTAACTATTAATAGCTTGAAAAGTGATTCTATGGAAAGAAAAACATTATAAAAAGTTTTGGTGTAGGAGAAAGTATCACTAGGTTGATGGGTATAGCCAGAGCACCTAACACTGTTCATTCAGCTTCCAAGCTGTCAGTGTAGGCAGGCAGGAAGTGCCACCTGAAACCATTTTTATGGAAGATTTTACAATCTGTACTTGGTTTTCAATGAAAAAGTTCTTCACAATAAATCCATACGGCATAACATCAAAAACACCTGTCAGGTTGGCTCCTTCCTGGCAAGTCTATTTCTTCCCTAACATCTTGTAACTTACCTGGCAGTGGCCTGGGACACCACCCATGCACCGCTGGGCTCTAAAAATTCTCTCAAAACTGCCTGCTCTTCTCAGGTCAGCAGCCCACCCATGCCCTATTTAGAAATTTGCTGAAGAAAAGTTTAGTTACATAAATGAAGGTCAAAATCCAGAAATTCAAAATCAAGCCATAGGGAAAAATCTCCTTAAGTCACTGTGGAGGTAGATGCCTCGGTTGCTTCGATGATCAACCAGAAGGTACCACTGTGATACTTATCCTTTATATCCTAAACTTGGATGCTATGATATTTATCTTAGTCAGGATTTTATAGTCCTGTGTTTTGAATGATCTTCCTATTCCTAAGTGCAGATAAGCCATTTCTTAAGTGCTTAGAAGAAGAAAAAAATGGTGGCGTTCATTCATCCATCTCATTGAATAGGCAGGGATTTCCCTGAGGACAATGGCCTCAAGGGCCACATTTTTAGGTTTGGTTTATGAGTTCTAGCCCTGGTACAAAGAGAGCTTTGAGCCAGCAGGCAGAAGCGTTCATTCAGTGGCGGAGGGAAGAAACAGAACAATTCCATTGTTCAGAAACAATTCTCTCTCCACTGCTGGAGCATTGGCAAAGCGAAGGTTTTCTGACAGCAGGCTTTCCTGGAAAACTTGGTTTCACAAAATGCACCACCTCTGTGGCCGCGCCGAGGAGGCCGAGTGTAGGACCTGCGGGGGTCGGCGGCAGGTCACGAGGTCAAGGCTGCGCCTCCCTCCGCTCAGCATCTCGGCCTCGCGGGCTCCCTCCCTCCAGCAGGCGTAATCGGCCCTGGACGGCACAAGAGGAAGGAAGCGGTTCCCCGGTCCCACCCCCAGGCCGCCTTTCTCCGGTGCCCGCCTCCTCTCGCGCCGCCACCGCGGCTTCGGGAGGGTCTCACGCCGCCTGCCCGCGCCAGGGGGTGAGCCCGGCCCTCACCCTGGAAGGCAAGCGTCTGGGCCGCCGCGATTGAGGGTTGGGGCGTAGCTGGGAGGGAATATTTCGGGCTGAGGCGTGGGGTGTGCGGAGAGAGGCATCCGGAGCCGCGGGGTGGGGCGCGGAGGGGAAATCCAGGAACCCTGGAGGGGCGCAGGAGCGGACGGAGGTGCCGCAGGAGGCGCCTGGGGCCTGGCCGGGCCGGTCGGGCGGGCGACGCGGTGGAGGGGAGGGACCCAGCTGCGCCAGGTTGGGCCGTCGGGTCCGCCCTCCTCACCCTGGAACCTCGCCGGGAGAGGAGCGGCGGGGAGGGGAGCAGGACCCGCGCGTCCTCAGATCCTGGGACCGCCCTCTCGCGCTCCAGGGCGGAGGGCAAGCGCCTAAGAAGGCTGGAGCCGCTGCAGCAGCATGAGAGCGGGCGCCGGCGCTCCACGCTCGCGGCCGCGCGGCGGGCGGCAGCGGCGGCGGCGGCTCTGCCCGCGCTCGCCATGCGTGCGCGCTGGGGCCGGCGGGGCGCCCGGCGCGGAGGTCCGGGGCTGCCCGGCACCCACTTGGCCCTGCTGGCCGCCAGCCTGCTGTCCACCGCGGTGGCCATCTACGTTTGCTGGAAGCAGCTGCCGCCTCTGCCCTGGGCCTCCCCCAGCCCGCCGCGGCCGGTGAACGTGCTGCTGTGGTGGGAGCCCTTCAGGGGCCGACACAACCCCCGCAGGCCGCCCCCCGACTGCCAGCGGCGCTTCAACATCAGCGGCTGCGTCTTGCACACGGATCGCGCGGCCTACGAGGAGGCCCAGGCGGTGCTCTTCCACCACCGAGACCTGGTGAAAGGACCCCCAGACTGGCCCCCGCCCTGGAGCGTCCAGATGCCCCCGGAGGAGGAGCGGAAAGGGCTGGTGATGGACGACGAGGGGCAAGAGGCTGAGGCCGAAACCTCGGCCGCCTTGGGCTCCCGGCCCCCGGGCCAGCGCTGGGTGTGGATGAACTTCGAGTCGCCCTCCCACTCCCCAGGGTTGCAGGGCCTGGCAGGTAACATCTTCAACTGGACGCTCTCCTACAGGGCCGACTCGGACATCTTCGTGCCTTACGGCTACCTCTACCCCAGGACCCATCCCAGCGAGCAGCCGCCGGGGCTGGTCCCACCGCTGGCCCGGAAGCAGGGGCTGGTGGCCTGGGTGGTGAGCAATTGGGACGAGCGCCAGGCGCGTGTGCGCTACTACCGCCAGCTGAGTCAGTACGTGACCGTGGACGTGTTCGGCAAGGGCGGGCCCGGGCAGCCGCTGCCCGACGCGGAGCTCGTGCACACGGTGGCCCGCTACAAGTTCTACCTGGCCTTCGAGAACTCGCAGCACCTGGATTATATCACCGAGAAGCTGTGGCGCAACGCCTTCCTGGCCGGGGCCGTGCCGATCGTGCTGGGCCCCAACCGTACCAATTACGAGCGCTTCGTGCCCTCTAATGCCTTCATCCACGTGGACGACTTCCCTTCTGCCTCCTCCCTGGCCGCCCACCTGCAGTTCCTGGACCGCAACCCGACTGTCTATCGCGGCTACTTCAGGTGGCGCCGGAGCCATGCCGTGCATGTCACCTCCTTCTGGGACGAGCCCTGGTGCCTGGCCTGCCAGGCTGTGCAGAAGGCTGGGAACCAACGCAAGAGCGTCCCCAACTTGGCTGGCTGGTTTCAACAGTGATGTCATTGTCCCCCTGGGTGTGACCCTGGAGGCCATGTCTGGAGGCTCTTCGGTGCCTCTCCTTGACGGCTGAGTCGTGGGACTGCATTTCCTAAATACCCATTTTTAATCTATGGGAACAAGTTGATTTACCAATTAATGTCATTCAACACAAAGACTGGGTGGGAAGGATCCTGGGTGCTCATGGTTTTTGCATAACTCACGGTTGTCCGAGGGCATCCGAGCTCAGGGATGAAGAAGGGGACGTTTCCTCCTCATTTTAGGGTGAGGAAACAGCTTACCTACAAGAAAATGGTCTGTGGCTCTGAATTTCCTCATCAGCCACAGGCTATATTTGTGACCTGTGCTGAGTCCAAATTTCACAGACTCCTCCACTCACATGTCCCTGGGCCAAATGCTGCAAAACCCTGGTTTTAGAAAGAGCCTTGTTGCAGAATAGTGAAGGGACTGTGGCCACCAGGGTCTTATTCTTTGTACCTGGATTCCTCAAAGCCTCATCGCCTAAGAAAGGTGAGGAGGGCGGTCCAAGACTCCATTGACTTCAGTAACAACTACTGTTGTTTGTTCCCCTGCTTTATGAATGGAAACAAGATGCTGGATTGTCCTTGGAGAAGAGGGAGAGTGAATATTTGGTGTACCTCGCTTTATACAAATGTATTCCTGAAAGGCCGCTTTTTAATCAAATCCACTGTTATAAGAGAGCTCAGTGTTTAATGGAACCCTGTGGAGAATCCCTTTACAATGTGAATAATCATCTCCTGATTTCTTCTGTATCCATTTTTCTATAACCTGGATTTTTAAAAAAGCATACTTATAGATGTGAAAATAAAGCAGAAGCAACCTTCTTCTCCCTTCATCCCAGAAATCCTGCCTGTGTTTACACAGAAAAGGAAGCCATACTGTCATTTTCCACAGAATTATTTATTTTTGTGTCTTTACAGGGGCTGAGATTTAAACCCGGAAAGTCAGTCCTCCAGGGGTGCTGGCATTACCCCTCTGCAGAACAGAGAGTGAGATTGCACTGTATTATGGAATCATGCAAAAGGAAAAAAGTCTGGCGGCTGTTAACGACAGTTTTTGACTCTTGTCAGTTTGAAGTTAAATGTTTGGTTGCTAGGGAATAGAACTAAATCTGTGCCTGCAGTAAAACTTTATCTTTTGTTACAAAAATCTGCAATTCTGCCTGGGGCCACCAGATTTCTGGTCTGCCCAGTAGTACGTTCATGGACGTGCTTAGTTGCTCAGTCATGTCTGACTCTTTGTGACCCTATGGACTGTAGCCTGCCAGGCTTTTCTGTCCATGGGATTCTCCAGGCAAGAATACTGGAGTGGGTTGCTATTCCCTTCTCCAGGGGATCTTTCTGACCCAGGGATCAAACCCAGGTCTCCTGCATTGCAGGCAGATTCTTTACCATCTAGATACAAACATTTCTGCGGTCCTTGAGACTGTGCTGTGGGACCAACTTTGAAAATATATCCATTGACTAAAAACTGTCGAATTAACAGCATGTTAGGTGTCACCATGTACCTGCATTGTGTGAGACCCTGAGCGTGAGAAAGACAAAAATTTGTAAGACAAGGTCCCTATCATTAAGGCTGTTGAAATCTACTTTTGTCAAAAAGCAATTGGCAGAACTTATTTGTTAAAGTAACATTCTTTTTTTTTTAATTAACATTGTTGATTTACAATGTTGTGTTAGTTTCAGGTATACACCCAAGTGATTGAGTTGTGTGTGTGTGTGTGTATATATATATATATAATAATACATATATTATCTATGCCTGCTAAGTAGCTTCAGTCGTGTCCAGCTGTTTGTAACCCTATGGACTGTAGTCCTACAGTCTTCTCTGTTCATGGGTTTCTCCAGACAAGAATACTGGAGTGGGTAAACATTCTTTCTGACCCACAGATTGAACCCGAGTCTTTTATGTCTCCTGCATTGACAGGCCAGTTCTTTACCACTAATGCCACCTGGGAAGCCCTACATTCTCTATAACATATATTATAGGTATATATATTCTTTTTCAGATTCTTCTCCATTATAGCTTATTACAAGATATTGAATATAGTTCTCTGTGATATACAGTAGGTCCTTGTTATCTGTTTTACATATAGTAGTGTGTATCTGTTAATCCCAAACTCCTAATTTGAAGAGGAAGAATAAACTAGTGACATTAATAATAAATTAATAATTATTAATTAGTGTATTAAATTAATAATAATAAAGTGACATTAATAGTACCATAAATCAATTATTAGAAAGCCAGTTGATCTAAAGCCTAAGATAATGGGTTTTTTCCTCCTTGATTTATTATAATAAGCACCCTCAGTGACTAATTATTATGGATGAGGTCCAACATTAATTAGGTTTATACAGAATTCTGCTGTAAACAGTAATTTTGCATTTGATTAGTACAATGAGCTGATTCATGAAGTAACTTGTCTGTGAAAGTTACTCACTAAAATCTAGGTGCTTCAGTTCTTCCTTTTCCTTAAAAAGAGAAATTGAAATCCCTGGATAAAATGAAAAACTCACTAAAATCTAGGTGCTTCAGTTCTTCCTTTTCCTTAAAAAGAGAAACTGAAATCCCTGGATAAAATTTCCTCATTAAAATATTATAGCATGGACAGAATTACAGTATCAAAGTAGAGTCATTCAATAAAGAAGGAAAAATTCTACTCTTTAAATAACTATTTATGACTTATTGGCCAATGATCTTGGGGTTATTGGAAATCTACATGGGACAGTTGGGGAATAGTTTGGGTTTTGAAGGTACTCTGGCTTAGATTTGAATTCCAGCCATGCGACCTCAGGCAAATTGGTAATAACCCTGGGCCTCAGTTTTCTCATCTGTAAAATGGAGCAGGAATTGGCTTCACAGCAGCTTATGAGCTGTTCTGAGAATAAATAAAAAGGTGTCTAACACATAGTGGTGACTCAATTGGTGACAGAAAAATAGGGTTTTTTCCCCTTCTTGGAGTGATTTCAGGTTGCCTCCATATCCGCTTATATGGATTATAAAATTAAATCTCAAGATATGTTACAGAATATATCTGAAATAAAAAGCAAATGACCTCATATCATGTATTTCAAATGAATCCCTAAAGCTAGCCATACTTGCTATTCAAGATGCATCATTGCTATTTAGATTGAGCTTGAATTTGCAGGGTAGGAAGAAGCACCTATGCTTTCTTTGAAAAAAATTTTGTTTTAAATTTGTTTTGTTATATTAAGTTTTTGTTGAGTTATATTAAGTATTATTTTACTAATACTCTCTTTAGTATTAAGTCTGTTTAAAACTAACCATGTATTTTTTTATTACTAAGCATGAGGAAGGTATAATTGCAGTTTTATTCATGGGAAAATCCTAGGTAAAGAAAAAAACAATGTATTTTAAGGCTAATCTCATCAAATAGCAAGAGAAATGGGCAATGGTTCATTTTATGTAATTTCATTTTTCAAGTCATTCTAAGTTGAGCAGTTTACAATCTCATATATGTTAGCACAAAAATACATAGAAATACATCACATATTCCAAAATGGCTTTCTTAAACTTTTCTTTCCAATTTATTACAAATTTAATTTACTAGTTTTAGTGCTTGATGACTTTAATTACCAGTGCACCTGGAATGATATTGACAACAGGAAGACAGTCTGACTCACCTTCAGTATTCACAGGTCTTTTCCAGTTTCCAAACCCTTCCTTAGCAGTAATTTAGAAGAGACAGGGTAGCTTCATGGAAAGAGCTCACAATCTGGAGTCCAAACCTAGGTATGTGGTTCTGCCACTGCCTCTGTGACCCTGATTAGGCAAGTTACTTAAATTAACTTCCTCCTTTATAGTGAGTGAATGCCCCTTGCAAAACAAGGATTAAATGTGTTGACGTTTGCCAAGGTGCTTTGTACATGGTAAAATGCTGTACAGTTTCAGCGTACTCTAAATTTTCAAAGCGCTAAAGCAGGTGTCAGCACACATTTTTTCTGTAAAGAACCAGAGAGTAAATATTTCAGGTTTTACTGACCATACAATCTCTATTGCCTCTACTAATCTCTGCTGTTGGTGGTGCAAAGGCAGCCACTGCCTATCTGTAAACAAAGGCGTTGCCATAGTTTGTTAACTCTGCTCTAGACTTTCAGAGCTAGAGGAATTTGAGAAGCTTCCTGATGGAGTTTTCTTAGAAGGGATTTAAGAATTGGCATCTGAGAATCTTGGAGCTAGTTATTCCTAGATTACTAGGCCAGATTTGCAACATTTCCCAATTGTCCTATCGGGGGCAAATTATTTAAGCTTTCTGTGTTTTGATAGTCTCATCTCTAATTGAAGGTAATTATATATAATTTATGAAGGTGTTGGGAGAATTAGACACTTAAAGTACTCAGGACAGTGTGGGAAACACAGGAAGCACCTGAGAAATGTTAGCTGTGATGATCACCTGTCCATTTTACAGAGAAGGGAGTGAAGTCCAGATGTAGTTAAGGACTTGTCTAAGATTACAGTAATAGTTGGGGCTTCCCTGGTGGCTCACATGGTAAAGAATCTGCCTGCAATGCAGGAGACCTGAGTTCGATCTCTGGTTGGAGAAGATCCCCTGGAGAAGGGCATAGCAACCCACTCCAGTATTCTTGCCTAAGGAATTCCATGGACAGAGGAGCCTAGCAGGCTAAAGTCCATGGTGTCACAAACAGTTGGACGCTACTGGAACTACTAACACTTCCAGTTTTACTTCACAGTAATAGTGGCAGAACCAGACATGCTTGTGCAAGTCACAACCCCTTTGAGCCTTTGTCACTTGAACTGAAAAATGAGGGGGTTGGACAACATCATCTCTTACAACCTTCTAGTTCCATTGCCCTTACTCTACTAACTGACACCCTAGGGCTTAAAGAACTAATTTACCTCCCTAAGTGCCTTCCAGTCTGGAAATTATTTTCTATGCAGCATCAGTAAATTGTCAAAAAAAAAAAAAAAAAAAATGCAGGCACCAGAGAGGGAGACTCTGATGTGGCATTAATATAAAATAAATATATTTATATAGAATATGTAATTCTAAATATTATACATTATATATGTGAACATATTGTTGTTCAGTTGCTAAGTCATGTCTGACTCTTTGCAACCCCTTGGACTGCAGCTCATCAAGCTCCCCTGTCTCCCACTATCTCCTGGAGTTTGTCAAATTCAATGTCTGTAGAGTCAATGATACTATCTAACTATCTCATCCTCCACCACTCCCCTTTCCTTTTGCCTTCAGTCTTTCTCACCATCAGGGTCTTTTCCAGTGAGTCGATTCTTCGCATCAGGTGGCCAAGTATTGGAGCTTCAGCTTCAGCACCAGTCATCTCAATGAGAATATTCAGGGTTGATTTCCTTTAGGATTGACTGGTTTGATCTCCTTGCAGTCCAAAGGACTCTCAAGAATCTTCTCCAGGAGTACAATTCAAAAGCATCGATTCTTCAGCGCTCAACCTTCTTTATAGTCCAACTGTCACATCTGTATATGACTGCTGGAGAAACCATAGCTTTGACTATATGGACCTTTGTCAGCAAAGTGATGTCTCTGCTTTTTAATATGCTGTCTAGGTTTTTCATGTCTTTCCTTCCAAGGAGCAAGTATCTTTTAATTTCATGGCTGCAGTCACTGTCCACAGTAATTTGGGAGACCAAGAAAATAAAATCTGTTACTGCGTCCACTTTTTCCCCATCTACTTGCCATGAAGTGATGGGACTGGATGCCGTGACCTTAAGTTTTTTGATGTTGTGTGTATATACATGTATGATACATCACATGCCTTAAGTATCAGAGAAGGGAGCCAAGTCCTTGGCAATTAGTATGGTAAATAATTGCATTGAATACATTTCAATCATTTTTAAATGTTTCTCAGGGACTTTTAAGGTGCACATTCTAATACAAATTGAGTATTTATGTACCCAAGTTCAGATTATTTTGACAAAATGATTAAAAGTAATGAGATGAAAAATGACTCTTTTTTTTATAATGTATATTCCCCAGGCACTAGTGAATTCAACAGTGATACATCGGGTGTTTCTTGGTCAAGGGGTTTCTGTAAGCTCACTGGTAAACTGAAATGTGATGACTTTGATTTTTCTGAACCACACAAGGTCTCATTCAGCTTGCCCTCTGCTCTTTCTTGCCTGGCTTCTTCACTTTTACCCAGTGACTCATCTCCAAGGGTGTAAGTAGCATACTCTTTTCTCTTATTCCAGTTTATTTTGCTAAGTGTTCAGATGTCCTCTGTACTGTCTCTAGCTTCTGTGCTCTAAATTAAATAATACCATTTTTAAAAGAGGTGGGATAATGGGAATTATTCCACCTGGTTAACCACCAGTTAACCCTGGCCATCCAGTGGTTAGGATTTTGCACATTTACTGCCAAGAGCTGGGTTTGAGTCCTGGTCAGGGAACTAAGACCCCACAGGCTGTGCATCATGGCCAAAACACTAAAAAATAAAAGAGGTGAACTAAAGTCTAGGAATGTGACAGTGAGCAGAAGTATCTCTTTTCTTAACTGCTGATGCTCAAATTATTAAAAGGGGAAAAGAGGAACTTGGACTGTCCAAGGGGCAGTCCCTAGTTTCCCTTCTCCAATAGACGCACACTGATGTGCTCATTTAAGTACTGAAAAATGATGATGGCCAGTGAGGGTAGGAGCAGGTGTGACAGAAAAAGAGGACTCCATAATGAAAGAGTTAGAAGAAATGCATTATAAAGCAGAACAGGTGGTGAATATATGTGAGGTGGGAAGAGAAAAAAAAGACGTTGGGGTAAATGAGTACAAAGTGCTTGAAGAGGAAGTGAGAAGGTAGAAAAAGAGGAGAGGGAAGATATGGTGAGATGCAAAGAAAGTAGGATAAAGGAGGAACATGTGTCCAGAGAATGAGGGGACAGTGTAAGATCTGCCATTCAATACCACTGTCCTCCAGAGAAACCTTTGTTCCCATGTGAAATGCAGCATCCTTTGGCAAATGGGGAGCGAAATCATGAAGTTTAAAATCACTGATAAAGAGTCAGGAACTTAACAAGGAATAAACTAACATTTCAGCAGAAATATAGAAGTGCCCCTTAATTGATTACAACAGCTTCTTGAACTCTTGTGAATCCTTCTTTCTCATTTTGGAAAAAATCACATTGTGACAGATTATTTTATTTTTTTTATTTCCAGTCAGCATGCTTCAACTGTACTCAGAATCTATTTGTAGAAAAAAAAAATTTTTTTTTAAATAGCCATAATCACCAACTGACTCCACTGAGGAAGAGTCAGAGGAAAACATAGAAGGGATAAAGAACATTTAGTACATTGTTAGTGTCATGGGGAACCCTATTGGAAAACTCTTTCAAGTAACTTGTAAAGAATTGTATTTCTGAGATCTTCAACTGAATGTTTTTGAAAATTACTGAATCTTCCCTAAATATGCTAAAAATGAATGCTCTGTTAGATCATGAGAATTACAAGTCTTAATCTGAATTATTTTATAGGGAAATGGATTTCAACAACATTTTGCAAACATTTCTTGGATGTCTGCTTTGTGCAGATACTGTGCTAGGACTTGGGGTTGTAAATGAAACTAAGGCAAGGACTCTGCACTCAAAAAGTATATGTTCTGCACTCTCTGACATAAATCACAGCAACATCTTTTTTTTGATCCATTTCCAGCAATAATGGAAATAACAAAAATAAATAGGACCTACTTAAACTCAAAAACTTTTGCAGAGCAAAGAAAACAGTAAGCAAAATGAAGAGACAACCCACACATTTGGAGAAAATATTTGCAAATGAAGTGACTGATAAGGGGTTAGTCTCCAAAATTCACAAGCAGCCAATGATGCTTAACAGCATCAAAACAACCCACTCCAAAACGGGCAGAAGACCTGAATAGACATTTCTCCAAAGAGGACATCAGTTCAGTTCAGTTGCTCAGTTGTGTCCTAATCTTTTCGACCCCATGAATTGCAGCATGCCAGGCCTCCCTGTCCATCACCAACTCCCTAAGTTCACTCAAACTCATGTCCATCAAGTCAGTGATGCCATTCAGCCATCTCATCCTCTGTCGTCCCCTTCTCCTCCTGCCCCCAATCCCTCCCAGCATGAGAGTCTTTTCCAATGAGTCAACTCTTCGCATGAGGTGGCCAAAGTACTGGAGTTTCAGCTTTAGTGTCATTCTTTCCAAAGAACACCCAGGACTGATCTCCTTTAGAATGGACTGGTTGAATCTTCTTGCAGTCCAACGGACTCTCAAGAGTCTTCTCCAACACCACAGTTCAAAATCATCAATTCTTTGGCACTCAGCTTTCTTCACAATCCAACTCTCACATCCATACATGACTACTGGAAAAACCATAGCCTTGACTAGACGGACCTTTGTGGGCTTAACAGCATCGAAACAACCCACTCCAAAATGGGCAAAAACACCTGAAGAAACATTTCTCCAAAGAGGACATACACATGGCCAATAGACACATGAAAAGATGTTCAATATCACTATCAGATTAATGCAAATCAAAACCAAAATGAGATATCACTTCACACCAGCTAGAATTACTATCATAAAAAAATCCACAAACAATAAGCACTGTAGAGGGTGTGGAGAGAAGGGAACCCCTTACAGTGTTGTTGGGAATGTTAGTTGGTACAGCCAGTATGGAGAATAGTATGGAGGTTCCTTAAAAAACAAATAGAGCTACCTTACGACACTTCAATCCCACTCCTGGGCATATATCCAGAGAAAAACATGGTCTGAAAAGAAACATGCACCCCAATGTTCATTGCAGCACTGCTTATAATAGCCAAGACAGGGAACTAACCTAAATGTCCAGTCTCTATAGGGATTTTGCTCTCCTAGCAACTAGGCACACCCACTCATACCCTGTGATTTCCTCCTTCTCATAATGTTAGATAAACACTTTAGAAATTTCTGTTCTACTTCCTGAAACTTATTCTGAAATACAATGAGGCACCACCATCACACTGATCAAACAAAAACATGTTTAGATAAAAATGAGTCACATCTAAGGATTTCTCAAGCCTCCTTCTTTGGAAGATATATATATATACACACACACACATACACATATGTATATACATACACATTTGTTACTTTTAAACAAGGATTTTTGGCTAGAAATTGTAGCTCACTAATAATGTGTCATTTATTAAGCTCCTAGTATATGCAGGATGCTTTACATATTTCTTTTTCTGTTTTTTAACTCTTTACATTTTAGGCATTGTGTAGTCAGTCTTTAAGATAACCCCCATTGATCTGCAGTCCACACCTTTGTGTAATTATCTCCTTTTGAGTTTGGTCTGGATTTAGTGACTCATCGCTAATGAAGAGATGAATATGGCAGAAGTGAAAAGCTGACACTTCCGAGATTAGATCATGAAAAGCCTGGTTTTCCGTTCTGGGGGCCTTTTCTGCTTTATAGCTTGCTTGCTCTGACGGGATGTGAGCTACCCTGGGACAGGAAACAGGGGGAGGCCCTCTGGCCAACCCAGTGAGGAACTGCGTCCTGCCGGCCAGATGCGGAACCTCCAGAGGAGACCCAGGCCTGGCTGACATCTTAACAGCAACCTCTTAAGAGACCTTGAGTCAGAGGTCCCAAGGTGAGGCACGCCCAGATTCCTGGTCCACAGGATCTGTAAGATAATATATGTCTCTTGTTTTAAGGTTTGTGTAGGGGTATTTGTTATGTAACAATAGATCACTAACGCTGGTATTTTTCCCATTATAGAGATAAGAAAAATGAGAAACAGGTTAAGCGTGTACAGTCCTATAGATAGTACCTGATTCAGGATTCTAATATAACTCCATTTGATTCCAAATCTTTCATTATAGTACCCTGTCTTTAGTTTTGCAGTAACTATGAGGTATGCTCCTCTGTCCTTATTTACATAAGTTTCCCTAATCTTTTGCTGCTTAAATGGGCAATCTTCTCAACTCCTCTAAATTTGGATTTTTCTCATCTGTAAAATATGGAGGCGCATGTTTGCACTGGCTTACCAGGAAGCTTGCTGGGACCTCAGTGTCTGACATTTGGAAAGGAGCAGGAGTCGGAACTGGGAGGGGCTTAAGTTAGTTGCTCAGTCATGTCCGACTCCTTGCGACCCCATGGACTATAGTTTGCCAGTCTCCTCTTGTCCATGCGATTCTCCAGGCAAGAATACTAGAATGGGTTGCCCTTTCCTCCTCCAGGGGCTCTTTCTGACCCAGGGATCAAACCCAGGTCTCCCGCATTGAAGGGTTTAGACAAGGGTAATTGACTCACTAGAGGCAATGTCTTTGGGTGGCAGCCAGTAGCTCTTACCATGGTATCAACGAAAGCCCAGAGACCTCGTGGTGAGGGACAGATTCAAGTTAATAGCAGTTTTGATCTTGTGGATTGAGTACAAGAGTGTCTGTGTGGCCAGATGGGTAGTGGTAACCTTGCTGTTTCAGGCAGTCAATCCATGTGGTTTAAAGCAGGATCACGACAATGGGCTGGGAGTGCAGAAGTGGGGTTCAGTCCCTAAGTGGATAAGGTTGGCAAGAGCTAGAGAAGATTCCAAGTCTTCTGAGCAGAGCTGGGGAAGGAGACTAGGAAACATAACTGCTCTTCTTAATGGGTCCATCTCGTGCCAGGTTCCTCATCATGTCACTAGCTTCTAGTTCTTTGCATTCCCAGTGAAGGAACAACAGGGGATGCGGTAACATGAAAGAGCGCTGACTTGCGAACAATATGGAGCCCTGGCCATTGATTTCAGCTCTTGACTTCTTGTGGCCATGGCCCTGAATTTTCTTAGATGACTCAGTTTATAGCATTTTGTAATGTATGCGTGGGACTTCCCTTGTGGCTTAGTGGTAAAGAATTTGCCTGCCAATGCAGGGGATGTGGGTTCAGTCCCTGGGTCAGAAAGATCCCCTGGAGAAGGAAATGGCAATCCAAGTCAGTCTTCTTGCCTAGGAAATCCCACGGAGAGAGGGGCCTGGCAGGCTACAGTCCATGGGGTCGCAAAAGAGTTGGCCAGAATTTAGCAACTAAACAACAACGACAAATTATTTAGTTTTGAAAATCAGTGTAATAATTTTGAGTTATGGTCACTGAAATAACTATTGAAGGACTTTCCTAATGGTCCAGTGTTTAAGACTCTGTGCTTCCATTGCAGGGGGCAAGAGTTCAATCCCTGGTGGGGGAACTAAGATCCTGCATGCCACATGATATTTCTCAGATTTTATCATAGCTTCTAGCTATTTCTGTTTGTCTGTAGCTTAAGTAATATATGTCTATTAGTAACAGAAACATAATTCTAGAACAAAGATGCCTTTGATATGAACATAATTTCAGAGTAATGACACTATAGCAAGAAGGGAAACAGCTGATATTTAAGAAGTGAAGTGAAGTCGCTCAGTCATGTCCGACTCTTTGCGACCCCATGGACTGTGGCCCACCAAGTTCCTCTGTCCATGGTGGGTAGATAATTCTAGTTTTAGAGAAATTCTTGTAGGAGAAATCCACAAATCCACATTATATCAATAACACTTAGATCAAAATGTTTTACCTAGCTACCAAACTCCTTTGCAAAGTGCCTTTTTATAGTGTTATTTAAAATTTTCAGCTTCAATCCAAGAGAGCATCTTTTGAATAAACTTCTTCCATCTTGAAACTTCTGATTCTCTAAAAGCAAATAAATAATCAGGAGCCTCCAGTGCGCAGCTCAGCATATCTCCCTGGTCTCCCACCATGCATGACCCTTCCCTCCCAAAAAGGAGTTTATCCAGTTTGGACTGGGGAATCCACCACAGCTGTTAAAAATGTAATCACCATGAGCAGGAAGGCTGTCCTCCAAAGTTATGATACCCCATTTTTAAATGCAAACTTTAGAAAAAAGGATAAATATGCATACACTGCTGTTGCTGTTGTTTAGTTGCTAAGTCATGTCCGGCTGTTTTGTGACCGCATGGACTGTAGCTTGCCAGGCCCCTCTCCCCATGGGATTTCCCAGGCAAGAATATTGGAGTATATTGCCATTTCCTCTGACCAGAGGATCTTCCTGACCCAGGGATCAAATCTGTGTTGGTAGGCAGATTCTTTACTACTGAGCCACCAGGGAAGCCCAATTTTAACAATAATAGCCAAATAATATGTTGCATATTTATAGCTATCATTTATATTACTTGGATTCTATATTGGAACCACCTTACTAAATTGAAAAGAGATTTGAAAGAAACCATTGTTATGCCAAAATTACATATGAAAATCACCTTGAAATTTTTAGCTTCTTCCCTTGTGAATAGTTAATTGATTTATTTATTCATTTTGGTCTCATTCATCTAAACCTAGCTCCATCCCCAATAATTATCTAAGCAAACTATATTGTCTTCTTTCCCCCATCTCTGTCACTTCTTTTCCTCAAAGCAGAGTAAGAAGTATTTCAGTCATATTCCAGTTGTTTGTTATTATACTTGAGATTAAATCTGGGCCTATAGAATCATGATCAAATTGGAAGAGTATGTAGGAACGTTGGATAGTCTGATTTGCCTGTCATCTTGATATTGTGTAAGCCGTGACACTAGAATTTCCTGAATGGTGCTGCCATATGGATGATCTGTAGCCAATCAATGCTCAAGTATGACCCCTACAACCTGGTATCTGGTATCCTCTCCCACTATTATAGTCTACCTTAATCTGTATAAATTTTGTATCTGAAAACAAAGTGGTGGTGGGAAAACTAGAAATCCAAAGTCAGACAGTCAGTCAATCGGATTTATTAACGCACAAGAAATACAGGCACACGTTTCTGGGTCCCAGAGTGGATAGCAGTCTTAGGTGTTCAGTTCACCCTGCTCATCTGTATGCCTGAAGCCTGATGACATTTAGTCAGTTCAGTCCAGTGATTTTGGTGGAATGGCACTGCCAAGGCCACTCCAGGATCTAGAAACCAGGTCTTGTGGTCAAGTCCATCATTCCCTAGATTTTCCTCATATCATAAATGAAACGGAGTGGTATGTAGCCTTTCTATAAGGCTCCTTTTTTCTTAACGTAATGCTTTTGAGACTCTTCAATATTATTGTATCTGTCAGTAATTTCTTCCTTTTAATTGCTGAATGCAGGTTTTTATGTCCTAAGAAATAAGAAGAAACTATTGATATCATTATTATTATTTTACTGTCTTACTTACTTGGTTAAAGGCCTGGCAATTCTACATAATGTACTGGAAAGGAAATGGTTTGATATCCTTACCCAGGAGACTAAAATGGCAAACGTGCCAGCTGTATGTGGTTCCATCTTTGGTTTTAAGTCAGTACTACTGTTTGATTCAGAACACGTAGGAAGCCTGAAATGAAACCATCCCATACAAGTAAATAGGCAAGTCCTGTTATTCATTGATTGAGAAGGATTCATGTGATATTATGGTGATTAATTTATAGTAGCACCTGCAGCTTTGCTTTCTAGTTTTGTCTGTAAAGCAAATAAGTAAGACCGACCACAAAGATTCCTCTTTATTTCCACTTAGCTATGAATCTCTTTGAGTTTTCAGGCATAGACACTTTGTCTGTAAGAATTTCTGAGTTACAGTTTTAAATGAGCAACTATTTATCATACTCCATCCATAACTGACCAGAAAAGTCTAATTTAGATGCCTTTTGAAAGGCATCTAAAGGGGAAACTTTTGAAAGTTTCCCCTATTCAAATTTATTTGCTCCTTTGTTTTAGTACTTTTCTGTATTATATTTATTCTTTCTACCAGTCTGAACAGATAGGCTCCCCTTGAGGCCAAAAGAAATGAATGTCTCTATTCCTTCAGTTCAGTTCAGTTCAGTTCAGTCGCTCGGTTGTGTCCGAATCTTTGCGACCCCATGAATCACAGCACGCCAGGCCTCCCTGTCCATCACCAACTCCCAGAGTTCACTCAGACTCACGTCCATCGAGTCAGTGATGCCATCCAGCCATCTCATCCTCTGTCGCCCCCTTCTCCTCCTGCCCCCAATCCCTCCCAGCATCAGAGTCTTTTCCAATGAGTCAACTCTTCGCATGAGGTGGCCAAAGTACTGGAGTTTCAGCTTTAGCATCATTCCTTCCAAAGAAATCCCAGGGCTGATCTCCTTCAGAATGGACTGGTTGGGTCTCCTTGCAGTCCAAGGCACTCTCAAGAGTCTTCTCTAACACCACAGTTCTAAAGCATCAATTCTTCGGCGCTCATCCTTCTTCACAGTCCAACTCTCACATCCATAAATGACCACAGGAAAAACCATAACCTTGACTGACGAACCTTTGTTGGCAAAGTAATGTCTCTGCTTTTGAATATGCTATCTAAGTTGGTCATAAATTTCCTTCCAAGGAGTAAGCGTATTTTAATTTCATGGCTGCAATCACCATCTGCAGTGATTTTGGAGCCCCCCACCCCAAAAGAGTCTGACACTGTTTCCACTGTTTCCCCATCTATTTCCCATGAAGTGATGGGACCGGATGCCATGATCTTCGTTTTCTGAATGTTGAGCTTTAAGCCAACTTTTTCATTCTCCACTTTCACTTTCATCAAGAGGCCTTTTAGTTCCTCTTCACTTTCTGCCATAAGGGTGGTGTCATCTGCATATCTGAGGTTATTGATATTTCTCCCGACAATCTTGATCCCAGCTTGTGTTTCTTCCAGCCCAGCGTTTCTCATGATGTACTCTGCATAGAAGTTAAATAAGCAGGGTGACAATATACAGCCTTGACGTACTCCTTTTCCTATTTGGAACCAGTCTGTTGTTCCATGTTCAGTTCTAACTGTTGCTTCCTGACCTGCATACAAATTTCTCAAGAGGCAGGTCGGGTGGTCTGGTATTCCCATCTCTTTCAGAATTTTCCACAGAATACATGTATAGCATTGTCCTAAATGAGAAGGGGAGCACAGAGAAGGTGAACTTTATTGAACCTGCTGTATGGCCCATTAAGCTGGTTCACATACATTTCCCACACACATTATCCCATTTTGCAATCTCAGCACTCCCTGGGGTTTGTTGTTGTTCGGTTGCTAAGTCATGGCTGACTCTTTGCAACCCCATAGACTGCAGCACACCAGGCTTCCCCTGTCCTTCACTATCTCCAGGAGTTTGCTGAAACTCGTTTTCATTGAGTCATTGATGCCATCCAACCATCTCATCCACTGTCACCCCGTGGGGGGTTACACATTTTTTTTTAACTACAAGTTCATATTACTTTGTTTTGTTTTTTAAGATTTATTTATTTATTTTATTTTATTTTTGGCTGCTCCGGGTCTTCGTGGTTGCCTGAGGACTTTCTTTAGTTTCGGCGAGTGGGGGCTACTCTTCCTTTGAGTGTGCAGGCTTCTCATTTCCGGGGCGTCTCTGTCGCGGAGCGTGGGCTCTCGATGAGCAGGCTTCAGCAGTTGCTGCTCACGGGCTCTAAGGTGCAGGCTCAGTAGTCGGGGCACACGGGCTTAGTTGCTCCGCAGCATGTGTGATCTTTTTGGACCAGGGATCAAACAAGTGTTCCCTGCACTGCCAAGTGGATTCTTAACTGCTAGAAGACCAGGGAAGCCCTGGGGTTAATGTTTATGATCCTCATTATACAGATAACTAAGAGGCGAGTTGCCTGCTTAAGGTCACACCATTTATCACTGCCGAGCTGGGGTTGACTCCCGTGAACTCCAAGGCCACTTGTTCCCACTAAGCGCTACCTTGAAATGAAGGTGGATGGGATATTGCCATTTTCAATCTTTAATCTTCTGTATAGGATTGTTTAGGTAGTTTCTTACCCAAAAGTAAGGGAGAAGACTGTACCGTTTTACTTAGGAGCAGAATCCAATTTTTAAAAAACATTTTATTTCACTTTTGTTTTCATGTATTTGGTGCTTACTTATTAGGTACATATATGTTTATAACTGTTTCGTCTTTTTGATCACTCTCTTTGTATCATTATAAAATGTTCCTGTTTATCCCTATTAATATTTTTTTACAGTTTCTTTTGTCCAATATTAGCGTGGCCACCTCAGCTTTCTTGTGATTGCCTTTTGCCTGATGTATATTTTTCCATAGAAAAAGATATAACTCAGATTTTAGATTTTGATTTTAATCTATTATTAATGGAATCAAGTGTGTCTACTGTAGACAAGAGAGTTGAATTTTGCTCTCTGTTAACCTTATGCACTTTGACTGACTTAGTTAATAATTTACAGTTAATGTTTTTACTGGTACAGTTGGATTTATGGTGCCATTTTACTTTTTGTTTTTTTGTGTTTCTCATGTATTCCCTCCCTCTAATTTTCTTTTGCTGATTTTTTTATTAGGTAAATAAATTATACTATAATTTAAAAATATTTATTTAATGATCTTTCACTATGTTTGAGTTAGTTTCTTAATAGTTGCTCTTGCTTTTATCATTTTTTTCCTGCAGCCATTTTCAATTTTGTGATTTTTTTTTATATCATGTGGTGGCTCAGCACTAAAGAATCTGCCTGTAATGCAGGAGACACAGGTTCAATACCTGGGTGGAGAAGATCCACTAGAAAACAAAATGGCAACCCACTCCAGTATTGTTGCCTGGGACATCCTATGGACAGAGGAGCCTGGCAGGTACAGTCCATGGGATTGCGAGAGTTAGACATGACTTAGCGACTAAACCACCACCACCACATAATATATATTTACATTATATATTTATATAAAATCCTGCTAATGTTATGTTCTATGTTTCTTAATTCCAATATTGAAGTTTTATGAGCTTCTTTTGACTACCTATTCTTTCTGCTTGTCAATGGAAACTCTATTAACTTTCAAGTTAAGAAGAAAAAGCGCACTTTATTTGAGCCACACTGAGTGTTATAATCTGGGAAGCAGGTTCTCAGAAAGCTCTGAGAACCATTCCACTTGTTAGACATCAAAGGCATAATCATATTCATTTTGAGACAAAGGGTCACTCTCACTACCGATGTTTTACATAAAGTCCACCAAGGATACATGGTTCAAGTAAACATGTACAAAGCGAACAGCAAGTCACCATGACCCCTTGAGAGCTGGGAAAAAACAGTATTCTTTTAAGAAGTTACATTGCTAGCGCCAGCAGGCACTCCCATCCTTGAGGGGCTCTGGTTAATGTGTAATGGATTGGGCTCTAGTTAATGTATAATGGAGATGCACGGTGTATATTAGGGAGGGAGAAGGCCCAAACAAACAAATAAGGAGAATTTTATGTTAAATAATTTCTTTTCCTGCCTTAAAATATAAATAAATTGTATTTTATTATGCTGGTTTTCAATCACTGTCTTTTTTCCCATTTGTTCTCCATACATTTCTTGCCATGAGTTGCTGTTTGTCCTGGCGCAATAATTTGGCAAATTCTTTGACACTTAGGTTAACTCTAGATTTCTGTAGAGAATTTTATATCTTTCTTCCATTTTTTTTAGGTCATCACAAATCCAGGGCCATTATAATGTAAAGTCAGGGCTTGAGGTTATTTTGGCCCAAAATAGTAAAGCAGATTTGGACTGCAAATCATAGGAGGGCTAGCCCATGGTTGCAAATCTTAAAAAACAGTTGTTTCCTCTTTTTTTTTTTTTTTTTTTGCTGCCTCAAAAGGCAAATTTTCTTAGAATACTCTTGTATTATAGGACACAGCAGATTTTGTTTTGTTTCACCCTTAATCTGAGCATGTGAGTCTTGGATCCCCAGATTTTCAGCTGGAGAATGCCTCATATGTTCCCCATGTGGTTGAGCTCTAGGTATCATTTCCTGTCTGTTATAGCTCATGAGCTTGAGAAAACAAAAACTAAGATTTTTTTCAGATTGGGCAAATGCCCTAAGGATAAAAACAACTTTTCTCTCTTTTCTGTAACCACATGGATATTTTTGGTCTAAATGATTACTCTCTTGATTGTTTTCTTGACTGTATTCTTCTGGATGTTTTTATATTTTGTCTATTATTTCTAGTCATTTTTAGTGGAAGAGACAGCTTTAAAACCTAACCTATCATGTAACTGGAAATGGAGCCCACATTAACCTTTTTTTTTTTTTTTTCATTTCTGCTATTTATCTTGCATCAGGACATAAGTACTGAAATATAAATCTACCTAAACCAATGCTACTCTGTGTGTTCTGCAAGCCAGTGCTGGTTTGTGAACTGTTTATTATCAGCATAAAATAAGATACATACAAGTACTGAAAGTGAATATAAGCTAGTAAATTTCTACTTTATTTGTCCCAGATTGACAATTGCCAAGATAAAGATGAGCATTTATATCATGTCATTGAATCTGCTAAAAAGGTTGTTTATTAGCTCTTCACAGACCAGAGATTGAGCAGCATGGTGTCTAAACTAGGATGATTTTTTGGACTTTTGCTGGAATCACATAAAAACTGATAAATGTTACATATACTCTTCCCAGAAATATGTGCATGTAAAAATATAAAATTTTATATGAAATCTCTCTCTATATATATGTATATGTATATATGGACTTCCACAGTGGCTCAGATGGTAAAGAATCTGCCTGTGATGCAGAAGACCTGGGTTCAATCCCTGGATCAGGGAGATCCCCTGGTGAAGAGAATGGTTACCCACTCCAGTATTCTTGCCTGGAGAATTCCATGGGCAGAGAAGCCTGGCAGGCTATACTGTCCATGGTGTCACAAAGAGTCAGACATGACTGATATCTGAAGTGTTATAGATCTTAGTTTTTTAATCCTAGCAAGGGACAAGATGCAAAAGAAGATTTTGAATAATCATTTCATCATTCCACAGTGTCTGTCCACTTATTTGTGAATACAAACTGCAGAAGCCAAAGGCGGACCCCATAACAGACTATCAGGAAAATACATTGGAAGATGTTATTTATTAATCACTTGTTCATCCAACCAAACCCCTCATCCCCAGAACCTGTACCCTCTTCCCACATTGGAGAAGTTAATACTTACTTGCACACTTAAAGACTCTTGGTAGGAGGCAGAGACCACTTCCTTGCATAAGAGAGGCAATCTCACTTTCCCAAGCATTCTTGCAGATGGGCAGGACATGAAGCCCTCACAGGCAGGTGACCACATGCCAGTTCTCTGGCTCAGGACTTGGTGGCAGACAGGTTGGGACAGTGAAGAATGCATTTGGCACAGGCAGCAGGAGTGGCAGTAGTGTTATCCAGTTGCCAGGAGCAACAGAGAAAGCCGTCCTAGGGCCGGGGTACAGTGTCCAGCATCAGGGGAGTCAGTGGTGTGAACACTAGCATCTGGGCCTAACAGCATGGAAAGTGGTGCCTTTGTGGGACCCGAGCTGGGGTGAGATTTTGCATCTAGTTCTTAGCTATGTAGTCTTAAGACTGTTTTATGGCTTTCCCTGAAATAAAACAAGGCCCAAATTCATATGTGTATATATACACATCCCTGAAAAAGGAAATGGCAACCCACTCCAGTGTTCTTGCCTGGAAAATCCCATGGACAGAGGAGCCTGACAGGTTACAGTCCATTGGGTTACAAGAGTCGGACATGACTTAGCGACTAAACCACCACCATATATATACACACATATATTTTCACTTATGCTTCAATTAGAACAATTTGGAATCCATTGTTCACACAAGAAGTGAGAAATTCATGTAGGGAATAGTCTCAGAGAGCAAGGATTATGAGATTTTTTCCCAGATTTATTGAGATATAACATTGTGTAAATGTAAGATGTATAACCTGTTGCCTTTTTTTTTGGAGGATAATTGCTTTACAATGTGGTGGTGGTCTCTGCTGTACATCAACACCAATCTGTCTTTCTTGCCTGGCAAATCCCATGGATGGAGGAGCCTGGTAGGCTGCAGTCCATGGGGTCGCTAAGAGTTGGATATGATTTTGCGACTTCACTTTCACTTTTCACTTTCATGCATTGGAGAAAGAGATGGCAACCCACTCCAGTGTTCTTGCCTTGAGAATCCCAGGGACTGGGGAGCCTGGTGGGCTGCTATCTATGGGGTCACATAGAGTCGGACACGACTGAAGTGACTTAGCAGCAGCAGTATATATATATATATATATATCTCCTCTCCTTCTTGAGCCTTTCTCCCCCAACCAAAGAAGACATACAGAGAGCCATTAAACACATGAAAACATGTTCAGCATCTCTTATTATTAGAGAAATACAAATCAAAACTACAATGAGGTATCACCTCTCCCCAGTCAGAATGCATGTGTGCTAAGTCACTTCAGTCTTGTCTGACTCTTTGCGACCCTATGGACAACAGCCCGCCAGGCTCCTTTGTCCATGGAATTCTCCAGGCAACAATAGATAAATGTAAAAAATATTAAAATATTTTTATGTTAAAAAATATAAAAACATCAGGATCTTCCTCACCCAGAGATTGAAACTGCATCTCTTGTATCTCCTGCATTGGCAGGGAGGTTCTTTACTGCTAGTGCCACCTAATCAGAATAGCCCCTAATCAGAAGCCCCCAATCAGAATGGCCGTCATCAAAAAAACTACAAACAATAAATGCAGGAGAGGATGTGGAGAAAGGGGAATCCTCCTACACTGTTGGTAGGAATGTAATTCGTACTTGTTGCTTTAATACACTTACATTTTGCAAAATGACTACCACCATAGCACTAGCTAAAACCTGTCTCATGTTACATTATTACCATTTCTTTTTTGTGGGGAGCACATTTAAGATCTAGACTCTTAGCAACTCAAGAGTTAGCATACGATTTTTCTTTATGCTGAGCTGATAACCATTTCCTAAATCTTCCAGTTGCCTATACTCCACAGTAGAGAAAGCAACATACCTCTTGTTTTTTTTTCCTCTAGAAAAAAAATTTCCATGTGGATTTAAGACCCCTCCCTGCCCAGAGTGCTCTCTGATTTCTGAGCTCCCTGGATCCCAATCTGGCTGGACTACCTGTGGGTTTATTACAAAACATTCAGGCCTGTCCTCAGACCCCCTATCTTAGAATGTAGGGCATGGAGCCAGGAACACATAATTTAACAAGCCCTTCATAGGAGGCTGATGCACAGCCATGTGGGAATTCTGGTCTACGTTCTTGCTTCTAAGTGTGTGATCTGAAGACCAGCAGCATCAGCATCTTGTTATAAATTCAGAATCTCATGCTCTGCTTTAGACCATCTAGATCTTAATAAGATGTCCAGGTGATTTTTGTGCGCAGTAACATTTGGGACTCCCTTGTCATCATGCATTTAGATGTGATGTCAAAACTCTGCAGTCTGCTTATGGTGTGTGGTCTGATAAGATCTCTCAGCATAGGGCAAGGGAGTTCCAGGGTTCAACCCTGTTGCTTTCTCTTCTACAGTCATTACACCCTTGGTTAACCTCATCCGTTCTCAAGGCTTTTTTTTGAAAGCCAAGGTTAATTTATTTCAGCATATTAAATTCAATGGAATTTTACTTATTTCCTACCAAGACTGTATATGAAGATGAAGCTAGAATCAAACCTAGCTTGCTTTTCTTTCTCCATCTTATTATTGTGAACAGTTAAAACCTTTAGAAAAGTTGCAATAGTACAATAAATACCAATGTATCTTCATCTGGATATAGCAGATGTTAACATTTTGGCAAGTTTGCTTTTCTCTCAGCTTTTCTTTCTCTCCTTTCTCAAGGCTTTAAATATCATTTACATGGTATCACCTCCCAAATTTATTTCTCTGGCCAGGATATCTGCCTAAACACTTGTATCCAACTGCTAACCTCACTTGTATTTTCTAATAGATTACTTAGTTTCAGGGCTTCCCTGGTGGCTCAGATGATAAAGAGCCTGCCTGCAATTCAGGAAACCCAGGTATGATCCCTTGGAATGGAAGACCCCTTGGAGCAGGGCATGGCATGACTACCCACTCCAGTATTCTTGCCTGGAGAATTCTGGTGGACAGAGAAGCCTGGTGGGTTACAGTCTATGGGGTCGCATAGAATCAGACATGACTGAGTAACTATCACATCTTAGCTTCAACTTTACTAAATTAAATGCCTATGATGTCCCCATTGCCACAGAAGTCCTCCTATATTTCTACTCATATTGTCTGAAGCTTTGAGTGTCCTCCTTGATTCTTTCTTCTCAGATTTAATCCATCAGGAGATGCTGTAAAGTCCATCTTTAAATATATCCAGAGTTCAATCACCTTCTGTTATTTTCCCTGCTCACATCCCAGACAGGCAACCAATATCTCCAGCCTGGACACTGCATCTTACAGTTTCCTCTGCAGGTCACTCAACCTTTACCTGTCCATTCTGTGCAGTGGCCAGACTACTGACCACTGCTTCTAAAGAGAAATCGTACCAGATCTGTCTTCTGTTCAAAACTATCTGGTAACTTCATGACTTACTCAGAGAAAAGTCGAAATCTTTGTAGTGTCATTGAGACCTACGTGATCCAGACATCAGACCTCACCTCAGTTCCTCTCTGCTCTGGCCACTTGAGCCTCCTCGCTTTTCTTGATCCACAGACTCATTCCTGCGCTGGTGCATTTGCACTGGAGATTTTTCCTGTCTGGAAAGAACTTCCCCTAGATATCCTCTTGGACAATTCATGTCCTTCAAATCTTTTCTCAGTGGTCATCTTCTCAATGAAAACCACACTGACCACACCAGCAAAACAGCCAGCTACACTGTTCCCACACATTTATACTGAGTCACCTTCCTCAAAATACTACACAACCTCTAACATAAGCACTTCCCCATTTACTCTGCTTATGGTCTAGCCTGCCTCTTACCAATAGAACATGCCCCACAAGGTCAGTAATGTTTTTTTGTTTTTAGTTCACTGAGGTTTCCTAGATGCAAAAAATACTATGTCGTACATCTGACACCCAACGAATATCAGTTGAATGAATGATTAGTGTAGAGCACCTCCCTATTCTAGAGATAATATCTTTATTAATGTAGCCTTAGGCCAAATATGTTGTGAAGCTCCACGGCACAGCAGCCACTCACACTGACATCAATGCCACCTGTACTTTTCTCACAAGTGCTGCCTGCCGCTCCCTCCACTAAGCACGTCCCTCCCACACCAAGCCTCCTGCACAGTAGAGCACACAGTTATATTCATTTCTATTTCTCTTTTCAGAAAAGATAAACCTAGGCTTGTAGGTCCCATTTTCTGACCAATTGTGAGTCAAAATCAGACGCAATAAATCCAGGAGTTTGCACTGGAGCCAGAAATCAGATTACTAGAGCTAAGGCAGAGAGAAGGTGCAGGTTGCAGAGAAGATAGAAACCCAAGAGGAATTTAATTAAGAGGAGAAACTATCGGATCTCTCTTCTCTGCTTGTCTTAAAAAAATACATTGGTAAAGAATGGGAAGAAAAATCCAGGGAACACCCCCAGAAAAAAGGCAAGAGTTGAATTAGTCTGGAATTCATTTCAATCCCACAGAGATGTCTGCATGCAGGGCCTGCCCTGAGACTTGTGGGGACAATGACTGGCAAAATGAGTCCTGCTTCTGTCAAAGAGATGGCAGACCCACAGGAGAAAGAGACCTGAACTCCAAACATGAATAACAACAGGCATAATCCAAAGAAATACTGCAGAGGAAAAATATGAACACACAAAAGATGGGAGTCAGGAGGCAGGACCCAGGCCTGAACCTAGGCTGACCCAGCTACCCGAAGCCCTCACTGTCCCATGGTCCTGGAAACAGGACAGGGCCTAGGTGATGTTCAAGCCCCTGTGACCACAGGTGCTAGTAGGACAAGGCTCTACTGAAGGGACAAGGACAAAGGAGCAGAGAAGAGAGCCAGCTGAGGAGTGACCACACCCAAGCCCAGGATACACTGGGCATTGACTAGGCACTCCTGCCCATCCTGAGAATGTTCAGGACAATTGGTTTAGAAGGAAGAAGCAGAAAACCCAGATATCGGCCTGGACTGGGGAATCTGGGTTAATCTTCAGCTCCTTGGAAAGTTCTCAGATTAAAGTGAGAGCCCATGGTAGGAGGCCCCAGGTCTCTAAGAAAGAGAATACAGACTGCTGGTCCTGATCTGGGTAGAGGGTGAATGACTTAAAAATGCTGGAATGAGGCCTCCAAAGGCATTCTCAGGTAGGGAATAGGCCTTGAGAAAGAAAGTCCTGGTTCCCAAGCCAGCTGCGAGGGTTAGAAGGAACCTCTGATCAGTCATTTCAGGGACCATCTCTCCCTCCATCCTGAGAGACTGTATTCCTTAGTAGTCCTTTAAAGAAAGCCAATGTCAAAAATTATATTGTATTTTTGTTGTTGTTGAGTGGCTAAGTTGTGTCTGACTCTTTTGAGATCCCATGGATGGTAGCCTGCCAAGCTCCTCTGTCCATGCCATTTCCCTGGCAAGAATACTGAAGTGGGTTGCCATTTCTTTCTCAAGGGGATCTTCCAAGGGTCAAACAGTCTCCTGCTTGGCAGGTAGATTCTTTACCGCTGAGCCACCTGGGAAGCCCAACTATTTTGTTTATACAACATTGTCAAAAAGACAAAACCATAGTGATGGAGAACAGATCAGTGGTTGCTAGAGATTGGGTGGGGGAGGATGTGAATACGGAAGGGCAGCTGAGAGAGTGTTTCCGGGGTGAAGGAACTGCTCCATATTGGGTTGTGGTGATACTTGAACTAATCTATACATGTGTTAACATTTATGAAACTGTACATCAGAAAGAGCCGATTTTAATGTATGAGAAATTAACTCTGGTAAAGAATCCGCCTGCAATGCAGGCGACCCCCTTTCGATTCCAGGGTCGGGAAGATCCCCTAGAGAAGGGATCTTCTCCACTCCAGTATTCTTGGGCTTCCCTTGTAACACAGCTAGTAAAGAATCCGCCTGCAATGTGGGAGACCTGGGATCAATTCCTGGGTTGGGAAGATCCCCTGGAGGAGGGAAAGGCTACCCATTCCAGTACTCTGGCCTGGAGAATTCCACTATAGGATCACAGAGAGTCGAACACGACTGAGAGACTCTCACTTTAATGTATTAGAAAAAAGAAAAACAAAAATAGAAAAAAGAAAGAAAGCAGGGCCCCTTGGGCCAGTCACTTTCTGGTACAGAAGATAAACGTCTAGACAGAGCGGAAGGAGGGCTGTATTCTGACGGTGATTTCACTTTTCCCTTCGGTGGGAAGCTAGCGTCAGCCCAGAGGGAGGTCTGGAAGATCCGCTTCAGCGTCTCCTTCCAGTAGGTTTCTCCAGCTGTCTTGAGTACCAGTCCACGCAGGATGGCTCCTCCAAGCGCCACAGGAGCTTCGCCTCACCGGCTGCGTCTCGCTCGCGCAGGCGGCACGAGCCACACTGCCCTACGCAACCCCAGACGGCGCACTCTTTCGGGGCCAGGGAACGTAGCCGTCACAGGCAAAGCATTCACTGTCGCCCGCGGAGGAGGCGTCTGTCAAACCGCCTGCACCAATCCCTTGCAGGCTCTGAGGCCTTGGCCACGCCCCGGCGGCCAGCCACGGCCACATAGCCCCGCCCTCCTAGCCCCGCCCCGACTCCAGCCTCGCCCCCTGGGCGGTGTCTTGGCCGTGACTGAACTCGGTACTGAAAACTAAACCTAGGGGGAGACGCCCGGGGCCCCTCCCGCGGGGACGAGGATCTTGACCTGCAGCTTGGAGACAACCTCTGCCAGCTGTAGGAGCCGCGCGGGTGTTCAGGCATCTGATGAAGTACCAGGGCTGCCCGCGACCGGCCGAGGTCCAAGGGACCCCCGGAGTGGAGGAGAGAATGACGGGGTCTGGAGACGGGAAAGGGACAGCGGACCAGGGAGAGGCCGGAGCTTCAGGGGTGGGTGCGAGGAGGGGCCGGGGCACGAGGGAGGGCCGCGGTCCAGGTAGGCGGAGGGTCTGAGTGGGGATTTGGGGGAGGTCAAGAAGAGGCTTTCCCGGGGGTCCTCAGCTCTGGCTCAGTGGTCCCTTAGCTTTTCCCCTCCAAGTTTCGTTTCTCTCCTGGGCCCGCACTCGCTTCCCAGGTCTGCTGACCATCCCCCCTCCACAGGGCAGCAACTGGAAAGGTTGGGGCGCCGTAATAGGGATCCTGGGGGTCTAGGGACAATCAGTCCTGGCTGGTGCGGACTTTTAACCAGGACCCTCGGTGACCTTGGGCTTCCCGGGTGGCTCAGTCGGTAAAGAATCCGCCTTCAACGCAGGAGGCCCAGGTTTGATACCTGGGAGGGGAAGATTCATTCCCCTGGAGAAATATTCTTGTCTGGAGAATTCCATGGACAGAGGAGCCTGGCGGGTCACAGTCCACAGGCTCCCAAAGAGTCAGACGCGACTGAGCGACTAACACTTTTGTTGACTCGGATTGACAGCCCCAGAAGTTAAGACCTGGGGCAAAGTGGTGAATACTCTAGCGGGAGGATCTGACACAGGTTGTGAGAGGAACAAATGAAACTCCTGGGAGACGGGGACACCGCAGCACTGAGCTTCCTCTATCGGAAGCTTCCTCTACTGCCCTGGAAGCCTGAGACCTGACACCCACACCAGGGGGGGCCTGGGGCTTTGCCCTGAGCCCTCTCCTCCTGTCTGAAACATTGTTTGTCACACTGTCACCCTGAGTCCTGCCCCAGGAACTGACTCATCATTCTCAAAACATTTTGGTTCAGTAATATCTATATAGTCTTGGAATTAGTGAGAAAGTGTTAGTCACTCAGTCGTGTCTGACTCTTTGTAACCCCGTGGACTGTAGTCTGGCCTCCAGGATCCTCTGTCCATGGGATTTTCCAGGCAAGAATACTAGAGTGGGTTTCTGTTTCCTTCTCCAAGAATTAGTGAGAACCCTAAGGATTATTTTTTTTTTAATTTTTCATTGAAATATACTTGATTTTCAGGTGTACAGTGGAGGGATTCCAATATACATACACATATCTTTATTCTTTTTTAGATTCTTTTCTCATATAGGTTATCACAGAATATTGAGTAGAGTTTCCTGTGCTACACAGTAGGTCCTAGTTGGTTATCTTTCCAAGCTCCTGATTTACCCCTCCTTCCTGTTTCCCCTTTGGTAACCATGACTTTCTTTTTGATATCTGTAAGTCTGTTTCTGTTTTGTGAGTGAGTTCCTTTGTAACATTTTTAAAAATTAGATTCCACCTTTGAGTGATATCACATGATATTTGTCTTTCTCTGACTTACTTCACTTGGTATGATCATCTCGAGGTCCATCCATGTTAAAGCAGGTGGCATTATTTCATTCTTTTTATGGCTGAATAATATTCCATTGTATATACATACCACACCATTTTTTTTTCTTTTTTTGGTCATCAGTAGCAGCTTGTTCAAACCTGTGATCCCTAAGGTGGAAGTGCAGCACCCTAACCACTGGACAACCAGGGAATTCCCAGTACATCTTTATCCATTCCACCATTCCTAGACATTCAGGTTGTTTCCATGTCCTGGCTATTGTAAATAGAGATGCAATGAACTACGTGGGGTGCTACGTGGGGTGCTACATGGGGTGCATATACCTTTTCTATTATGGTTTTCTCCATAAATCCAGGAGTGGGATTGCTGGATGATATGGTAGTACCCTAAGGATAATTTTGTTTATGTAGGTTTTATCAAGCAATATTTACCATACTAGGAATAAAACAGTTTGTTTTTTTTTAATTTTGTCAATTTATTTAGAATGGTATTAATAACCCATTACATTTTTTGGATAGATCTATTCTTTATTGTAATATTTGTAATAAAACATAGTTGCAGAGACTTCCCTGGAGGTCCAGTGGTTAAGATTCCTAGCTTCCATTACAGAGGATGTGGGTTGGATCCTTGGTTGGGGAGCTAAGATCCCGCAAGCTGCAAGGCAAAGCCACAGAATAAAATAAAGGTGTAGTTAAAAAAAAAAAAAAAAATGTGGGACTTTCCTGGTGGTCCAGTGGTTAAGAATCTGCCTGCCAATTCAGGGAATATGGGTTTGATCTCTGGTCCGGGAACTAAAATTCCACATGCCATGGGGCAGCTAGGCATGTGTGTTGCAACTACTGAAGCCCGGGTGCCCGAGAGCCCGTGCTTTATAACAAGAAAACCCACCAGAACAAGACGCCTGTGTACCACAACTAAAGAGCAGCCCTCGTTTGCCACACCCAGAGAAACTCTGGGGGCAGCAATGAAGAGCCTAGGAGCTGCAAAGAAGATCCAGCACAGCCAAAAGTAATAATAATAGCAATTGCATTTAACTTAACTGCCTTTTGTGATATAACTGATGGTGTAATTGTAATGATTTGGGTGAGCTATTGTTTATGCTTCTCCCTTATGAGTGCCAGGCAAAAAGAGTAGAGAGTATTTACAATAAATATATTCTGAAGGAAAAGCAAAGGTATGGCAATTAGGCTTCTGGTGTCAACTGTCTACTTTGATATTTGCTGTCCTGTTGATCCAAAAAGTGGTATTTTGCAAATACTTTTCTACTTTAAACATGTCCCAGGTAATACAGTGGGAACCAGTTATAAAACCGTCAGTAAATATTCATCTCTAGTACTTTGACACTGATTTCTCTCTCTCTTTTTTGCAATAACCCCCTATTTCCTTAAGATTTTTATCTCCTCTCCATAGCTAGTTGCCTTCTGAATTTGCCTGTGGGTAGTAGACACTATTCCAGATTTTTGTAAAATAATTTTTTTTTGTAGCTGAACAGTTGTCAATTCTTTGACCTTATTCAGTGATTGATTCATAGATTCAGGAGAGCTCATGGAACTGTACTTACTTTTACTCTCTATTTACCATTCCCTCCTTTCAAATAGGAGTTCTAACTGGAAGAGTGCAGTTAAATGCGACTCAGATTGCAGCTTCTCTCACTGTGCCCATGGCAGAGATTTCTCATTGACCCTGGGCCATGGATCTTGAGTCAAATCACAAACTAATACTGTTCTTATGATAGTGCGCCAGGAATCCACAATCAGTCGATAAAAATCATTTTGCCATTTTTGCTTTGAAATAAAAGAATGATAAACATTTTTTGTGTTTCTGCTGCTGCTGCTAAGTCACTTCAGTCGTGTCCGACTCTGTGCGACCCCAGAGACGGCAGCCCACAAGGCTCCCCTGTCCCTGGGATTCTCCAGGCAAGAACACTGGAGTGGGTTGCCATATCCTTCTCCAATGCATGAAAGTGAAAAGTGCAGTCGCTCAGTTGTGTCTGACTCTTAGCAACCCCATGGACTGCAGCCCACCAGGCTCCTCCGTCCGTGGGATTTTCCAGGCAAGAGTACTGGAGTGGGGTGCCATTGCCTTCTCCAAGGCACTTATTCATAGCTGAAACCAAAGACTTGAGATGGGACAGAGAAACGGTACAACGGAGGCAGAGTGGGCAGGAAACAAGACCACTAAAAACACAGGAAAAGGAAACCAGGGTGGAATTCCGGTGCTGGGAGCTAGAGACTCATTCAGAATCCAGATCTGCCAACTATGAGTGATGCAAATAATTCTGCTTTTTGCAATTAGTATGTATTTTATAATTAAAACTTTTAATCCCAAAATGTTTCCTGTTTCATAGTTTTGAAGATCAGATGAGAACACTGGTCAAAGTACATGGCACAGAGCTTTCTAACTGGGAAGCTCAACTAGTTCACTAGTTTTTAAAAATGGAGTATCCCCTTAATCAATTTTTAATCACAATTTTGTTAATTTAATTTACATTAACACACATTTTGTTAAGAGTTTTGTTCATGATGATAATGCTCGATGACAGTGAAGCAAAAAGGTAAACAAAAAAGTAAAACCCTTCAAGTCAGCCAGACCTAAAATCACATTAGGATTGGAGCCCTTGACAGCCTGCCACCCGAAAGAAGTTATTTTATCATCATGCACAAATTTTCATAGGATGGGAAAGAATAAATGTTAGCGATATAAAGGCCTCAAATACTGATGTTCACTTCACTCTTCGTGATCCCTAAATAAACACATTTCCCAGCTATACTGGATGCCTGGGGTCTGGCTGCTCAGCGTACAAACCCAGTCCTACTTCAGCCCCTTCCCGGTTCCTCTGCAACGGTGAGAGAGAGAGGGGAGCTGCCATTCCCCTGCCCTCTGGCGGCAGAAGCGCGGCCTGCAGCCTCAGTGCAGCTGGGACGGGCTCCGCTCCCCGGGAAGGTCTGCACTGCTGCCGACAAGGGCCTGGCCGGGGGCAGAATCCCGGCCCCCTGGCCCCACAGCAACTTCTCATTCGTTCTGTGACCTACACACTCCCCCGATAAATTCATTTTCTCCTTAAGTAATTCCTGTTGTGTGTAAACAACAACCCTAAACTAAGGACACTTCTTTGCTGCTGCTATCAGTGCCATGAAATTATTTTAGTACCTTTTTCTCCATGACTGAATATACAAAGATAATGGGAGCAAAGTATTCTTCCACTGTAAAGATGGGTGGAATAGATCAAAATCCACTTGTTGAAGTTTCTTTAAATAGTCCTCCAGAGCAACAGTCTGAAGAAAAGCAGGAAATGCTTTCACAGGAACACTTCTGCGGAAGGACCTAGTGTGCTTTAGGTGCAGGTGTGCCTGGCTGGCAACGTCATATACCACATCTCTCGCATTTCTATCTTGACTCTTCCATAGGAAATCCTCTTGTGTGTTTCTACTGTACATTAAATAATCTTATTGGAGTTTTGCGTGTATTATCTCTCATTCTCACAATAACTGTACAAGATAGATTGTCCTATTCCATCCTTCAATTATGGAAATTGAAGCTCTATGGTTTAAGTAAGTGAACTCTAAAATGACTCTTTAAGTGACTAAGTCATTTCTGACTCTTCAGGTTCATGGACTGCAGTACTCCAGGCTTCCCTGACCTTCACTGTCTCCCAGAGTTTGCTCACACTCATGAGTCAATGATGCCAAATGAAAATGAAAATGACGCTTCCTGACCCTAAAATCCCTCTTGTTCCAATAAGCAAAGCAGTTTGTTTTAAAGGGCCAGGTCTGGGGCAGCTGTGGGCTCAGGGGTTCTTAAGCAGCATGTCTGCTGACGGGCAGGGCTATATCTCCACCTGGCTAGTTGCTTGGCTGGAGGCATCCTAGTACTGGTGCCAGCAGGCTGGTGAGGGTTGTGGGTGGATCCCAATGCTAATAAGCTAGGGAGAGGATTCCAAAATGGCACTTGCCAGCGCCAGTATCCATGTGGTAGAAAAAACACCCCCAAAATGACTGTTGCCAGTGTCTGTGTCCCCAGGATGAGTTCCAGCTGCTTCCTGCCTCTCTGGGAGGCTTCCTGAGATCTGTGTGTGTGAGTGTGTGTGTACTCAGTCCCGTCCGACTCTTTGCAACCCCATGGACTGTAGCCCACCAGGCTCCTCTGAGCATGGGATTTTCCAGACAAGAATACTGGAATGGGTTGACATTTCCTCCTCTAGAGGATCTTCCTGACCCAGGGATCAAAACTGTGTCTCTTGCTTCTCCTGCATTGGCAGGAGAAGTGGTGGATTCTCTACCACTGTGCCACCTGGGAAGCCCTATGTTGATCTGACCCAGGTTCATTACAAATTACTGCTTCTGTACTAGGTCCCGGAGCTGTGAGATTTGATGTGTGCTCTTTAGGAGTAGATCATCTATTCCCCACAGCCCTATGGATTGCCCTAAATAAGCCCCGCTGGCCTTAAAAGCCAAACACTTTGGGGTCTCTTCTTCCTGCTGCAAGATCCCCAGGCTGGGGAGCCTGATGAGGCGCTTGGGCTCCTTGCCACTTGGGAAGAATTTCTAAAGTTGTAATTATCCTCCCATTTGTGGGTCACCCTGGTGGCTCATATGGTAAAAAAAAAACTGCCTGCAATGCAGGAGACCTGGGTTTGATCCCTGGGTGGGGAATATCCCTGGAGAAGGGGATGGCAACCCATTCCAGGATTCTTGCTTGGAGAATTCCATGGACAGAGGAGCCGGGTGGGTTACAGTTCATGGGGTTGCAAAGAGTCGGACATGACTGTATCATGACTCTACCCCACCTACCTGTCTTGTTGAGGTTCCTTTTTTATATTTTTAGTTGTAGAAGATCCTTTATGCCCTTTCTGCCCATCTTCTGGTTATTCTTATCAATGGTTTCTCTGTAAATAGCTGTCATTTTGGTGTGCCTGTGGGAGGAGGTGAGCTCAAGTCCTCTGACTCCACCACCTTGGCCACTCCTCAACAGTTCTCCTTCTTGATGAATTAATTTGCAACAGGAGTTGGGCATTTCTGTGTTCTCCTTTTTGGCCAAGTGATGGGGTGATGGCCAGTTTGAAACTTTCTTTCTTTGCTACCATTCCCCTAAGTTCATGAACACAGGCTCTACTGGCCACCCGATCCAGGCAATCAAGGGGCATCTTCCAGGGAAGTACATCCCCGCTACCACCACCACACACGCACAACTGGGCACCAGATACATGTACCAGCTGCTGGGGCTCAGCAGAGAAGGAAGACTGTGACATAGGACTTGCCCTTTGAGGTCTCTGCATGGATTTACAGTCAGCCCTTAGATGTGTGTTTCATTAGAAGCCTGGCCCTCGGGCCACAGCTGTGCAGAAAGGCTAACAGGCCTCGGGGCTCCTCCCTCAGTCTGCTGCCTCTGTGCTGAGTCCTGTGGGTGTTAGCCATTGAAGAGCTCTTTCCCTATTGGTTCCAGTCTTGTGGGATCCATGAGCATACGCCCCACTCACTACCAGAATCAGGCCATCTAGAAGTGTCCGCTGGGCTGCAGCCACTAAAGTGGAACTCCAGATGACAGTGCAAGCTCCTCTCTGGGAGATATCAGCAGTATGGAGTGAGACTCAAAAATTAAAAAAAAAAAAGTCTCTCAGTCGTGTCCAACTCTTTGTAACCCCCAAGGACTGTAACCTACCAGGCTCCTCTGTCCATGGAATTCTCCAGCCAAGAATACTGGAGTAACCATTCCCTTCTCCAGGTTTTCTTCCTGACCCAGGGATCAAACCCAGGTCTCCTGCATTGCAGGCAGATTCTTTATTGTCTGAACCACCAAGAAAGCCCAGGAGTGAGACCCAGGGAAAGCACCAAGATAGCACCCAGCAGCCCCAGTCCCTGAAGACTTCGGCAGCCTCTAAATGTGTGCCAAACCAGAAGCCTGCCCCTCAGGCCAAAGCTCCAGGATGAGCAAATAGGCCTCTTTCATAAAAAGGCTGAGACTGTGTTTCAATAAGTGGCCTGTGCTACTACCCACGGGTGGTAGATGGCTAAGAACTGCCCCTCTGTTTGTAATAGCCCCAGGGGACTCACGATCTGAAGCTGAGAGGGTAACAAGCAGGAAGGCCAGGGGTCTCCAAACGGAGGAAATAGCCTGCAAGTGTCAGACATTTTTATCTCTCTTAAGGGGCAGGAGGAAACAAACTAGATATTTTTTTCTTCTCTATACAAATTTAAAAGGTTTCTCTTAAAATACTGTGTTGCCATAATAACACCTGGTTTCACCTAAAGTTAACTATTCTCAAACCTTAAGATAACCAGTGCATTTTTCTTATGGAAATGTTTGTCTTAAGCTATTCTAATATGCTATGCATTTACCCCAAACTCTGTCTTCAAGTCCGTTCGCCTAATGGCTCAGAACCTACTTGAAAACCAGTATGTTATACTTAGATATTGTTTCCCTAATCTATGTAAACAAAACTATTTGTATGGTAATCTGTCCTTCTACAAGATTCAAGTTAACCATTTTGTGGCCCAGGATGAATCGTCTGGTGCCAGGATTATCCCAAAATGCATCTTATGGGTGAAGTGCCTGGTGCCATTCTGAGTTTTAACATATTCCTTTCTTTCATTAACAGACTGTTAGTGACTATATAACATTCAGCTCAAGACTAGCAGGGGGGTACTCTTTCTGTCCCCTTCTGATACCTATGTCAGAAGCTTTCTCTATCTCCTTTATAGTTTAATAAAACTTTATTACACAAAAGCTCTGAGTGATCAAGCCTCGTCTCTGGCCCTGGATTGCATTCTTCTCCTCCGGAGGCCAAGAATCCTGGCGTCTTTTTTTCAGCAACAACCTTTCAAAGCTTTGCTGGCCACCAGAGCCAAGTAATCAAAGATCACACGCTGAGCCCCAGCCATAAAACCCCAGGCACAACGCAAGGGTACAAATTCCTTTCTAGATGGTACCTGGTGGCTCAGTGGTAAAGAATCTGCCTACCAAGCAGAACATACAGGTTCAATCCCTGGATGAGGGAGATCCCCCAAAGAAGGAAATGGCAATCTGCTCCAGTATTCTTGTCTGAAAAAATCCCATTGACAGAAGAGCCTGGTGAGCTACAGTCGTGGGGTCAGAAAAGAATCAGACATAACTTAGTGACTAAACAATAACTAGTAAGCTACTACAGAGCAGAGCAGAAAGAGAGCGCTAAAATGGCATGCACCAAGCTCTGTCTTTGGAGATTATTTCAGTAGGCCCCTAGATGTATGTTAAAGTAGATGCCTGTCCCTCAGGCTATGGTGTAAGCTGAGCAAACAAGCATCTTTCACAGAAAGTCTGGGCACCTTTGAGTCGGCTTCTGTGCTGGGTCCTGGGATGGGTGAATCTGCATGGACAAGTCCTTTAAGAACAGATTCTCAGTTCTCTACTCCTTGTAGATCTCATGGCTTTCAAAGCTATATATTTTAGGGGCTTGTCTCTCAGATGTAACTCTTAAAAATTGCAGTGCCAATTGTGGGTTTCAAGCCCTTCACTCCTCAGGGAGAAACCTGGGTTTGTGAGAGTTCCCTCCTGATTGTGGGTGGCTGTGCCAGGAGTGGGGTTTATGTGTGGGCAGGACTGTGTCTTAGCCTCTCCTGACCATTTCGAAGTGGGGATTTCCCAGTTTGCCCAATGCACAGAAGTCACTCAGCTACTTTCGGTTTCTGGTTTTGTTTTACAGTGTCAATTATTCCATATATTCCATATATGCAAGAGGGCATCAGAGGGCAAACACACTGAAACCATACTCACAGAAAACTAGTCAATCTAATCACATTAGGAACACAGCCTTGTCTAACTCAATGGTGGAGAGATCTGACAGAATGTGGTCAACTGGAGAAGGGAATGGCAAACCACTTCAGTATTCTTGCCTTGAGAACCCCATGAACAGTATGAAAAGGCAAAATGATAGGATACTGAAAGAGAAACTCCCCAGGTCAGTAGGTGCCCAATATGCTACTGGAGATCAGTGGAGAAATAACTCCAGAAAGAATGAAGGGATGGAGCCAAAGCAAAAAGAATACCCAGCTGTGGATGTGACTGGAGATAGAAGCAAAGTCCGATGCTGTAAAGAGCAATATTGCATAGGAACCTGGAATGTCAGGTCCATGAATCAAGGCAAATTGGAAGTGGTCAAACAAGAGATGGCAAGAGTGAATGTCGACATTCTAGGAATCAGCGAACTGAAATGGACTGGAATGGGTGAATTTAACTCAGATGACCATTATATCTACTATTGCGGGCAGGAATCCCTCAGAAGAAATGGAGTAGCCATCATGGTCAACAAAAGAGTTCAAAATGCAGTACTTGGATGCAATCTCAAAAACGACAGAATGATCTCTGTTCGTTTCCAAGGCAAACCATTCAATATCACAGTAATCCAAGTCTATGGCCCAACCAGTAATGCTGAACAAGCTGAAGTTGAACGGTTCTGTGAAGACCTACAAGACCTTTTAGAACTAACACCCCAAAAAGATGTCCTGTTCATTATAGGGGACTGGAATGCAAAAGTTGGAAGTCAAGAAACATCTGGAGTAACAGGCAAATTTGGCCTTGGAATACAGAATGAAGCAGGGCAAAGACTAATAGAGTTTTGCCAAGAAAATGCACTGGTCATAACAAATACCCTCTTCCAACAACACAAGAGAAGACTCTACACATGGACATCACCAGATGGTCAACACCAAAATCAGACTGATTATATTCTTTGCAGCCAAAGATGGAGAAGCTCTATACAGTCAGCAAAAACCAGACTGGGAGCTGACTGTGGCTCAGACCATGAACTCCTTATTGCCAAATTCAGACTTAAATTGAAGAAAGTAAGGAAAACCACTAGACCATTCAGGTATGACCTAAATCAAATCCCTTATGATTATACAGTGGAAGTGAGAAATAGATTTAAGGGCCTAGATCTGATAGATAGAGTGCCTGATGAACTATGGAATGAGGTTCATGACACTGTACAGAGACAGGGATCAAGACCATCCCCATGGAAAAGAAATGCAAAAAAGCAAAATGGCTGTCTGGGGAGGCCTTACAAATAGCTGTGAAAAGAAGAGAAATGAAAAGCGAAGGAGAAAAGGAAAGATATAAACATCTGAATGCAGAGTTCCAAAGAGTAGCAAGAAGAGATAAGAAAGCCTTCCTCAGCGATCAATGCAAAGAAATAGAGGAAAACAACAGAATGGGAAAGACTAGAGATCTCTTCAAGAAAATCAGAGATACCAAAGGAACATTTCATGCAAAGATGGGCTCAATAAAGGACAGAAATGGTATGGACCTAACAGAAGGAGAAGATATTAAGAAGAGATGGCAAGAATATACAGAACTGTACAAAAAAGATCTTCACAACCCAGATAATCACAATGGTGTGATCACTGACCTAGAGCCAGACATCCTGGAATGTGAAGTCAAGTGGGCCTTAGAAAGCATCACTACAAAAAAAGCTAGTGGAGGTGATGGAATACCAGTTGAGCTATTCCAAATCCTGAGAGATGATGCTGTGAAAGTGCTGCACTCAAAATGTCAGAAAATTTGGAAGACTCAGCAGTGGCCACAGGACTGGAAAAGGTCAGTTTTCATTCCAATCCCAAAAAAAGGCAATGCCTAGGAATGCTCAAACTACCACACAATTGCACTCATCTCACATGCTAGTAAAGTAATGCTTAAAATTCTCCAAGCCAGGCTTCAGCAATACGTGAACCGTGAACTTCCTGATGTTCAAGCTGGTTTTAGAAAAGGCAGAGGAACCAGAGATCAAATTGCCAACATCCTCTGGATCATGGAAAAAGCAATAGAGAGTTCCAGAAAAACATCTATTTCTGCTTTATTGACTATGCCAAAGCCTTTGACTGTGTGGATCACAATAAACTGTGGAAAATTCTGAAAGAGATGGGAATACCAGACCACCCGACCTGCCTCTTGAGAAATTTGTATGCAGGTCAGGAAGCAACAGTTAGAACTGGACATGGAACAACAGACTGGTTCCAAATAGGAAAAGGAGTACATCAAGGCTGTATATTGTCACCCTGTTTATTTAACTTCTATGCAGAGTACATCATGAGAAACGCTGGGCTGGAAGAAACACAAGCTGGAATCAAGATTGCCGGGAGAAATATCAATAACCTCAGATATGAAGATGACACCACCCTTATGGCAGAAAGTGAAGAGGAATTAAAAAGCCTCATGATGAAAGTGAAAGTGGAGAGTGAAAAAGTTAGCTTAAAGCTCAACATTCAGAAAATGAAGATCATGGCATCCAGTCCCATCACTTCATGGGAAATAGATGGGGAAACAGTGTCAGACTTTATTTTTTGGGGCTCCAAAATCGCTGCAGATGGTGATTGCAGCCATGAAATTAAAAGACGCTTACTCCTTGGAAGGAAAGTTATGACCAACCTAGATAGCATATTCAAAAGCAGAGACATTACTTTGCCAACAAAGGTCTGTCTAGTCAAGGCTATGGTTTTTCCTGTGGTCATGTATGGATGTGAGAGTTGGACTGTGAAGAAGGCTGAGCGCCAAAGAATTGATGCTTTTGAACTGTGGTGTTGGAGAAGACTCTTGAGAGTCCCTTGGACTGCAAGGAGATCCAACCAGTCCATTCTGAAGGAGATCAGCCCTGGGATTTCTTTGGAAGAACTGATGCTAAAGCTGAAACTCCAGTACTTTGGCCACCTCATGCGAAGAGTTGACTCATTGGAAAAGACTCTGATGCTGGGAGGGATTGGGGGCAAGAGGAGAAGGGGACGACAGAGGATGAGATGGCTGGATGGCATCACCGACTTGATGGGCGTGAGTCTGAGTGAACTCTGGGAGTTGGTGATGGACAGGGAGGCCTGGTCTGCTGCGATTCATGGGGTCGCAAAGAGCCGGACACGACTGAGCAACTGATCTGATCTGATCTCTGATATATAGATTTTATGTGTCCACTGGCAGAGGTGTGTGAAGGATCCACCTACGTGGTCATTGAACCAGAACTATAGTCTTGATAATCTTTTTGTTGTTGTTGATGAGAAGAGAAGGATAATCAGTGTTCCTTATTTGTGTTCCATGAGGGCAAGTTGTGTTTCCTTTTCTGTTTGTTATGCCCTTTTTTGAGCTTCCCTGGTGGCTCAGGCAATAAAGAATCTGCCTGCAATGCACGAGATGCAGGTTCAATTTCCAAGAAGGAAATGGCAACCCACTCCAGTGTTCTTGCATGGAGAATTCCATGGACGGGGAAGCCTGGTGGGCTACAGTTCATGGGGTCACAAAAAATCAGACATGACTGAGCGATTAAGCTTTTTCACCTATTGCCATTTTTGTAGGCTGTGTCTTCTTTAAGTTTCTGCTTTCTTCTGTAACAAATCTTTACACTTTTAAAAGCCAAACTCCAATTCAAGTATTTAAACCAATGTTTATTGATTGTTTACTGTGTTTAAGGAATTATTCTAAATTTAGGATGGTATTAAAAGCCAGACTTGTTCCTGTGCTGAAGGAACTCATGATTCTTTAACTTTGAAATAACTTTGAAAAGACAGCCTTATCAATAACTATTGATAATGCATGCTATGTTGCTTCAGTTATGTCCAACTCTTTTGCAACCCCATGGACTGTAACCTGCCAGGCTCCTCTGTTGATGGTGCCTTCTTCCAAGGGATCTTTCAGACCCAGGGATCAAAACTGTGGTCTCTTACATCTCTTATAATGGCAGGTGGTCATTATAGTGCCACCTAGGAAGCCCAATAACTATTGTGGTCAGCACTAAAAGAAAGACACGAAATGTTAAAGAAGTTAAAGATTGAAAAATGTTTTCTTGAAGATGCAACAAGCTTTCAAAAAAGAAGAGACATTTGAATTGGGTTTTAAAACAATAAGGTGTTTTAATTAGGAAAAGATTTATCTTCTGTATGTTTGTGCATGTGTGTATTTCTTTCTATTTATTTATTTAAACTAGAAAGGGATTTAATTCAGGAATGTTGGACATGCTGAAATAGTACATTCTAGATCTTTCTGGCATAACTCATGGAATAATGCAGAAGTAGTCCAGTAAGACACCAGCTTCCTCTGGGCTACTACTGGAACTAATTTCTTGGCTCAGGAACCCACTGCTACACAGCAGCCCTAGACACCAGGAAACCAGGGAAAAGAGAGACAGGTCAAGTAGCCCTAACTACCCTGACAAAGTCTAGGATGTAGTTGTTGACAAGAACCCGTGCCAGGGAAACTAGTTACAAAAGTCTTTGAAGAAACTGTTTTAGAAGAGGATGCTATGGCTGTTGGAGAGAGGCATAGTGACTCAGAGGAGTAAGGCCCTCTTCCTTGAGCTGTTGTTTGTGGGCAGATCTGCATATGAATATGTATGAATATGTCATAACTCTTGGCTCTTTGCTTCGTGTACCTGTTCTTAGTTGGCCAGGGAGAGCTCACTCAGGGGAAGGAGGAATACTACCTCTAGAGTAGTCATGTGCCTCTTTTTTGATGTGGACCATTTTTAAAGTCTTTATAGAAAGTGAAAGTGAAGTCACTCAGTCATGTCCGACCCTCAGCGACCCCATGGACTGCAGCTTTCCAGACTCCTCCATCCATGGGATTTTCCAGGCAAGAGTACTGGAGTGGGGTGCCATTGCCTTCTCCGTCTTCATAGAATTGGTTATAATGTTGTTTTTGTTGGTTATAATGTTGTTTTTGTTCTATGTTTTGGGTTTTTGGCCATGAGGCATGTGGGATCTTAGCTTCCTAACCAGGGATTGAACCTGAACCCCCTGCAATTGGAAGGCGAAGTCTCAACCACTGGACTGCCAGGGTTGGACTGCCACCTAAAATCTTATTTCTAGTCACAAGGTTTTGAGTAAGTATTTCTCCAGTGGACAGATGGGCCTGTCATGGTCAGAAAATGGAAGACAAACAGCTAGTTCCAATTAGCCAGGGTTTTAGCAACTTATTTAGGGCAGCTAGCTCAGTTTAGGATCTCAATGGGTGACTGGACTTATTTTTCAATATTGCAAATGATAGAACCTTGTCCAGTTCAGGCTTATCTTTAAAATATCTCTGGTAAAAAGAATAAGAAAACAAATGATCACATAGAGACACCCATCTGGTTATTAAAATCCTATCAAAGCATAAGAAGTATAGCAACATCAGCATCATGTGGTTTGAGTTGTTCCCTTCTTCTCTTCCTTTTGATTTACAATTAATTGGACATTGATAACTGAACAGGAGTCTCTGTGCAGTAAATTAGGATGCCGCGGGCTTCCCAGCTGGTGCTGGTGGTAAAGAACTCGCCTGCCAATGCAGGAGACACAAGAGATACAAGTTGATCCCTGGGTTGGGAAGATCCCCTGGAGGAGGGCATGGCAACCCACTCCAATATTCTTGCTTGGAGAATCCCCGTGGACAGAGGAGCCTGGAAGGCTACAGTCCATGGACTCGCACACAGCTGGATATGACTGAATCAACTTAGCACCCAAGCAGGACCTCGGAGGGGGCTGCAAATCAAAGAGTCAGTAAGCCTGCCCTACCCTACTCACTGTAATTGGGAAAATGGAAGCCTGGAGAGTGCAAAGCTGGGCAGACACCCACAGGAGATATTTTGTGGAGGTCCAGCTTGCCTGTTGGGAGAATCTGACATGCCATCAGTGCAGGACAGAGATGAGTTTGGCAGCAGAGGAGAGGGAGGATAGGGCAATCCCCTTCCCGAGGGCGACACTGCCGCACTCGGCACTGAGCCCCGCAGCAGCTGCCTCTCCAGCAGAGGAGGTGGAAAGCAAAAGTGGTGAGAGGTGGACTGCTTGACTGCACTCCTTGTAGCTGGAGGCACCCATTTCTGTCTAGCAGCGCCCAGATTTCTGAAGAGGGACGGACGTCTGTGACTGGAGTGAGAGAAGAAAGGTGAGGAAGAGTCAGATAAGAATATCAAAGGGCCTTGAAGGAACACATCTCTTGCTGTATGCTTGGGGCCTTCAGCAGGATGTCCACCTCCGAATTATGGAAGTCCCCTGTGAGGCCTGTGGGCACCCCCAAAGTCCCAGATGCGAAACCCACACCTCTCCGCACTCTGCTGAGGGTTCCTTGCATGTGCCCTTGAGTGCAGTTCCTAGAACCCACGCAATAGAAATTTTTTAAAATGAGCAATTGCGCCACCTTCTGGAATGCAAAGGTTGAAAATTGGAAAGTGTTAGTTGTTTAGTCCTGTCTGACTGTGACACCATGGACCCCCCAGGTTCCTCTGTCCATGGGATTCTCTAGGCAAGAATACTGGAGTGGGTAGCATTTCCCTTCTCCAGGGGATCTTCCCAACCCAGGGATCAAACCCAGGTCTCCCACATTGCAGGCAGATTCTTTACCGTCTAAGCCACCAGGGAAGGTTTCTAATTGTCAGCCTGTTGAAATGTAAGAACCAATGTAAACAGTATGAAAGCAGAAACTCATACTATCAAACACTATGAAGAATAAAAGAAATATGATAATTTTCCTTACAAAAAGAAAATTATAATTCTTTAGCAACCAAACTTAAAGACACCGAATATTGGTACCTAAGAGATAGGGAATTCAAAATAGCTGTTATGAAGAAATTTAACCAGCTACAAGAAAACTCAGGCAATTTAATGAACTCAAGAGTAAAATTATTGAACAGGAATTCTTTACAAAAGAAATTTGAATTATAAAAAAGAACCAAATGAAGATTCTGGAACTAAGGAATTCAATGAATGAAATAAAGAATGTATTGGAGAGCACAGGTAACAGGGCAGATCAGATGGAAGAAAGAATAAGTGATGATTCAGTTGGGAGAGGATTAGATTTCTAAAAAGTGAAGAAACTCTACAAGATTTATCAAATTTGATTGGAAATATAGATAAAAGTATAGATGTTTTCCCAGAAGAAGAAAGGGAGAAGGACCCAGAAAGTTTATTTGAAAACGAGAAATTTCCAAACCTGGGGAAAGAATTGGACATCCATAAAGTTAATAAAACACCTGTTTTCTCAATGCAAAAAGACCTTTTCCAAGATGCATTACAATGAAATTGTCAAAAAGTAGTGATAAAGAAAATTACCTACAAAGGATCACATTAGAGTATCAGTGAATTCCTCAGAAGAAATTCTGCTGAGGCCAGGAGAGAGTGGAATAACATATTCAAAGTGTCAAAAGAGAAAAGTTGCCAACCAAGAATACTATATCCAGCATAGTTATCCTTTAGGCATGAAGAAGAAATAAAGGCTTTTTAAAAGACAAACAAAAGCTGAGGGAGCTCACCACCACTAGATCTGCTGAAGGGAGTTCTTTAGTTTGAAATGAAAAGATGCAAGTGACATAAAAACATAGGAAAGTACACAACATTCTGGTATAGGTGAAAAAAAGGTCAAAGTTAGAAAATTGTAACTATATTAGAATGGTATTTTAACCACTTCATTACAGTAAAAAATTCCCTAATATATAGATATTAAAGCAAATTATAAACCCATTAAAAGTAAAACATTGCAGAGACTTCCCTGTTGGTCCAGTGGTTAAGACCCTGCACTTACTCTGCAGGGGGCGCGAGTCAGGGAACTGTAGTGTTGGCACAGTGAAATAAACAAACAAAAACTTCAGAATAGACTGAAGAATGGAATATAAGATAAAGGAGACTGGTAAAAAATTATTTTTTCGTATGTGAAAATAAATTTCAGAACTAAATGTTGAAAAATTTTGAAGTATGAAAAGGAAAAAATTATGCTAACTATTTGCTTTTTGTTAAACATAAAAAATACAGATTTTATAACCACAAAGAGTAAAACTATACATTAAAAATTATATAGCCAGACTATAAATCACCAGAAGGGCAGAGATTTTGTCCTAGTCATTACTTAATCTCCAGAACTTCAAATAGTATCTGGTACACTGTAGATTTGTAAGCAATTTACTTTTTCCAAATGAAATCATTTGAGTCCATTCCTTTGGATCAAACATATGCTTTACATTTTAACAATGGTTTAAACTGTCCACAATTTCTGCCCAAAAAGCCAGCTGAATTGTGATAGGGATTGCATGCAATCTATTGATCAATTAGGAAAATTTGACCAAATATTTAAATAAGAATTAACATCAATCCTTCTCAAACTCTTTCATAAAATTGAGAAGAAAGTGAGACTCTCAAACACATATTTTGAGGTGAGCACTACCCTGATACCAAAGCCAGATAAGGAAACCACAAGAAAAAAATCTATAGACCAATATCTCTGATCAAATATGAATGCAAAAATTCTCAACAAAGTATTAGCAAACCAAATTCAAGACATATTAAAAGGTTATATTCCATGATCAAGAGGAATTTATCCCTGGAATGGTTCAACATATGCAAATCGATAAAGCAACACATCACATTAATAAAAGGAAGATAAAAATCACATGATCATCTCAATAGACACAGGAAAACATTGGAGAAAATATAATATCCTTTCACTACAAAAACCTTAACAAATTGGGTATAGAAGGAACACGTGCTGTGCTGTGCTTAGTAGCTCAGTCGTGTCGGACTCTTTGCAACCATGTGGATCTTAGCCAGCTGGGCTCCTCTGTCCATTCAAGGAATTCTCCAGGCAAAAATACTGGAGTGGGTTGCCATTCCCTTCTCCTAGAAGGAACATGCATCAATATAATAAAGATATATCTGTCATATATGACAAATGCACAGCTAACATTATGCTCAATGAAGAAAAATGGAAAGCCTTTCCTCCAAGAACAGGAATAAGACAAGGATTCCCATTCTCACCACTCTTACTCAGAAAAGTACTGAAAGTCCAAAATAGGTCTAATAGGCAAGACAAAGAAATAAAAGATATCCACATTAGAAAAGAAGAAGTAAAATTATTACTATTTGCAGACAACATAATTTTTTATAGAGAAAATCTTCAAGACTCAACCAAAAAATGATTGGAGCTAACCAACAATTTCTGTAAAGGTGGAGAATACAAAATCAACATACAGAAATCAGTTGCATTTCCATACACAAATGACGAAACATATGAAAAAGAAATACAAAAATCTATTCCATTTATAATTACAATCAAAAACAATAAAATACTTAGAAATAAACTTAACCAAGGAAGCGAAAGAGGTATACAACAAAATTCCAAAGCAAACAATTCAATACCACAGTAATCCAAGTCTATGCCCCAACTAGTAATGCTGAAGAAGCTGAAGTTGAATGGTTCTATGAAAACCTACAAGACCTTCTAGAACTAACACCCCGAAAAGATGCCCTTTCCATCATAGGGGACTGGAATGTAAAAGTAAGAAGTCAAGAGAAACCTGGAGTACCAGGTAAATTTGGCCTTGGAGTACAAAATGAAGCAGGGCAAAGGCTAGCAGAGTTTTACCAAGAGAACACACTGGTCATAGCAAACACCCTCTTCAAACAGCACAAGACAAGACTCTACACATGGACATCACCAGATGGTCAATACTGAAATCAGATTGATTATACTCTTTAAAGCCAAAGATGGAGAAGCTCTATACAGTCAGCAAAAACAAGACCAGGAGCTGACTGTTGCTCAGTTCATGACTCCTTATTGCAAAATTCAGACTTAAATTGCATAAACTAGGGAAAAGCACTAGACCATTCAGGTGTGACCTAAATCAAATCCTTTGCGATTACACAGTGGAAGTGACAAAGAGACTTCAGGGATTAGATCTGATAGACAGAGTGCCTAAAGAACTATGGAATGGAGGTTTGTGACAGTGTACAAGAGACAGTGATCAAAACCATTCCCAAGAAAAAGAAATGCAAAAAGGAAAATGGTTGTCTGAAGAGGCCTTACAAATAGCCGAGAAAAGAAGAGAAGCTAAAGGCAAAGGAGGAAAGGAAAGATATATCCATCAGAATGCAGAGTTCCAAAAAATAGCAAGGAGAGAAAGGGAGAACAAGATGGTGGAGGAGTAGGTGGATGTGGAGTATATCTCTCTCCACAGATACTTCAGGAACACACCTTCAGACACAGAAGTGCATGCAGAACACCAGCTGAGAGTGGCAAAGAATATACAGAACCACACAGATCTCAGTAGGACAAAGGAACAAGGGGGAAAGCAGGAGTGTTAGTAGGACTGGACCTGCCCTCAGTGGGCGGGGGAACTGAAGCAGGGGTCCGATCCCCACATCAGGGCAATTATCTGAGTCAGAGGAGAAACATTTAAGGCTGAGAGTGAAACAGCTGATCTGCGGCGGCATAAATGGGATGAGAATTAGGCAGTACTTGTTGCAGCCATACACACCCCAGACAGGGACGCAGGTCCCCTGGAAGGCGCAGTGGCTAGGAGCTGGAGTTTAGGGATTGTAGAGGAATCCCAGCCCAAGGGCTGCTGATGACTGTGGAGAGATGGGTTGAGGGGATGTGAGGGAGGAGATTGTGGTGGGAAATGCCGGTGGAGGAAAGCCAGGCAGCCATGGAAGCAAGGAGATACTGCTGAGTCACATGTAAGAGATGGAGTCATCACCATAGCCTCTCTCCCCCCACACGCCAGCATCAGCAGCTGAACAACAGAGAGGCTGGCCCATCAAATGCCTGACGCACTCTACAGAGTAGGATCCCAGCCGGGGGGCCCCTCTATGTGCCCAATGCACCGAACAACAGAGAAAGATCCCAGGCAAAAGAGCCGCATAAGTGCCTGAATGGGCGGAGCTACAGAGAAAGACTGGCCAAAGAGGCCAAACAGTAAAGCTCTCACTGTTTGCAGATGACATGATACTGGACATAGAAACCCTAAAGATAGTATCAGAAAATTACTAGAGCTAATCAGTGTATTTAGCAAAGTAACAGGATACAAAATCAATACACAGAAATCACTTGCATTTCTATATACTAACAATGAAAAATCAGAAAGAGAAATTAAGGAATCAATCCCTTTCCACCATTGCAACAAAAAGAATTAAATATCTAGGAAAAAACCTACCTAAGGAGACAAAAGAATTGTACACAGAAAATTATAAGACACTAATGAAAGAAATCAAAGACAACATAAACAGATAAAGAGATAGTCCATGTTCCTGGGTAGGAAGAATCAACATTTTGAAAATGACCATGCCACCAAACGCAATCTACAGATTTAATGTGATCCCTATCAAATTACCAATGGCATTTTTTCACAGAACTAGAACAAAAAATTTCACAATTCATATGGAAACACAAAAGACCCTGAATAGCCAAAGCAGTCTTAAGAAAGAAGAATAAAGCTGGAGAAATCAATCTCCCTGACTTCAGATTATACTACAAAGCTACAGTCATCAAGACAGTATGGTACTGGCAAAACACACACACACACACACACACAGAAATATAGATCAATGAAACAAGACAGAAAGCCAAGAAATAAACCCATGCACCCATGTACCTTATTTTTGACAAAGGAGGCAAGAATATAAATGGGGCAAAGACAGACTCTTCAATACATGGTGTTGGGAAAACTGGACAGCTACATGTAAAAGAATGAAATTAGAACACTTCCTAATACCATATATAAAAATAAACTCAAAATGGATTAAAAACATAAATGTAAGACCAGAAACTATAAAACTCTTAGAGGAAAACATAGGCAGAACACTTGATGACATAAATCAAAGCAAGATCCTCTATGAGCCACTTCCTAGAGTAATGAAATTAACAATAAAAGTAAATAAGTGGGACCTGATTAAACTTAAAAGCTTTTGTACAGCAAAGGAAACTATATGCAAGGTGAAAAGACAGTCCTCAGAATGGGAGAAAATAATAGCAAGTGAAACAACTGACAAAGGATTAATTTCCAAAATATACAAGCAGCTCATACAACTCAATACCAGAAAAACAAACGACCTAATCAAAAAGTGGAGAAAAGACCTAAACAGACATTTCTCCAAAGAAGACATGCAGATGTCTAACAAATACATGGAAAGATGTTCAACATCACTCATTATTAGAGAAATTCAAATTAAATCTACAATGAGATGTCACCTCACACTGGTTAGAATGACCCTCATCAAAAAGTCTACAAACAATAAATGCTGGAGAGGGTGTGGAGAAAAGGGAACAGTCTTGCATTGTTGGTGGGAATGTAAGTTGATACAGCCACTGTGGAAGACGGTATGGAGATTCATTTAAAAACTAGGAATAAAACCACCATATGACCCAGTAGGACTGGAAAAAGTCAGTTTTCATTCCAATCCCTAAGAAAGGCAATGCCAAAGAATGTTCAAGCTAAGTCACTTCAGTTGTGTCCGACTCTGTGCGACCCCATAGACAGCAGCCCACCAGGCTCCCCCATCCCTGGGATTCTCCAGGCAAGAACACTGGAGTGGGTTGCCATTTCCTTCTCCAATGCATGAAAGTGAAAAGTGAAAGTGAAGTCGCTCAGTCGTGTCTGATTCTCAGCGACCCCATGGACTGCAGCCTACCAGGCTCCTCTGTCCATGGGATTTTTCCAGGCAAGAGTACTGGAGTGGGGGTGCCATTGCCTTCTCCGAAGAATGTTCAAACTACTGCACAATTGCACTCATCTCACACACTAGTAAAGTAATGCTCAAAATTCTCCAAGCCAGGCTTCAGCAATACATGAACCATGAACTTCCAAATGTTCAAGCTGGATTTAGAAAAGGCAGAGGAACCAGAGATCAAATTGCCAACATCTGTTAGATCATTGAAAAACCAAGATGCGTTCCAGAAAAACATCTATTTCTGCTTTATTGACTATGCCAAAGCCTTTGACTGTGTGGATCATAATAAACTGTGGAAAATTCTGAAAGAGATGGAATACCAGACCACCTGACCTGCTCTTGAGAAATCTATATGCAGGTCAGAAAGCAACAGTTAGAACTGGACATGGAAAAATAGATGGGTTTCAAATAGGAAAAGGATTATATCAAGTCTATATATTGTCACCCTGCTTATTTAACTTATATGCAGAGTACATCATGAGACATGCTGGGCTGGATGAGCACAAGCTGGAATCAAGATTGCTGGGAGAAATATCAATAACCTCAAATATGCAGATGACACCACCCTGATGGAATAAAGTGAAGAAGATCTAAAGAGCCTCTTGATGAAAGTGAAAGAGGAGAGTGAAAAAGTTGGCTTAAAGCTCAACATTCAGAAAACTAAGATTACAGCATCTGGTGCCATCACTTCATGGCAAATAGATGAAGAAACAGTGGAAACAGTGGCAGACTTTATTTTTTCTGGGCTCCAAAGTCACTGCAGATGGTGACTGCAGCCCTGAAATTAAAAGACACTTGCTCCTTGGAAAAAAAGTTATGACCAACCTAGACAGCATATTAAAAAGCAGTGATGTCACTTTGCCAACAAAGGTCCATCTAGTCAAGGCTATGGTTTTTCCAGTAGTCATGTATGGATGTGAGAGTTGGACTATAAAGAAAGCTGAGCGCCAAAGAATTGATGCTTTTGAATTGTGGTGTTGGAGAAGACTCTTGAGAGTCCCTTGGACTGCAAGGAGATCCAACCAGTCCATCCTAAAGGAGATCAGTCCTGGGTGTTCATAGGAAGGACTGATGCTGAAGCTGAAACTCCAATACTTTGGCCACTTGATGAGAAGAGCTGATTCATTTGAAAAGACCCTGATGCTGGGAAAGATTGAAGTTGGGAGGAGAAGGGGTCAACAGAGGATGAGATGGTTGGATGATATCACTGACTGAATGGACATGAGTTTGAGTAAACTCCGGGAGTTGGTGATGGACAGGGAGGCCTGGCATGCTTCAGTCCATGGAGTTGCAAAGAGTCAGACATGACTGAGTGACTGAACTGAACTGATGACCCAGCAATCCCACTCCTATACATATACCCTAAGGAAACCAATATTGAAAGAGACACATGTAACCCATTGCTCATTGCAGCACTATTTACAATAGCTAGAACATGGAAGCAACCTACATATCCATTGACAGATGAATGGATAAAGAAGTTTCGGTACATATAAACAATGGAATATTCAGTTCAGTTCAGTTCAGTTCAGTCACTCAGTCGTGTCTGACTCTTTGTGACCCCATGAATCCCAGCACACCAGGCCTCCCTGTCCATCACCATCTCCTGGAGTTCACTCAAACTCACGTCCATCAAATTGGTGATGCCATCCAGCCATCTCATCCTCTGTCGTCCCCTTTTCCTCCTGCCCCCAATCCCTCCCAGCATCAGAGTCTTTTCCAATGGGTCAACTCTTCACATGAGGTGGCCAAAGTACTGGACTTTCAGCTTTAGCATCATTCCTTCCAAAGAACACCCAGGACTGATCTCCTTTAGAATGGACTGGTTGGATCTCCTTGCAGTCCAAGGGACTCTCAAGAGTCTTCTCCAACCCCACAGTTCAAAAGCATCAGTTCTTCAGCGCTCAGCTTTCTTCACAGTCCAACTCTCGCATCCGTACTCAGCCATAAAAAGGAATGCATTTGAGTCAGTTCTCAGGAGGTGGATGAATCTAGAACCTATTATACAGAGTGAAGTTAGTCAGAAAAAGAAAGATAAATACCACATTTTAATGCATATATGCAGAATCTAGAAAAATGGTACTGAAGAATTTATTTACAGGGCAATAATGCAAAAGAAGACATAGAGAATAGACATATGGACACGGGGAGAGGGAGGAAAGGGTGAGATGTATGGAAAAAGTAACGTGGAAACTTACATTACCATATATATGTAAATCAGATAGCCAACAGGAATTTGCTGTATGGCTCAGGACACTCAAACACAGGCTCTGTACCAAACTGGAGGGGTGGGATGGGGAGGGAGATGTGAGGGAGATTCAGAAGGGAGGGGATATGTTCATAACCCAGATGATCACAATGGTGTGATTACTCACCTAGAACCAGACATCCTGGAATGCAAAGTCAAGTGGGCCTTAGGAAGCATTACTATGAACAAAGTGGAGGTAATGGAATTCCAGTTGAGCTACTTCAAATCCTAAAACATGATGCTGTGAAAACGCTGCACTCTATATACCAGCAAATTTGGAAAACTCAGCAGTGGCCAGAGGACTGGAAAAGTCAGTTTTCATTCCAATTCCAAAGAAAGGCAATGCCAAAGAATGCTCAAACTACCTCACAATTGCACTCACCTCACATAATGGTAAAGTAATGCTCAAAATTCTCCAAACCAGGCTTCAACAAAATGTGAATCATGAACTTCCTGATGTTCAAGCTGGTTTAGAAAAGGCAGAGGAACCAGAGATCAAATTGCCAACACCTGCTGGATCATTGAAAAGCTAAGAGAGTTCGAGAAAAACATCTATTTCTGCTTTATTGACTATGCCAAAGCCTTTGACTGTGTGGATCACAACAAACTGTGGAAAATTCTGAAAGAGATGGAATACCAGACCACCTGACCTGCCTCTTGAGAAATCTGTATGCAGGTCAGAAAGCAATAGTTAAAACTGGACATGCAAAAACAGATGGGTTCCAAATAGGAAAAGGAGTATGACAAGGCTGTATATTGTCACCCTGCTTAGAGTACATCATGCAAAATGCCAGGCTGAATGAAGCACAAGCTGGAATCAAGATTGCCAGGAGAAATATCAATAACCTCAGATATGCAGACGACACCACCCTTATGGCAGAAAGCAAAGAATAACTAAAGAGCCTCTTGATAAAAGTGAAAGAGGAGAGTGAAAATGTTGGCTTAAAACAAAATTCAAAAAATGAAGATCATGGCATCTGGTCCCATCACTTCATAGCAAATAGATGGGGAAACAGTGGAAACAGTGACATACTTTTATTTTGGGGGGGCTCCAAAATCACTGCAGATGGTAACTGCAACCATGAAATTAAAAGACGCTTGCTTCTTTGAAGAAAAGTTATGACCAACCTAGACAGCATATTAAAAAGCAGAGACATTACTTTGCTGACAAAGTTTTGTTTAATCGAAGCTATAGTTTTACCAGTGGTCATGTATGGGTGTGAGAGTTGGATTATAAAGAAAGCTGAGTGCTGAAGAACTGATGTTTTTGAACTGTGGTGTTGGAGAAGACTCCTGAGAATCCCTTAGACTGCAAGGGATCCAACCAGTCAATCCTAAAGGAAATCAATCCTGAATATTCAAGGAAGGACTGATACTGAAGCTGAAACTCCAACACTTTGGCCACCTGATGTGAAGAACTGACTCCTTGGAAAAGACCTTGATGCTAAGAATGATTGAAGGAGAAGGGGACAACAGAGTATGAGATGGTTGGATGGCATCACTGACTCGATGCACATGAGTTTGAGCCTGCTCCAGGAATTGGTGATGGACAGGGAAGCCTGATGTGCTGCAGTCCTTGGGTTCACAAAGAGCTGGACATGACTGAGTGCCTAAAATGAACTGATAACACTTTGCTGAAAAAACTGAAGAAGACACAGATGGAAAACATTCTGTGTTCATGGATCAGAGGAATTAGAACTGTTACAATGTCCATATATCTCAGAACTATCTATAGATTCTGGAGTAGGAAATCGCACCCTACTCTGATATTCTTGCCTGAAGAATCTCATGGACATGTAGCCTGTGGGCTACAGTCCAGAGGGTCACAAAGAGTTGGACACAACTGAAATGACTTAGCAGCACATCTATACATTCAATACAATCCCCATCAAAATACCAATGGTATTTATCAGAGAGATAGAAAAAGCAATCCTAAAATTTGTATGGAACTACAAAAGACCTTGAATAACTAAAGCACTCTGGTGGAAACAAAAGCAGAGGTATCACACTTCCTGATTTCAAACAAAATTAGCAAGCCATAGTAATAAAAACTGTATGATACGGGTCCAAAAGCATATGGGACTACACCAAGCTTAAAACATTTTGCATAGCAAAAGAAATAATTAACAAGTTTAAAAGGCATCCATGGGAAAAGATTTTTTGCACAGCATATTCAGATAAGGAGTCAATATTCAAATATATTAAAAACTCATATAATTCAATAATTTAAAAAAGCAAACAATATGATTTCAAAATGGGCAGAGAACATTTTTCCAAACAAGACACCCAAATAGTCAATGGGTACATAAAAAAAAAATGCTCAGCCCCATAAATCATCAGGGAAATGCAAATCAAAACCACAAGGAGATATCACTTCACACCTGTTAAAATGGCTATCATCAAGAAGATAGACAACAAATGCTGGTGAAGGTATGCAGAAAAAGAAATGCTTGCACATTGTTGGTGTAAACGTAAATTGGTTCAGTCACTATGCAAAGCAATGTTGAGGTTCCTCAAAAATTTGAAAATAACCTATCACAGTTCAGTTCAGTCACTCAGTCATGTCCAACTCTTTGCGACCCCATGAATTGCAGCACGCCAGGCGTCCCTGTCCGTCACCAACTCCCGGAGTCCATCCAAACCCATGTCCATTGCATCAGTGATGCCATCCAACCATCTCATCCTCGGTCATCCCCTTCTCCTTCTGCCCTCAATCTTTCCCAGCATTGGGGTCTTTTCAAATGAGTTAGCTCTTTGCAGCAGGTGGCCAAAGTATTGGAGTTTCAGCTTCCGCATCAGTCCTTCCAATGAACACCCAGGACTGATCTCCTTTAGGATGGACTGGTTGGATCTCCTTGCAGTCCAAGGGACTCTCAAGAGTCTTCTCCAACACCACAATTCAAAAGCATCAGTTCTTTGGTGCTCATCTTTCTTTATAGTCTAACTCTCACATCCATACATGACCACTGGAAAAACCATAGCCTTGACTAGATGGATCTTTGTTGACAAAGTGATGTCTCTGCTTTTTAATATGCTGTCTAGGTTGGTCATAACTTTTCTTCCAAGGAGTAAGAGTATTTTAATTTCATGGCTGCAATCACCATCTGCAGTGATTTGGGAGCCCAGAAAAATAAAGTCAGCCGCTCTTTCCCCACCTATCTGCCATGAAGTGATGGGACCAGATGCCATGATCTTAGTTTTCTGAATGTTGAGCTTTAAGCCAACATTTTTACTCTCCTCTTTCACTTTTATCAAGAGGCCCCTTAGTTCTTCACTTTCTGCCATAAGGGTGGTGTCGTCTGCATATCTGAGGTTATTGATATTTCTCCTGGTATCTTGATTCCAGCTTGTGCTTCATCCAGCCCAGAGTTTCTCATGAGGTATTTTACATATAAGTTAAATAAGCACGGTGACAATATAAAGCCTTGACATACTCCTTTTCCTATTTGGAACCAGTCTGTTGTTCCATCTACAGTTCTAACTGTTGCTTCCTAACCTGCATCCAAGTTTCTCAAGAGGCAGGTCAGGTGGTCTGGTATTCCCATCTCTTTCAGAATTTTCCACAGTTTGTTGTGATCCACACAAAGGATTTGGCATAGTCAATACAGCAGAAATAGATGTTTTTCTGGAACTCGCTTGCTTTTTGGATGATCCAGCGGATGTTGTGATTTAATCTCTTTTTCCTCTGCCTTTACTAAAACCAGCTTGAACATCTGGAAGTTCACGGTTCACGTATTGCTGAAGCCTGGCTTGGAGAATTTTGAGCATTACTTTACTAGTGTGTGAGAAGAGTGCGATTGTACAGTAGTTTGAGCATTCTTTGGCATTGCCTTTCTTTGGGATTGGGATGAAAACTGACCTTTTCCAGTCCTGTGGCCACTGCTGAGTTTTCCAAATTTGCTGGCATATTGAGTGCAGCACTTTCACAGCATCATCTTTCAGGATTTGAAATAGCTCAACTGGAATTCCATCACCTCCACTAGCTTTGTTTGTAGTGATGCCTCCTAAAGCCCACCTAACTTCACATTCCAGGATGTCTGGCTCTAGATGAGTGATCACACCATCGTTATTATCTGTGTCATGAAGATCTTTTTTGTACAGTTCTTCTGTGTATTCTTGCCACCTCTTCTAAATATCTTCTGCTTCAGTCAGGTCCCTACCATTTCTGTCCTTTATCGAGCCCATCTTTGCATGAAATGTTTCCTTAGTATCTCTAATTTTCTTGAAGAGTTCTCTAGTCTTTCCCATTCTGTTGTTTTCCTCTATTTCTTTCCATTGATTGCTGAGGAAGGCTTTCTTATCTCTCCTTGCTATTCTTTGGAACTCTGCATTCAAATGGGTATATCTTTCCTTTTCTTCTTTGCTTTTCACTTCTCTTCTTTTCATAGCTATTTGTAAGGCCTCCTCAGACAGCCATTTTGCTTTTTTGCATTTCTTTTTCTTGGGGATGGTCTTGATCCCTGTCTCCTGTACAATGTCATGAACCTCTGTCCATAATTCATCAGGCACTCTGTCTATCAGATCTAGTCCCTTAAATCTATTTCTCACTTCCACTGTACAGTCATAAGGGATTTGATTTAGGTCATACCTGAATGGTCTAGTGGTTTTCCCTACTTTCTTCAATTTCAGTCTGAATTTGGCAATAAGGAGTTCATGATCTGAGCCACAGTCAGCTCCCAGTCTGGTTTTTGCTGACTGTATAGAGCTTCTCCATCTTTGGCTGCAAAGAATATATCAATCTGATTTCGGTATTGACCATCTGGTGATGTCCATATGTAGAGTCTTCTCTTATGTTGTTGGAAGAGGGTGTTTGCTATGACCAGTGCGTTTTCTTGGCAGAACTCAGTTAGACTTTACTCTGCCTCATTCTGTATTCCAAGGCCAAATTTGCCTGTTACTCCAGGTGTTTGTTGACTTCCAACGTTTGCATTCCAGTCCCCTATAATGAAAAGGACATCTTTTTTGGGTGTTAGTTCTAAGAGGTCTTGTAGGTCTTCATAGAACCGTTCAATTTCAGCTTCTTCAGCATTACTGGTAGGGGCATAGACTTGGATTACCGTGATACTGAATGGTTTGCCTTGGAAACAAACAGAGTCATTCTGTCAATTTTGAGACCTACCACATAATTCAGCAATTCCATTTCTGGGTATATACACAAAGGAAATTTAAAAAAAAAACAAGATATCAAATATATATATGCATTCCTACGTTTATTGCCATATTATTCACAATAGCTGAGATATGGAAAAAATCTACTAGCCAATCAATGAGTGTATAGATACAAAAGACATAGTGTATGTGCAATAGTAGTGTTATTTGCTCAGTCATGTCCGACTCTTTGAGACCCCATGGACTGTAGCCTGCCAGGCTTCTCTGTCCATGGAATTTTCTAGGCAAGAATACTGGAGTGGATTGCTATTTCCTCCTTCAGGGGTCTTCCAAACCCAGGAATAGAACCTACATCTCTTTCATCTCCTGAATTGACAGGTGAATTCTTTACCACTGAGCCATCTGGGAAGACTTACATATACACAGTGTTGCATGTCAAATATATTTCAATAAAAATATGTTAAAATCACACACAAAAAAAACAGAGAAAGTGTACAAGACAAAGATAGGAACAAAGAATGAATGCAATGAAAAGAAAACAGTAGATGTAACATGGTAGATATTGATCCAACTATGCCAATAATTACTTTGAACATCAATAGTCTAAATGTATCAATTAAAAAGACTTTGTCTGAAAAGATTTTAAAAAATGAGATCCAACTATCTATATGCTGTCTACAAGAAGCCCACTTTAAATATAAAAAGACACATATAGTTTAAATGTTAAATGGATGGAGGAAATTGTACCTTGCTAACATTAATTTCAAAAAGCAAGAGTAACTGTATTAATTTCAGACAATGAAGTGAAGTGAAAGTCACTCAGTCATGTCTGACTTTCTGCAACCCCATGGACTATACAGTCCATGGAATTCTCCAGGCCAGAAGACTGGAGTGGGTAGACTTTTCCTTCAGACAGAGCAGACTTCAAAGCAAGGACAGTTATCAGGAATAAAGGAGCACATTCAGTTCAGTTCAGTTCAGTTGCTCAGTCATGTCCAACTCTTTGCGACCCCATGAATCATAGCATGCCAGGCCTCCCTGTCCATCACCAACTCCTGGAGTTCACCCAAACTCTTGTCCATTGAGTCAGTGATCTCATCCTCTGTTGTCCCCTTCTCCTCCTGCCCCCAATCCCTCCCAGCATCAGAGTCTTTTCCAATGAGTCAACTCTTCACATGAGGTGCCAAAGTACTGGAGTTTCAGCTTTAGCATCAGTCCTTCCAAAGAACACCCAGGACTGATCTCCTGTAGAATGGACTGATTGGATCTCCTTGCAGTCCAAGGAATTCTCAAGAGTCTTCTGCAACACCACAATTCAAAAGCATCAATTCTTTGGTGCTCAGCTTTCTTCACAGTCCAACTTTCACATCCATACATGACCACTGGAAAAACCATAGCCTTGACTAGACAGACCTTTATTGAGAAAGTAATGTCTCTACTTTTGAATATGCTATCTAGGTTGGTCATAACTTTCCTTCCAAGGAGTAAGCGTCTTTGAATTTCATGGCTGCAATCACCATCTGCAGTGATGTTGGAGCCCAAAACAATAAAGTCTGACTGTTTCCACTGTTTCCCCATCTATTTCCCATGAAGTGATGGGATCAGATGCCATGATCTTCACTTTCTGAATGTTGAGCTTTAAGCCAGCTTTTTCACTCTCCTCTTTCACTTTCATCAAGAGGCTGTTTAGTTCCTCTTCACTTTCTGCCATAAGGGTTGCATCAAAGGAGCACATTACATAATGATAAAAGGGTCAATTCTAGAAGAAGACACAACAATCCTTAACGTGTGTGCACCTAACAACAGACCATTAAATTACATGAGGCAAAAACTGACAGAACTGCAAAGAGAAATAAATGAATCCATTTTCATGGTGGGAGATTTCAACATCCATCTCTCAGAAATGGCAGACTGTAGGGAGAAAATTATAAGGCTATAGCTGAACTTAATAGCATTATCAATCAACTGGACATAATTGACATCTATAGGCTACTTCATCCAATAATAGAAAAATACACATTCTTCTCAAGCTCACATGGAACATTTGCCAAGATGGACCACATTCTTGGCCATGATACACACTTAACACATTAAAAACAATAGAAGTAATACCATGTCTGCTCTCCAACCACAATGAGAATAGAGAAGAAATCAGTAGCAGAAAGATAACTGGAAAACCTTCAAATACATGTAGATTAAACAACACACTTCTAAATAATACATGGGTAAAGGAACAAATCTCAAGAGAAATTGAAAAATGTTTTGAACTAAATAAAAATGAAAATATAACTCATCAAAATTTGTAGGATGCAGTGAAAACAGTGCTGGAGAGAAATTTATGGCATTAAACACATATATTAGAAAGGAAAAAAGATCTTAAATCAATCACTTAAATTTTCCCCTTAGGAAACTAGAAAACAAATAGCAAATTATATCCAAAAGAAGCAGAAGAAATTAGAGCAGAAATCAATGAAATCAAAAGCCAGAAATCAACAGAGAAAATCAACAGAACTAAAGAGTTGCCATAATTAGAGAAAATAAGCGGACATACAGCTCACACTGAGGGGACTGCTGTAAAGGAAATCTGACCTGGATGACCCACATCTGCCCTTGACTATTAATCTTTGGCCTGGGATCCACCCTCACCCACCTTCTGTGAACTTATGGTGGGAGTCAGGGGCCATTCCTAACTCTCCTGATGTAGGACCTAAGTATGCCTCCACATGAAATCACTCAATTTGGCAAATGCATATAGATTTGAGAGTTGGGCTGCCTCATGCATTAGAGGCAGGAAGCATAGTGTCTAAGGCCCACAATGGCTTGGTGGGGGGAGCACTTGAAAATGTTTCATTTCTCTTAAATTGGAAAAGGAAAATTTTGAGTTCCAAGAAAATGTTCTAATATATAATGTTGATATATTCATCTTTATATCATCTAAGTTTTAAGATATAATTTTAAATATCTTTTAAGTGAAAAAGGAGCCCACCAAGGTGAAGGTGCTTATAGACAAGGAAAGTCAAAATGGTGCTCTGAAATCACTGGGGTGGAGTTTCTTGTTGGATGGATTCTCAACCAAAGAGTGCTTTAGGTGAAGGGAATGTAAAGCTTATGGCTAGAGAACTAGGATAGGAACTAGGGAATAGAGACGCTCTCCACTGTAAACATTTTCCTTTTTTTTCTTTTTTTTTTTTAACCTTGTGCATGTATAGGTAATCTTAAATCCTTCCTGGAGCACAACAGGGCACACAGAGATAAAAAGACCTCTGCAGCATGGAACACTCAGTGCGAGTCGGTTTGTGTCTCCAGAAGGAGTTCATTGGCCTTAGAGCATTCAGCGTGGACCAAGAGGCAGATGCAATGTTTTAGAAAGATGCCCATCACAGTGGCTAAGCAGTTAACATACATAGTGGGAATTTTTCTTTCTCTGGATATTTTAGTAATGAAAATAGTGTATTTTTTACAATTTGCTGAGAGAGGGAGAGAGAGAGATAGGTGGTTCCCATCACAAATAAAAGACTGAGACAGGGACTTCCCTGGTGGTCCAGTGGCTAAGACTCCATGTTTTCAATACAAGAGACAAGGGTAGGTTCAATACCTGGTTGGGGAACTAAGATCCCACACGCCACAAGGGGTGGTTAAAAAATGACAATAAAAGGAAAAGACTGAGGCATAACAACCAAATGCATGGTGTTACCCTGACCTAACTGTACTCTGGAGAAGGAAAAAAAAAAGTTTTAAAGGACATTTGGGGAACGTTGTCTAAATTAAGTACTGATGATACTTGGACAACAGTATTTTATCCATGTTACATTTTGGGATTGGATTGGTAGTTATACAAGAAAATTGGAAGATATTGTTATTCTTAACAAATGCACATTAATATTAAGGGGTCAAAGGGTATAATGTCTACAGCTACTTTGTAAATGGGTCAGCAACACACATACACACACACACACACTGATAATGAGCACGGCCCTATGGGTCTCCAGGACACAAAGCTTTTCTATATTCCCCCATTTCTTTGATTACAGGAAATAGTCTTCATTCAGCATGAACTTTCCTGAGTTCCAATGGGCAGACAGAAGAAGTTGTAAATTAGGGAAGAAGAGGGGATGTGAGACAAAGGAGAAACAAAGTCAAGAGAAACAATATTGCAGCCTTGGGACAAGGTCCCTTTTCTCCATCAAGGGATTCACACAAGATCTTTTGAGCTGTCTTGCAGATACTGAAACTCCTACTAGGTGGAAAAAATTAATGGCTGAGGACGGTATGCCGTAGACCCCAGACTGGTTGGAATCAGAAGGTTAATGATGCTGATTCCCACTAGCTCATCACCAATCAATCAAAAGAATGTCCACCAACTGATCATGCTGTGAATGATCAGCTCACCAACTGAGCATTTATTGTGAAACTTCTCACTATCCCCTCCAAGTTTGGGGGACTCACAGTTTTGAGGGCATTAGCTCACTGTGACCCCCTTTGCCTGCCCAAGCACTAAAGCTATTCTTTCAGTTTTGAACTTCAACTAAACTGCCTCCAAGATTTAATTTGACCTTGGGACACAGAGGCCAGATTTAGCTTCAACACAAAAAGAAAAGAATAAAACACATATGTCAAAATGTTAACTGGTGAATCTTGGTAAAATGTTCTTTGGGCTAGTCTTGCAACTTTTCTGTAAATGCAATACATTTAAAAATAAAAAGTTAAAAAATGAGACTGTTTGAAATTAGTCCTGTGTTAATTTTAAAGTGTTGAAATAAGGTCCAAAGAAGACAACACCACTAATACACTAATTTCACAGGTATTCAACCACATATCTGCACTAGTAGATTGTCATTGTTTGCAGGGTTTTCCTAATAAAAATCATTTCAAATATTTAAGCTACAACTACTGGAATAAATAACTGAAAAATAACTGAAAATCTTTATAACTGACACGCAGGATAAAATTCAGATACCAGCGCTTGTGTCCAGAGTGCTCATGAAACATGTTTTAAATGAGTAAATACTACATTTTCTTTCTGAACGATGCTAGCCTAGTTTGAATGAAAAATGTTGCCTAAAAAAAGAGAAAGAGAGAAAAATGTTGCCTGATATATCAATAAACAAAGAATGTTACAGCCATGAAGTCAGTATGTGTCCAACTTACTTGTTCAGTCGTGTCCAACTCTTTGCAATCCCATGGAGTCCGCCAGGCTCCTCTGTCCAAGGGATTTTCCAGTCAAGGATACTGGAGTGCAGAGCCATTCCCTTCTCCAGGGGATCTTCTTAACCCAGGGATGGAATCTGGGTCTCCTGCATCCCAAGTAGATTCTGTACTGTCTGAGCCACCAGTGAGGCCCAAAGAACAGGATAGTGGCCCTAAATAGTTAAGGTGCATATCAAAGGAATAGTTTCAATGAACCCAGACTCTTGAAAAAGCTCATAGATAAAGCAAGAGGGTTCCAGAAAAATATCTACTTTTGCTTTATTGACTATGCCAACGCCTTTGTCTATGTGGCTCACAACAAACTGGAAAATTCTTCAAGAGATGAGAATACCAGACCACCTTACCTGCCTCCTGAGAATTCTGTAGGCAGGTCAAGAAGCAGCAGTTAGAACTGGACATAGAACAACAGACTGGTTCCAAATTGGGAAAGGAGTACATCAAGTCTTATATTGTCAACCTGCTTATTTAACTTATATGCAGAGTACATCATGCGAAATGCTGGGCTGGATGAAGCACAAGCTGGAATCAAGATTGCTGGGAGAAATACCATAATCTCAGATATGTAGATGACACGACCCTTATGGCAGAAAGCAAAGTGGAACTGAAGGGACTCTCGATGAAAGTGAAAGAGGGAGAGTGAAAAAGCTGGCTTAAAATTCAACATTCAAAAGACTAAGATCATGGCATCTGGTCCCTTCACTTCATGATAAACGGATGGGGAAATAATGGAAACAGCAAGAGACTTGAGTGTTTTGGGCTCCAAAATCACTGCAGATGGTGACTGCAGCCATGAAATTAAAAGACATTTGCTCACTGGAAGAAAAGCTATGTACATAGACAGCACATTAAAAAGCAGAGACATTACTTTGCCGACAAAGGTCCATATAGTCAAAGCTATGGTTTTTCCAGTAGTCCGGTATGGATGTGAGAGTTGGACCATAAAGAAAGCTGAGTGCCAAAGAATTGATGCTTTTGAGCTGCAGTATTGGAGAAGACTCTTGAGAATCCCTTGCTTGCAAAGAGATGAAACCAGTCAATCCTAAAGGAAATGAGTCCTGAATATTCATTGGAAGGACTGATGCTGAAGCTGAAACTCCAATACTTGGGCCACCTGATGCAAAGAACTGACTCATTGGAAAAGACCCTGATGCTGGGAAATATTGAATGAGAAGGAGAAGGTGACGATAGAGGATGAGATGGTTGGATGGCGTCACCAACTCAGACATGAGTTTGAGCAAGCTCTGAGAGTTGGTAATGGACATGGAAGACTGGCTTGCTGCAGTCCATGGGGGTCACAAAGAGTCAGAGACAACAGAGCGACTGAACGGAACTGAACAGACTCTTGATACCTCTTCTCTTAGGAGCAGTCCCTCAGCTGAGAGACTGCCTCCCAGGCCTGAAGTCCGCAGAAAGACCGCTATATAAAACAAATTCTCAGCTGTTAAATTGTACTTTTTTTGTTTCATTTGACACTAGGTTCCCTCCAAAATAGAACCTGAGATAAGGGTTTGCATGCAAGCAGTCTATTTAGGGAAGTGATTGCAAGACACAGTAGAGAGGGAGAAGGAAGAGTGAAACAAGGGAGGATGGAGTCCACGTAAGAGTGCATTACCAGAAAAATAAACGACCCAATCAAAAAATGGGCCAAAGAACTAAATAGACATTTCTCCAAAGAAGACATACAGATGGCTAACAAACACATGAAAAAATGCTCAACATCACTCATTATCAGAGAAATGTAAATCAAAACCACAATGAGGTATCATTTCACGCCAGTCAGAATGGCTGCGATCCAAAAGTCTACAAGCAATAAATGCTGGAGAGGGTGTGGAGAAAAGGGAACCCTCTTCCACTGTTGGTGGGAATGCAAACTAGTACAGCCACTATGGAGAAGAGTGTGAAGATTCCTTAAAAAACTGGAAATAGAACTGCCATACGACCCAGCAATCCCACTGCTGAGCATACACACCAAGGAAACCAGAATTGAAAGAGACACATGTACCCCAATGTTCATCAAAGCACTGTTTATAATAGCCAGGACATGGAAGCAACCTAGATGTCCATCAGCAGATGAATGGATAAGAAAGCTTGGTACATATACACAATGGAGTTTTACTCAGCCATTAAAAATAATACATTTGAATCAGTTCTAATGAGGTGGATGAAACTGGAGCCTATTATACAGAGTGAAGTAGGCCAGAAAGAAAAACACCAATACAATATACTAACACATATATATGCAATTTAGAAAGATGGTAACGATAACCCTGTATGCGAGACAGCAAAAGAGACACTGATGTATAGAACAGTCTTTTGGACTCTATGGGAGAGGGAGAGGGTGGGATGATTGGGAGAATGGCATTGAAACATGTATAATATCATATCTGAAATGAATCGCCAGTCCAGGTTTGATGCATGATACTGGATGCTTGGGGCTGGTGCACTGGGATGACCCAGAGGGAGGGTACGGAGAGGGAGGTGGGAGGGAGGTTCAGGATGGGGAACACATGTATACCTGTGGCAGATTCATGTTGATGGATGGCAAAACCAATACAATATTGTAAAATAATTAACCTCCAATTAAAATAAATAAATTTATATTTAAAAAAAAAAGAGTGCATTTACCAGGTGGCCACCAGTGTGACATTTGATACTTGACCCCACTCAAACCCTCTGTGAAGCCATAGAATGCACCACAAAACAGTCTGCCCAATGGACGGAGAAGGGAGTATTTACCCATCATTTCCCATGACACACCGGCCAAGTATGACATGAGATGTGAACTTCTTCACACTTCCAGGTTTGCTCCTCTGTTGGAATGGCTGAGAGAGTTCCTGTGGGTAACCTGCAGTAGCAGAGAAGCCCCAGGATAGAAGCTGGGGAGAGGGAGAGGTATGGTGCAGCTGAGGTTACACTGTGTGCAGCTGATCACCACAGCAAGGGCTGGAGCTAAAAGGTGGGCAGAAGAGAATGTGAGGAGTGGCACAAGATAAGAGTTGTCCAGCACTAGGAACATTATGAGCCAGTATATGCACATGAACGGACTTGACACAAATATGAAACATGGCAAAAATTATATTAAGTAAACTTTTGTAAAATGTGTTCATCACATATTCTTATGATAATAATGTCAAAGAAGGCAGTTAGCTAGACATGAGCAGAGAAAGGGGACATGGGCCGAATGGCAAGAACCCACATGCCTTGCAAACAATGGGGGTCAATGGGGATCCTTGGGTGGACAAGGAAGGGCAGGAATCTCTAGACACCATGACAATTCCAATCAAGACTAAATAAGAACAAAAATTCCTGCACCTCTCAGGAAGGTGGAGCTGGGATGAAAATCAGGGAATATGACTCCCAAAACCTTCCTTACCCGGTGAATATTCTACCTCTTCATTTCTACACTCCACATAACCAACCTGCTGAAGAAGCTCTGGACAGCCACTCACCTGAGTCTGCCTGCTTTCCCCTAAGAGCATATCACCTATATAAATCCTCATTTTACTTTCTTGACCTCCTTGTCTTATCTTTGAATTCTTTATGCCATGAGACAAGAACCTACTCTCTCGTATCAATAATAACTAACCCTAATACAATTTGTTATTGTTGTTCAGTTGCTCAGTTGTGTCCGACTCTTTGTGACCCCATGGACTGCAGCACACCAGACTTCCCTGTCCTTTACCATCTCCTGGAGTTTGCTCAAACTCCTGTCCATCGAGTCAGTGATGGCATCCAACCATCTCATCTTCTGTTGTTCCCTTCTCCTCTTGCCTTCAATCTTTCCCAGCATCAGGGTCTTCTCCAATGAGTTGATGCTGCATCTGGTGGCCAAAGTACTGGAACTTCAATTTTTATTACATGCCACACACTACACTGTGTCATTATTATTATTTCATTTAATCCTCAAAACAGTCAAAACAACCTTGAGATGTAGCCATATTTTGGTAGGTCTTTTTGTGTTTTTTAAGATTTTTTTTTATGTGGACCATTTTTAAAGTCTTTACTGAATTTTTTACAGTAATGCTTCTGTTTTAAGTTTTCGTTTTTCAGCTGTGAGGTATGTGAAACCTTAGTTCTCTGACCAGGGATTGAACCCACACCCTGTGCGCTGGAAGGCAAAGTCTTTTTTTTTTTTTTTTTGGTTGCTCTGGGTCTTCATTGCTGTGCGTGGGCTTTTCTCTAGTTGTGATGAGTGGACACTACTCTCTGATTGCAGGGCTCAGAACTCTTACTTCGGTGGCTTCTCTTGTTGCAGAACTTCAGCTCTAGAGAGGCAGCTCAGTAGTTGTGGCACATGGGCTAAGTTGCCCCATGGCATATGGGATCTTCCTGGACTAGGAATCAAATCCATGTCCCCTGCATTAGCAAGTTGACTCATAACCCCTGGGCCACCAGGGAAGTTCCTCAGTGGTTCTTAATCTAGGGCAATTTACCCTGCAGAAGACATTTGTCAGCGTCTATGGACACTTTTGATTCTCACAATGACAAGAGATACTGGTGTCTAGAGGCCAAGATTACTACTAAACATCCTATAATGTATAGGAGAGGTCCCCCTCCCCCCAGATAATGCGTTATCTGGGCCAAAATGTGAATAGTGCCAGGGTTGAGAAATCCTGGCATACCTTTATCTCCATTTTACAGCTGAAGAAACCGAGGCTAAGTGAGATTAAGTACATGTTCTTGAGACAGAAAGCTAGTGGGTTGATGGAGTTAAGATATAAATCCTAATCTTTAGGATTCTAAAGCTCATGTGTGCTTGTAACCATTCTGTGAATTCTCTGTTAAAGGGAATATGCAAGTGCCTTTAAAAATCATATGTGGAGGTCACAGTGTGAATTTGTATGTCAATTAGACTCTAAAGCTCATGTGTGCTTGTAACCATGCTGTGAATTCTCTATTACAAGGAATACGCAAGTGCCTTTAAAAATCATATGTGGAGGTCACAGTGTGAATTTGTATGTCAGTTATAATAATTATAGTAGAGAGTTGAAAATGCAGATAATTATTGGAAATAATATTTCTGATTTCATAATGAGTTACTATTTGGAAAACTGAAAGGATTTGACTGTTTGAAGTTATCTGTGGTATTTTCAGCATTTCTTGTCACTGTTGGTGTTCTCACATCAGTACAAGTCAGATTTATTTGAGGTGGTCAATTTGGAAAACATTACATAAAGATTATTTTTATATTCACAACAAAGCTCAGATTTTTCAAAAGTAGATTCCTTGTCCAGATTCTGTTCTCCACCTGCCCTATTTTTTAACATGCAATTCATGAGCATTCACAACTTTCAGACTCATGCATTTTCAAAGAAACATATTTATTACAGTGGCTTCACTGAGCCAAGACCAGACTGGTCATCTCTGTCCAAGGCTACTATACCTCTTGCACTTCCAGCCCTCAGGGCTAATGGTTTCCCAAGACAACTTAATAAAAGAATATTCTGATGTAAAATATATAAATAAATAACTTCAATAAACCATCTATACAATAAGCAGTCTATAACCTCTGCACCAGCTTTCAATATATTCATCAGTTCAGTTCAATTCAATTCAGTCGCTCAGTCATGTCCGACTCTTTGCAACCCCAAGAATCGCAGCACTCCAGGCCTCCCTGTCCATCACCAACTCCCGGAGTTCACTCAGACTCACGTCCATCGAATCAGTAATGCCATCCAGCCATCTCATCCTCTGTCGTCCCCTTCTCCTCCTGCCCCCAATCCCTCCCAGCATCAGAGTCTTTTCCAATGAGTTAACTCTTCGCATGAGGTGGCCCAAGTATTGGAGTTTCAGCTTTAGCATCATTCCTTCCAAAGAACATGCAAGACTGATCTCCTTCAGAATGGACTGGTTGGATCTCCTTGCATAGATTTATTTAATAAAGTTCTACACATATTCATGATTAAAGTAATCTTTGAAAATTAGGATTAGAGAGGAGTTTCCTTAAAATGTGAAAGATTATAAACGTGATATTTATGGCAAACTCAGAATGGAAACATTTCAGAGATAGTCTCTTTAAAGTCAGGAAGAAAACAATATCAGCTATCACAGTCACTTTCAAAACTATACAGGAAAACTTGACCAACATGATAAGACAAGTAAAAGAAATAAGAATAAGAAGGGATGAGATAAAATTACTATTATTTGTAGATGACATGATCATCTAAATGCGAGCTTAATGAAATCAAAGGACAAGCTATATGAACTGAGGAGTTCAGCAAATCTGATAAACAATATCAACTTACAAAAATCAATATCCTGTATCTGTATTAATAATAACCAATTAGAAAATATAATGAAAAAAGATATGCTTCAAACTACTAATAAAACTATGTTTCCATAAATTAAATAATATACAAGGCTTTTATGAAAAAAATTAAATTCTATTAAAGGATATAAAGAGACACTTGAATAAATGAAGAAATATAACACTGTAAGAGTGACTACTGCTAAGTCACTTCAGTCGTGTCCGACTCTGTGTGATCCATAGTCAGCAGCCCACCTGGCTCCGCTGTCCCCGGGACTCTCCAGGCAAGAACACTGGAGTGGGTTGCCATTTCTTTCTCCAACGCATGAAAGCGAAAAGTGAAAGTGAAGTCACTCAGTCGTGTCCGACTCTTAGCGACCCCATGGACCGCAGACAGTTCTTCTCAAACTAACTTATATATTCCATACAATGCCCATTGGAAATTAATCAGGAATTTTAAAGAAGCTTGACAAACTTATTTTAAAACTTATATGGAAGAATATAGTTTGCAAAAAATAAATCAGAGAATCAAAAAAATCAAAGAATAAAGACTAGCCCCACCAGATTTTAGGAGTAATGTAAAGAAACAATAATTAAAAGAGGTAAAGTACTGGGACTTCCCTAGTGATCCGGTGGTTAAGATTCTGTGCTTCTACTGCAGGGGCTGCAGGTTGATCCCTCCTTGGGATACTAAGATCCCACATGCCATGCAGTGTGGCCAAAAAATAAAAATAAGTAATGCTAAAGTCATTAAAATTCTTTTAAAGGGGTAAAGTATTGATTCTGAGCAGATATAAATAAGTAGAATAGAAATGGAAGACACAAAATCAGATCCAGATACACATGGAAATTTGCTATTTCTTGACGGTGCCTCCAGAAACCATCACATAAATTTAATACATGATGTTAGGGGTAAACAGCTTGCCATAGTGAGATAAAGTTAAATCCCTACCTCACATCATGCATATCATATAAATATATATTTATATGTATAAATATAAATAAATTCTTAAAGGATACAAGGTAGCTTATATGACTAGAAAACAAAATTAATAAATGTCATATGAAAGAAGTGAAAGTGTTAGTCCCTCAGTCATGTCCGACTCTTTGCAACCCCATGGACTGTCCATGGAATTTTCCAGGCAAGAATAATGGAGTGGGTTGCCATTCCCTTCTCCAGGGTATATTCCCAACCCAGGGATCAAACCCAGGTCTCTTGCATTGCAGGCAGATCCTGTACCATCTGAGCTACCAGGGAAACACAATGTCCTGTGAAGTCCTCGTAAATTCAGGGCAGGGAAAAGCTTCTTTCAAGAAAACCTGAATGCTTGGGGCTGGTGCACTGGGACCATCCAGAGGGATGGTACGAGAGTAAGGAGGGAGGAGGGTTCAGGATGGGGAACACGTGTATACCTGTGGCGGATTCATGTTGATATATGGCAAAACCAATACAATATTGTAAAGTTAAAAAATAAAATAAATAATAATAAAAAAATAAAACCTGAAAAGCACAAACAATAAAATAAAACATTAGTAGATTTGACTACATTGAAATTAAGACTTGATTAGATAAAGAACTTTATAGTTAAAATTAACAGGTGATAAATCAAGAGTAGATATTTGCTATGTTGTGAAAAAAAGTCTTTCAAATGACAAGAAAAACATGAGAAGTACAATTTAAAACAGCCAAGGATATAAACAGACAATTCACAGAACAATAACAGAAAAACCCTCACATCTCTCACATAGATGAAGAGATGGCTACCTTTTTTTTTTTTTTTAAAGCATTCCTTCACATTTTTCTATTAATTTAATTTTAAATGAATTCTCCCAATGCCCCAGTAGTTTCTTCTCAGAAACAACACTGACATGACATATTCAAAGACATCCAGAAGCCAGGAGCAGAAGTGAACAGATAACACAGACAAAAAAGCGTGATAGGTAAAAACTAGAAAGCTGGATAAATTTGAGGCGCGGGGGGCGGGGAGGGGGGCAGATGCAAAGAAAAGTCTGGCTGCAGTCTCCCACCCCCTCCGGCCCACGCGCTCCCCCCGCCCCCTCTGGGCGCCCGGCTCCACCCACCCTGGAGCCCCGGCCGCGATTCTGCGTAGATCCACCCGCTCCGCCCCTGTCGGTGCTGTGCCGTCCAGATGCCGGCGAAGAAGCGCCCTCACGGAGACTTGGCTGCCTCTGGGCTCCGCGGGGACATGAGCGGCCGCGCCCGCGTGAGGGCGCGGGGCATGGCCCGCAGCCCCGGCGCCGCGGAGGTGGGGCGTGCCCGGGGGCCTCCAGCTGAGCTGTCTCCCTCCTACCGCTCCTCCGTGGACACTGCCTTTCTCTGCATATCTCTCTCCCTCTCTGCTAGAAAGCAGCGATTTCTCTTCTCTTCTCTTTCAACTTTGAGTCTTTCCAGGGTTTATATATATATATATATATATGTAAAATTTCCTGTTGGGGAGCTTATCTGAGTAAGATATTAATGTAGATGTTTTGGCCGCTGAAAAGGACTGAAAGTGGGAGGCGAGTGGATCACTATTTTCTGTTTTCTGAGTTATAATTACTTCATTCGTTTGCAAGTCCCCTGGTGAAAAAGACTGTACCTTTAAAGGTACTATTATTTGGTATGTAACTTAATATGACCCATCTCCCTAATTTATATAAAAAGAAATAATTTCAAACACGAAATTTAGAATCAACCACTGTGCATAGGGCTCCTTATTAAACTTAGGCAGCTTGGTTGAATTGAGAAGCATATCTGCAATTTCTGAGTGACGTTACACTTAGTATTTGGAGCAATACTTAGCAAAAACTTAGTATTTGGAGGAACATCTTAGACCAGAAGTGTTATGTGAGTAGTGTGTCCTTATTATGCCTTTACTCTCAGAAAGAGGTCTTCTGTTGATTTTTCCCTTTTTTTTTTTTTTTAAAGCAGGCTAAGATTTATACCTTCTTCAACAGAGAATTACTGTGAAGAGAAAATATTAATGGTTCTTTTCATCTGTTTTGTGAACTAATTTTGGACCAGTTTTTTTCAGGAGTGTCATCATCAGACTGGTAGCCCAGATCCTCTGGGCTCAGTTTATTTCCTTGCTACAAACTTGTTCACATCAGAGTCCCTATGTCTGAGGGCTACAGAAGTGTGAGTTCTGTGATCATCTGTGTGTATATTAGTCGCTTCTGTCGTGTCCAGCCCTGTGCAATCCCATGGACTATAGCCCAACAGGCTCCTCTGTCCATGGATTTCTCCAGGCAAGAACACTGGAGTGGGTTGCCAGTTCCTTCTCCAGGGATTGAACCTTCATCTCCTGCATTGCAGCAAATTCTTTATCGTCTGTCACCAGGAAGCTTGTGACCACCTGTGCCACCTTCCATTTGATAACCTTCTTAGAGAAGGAAATGCAACCCACTCCAATATTCCTGCCTGGAAAACCCCATGGACGGAGGAGCCAGGTAGGCTACAGTCCATGGGGTCTCAAAGAGTCAGACACGACTGAGCAACTTCACTTTGGGGTGCAAGGCTCACACCTTTGCCTCTGGGGGCTAAAGCCTGTATCCGGCTCACAGTTAGCGTTGAAATCAAAGATTAATGAATGGGGAAAACTGTAGCTCTGCTTTATCTTCTTTTCTAAAATGGGCAATCTTTTCTCCTCTCTCAAGCATCTTACCTGCTAACATTTTCTTTTCCTAGCTCATGGTACTCTAATGACATAGGAAATGATGTCATTCTCATTCTCATCTCGTGAGAAGGTTTTAGTGTATGACATAATATCTTAACTCTGACCAAATATCTTTACTCATTTCAGCCTCCATCTGTTGCGCTTATTGATAATGAAGCATCCTCTAGCAGTGACTGTGAGAGAACAAGCAGGATTTCACAGAAATGTAAGTGCAGCTCCATCTGTTCCATTCAGTTCCATCCCATCTGAATGAAATAGGAGTGACTCGACCAAGCCTTTGAGCAGCAGACTCACTTCTTGAGCATCCTGCCTTCCTTTCCTTGAAGCATCCCTCTGTGTTTGTTGTGTTTCTTTGAGACCTCCAAACACAGAGTCTGCCGCTGAATTTCCTGGTAGTGTTTGGCCGTTGGGAACCCCCAGACGTTAGGAAGCCAGTTTTTCTGATTTCTTTCTGTTTCTTACTGAATAAATTTGAAAAAAAATCTTTAAAAATTTCTTTATGACATACAAATGTCAGTACTATTGCCTTGCAGAGATGGTAGAAACCTGGCGTGCCTGTTTCCCATTCTGTCTTCCTTTCCCACCTGTAGTAGACATCACCATTTGATGGGAGCCCTCTTCCTTGCAAATCCAGATTTGACCTCAAGATACTCGTTGACATGCTACTCTAAATAGCCCATAGCACACAGTGCGAGTTGGCTGCCCAATGAGCTGGTTTCCCAGGGCCGCTGTGATAGAGTACTGCAGACCAAGTGACTTAGACAGTGTAAATGTATGGTCTCATAATTCCAGCCCTGTTGCCATCATGCAAGTGTTATTCCAGCTTTTCTTTGAAAATTTCTTTCCACATCTGCTGCACATCCTTGTGACTAGCAAGTGATGGAAACTGTTCATCCATTGAGGGTAGACTGAATATTTTTACTTTTAAAATTGACCATTTTAACAATGTTGAAGTGCACAGTCCAGTGGCATTAACAATATTCACATTGTGCAACCATTGCCATTATCCATCTCTGGAACCTTTCTGCTCTTGCAAAATTGAAACTTAGTACACATTTAACAATACCTCTCCATTTGCCCCTCCCCCCAAACTCTGGAGGTCTTTCCTGATAGCTCAGTTGGTAAAGAATCCGCCTGCAATGCAGAAGACCTGGGTTCGATTCCTGGGTTGGGAAGATTTTCTGGAGAAGGGAAAGGCTACCCACTTTCTGGCCTGGAGAATTCCACGGAGTGTATAGTTCACGGGGTCGCAAAGAGTCGGACAAGACTGAACGATTTTTACCAGACTCTGGCAACTACCATTCTATCAGTTCAGTCGCTCAGTCGTGTCCGACTCTTTGCTACCCCATGGGCTGCAGCATGCCAGGCTTCCCTGTCCATCACCAACTCCTGAAGCTTGCTCAGACTCATGTCCATTGAGTTGGTGATGCCATCGAACCATCTCCTCCTGCCTTCAATCTTTCCCAGCATCTGTGGTAGACTGAATTTTTAGAAACCACCAGACATTATTTGACAGTAATCAGCAAGAATAATCAAATTTTAAAAAATGAAATAAATTTTGTTATTTTCCTGAAAGACTCCGACTCCACTGAAAAGGGTATGGACAGCAGTTTTGGGTGAGTGGGTAGTGCCATTTGGGGTAGTTGCATATCGTGACTATATCAAAGGAAAGAGATTTGTATACTATTAGTCATGTTACTTTGTAGTAATAATTTTGTAATGTAAAATTGATATTTTGACACTATCTTCAAAGTGTCAAAGTTATATCCAAAATCAGTATCGTTATACTTGTTTAAAAAAGAAAATATTCATCTGGAAATAGATTTCAATTTCATGTTTTCTAGATCCTGAAACACTGCCATGCCCCAAGGTGGAGTGCTGACTTTCACTCTCAGAGGAATGATCTAGCATAAAAACTGATGACAGCCTCTGGGCATTTCTCTTTCCTGTGGTTGGGAAGGTTGGGAGATTTTCAGCCTCAATCTGTGCAGAAGTTGATGTGGACAATCTTAATTTGTAATTCTTTAGGTGTTACACAAGAGCTACAGGAGGGAGACCAACCCTCCATCAGTGGGCGTGGAGCAGAATGTAGGGAAAGAGAGCCTCCTCCTTAGTCAAGAGGAGAATCAGAGCAGCCCCAAATGTTGTATGAGGTGGGACTAACCCAGGTTCTGTTATTTTTAAGAAAACATACCATGCTTCCTTCATGATTTTCAATTTTCAGGCCGCAGACTTCTGTACATTCCCCGTTGTTTTCAGCAATGTGGGTCAGTTTTATTAAAAACCACAAAAATCTGAGTTTTGGTTCTAGATGCATTTTTTATATAATAGTTGTAAGCAATATCACTAGCATGAAATATGAGATATTATGGTATTTTCTTCATATTTTAAATGCAGGTGGTATATCTCCGAGTGATTCTGGATGTACCTTCCAGGAAAGAGGTGGGAAAGTCAGACGGGACATCATGGATTTGGCTGTCTGTACAAGAGAGAAACTGGCCCATGTGAGAGACTGCAAAACAGGTACTCACTCTTCATGTTACTTAACTTTCTTTCTTTTTAATATTACCAAATCTTACCTAAGGAATTTTAATTTCCAGATCTAAAATAAGTTCATATCTTGACTTCAAAGATATGTATTGAGCGTCTGCTATATTTAAAACATTATCTAAGGGTGGCAGGGAGGTTTAGGAGAGAGGGGACATATGTATACCTATGGTTAATTCATGTTGATGTATGACAGAAATCAAACCAATATTGGAAAGCAGTCATCAATCAATTAAAAATAAACATAGAAAAAGAAAGGCAAAAACCCAAACCAAACAAACAAAAACATTATCTAGACACTCGTTGTTTTAGCCTTAATTCTCTCTTTTATTAATAGGAAGAATAACATTTTCTGTAAAACTGCATTTCATACATTGAAAACATTTTCTCTTTACCTCTGAGGTAGGGGTCTGCAAAGATGCTTTGTCCCTTTCTCAACTTTTTCTTGTATGGGGAAAAATAACCTTTCTGGACTTAAGCTCTAAAAAGAAAAGTGTAGCCTGTTTGGGGAATTCTTTACGATGATTCTAGGCTTACCCTTGAAATTGCAACCTAAAATTTTATGTGTATTTTTGGAAAAGTAGGCCTACTGTTTTTATAGGATCCTCAAAAGACTTTGTAATTCCTTCCAAAAGTTAAGACTCGGTGATGCAGAAAGCCTGCAGATAAGACTTTTTCAAACTCTTTCAAACCATGCAACAAAAATAAGTAGATAAATCCTTATCCATCATACACACACTACTACTACTACTAAGTCGCTTCAGTCGTGTCCGACTCTGTGTGACCCCATAGACGGCAGCCCACCAGGCTCCCCCATCCCTGGGATTCTCCAGGCAAGAATACTGGAGTGGGTTGCCATTTCCTTCTCCAATGCATGAAAGTGAAAAGTGGAAGTGAAGTCGCTCAGTCGTGTCAGACTCTTAGCGACCCCATGGACTGCAGCCCACCAGGCTCCTCTGCCTATGGGATTTTCCAGGCGAGAGTACTGGAGTGGGGTGCCACTGCCTTCTCCAATACACACACTACACAAACACAACAGAAACAAAGTTTCATGAGGCAGTGTTGTCCTTCCAGTGGCAGGGCTCTTGGATCCATTCTGTTGTATCCTAGTCTTTCTATGAAACGTGATGGTTCGCCTCACTTATTTTCATAACTGGAGCACTAATGAGATAGGATTACAGTTTGAACACACTTGGTTAAGTGATCTCAAAGGGTTGCCTGCCTGCTCGGACATTCTACCTGACTTCTGTTTATCCATTAATATGAGCAACTAAAATATGTTGGCATGGCCTTCGGGAGGACAGTGACAAAAAACTTTCCTTTGAATAAAATAGCACAATGATTCCTTGTTCCTACTGGGTATTTACACATGTCAATGAAAAAAAGTATTGCGTACTGTATCAGTAAATTAAGGATGTTGTTAATTTACATTAAGGATGAGGGCTGCCCACTGCCAAGCCCTCAGTTACTGCAGCCCCTCTCCAAGTGGGAAAGAATAGGATACTGGCCCCTGTAGCTGAGGTGCATGGCAAAGGAATGATTTCAGTGAACCGACTTTTGCATCCTCCCATGTAGTAAAGAATCCATCTGCAATGCAGGCAACCCAGGTTTGATCCCTGGGTCAGGAAGATCCCCTGGAGAAGGAAACAGCAACAACCCACTCCAGTATTCTTACCTGGAGAATTCCATGGACAGAGGAGCTGGGGTGGCTTATAGTCCATGGGGTTCTCAAAGAGCTGGACATGACTGAGTGACTAACACTGTCACTTTCATACATAGAAAGGTGCTAAAGTCATTAACACAGGATGTCTGGCTTTCTTTAATTACAATCATCTTTAGAGCTTCCGACTCCCTGGTCTTTGTTGCAAAAACTCCTATCTATCCTGCTCTTCCCTTGCCTCCTTACAGGCAGACTCTCAGAGTTATCTGAGATGCCATGTCCCAAGCTTAAGCCCTCAGTTTTGTCCACTGAATAAAACATAATTCTCATCTTTTAAGTTGTGCGTTATTTTTCAGTCAATACACGTGTCAAAACTGAGGGAATATTTCCTAAGGTACACAGGGTACTCTTTTATCCTCATGACCTCAGGGCTCATGTTTCCACTTCCTCCATGAGAAATGCGAAACAGTGACTGTTTGATAATTCTGTCCTGTAAGACAAACACTGGATTATTCCTTCAGAGGAGAGGTGAGAGTGCTTTCTTTGTGCCCTCTTAGAGTCTGTCCTGGTGGAGTTTACAGGATCCTGGGCACTGACCACTGTGTCACGGCCATCTCTGAATTTGTCCTGTAGAGTTTTTTAAAACAATTTTTAAAATGTGTATTTATTCATTCGGCTGTGCCGGGTGTCTTCATTGCTGCATTCAGGATCTTTGGTTGTGGCCTACAGACTCTTGGTCGCAGTGTGTGGGATCTGGTTCCCTGACTGGGGATGGAACCCAGGTACCCTGCATTGGGACCTGGAATCTGCCACTGACCCAGGGAAGTCCCTGTCTTCTAGATTTTGAAGAGGTGAATAAAAGTTCTGTAGGGCCTGGAGTTCCGGGAAGCTCACATGGCCTTCCTGTGCCTGCAAAAAACAGAAGCTCAGAGTCCTGTCTGTTCTCACACAGGGAAGATGTGAAATTTCTTCTTCTGCTCCTTCTCTGGGGCTTACAGAGCCATCTAACCACTGACTGTAGTGTTTCAGTATTTTCTGAAATATGGTAAACTTTTTATTATCTGAATTTCCAAGAGAATGGGCCGGGGGGAGGGGTGGGGCTCTATTCATGGTAAAAACTGGAGAGTTTCCTTCTAATCCGAGAGCTCCATAATTTCAGAGCAGCATCTGAAACTTACCAAACCAAATGGGCCCCCTCACCCACGCGCAGTAGTCAGTCTACTGACACACCAGGTTGCAGTTAGGGAAAGTGCAGTGTTTGTTATGAGGCACTGAACAAGGAGTCTAGGACAGCTAATGCTCAAAAAGCCCAAACTTCCTGGTGTGTGTGTATGCTCAGTTGCTCAGTGTCCGACTCTTTGCAACGCCATGGACTATAGCCGGTCAGGCTCCTCTGTCCGTGGGCTTTCCCAGGCAAGAATTCTGGAGCAGGGGATCTTTGTGACCCAGGGATTAAACTCATGTCCCCTGCGTTGGCAGGCGGATTCTTTACCACTGAGCCACCTGGGAAGCCCTATTAATCCTTAGGTGCCAGTAGGTCTAGAAGCTACATGATCATGGTCATCAGATAGTTAAATTCTTTCGTTGGGTGGGGGTTTTAGCATCTGTAAAACAATTCAGGAAATGTGCACTAGATACTATTATCTAGGTACTTAGAGGGAGAAGGCAATGGCACCCCACTCCAGTACTCTTGCCTGGAAAATCCCATGGACAGAGGAGCCTGGTAGGCTGTAGTCCATGGGGTCACGGAGAGTCGGACACGACTGAGCAACTTCACTTTCACTTTTCACCTTCATGCTTTGGAGAAGGAAATGGCAACCCACTCCTGTGTTCTTGCCTGGAAAATCCCAGGGACGGGGGAGCCTGGTGGGCTGCCGTCTATGGGGTCATACAGAGTTGGACATGACTGAAGCGACTTAGCAACAGCAGCAGCAGCAGGTACTTAGAGAGGAGCGAAAGCAGACGATATGGAAGAAGGGTCTGTCCCAGGAAGGTCCCATGGGGTCTTGCTCAGTTACAAAGTTTTCACTTGAATGATTTGAGTTGCACAGAATCAGCACAAAGGCAGTCTTTGGAAGGAGTTCTAGGGTAGTTGAATTCAGGTGTTTCTCTTCTCCCCAAACAAGGTCAGTTCCTGCTCTTTGGTTCTTATGAGGCCTGCTTTGCCAATGTGATCCTTTTGTTTGTAGGACTCTGCTTTCCAGGTGGCACTAGTGGTAAAGAATCTGCCTGCTGATGCAGGGGACATGAGACATTGGTTCGATCCCTGGGTTGGGAAGATCCCCTGGAGGAGGGCATGGCAACCCACTCCAGTATTCTTGCCTGGAGAATCCCATGGACAGAGGAGCCTGGTGGGCTACAGTCCATGGGATCCCAAAGAGTCAGACACGACTGAAATGACTTAGCATGCATGCTTGTAAGGTTATCAGGCTGCCGGTTACTCAAGCTTACTTCGTGTCACTGAACAAAAGTTCTTGCTTTCCAGCAGCAATTATGCATATGCAAATAAATTTTTGAATGCCGTGATTAATATGAACATGATGCCTTTTTTTCACTAAAAAATATTTTTTATTTGTTTTCTTCAGGTTCCAGTGGAATACCTGTGAAACTGGTCACAAATCTCTTTAATTTAGACGTGCCCCAGGACTGGCAGCTATACCAGTATCATGTGACATATAGTCCGGATATAGAGTCTAGAAGGCTGAGAATTGCTCTGCTTTATAGTCACAGGGAACTCTCCAACAAAGCAAAAGCATTCGATGGTGTCATCCTTTTTCTCTCACAAAAGCTAGAAGAAAAGGTATAGTATGATTAATTTTTAAACACACACATATGCATATATTTATACTCCCCCATATAGATTTTAGAGGTTAGCTGATTTTCATGACAGCTGGAATAAGTGTGTCACTATTCCCATGCCCGAGATCAAAAGACTTCTTAATTAAGACCTCATCAGCAATTGATTTCCTAATTAAGAAGCTGCTGGTCAGGCATTTCAGAAAGAAGAGCTGTAATACAAACACTGCTTTTTTGACAATTTTTTTTCAAGGCAAAGTGTCCTTGAGAGAGGAATCCTTTTTAAACTTTTCCCAAAATAGGCAAGAGTTTAAGAAACAGCATTTAACCTGTGGCCTCAGACCTTTAAATTTACATTTTTTTTGCTCCTGTGCATTCTGTCCATCTGTCCAAAGGATTGACTTTACATCAATCTTGATTCTAAAACTGTCATTTTTCATGACTTGTTCCATCGTATGAAATAGGAGTTACTTATATCAATCTTGCTCCTTGGAAGAAAAGCTATCATCAACTTAGACAGCATATTAAAAAGCAGAGACATTACTTTGCCAACAAAGGTCAAAGCTATGGTTTTTCCAGTAGTCATGTATGGATGTGAGAGCTGGACTCTGAAGAAAGCTGAGTGCTGAAGAATTATGCTTTTGAACTGTGGTGTTGGAGAAGACTCTTGAGAGTCCCTTGGACAGCAAGGAGATCCAACCACTCAATCCTAAAGGAAATCAGTCCTGAATATTCATTGGAAAGACTGATGCTGAAGCTGAAACTACAACACTTTGGCTACCTGATGCAAAGAACTGACTCATTGGAAAAGACCCTGATGCTGGGAAAGATTGAAGGCAGGAGGAGAAAGGGACAACAGAGAATGAGATGGTTGGATGGTATCACCGGCTCAATGGACATGAATTTGAGCAAGCTCCGGGAGTTGGTGATGGACAGGGAGGCCTGGTGTGCTGCAGTCCGTGGGGTCGCAAAGAGTGAGACAAGACTGAGTGACTGAACTGAACTGAGCTGACCTGAACTGATGTCGATCTTAGGGCTTCCCTGGTAGCTCAGCAGAAAAGAATCTGCCTACAGTGCAGGAGATGAAGGTTCCATCCCTAGGTTGGGAAGATCCCCTGGAGGAGGGCATGGCAACCCACTCTAGTATTCTTGCTTAGAGAACCCCATGGACAGAGGGGCCTGACAGGCTATAGTCCATGGGGTCACAGTGGGTTGGACATGGCTGAAGCAACTGAGGACACATGCATATATCAATCTTAAGGATATTTTTGAATGGTTATGACCTTTGGATATGGCAATTGCATGATTCATATCCATTTTCTACACCTTCCCATTTTTAGTCCTAAAATCAAAATACCAATATCAAGGTTTTTATCATATGCTTTGTTCTAAGGCAATATTAAAATTATTACAAAGAAAAAGAACCAGTTTCTGTATGAAAAACTAAAGCAGAGTATTGAATTAAAACATGATGCTTCTGTCCCTTGGAAAGTGTTATCATTTTAGTTCAGCATCTTAAACAGGATGACAGCTAGAGCCTAAATGGAAATTTCTAGATTCCCTGTGAACCTTTGTGAATTTCCTCAAGAAGTGCTTTCTGAACACTCTTGAAGCCCTTATCCGTTTATGAAATTCTAAGATTTATAGGAGCTACCTGAGTGTTTATTTCATCTGAATATGGAATTTTAAAATTATACCATATGATTAGACTTAAGAACATGTAAAATCTGGATCTGTAAATTTAGAAATATTTTTATTCATCCTAAGTCCTTATTGGTCCCTCAATATTTTGTCCCATGACCAGATGTTGATAGCATGCTAGTATAGTCTCTCATACTTAAATGACATATTTCAAGGGTTTTACTATCATTAAAGATCATCTTGTCCTTCTACATACAGGCAGATTCTTAATCACTGGACCACCAGGGAAGTCCCAGACTTTTCTACAGTTTTACCTGAGGCAAGAAACACTTCAGTGAAATATCTCATCACTTGTGAAAGAATGCATTTCTCTTTATTTCCATCCCTCCCCTACATTCTTGGTTCATCCTGAAAGCCATTAAAATTACCCTTTCACTATAGAAAATACATCAGTTCAGTTCAGTCGCTCAGTCGTGTCCGACTCTTTGTGACCCCATGAATCACAGCACGCCAGGCCACCCTGTCCATCACCAACTCCCAGAGTTCACTCAGACTCACATCCATCGAGTCAGGGATGCCATTCAGCCATCTCATCCTCTGTCGTCCCCTTCTCCTCCTGCCCCCAATCCCTCAGCATCACAGTCTTTTCCAATGAGTCAACTCTTCGCATGAGGTGGCCAAAGTACTGGAGTTTCAGCTTTAGCATCATTCCTTCCAAAGAAATCCCAGGGCTGATCTCCTTCAGAATGGACTGGTTGGATCTCCTTGCAGTCCAAGGGACTCTCAAGAGTCTTCTCCAACACCACAGTTCAAAAGCATCAATTCTTCGGCGCTCAGCCTTCTTCACAGTCCAACTCTCACATCCATACATGACCACAGGAAAAACCATAGCCTTGACCAGAAGGACCTTTGTTGGCAAAGTAATGTCTCTGCTTTTGAATATGCTCTCTAGGTTGGTCATAACTTTCCTTCCAAGGAGTAAGCGTCTTTTAATTTCATGGCTGCAGTCACCATCTGCAGTGATTTTGGAGCCCCAAAAAATAAAGTCTGACACTGTTTCCCCATCTATTTCCCATGAAGTGATGGGACCAGATGCCATGATCTTCATTTTCTGAATGTTGAGCTTTAAGCCAACTTTTTCACTCTCCTCTTTCACTTTCATCAAGAGGCTTTTTAGTTCCTCTTCACTTTCTGCCATAAGGGTGGTGTCATCTGCATATCTGAGGTTATTGATATTTCTTCTGGCAATCTTGACTCCAGCTTGTGCTTCTTCCAACCCAGCGTTTCTCATGATGTACTCTGCATATAAGTTAAATAAGCAGGATGACAATATATAGCCTTGATGTACTCCTTTTCCTATTTGGAACAGTCTGTTGTTCCATGTCCAGTTCTAACTGTTGCTTCCTGACCTGCATACAGATTTCTCAAGAGGCAGATCAGGTGGTCTGGTATTCCCATCTCTTTCAGAATTTTCCACAGTTTATTGTGATCCACACAGTCAAAGGCTTAGGTATAGTCAATAAAGCAGAAATAGATGTTTTTCTGGAACTCTCTTGCTTTTTCCATGATCCAGAAGATGTTGGCAATTTGATCTCTGGTTCCTCTGCCTTTTCTAAAACCAGCTTGAACATCAGGAAGTTCACGGTTCACATATTGCTGAAGCCTGGCTTGGAGAAATCTTGAGCATTACTTTACTAGCATGTGAGATGAGTGCAATTGTGCGGTAGTTTGAGCATTCTTTGGCATTGCCTTTCTTTGGGATTGGAATGAAAACTGATCTTTTCCAGTCCTGTGGCCACTGCTGAGTTTTCCAAATTTGCTGGCATATTGAGTGCAGCACTTTCACAGCATCATCTCTCAGGATTTGAAATAGCTCAACTGGAATTCCATCACCTCCACTAGCTTTGTTCGTAGCGATGCTTTCTAAGGCCCACTTGACTTCACATTCCAGGATGTCTGGCTCTAGGTGAGTGATCACACCATCGTGATTATCTGGGTTGTAAAGATCTTTTTTGTGCAGTTCTTCTGTGTATTCTTGCCACCTCTTCTTAATATCTTCTGCTTCTGTTACATCCATACCATTTCTGTCCTTTATCGAGCCCATCTTTGCATGAAATGTTCCCTTGGTATCTCTAATTTTCTTGAAGAGATCTCTAGTCTTTCCCATTCTGTTGTTTTCCTCTATTTCTTTGCATTGATCGCTGAGGAAGGCTTTCTTATCTCTCCTTGCTATTCTTTGGAATTCTGCATTCAGATGCTATATCTTTCCTTTTCTCCTTTGCTTTTCGCTTCTCTTCTTTTCACAGCTATTTGGAAGGCCTCCCCAGACAGCCATTTTGCTTTTTTGCATCTTTTGCATGGGGATGGTCTTGATCCCTGTCTCCTGTACAATGTCACGAACCTCAGTCCATAGTTCATCAGGCACTCTATCTATCAGATCTAGGCCCTTAAATCTATTTCTCACTTTCACTGTATAATCATAAGGGATTTGATTTAGGTCATACCTGAATGGTCTAGTGGTTTTCCCTACTTTCTTCAATTTAAGTCTGAATTTAGCAATAAGGAGTTCATGATCTGAGCCACAGTCAGCTCCTGGTCTTGTTTTTGTTGACTGTACAGAGCTTCTCCATCTTGCTGCAAAGAACATAATCAATCTGATTTCGGTGTTGACCATCTGGTGATGTCCATGTGTAGATTCTTCTCTTGTGTTGTTGGAAGAGGGTGTTTGCTATGACCAGTGGATTTTCTTGGCAAAACTCTATTAGTCTTTGCCCTGCTTCATTCCGTATTCCAAGGCCAAATTTGCCTGTTACTCCAGGTGTTTCTTGACTTCCAACTTTTGCATTCCAGTCCCTTATAATGAAAAGGACATCTTTTTTGGGTGTTAGTTCTAAGAGGTCTTGTAGGTCTTCAGAGAACCGTTCAACTTCAGCTTCTTCAGCATTACTGGTTGGGGCATAGACTTGGATTACTGTGATATTGAATGGTTTGCCTGGAAACAAACAGAGATCATTCTGTCGTTTTTGAGATTGCATCCAAGTACTGCATTACGGACTATTTTGTTGACCATGGTGGCCACTCCATTTCTTCTGAGGGATTCCTGCCCACAGTAGTAGATATAATGGTCGTCTGAGTTAAATTCACCCATTCCAGTCCATCAGTTTGCTGATTCCTAGAATGTCGACATTCACTCGTGCCATCTCTTGTTTGACCACTTCCAATTTGCCTTGATTCATGGACCTGACATTCCAGGTTCCTATGAAATATTGCTCTTTACAGCATCGGACCTTGCTTCTATCACCAGTCACATCCACAGCTGGGTATTCTTTTTGCTTTGGCTCCATCCCTTCATTCTTTCTGGAGTTATTTCTCCACTGATCTCCAGTAGCATATTGGGCACCTACTGACCTGGGGAGTTCCTCTTTCAGTATCCTATCATTTTGCCTTTTCATACTGTTCACGGGGTTCTCAAGGCAAGAATATTGAAGTGGTTTGCCATTCTCTTGTCCAGCGGACCACATTCTGTCAAATCTCTCCACCATGACCCGCCCGTCTTGGGTTGCCCCACGGGTATGGCTTAGTTTCATTGAGTTAGACAAAGCTGTGTTCCTAGTGTGATTAGATTGACTAGTTTTCTGTGAGTATGGTTTCAGTGTGTCTGCCCTCTGATGCCCTCTTGCAACACCTACCGTCTTACTTGGGTTTCTCTTACCTTGGGAGTGGGGTATCTCTTCACAGCTGCTCCAGCAAAGTGCAGCCGCTGCTCCTTACCTGGACGAGGGGTATCTCCTCACCGCCACCCTTCCTGATTTTCAACATAGGATAGCTTCTCTAGGCCTTCCTGCGCCCGCGCAGCCACGGCTCTTTGGACATGGGGTTGCTCCTCCCGGCCGCCGCCCCTGGCCTTGGGCGTGGGGGCGTGGGGTAGCTCCTCTCGGCCGTGGCCCCTGACCTCGGACGCTGGGTAGCTCCTCTCAGCTGTCGCCCTGACCTCGGACACCGGGTAGCTCTTCTCAGCCGTTCCGGCACCGTCGTAGCCTGGCACTCTCGGCCACTGCCCCTGACCTCGGACATGGGGTAACTCCTCTTGGCTGCCGCCCTTCGGGCATGGGGTCCTCCCGACTTCTGCCCCTGACCTCGGGCGTGGGGTAGCTCCTCTCGGCTGAGCTTAATGCCTGCTAATGAACTGACCTCTTCTAATTCCTAACCCTTCTGAAAAATCCTTGACCATTGATTCTACTGACTGATCTATTCATTCTTTTATTCCAAAAAATCTCTACCGAGCCTTGCTTGGTCTAAGGAGCTTTAGGTTTAGTTAGGCACCTGGTATAAAGACCTATTCATGCATTCACTATACTGTTAGCATGTGGTTCCAGATTATAAGAACCCTAGGGCTTTCTCTAGGCCTTTAAAAAATGAACTCAGATTTCCTGTCTAAACTGTCACGGTTTTCTTCTCTCTCTTTCCACATTTACTTTCCCTATGGTCTGTTCCCTATCCTTTGCTTTCTTCTCCTCTGCTCCTCTGTTTTTTTTTTTTTTTTTAATGAACTTTTGAGAGGCTTCTTTCTGAAATCCATGAACTCAAGGTGGGCAACGTGCAACATGCATGCGTCCTCAGTCATGTCCAACTTTTTGTGACCACATGGATCATAGCCTTCCAGGCTCTTCTGTCCATGGTGTTCTCCAGGTAAGAATACTGGAGTGAGTTGCCCTTTCCTACTCCAGGGGATCTTCCTGACCCAGGGATCGAACCCACGTCTCCTGCATCTCCTGCATTGCAGGCAGATTCCTGACTGCTGAGTCATGGGGGAATCCCCAAGATGGGCAGGACACTTTATTAATAGGCTTTTGGGAATCCATGAACTCCTGTAAATGGGTACATTATATGCCTTGTTGTGGTATTCAAATATGTAACACTTTCTTGGGAGAATGTCTGTAACTTTCATCAGACTCTCAAAGTAGGTTGTGACCTGTTTTCCTCTACCTCCCCTTTCCCTCCGAAAGTCAAGAACCCTATTCCTGAATTCTCTTTGGATTGAATCTTTGAACCCTGAGTCTGGTTTTGATTCTCAATTAAGAAATCGGAGAGCGGAGAGATGTGTTGCTTTTCTGGGATTAGCAAAATACAGAGGGAAAAAACCTCCCAAACATAACCCAATGATTAGATTATCACTCACATCACTAACAGCTGCAGCTTTGTTTTTGGTAGAGCCTGTGAAGTTTTGACAGCTTTAGCAGCCACATTCTGTGCATTGGAGGATATAGAGTCTGTTTTAAGTGCTTCTTTTTCCAGGTCACGGAGTTGTCAAGTGAAACCCAAAGAGGCGAGACTGTAAAGATGACTATCATTCTGACGAGAGAGCTGCCGGCAAGTTCTCCTGTGTGCATCCAGGTCTTCAATATCATCTTCAAAAAGTAAAGTGCCTCAAATGTGAATTTAATGTAGGCCAATGATGCCTTTCCGCGTAGAGCCTGGGTATTAAAAGTATTTGCAGTTTTGTAGGCGGTGTGCGGGCAGCAATGTCCTCTTTCGGGCCGTTTTCTGTGTACTTCTGTGTATTACTGCAGTAATAGGCACCACAGCCCATCACAGCCTTGAACGGGCACCTCTGTCACTATTCAGTATCATCTGTGTTGAGACAAGGGCCTCAAGGGTTGTAATGTCTCGGGGACCAGGGCAGGTGCCTTTGCCCTTTTCCTGTACCCACTCCCAGCCTCCATCCCCAGACTTAAAAACTGGGTCAGTAAACTGAAGGAGTGGCTTTTCTCCTGGCTGATTTGTTTTAGGTGTGAAAGGGCATCACCATCTGCTTTCAGTGCTTTCAGACCCCTTCCTTTCCCCACTTGTCCCCGGGGACAGAGGAAGGGTGTCACCAAGCTTTTCAGTGTTCTTCAGACTGATCTGAGGATCACTTGCTTCAGCGTCAGCTTGGGTGTTAGGTGCAGCTTGACAAAATGCAGGTTCCCTAGCCCTTCAGTGGACCTAGTGAACAGAATTTTGTGAGTGGGGCCTGAAAAATCCACATTTTTGGCAAGCTTCCCAGATGGGAGCTCAGAAGCTTGAGAACCCCTGTTTTCCATGCTGTTGGTGTGGATCACTAGGGTGATATGTTAAAAAGCTAAGATTTTAGCCCTTTGCTCTGGACAGGATGAGAGGAGTTTGGGTTTACTGAGTAGGACACATAGAGGAATTTCCATCACACAGATACACTGATTCCTAATTCTAGTCAGAAGTCTAGGCAAGTGTCTTTTGATCTTATCTGGCTTCAGCTCAGCACTGTAAAAAACGCTCTTCAGAAACCAGTTGCATGTACCACCCCCCCCCCCCGATTATTTTAAGTCAGCTGACATTTGGAAGGTGCTTCGCAGTGACAGAGCTCTTTCTCTGGTGCTAGAGTTTCCTTGATCTTTACTCAATTGCCCTGAGGCAGGTATAATTAAACTCCCCATTTTACAGATAAGGAGACTGAGGCTCAGATGACTTTGGGTAGTCAAGAAGCACACAATTGGAACCTCTGTTTTCAGACTTGAAACTCTTCCATTTCCCCAATGCACAGGGCAGCTTCAGATCAGTAATGTGTCACATTCCAAAAGCAGCCAGAGTTAGTTACTGAAGAGGCAGCCTTGTCATTTAGTAGCAGTCAGGAGCCTGAATAGACTCATTAGAAACAAACACCTCAGGAATGTAAATTGGTGCAGATACTATGGAGAACAGTATGGAGGTTCCTTAGAAAACGAAAATAGAACTACTGTATGATCCAGTGATCCCATTTCTGGTATATACCTAGTAAGAACTCTAATTCAGAAAGATACGTGCACCTCAGTGTTCATAGCAGCACTGTTTACAATAGCCAAGACATGGAAGCTACGTAAATGTCCATCAACAGGTGAATGGATAAAGAAGTGGTACATATATGCAATGGAATACTATTCAGTCTTAAAAAGAATGAAATGCCATTTGCAGCAATATGGATGGACCTAGAGATGATCATACTCATTGAAGTAAGCCACAGAAAGACAAATATCATATGATATCACTTGTATGTGGAATTTAAAAAATGATATCAATGAACTTATTTACAAAACAGAAGTAGGCTCACAGACAGAAAATAAACTTATGGTTACCCAACGGGATAGGGAGTTAGAGGTAAATTGGGAATTTGGGATTAACATATACACAATACCATATATAAAATAAGCAACTATGACCTACTGAATAGCACAGGGAACTATATTCAATATCTTGTAATAACCTATAAGGGGAAAGTGTCCAAAAAAGAATATACATATATAACTGAATCACTTTGTTGTACCCTAAAACCAATACAACATTGTAAATTACTTATACAAAAAGAAAGAAAGAAAAAAGAAAGGAAACGGCCACCTCATTTCAAAATAAGAATGGGGCCAGAAGAGCCTGTGGACATGGCTTTTCTCACTTCAGCCACGGCATCCAGGTTGTTAACGTCACAGTCATATCTGCTAAGGGACCACTTCCTTTTGCAGTTAAACCCAGAAGAATAGAACTATTTTCAATTGTGTCATTCCCAAATATGGAGTGATAGTTCTTGTATATACCCTCATAGGTATATACAGTAGCTAAACTTTCAGCATTATAACAATAAGAGTTCTGGGCTTTTCTCCTCGTTTTTATTTTAGCATGGGTACAAACTTAGAAGTATACTGTTATAGACAGATGTTTAACACAGATTTAAAATCTATATACTTTCAGGATCTTAAAAAAGTTATCCATGTACCAAATTGGACGGAACTTCTATAAGCCTTCAGAGCCAGTGGAAATTCCCCAGCACAAGTAGGTTTATTTATGTTTTCTGTTACTCTGAAATTGTTATAATGTGAGCAATATCATTTATGATGCAATATGATACCATTGTGCCTCCTCTGAGAGACTCCGTGGTAAGAAAAGTAATGGATTTTTTTAATTTTCAAGTTTTTTTAATAGAATGGTCAATGTCAAAAGGTAGCAGTCTGTTTTCTTATATTAGTGAGCTAGATAATTATCATAAATCCTAGAATTCAGAAACTGAACTTCGTGTGTGTGACAAGTAATCATGAGAGCAGAATAAGCTCTGTTATGTTATACCTCATAACTTGGGCTCTGTTTTCCGGCTGACACAAAGTTAACACAGCCAGGGTGGTAGGTAGGAAATTATTGGGTAAGAAGATGTCAGATACCCAAGCCAACTAAGCTTCCCTAGTGAATGATAGAACCATTAGGAACACTTGCAGAATCTTCATCCTAAACTAGGAAGTAGAGACTGCAGCGAAGGTGGTCTTGAGCTTTCCAAAACATGTGGTTGAGCCAAAAACAGAGGCAACCAGTGACCCAAAGGGAGAAATACAGATGCTCCCTGACTTAGGATGTTTCGACTTAATGACATTTTGGCTTTACAATGATGTGAAAGCGATACACCGTCAACAGAAACCACACTTGGAATTGCGGATTTTGACCTTTTCCAGGGCTAGCGGTACGGAGTATGGTACTATCGGAAGATGATGGTTAGCTGCCACGGCCACAGCACCCAGGCAGCCACCCCATCACGAGGGTAAATGACCGATACGCTCACAACCCTTCTGAACCCATACAACCATTCTGTTTTTCACTTTTAGTACAGTATTCAGTAAATGACACAAGATATTCAACACCTGATTGTAAAATAGGCCTTGTGTTAGATAATTTTGTCCAACTGTTGGCTAATGTAAATGTCCTGAGCACACAAGGTTGGCGATGCTCTGATGTTCAGTAGGTTACTGAAGAAAAGGTTGGGTGTATTAAATGCATTTTCGACTGAGGATATTTCAACTTATGATGGGTTTGTGAAGATAAAAACCCATTGTCAGTTGAGGAAGGTCTGTACATAAAAGAAAATGGATGCAGGGTGTTTGGTTTCTGCCAGGTGGAGGAAAAGGGCAGGGTGCCTGTGTGCTGGTTCAGTGGATCAGACTGTTCTGTATAAAGCACCTAATCATTCACCCTGTCAGTTATATCTCCACCTGGATTAGAAATTCTTGTGGGTCCAGTCTTGTGACCAGCTGGTGTTGGTGCTGTTACCAACCAGCATTCTTCGTCTCCTTAATCAATAGAAATTGATCAGAGACCAGACAGGAAATTCAGGAAAGGCTTTATCAGGGACCCTGCTGCAACAGGGAGGAACAAGAACAAGTGATAGGTTCCCTTGCTTGCTTACTCACTGAGGGGAGCAGCTGATTGCTTATGTGGGGTGAAGGTAGGGATATGTCCAGAGGTCTGGCCAGAGGGTTAGCTTAGGTGGTTTGTCCATCCCTTCGGTGGTGTTGGGTGTAGCGGGCATGCACAGTACCCTGCTTTTGCTCCCAGCTCTTCAGAAGAGGCAGTTGGCTTTTTGGTATATTTTTGTATCTTATTGTCCATAATTTGCCTCAACTGTGCATGCATCCAGTTGCTTTTAGTCCTTGATAGTTTCGCTGCATTTTGTTGCTGGAGGAGATGTTTGTCCAGGTGTCAGTATTGTGGAAAAAGGCCCCAGTTCCCAGCCTCTGTCTGCTAGTGCATATGCTGGTCCTGAAGCTGATATTTGGGGCTTCCCTGGTGGTTCAGATGGTAAAGAATCTGCCTGCAATGCAGGAGACTGGGGTTTGATCCCTGGGTTGGGAATATCCCCTGGAGAAGGGAATGGTTATTCACTCCAGTACTCTTGCATTAGTATCACAGTCAATGAAGTCCACAAAAATATCAACTGAAATGATTAAAAAAAAATTGTTCTTTCTTGACAGCTCCTGTAACTTTTTCTTATTCAAGACTTCAGACTATGATATTCATAAATGTGGAAAGGAGATGTAGCCACTGCTGTGGTTTCTCTTGTGTGTCCATATGTGACATCACTTAGATTATTTCTGTCTCATTGTGAAATCTCATCACTGTCTTCGCCATTGAGTTAGTGTGCTTTTTTGAACCTAGATGTGTGCATGCTGGGACAGATCCCTCCATAAACACTTCAGTCTTAACAGCTATGCTCTCAGCCAGGGGCAGTTTTGCTCCTCAGGGGACATTTGAAAATGTCTGGAGATATTTTTGGTTGTCACAGCGTGGGAGTTGCGGCTGGCATCTAGTGGGTAGAGGCCAGGGGTACGCTACATATTCTGCAATGCCCAGGCTTCCCCGGTGGCTCAGTGGTAAAGAATCTGCCTGTGAAGTAGGAGACGAAAGAGATGCAGGTTTGGATCAAACCCAGGGATCCTAGGTCAGGAAGATCCTCTAGGGGAGGAAATGGCAACTCACTCTAGTATTCTTGCCTGGAGAATCCCATGGACAGAGGAGCCTGGTCAGCTAGAGTCCATGGGGTTACAAAGAGTTGGACATGACTGAGCACACCACACCACACACACACACACACACACACACACTCTGCAGTGCACAGAACAGCCCCTAGCAAAGAATTATCCAGTCCAAATGTCAGTAGTGCCAAGGTTAAGAAACGAAGCTCTAAAGAAATGTATTTTATTCTAATATATGTTTAAATTTTCCCCTTATTTGCTTCCCTTGTGTCTCAGCCGGTAAAGAATCCGCCTGCAATGCGGGAGGCCTGGGTTTGATCCCTGGGTTGGGAAGATCCCTTGGAGAAGGGATAAGCTACCCACTCCAGTATTCTGGCCTGGAGAATTCCACATGGGGTTGCAAAGAGTCAGACACAACTGAGTGACTTTCACTTCACTTCACTTCACTTCATATGTTTAAAGACACTCCAGCTGGAAATAGCTGTAGCATTAAGTCAGCTGCTGAAAGAAATCAGATTTAAAGAAAAATTGTTTCATAAAATTGAGAGAATTAGAATATAAAGTCACCATTTTAAACTGTTTATTGTTATCCTGATATAACATTTAAAATATTTATTTAAAAATTTTTTGTTTTTTTGAAGATTGTCTCTTTGGCCTGGGTTCGCCATTTCTGTATCACATTTTGAAAGCAAACTCCTGTTGAGTGCTAATGTGAGTTACAAAATACTGCGGAACGAGACAGTTCTGGAGTTCATGACGGATCTCTGCCGCAAAACTAGCGAGTCCTGCTTTACCCAGACGTGTGAGAAACAGCTGATTGGGCTCATTGTCCTGACAAGGTAAAAGCCTGCCTTTCAATAGACTTTCCTCTAGAGAATACATTATGTATGCCACGTAGGAAGAGGAAGAGCTCCGGGCACTGGCCGGAGCCGAGATCTGATGAGTCCGCTCCCTGCTGTCAGTTGTCTAGAGCTGAGGCTCCCTGGAGGGGTGTGCTGGGCGCCTGCCATCTCTCCTGGTCCTTCCTTACCTCCTCCCATACCCTCCCCTCACCCCCAGTGGTCTGCACTTTGCTGCTCCAGCCCCTCTGCCTGGTTCCCCCTCCTCTATTTCTGCCTTTTAGATTTCTGCTCACACAAAGTCCCCTCGAAGGTCCACTCAGTTGGAATTATTCATTTCTCTGCTCTATGCTGCTCTGGAAGCCCAGTGCTTATCGTCACCTCTTTAGGGCCCTTTTATTTCATTTTATTACATCACAGTGGGGCCTTCCCAGGCCCCATATCTTCTGCTTTAGCTCGTCTCTGAAGTACCCACATAGCAGTGTCTGATGCACTTTCCTTCACCACAGCCTGCTGTCAGGAAATTGGCTTTACTGTGCTGGGCAAGCCGACCCAACTTTGGTTCAGTAGCAACAAGACAGAGCATCAGGTCCGCATCTCATCTTCACTATAAAGTTATGAGGTCCTTATGGCTGAGGACTTTCAAGCCTCTCGCTCTGTCTGTGTATAATTTGCCCTCAGTGCATACTGAACCGAATGAAACATGGACAGTTAGGTGACTCCCTGAGGAACAAAAGCCCACTCTATGCTGCTGCCAGTTCATGGACACTTTTTACAGAAGACCCGCTCGCCTTCTCCTAGTCTAGGTTGGAATTTCCACCTGAAGTTGTTTTTCTGGGTTGTAGAGCAGAGAGGTGGCACTGGTTGAATTCCACACTGCCCCTTTATCCTCTTGTCATGAGCTCCATGAATTAGCTTACCACACTATTTCCAAGACAGCTTGCAAGGTACCGAGAGCCCAGGAAAAAAGTGACGAGGAGGTTTCTGTCCCACGGCTGGGTTGGCATGAGAGAGTGTTCCAGGCCACATGGTACCTGATGAAGGGGAGAAAGAGCTTAGAAAGATCTTAGCTGACCTGCTTTGCAGTTTTGCCCAGGGCCAGCCTTAGATGGAAGATGAGGTAGGCTGCCAGAATGGCATGGTTCATCAGCCTCCCTAGGATGTTTTTTTTTTTATGAGAAAAACTAGCTGGGAGTTCAAAAATTCTGAGTTGAAAACAGAAGCTGACAGGAAGATTTGGAGTCATACTTCAGCCTTTGAACATTTAAGCATGATTTACCTGAAGCTACAGTATTTCCCGGGCATGCCTCAGTGGCTCAGCTGGTAAAAAAACCTGCCTGCCAACGTAAGAGATACAGGAGATGCCAGTTCGGTCCCTGGGTTGAGAAGATCCCATGTAGAAGAAAATGGCAACCCACTCCAGTATTCTTGCCTGGAAAATCCCATGGACAGAGGAGCCTAGCGGGCTGCAGTTCATGGGGTCACAAAGAGTCAGGACTGAGTGCACGCACACACATACACACGTGTGCACACACACATACACACACAGACAGTGTCTCTCAGTGAGAAAAGCAAATGGTGGGCCAGCGATTATTCCTTTGGTTTTGTTGGAATATGGGGTCCTCTTATGAACAGAAGAGTTCATCAACGCTCTTCTCAGATAAGAGCTATCTTTTTTTTTAAGTGACTATTCTTGAGTTACTGTCTTTCATAATATCTGAAATTCTGGAGGATAATACTTTGAATTAAGGTGTAGTGAACTAGCCACTTACCTTATAGGATTTCAGAGAGGAACTTAAAAGATTTCTTGCATTGCCAGATACAATAATAAAACCTATCGCATTGATGACATCGACTGGTCGGTGAAGCCCACACACACCTTCCGGAAGCGGGACGGCGCTGAGATCACCTACGTGGATTACTACAAGCAGGTAACGCTTGTTTCTTCTTTCAGCCTCCTCTCCCTCCCGTCTAGCTCGGGGAAGGGCTATGGTCTGACTCCTGCCCGCCTCTTGAGCCGCACCTCGTACCATCCTGTTTCCTTGGAAGGTTCTGCTGTGCTCATGGTTCATTGTTCCATAGGTCCATCACTTCCCTCTGCATTTTCTCACACTCTGCTTCCTCGTCCTTGACACCATTCACAGTCGGCCAATTACTGAACACCCTTCAGGACTCAGCTCAGCAGGAAACTCTTTTTTTTAATAAAATTTTTTTATGTGGACCATTTTTAAAGTCTTTATTGAATTCGTTACACTATCGCTTCTGTTCTGTGTTTTGAGTTTTTGGTTCTGAAGCATGTGGGATCTTACCTCCCTGACCAGGGATCCAACCTGCACTCCCTGCTTTGGCAGGTGAAGTACCACTGGACTGCCAGGGAAATTCCCCTAGCAGTCAAGGGAGCCCTAGGACTTTTTCTCCCTCAGGTCCCCTCTCTGTACTTAACTTCTTGCAGTTATCACAGGCAGGATATGAATGATCTGACTCTCCCTCTTCAACTTTGAGCTCTTGATTTCTGGACACCCAGGGCTAGCATCTAGTAGATGCTCAAACACTTATTGATGAAATCTCCTGCTGACTCTGGGAGCTGGGTTCACAGTGATGAGAATTTCCCCATCCCCACTGTCCAACTTCAGTCCCTTTCAGAGGTGCCTTCTCTTTATTGCATATTCAATCATATTTCTGTCTCCAAAATCTCACCACTGTTTTACAAACAAAAAGAGAAAGCAAATATGTTGATCTTTCTACACTTTCAAGAAAAATGATTTCCTTTTCCTCCTTAGCTAATTTCTTTAGAAGGTCCTCTAAACTAGCTCCAAGCACCTCTTCCGTTCTTCCTTCAGGAAGCCTCAGCAGTCTGGTATCCTGTTCTGCTGCTAAGGAACTAGCTCTCCAAGGTCAAAGTCAGCTACTGACCTTATTCTAAGGGGCTTTTGTTGGCTCTGGACGCTAGTGACCGCTCCTGGTGGGCTGAACTCCTCTTCCTTGGCCCCACAGCACATCCCTGGTGGTTCCCCCCCTGGGTTTCAGATGGTTCTTTCTCAGCCTCCTTCAACATTTTCCCCCTTCACTTCACTGAAATTCTGTAACTCACCACAGCCCCTTTGCAGAGGATCTTTTCTTCATATTCTGAGATCGCTTCCAATATAATATTTTTGTCTTGCCCTCCTTCCTAAATTACATCCTCCTCTCCATTTTCAGGCTGCATTTGCATGAATATCCTGCAGGCATCTCAAATGAACAAAATTCAAACTGAATTCATTGTCTTTCCCATGCCTGTCTCTCCTCGGGAATTCTGCGTCTCAGGAAATCATTTTGTATCCTTCTTCTTCTTTGCCCCCTCCGCCTCATTGAGTTGTCCTTACAGAACACATATAGCTTTGGGCATTTGGCAAAGCATTTTGTGCAAAAAATGTTCTCCATTAGTGTTTATTAAACACAGAGTTTTTTTTAATGTTTGGGGTTTTTCCTGCATGGTTAAATTCATTTTTCTTTGATGTGTTTGAGGACCTGTGACATTCTGAAAAGGGAATCATGATAAAAATCTCACTCACTTTCTTTGAAATGAGTTGTGATTCCCTGCATATCTATTGTAATTAGGGAGAAAAAGAAAGAAAATGGTACCAGTTTCTAGAATGCTTTCCTCTTTGTCCCAGGAAAGGAATGATAAATTACTATATAGTCTACTCTCAAAGTAGAAGACATCCTTTTTTTCACTTCAGCCATGTTTTAATTTTTTCTCTTTTTCTATTATTTTTTGTGTTTTAATTTTTTGTGTTGGTTTTTGCCAGCATTTGTTTGTAGATTTTTTGATGACCATTCTGACTGGTGTGAGGTGATAACCTCATTGTAGTTTTGATTTGCATTTCTCTAATAATTAGTGATGTTGAGTATTGTTTTATGTGTTTATTTGCCATCTGTATGTATTCTTTGGAGAACTGTCTGTTTAGGTCTTCTGCTCATTTTTGATTAGGCTGTTTGTTTTCTTGATATAGAGCTGTATGAGCTGCTTATATATTTTGGAGATTACCCCTTTGTCAGTTGTATCATTTGCAATTATTTCTCCCATTCTGAGGGTTGTCTTTTAATCTTGTTTATTGTTTTCCTTGCTGTTCAAAGGTTTTTAAGTTTAATTAGGTCCTATTTGTTTGTTTTTATTTCCATTGCTCTAGGAGGTGGGTCAAAGAGGATCTTGCTGTGATGTATGTCAAAGAATGTACTGCCTATATTTTCCTCCAAGAGTTTTCTGGCTTTACAGTTAAGTCCTTAATCCATTTTGAGTTTGTTTTTGTATATGGTGTTAGGAAATTAGTTACATTCTTTTACATGTAGCTTTCCAGCTTTCCCAGCACCACTGATTGAAGAGGCTGTCTTTTCTCCATGATATATTCTTGCCTCCTTTGTCAAAAATAAGGTGCCCATAGGTGCATAGGTTTATCTCTGGGCTTTCTACCTTGTTTCACTGGTCTGTATTCTGTCTCTGTGCCAGTACCATACTGTCTTGATGACTGTAGCTTTGCATATAGTGTTAAGTCGGAAAGGTTGATTCCTCCAGTTCCATTTTTCTCTCTCAAGATTGCTTTGGCTACTTGGGGTCTTTTATGTTTCCATACAAACTGTGAAATATTTTGTTCTAGTTCTGTGAAAAATGCCATTGGTAGTTTCATAGGGATTGCATTGAACTTATAGATTACCTTGGGTTGTATGGTCATTTGCACAATACTGATTCTTCCAATCCAAAAGCATGGTACATCTCTCCATCTGTTTGTGTTGCCTTTGACTCTTTCATCAGTGTCATAGTTTTCTGCCGGTTTTTTGTCTCCTTAGGTCAGTTTATTCATGGGTATTTTTGTTGTTGTTGCAGTGGTGAATGGGATTGTTTCCTTAATGTCCTTTTCTGGTTTTTCATTGTCAATGTATAGGAATGCAAGTGATGTCTGTGTATTGATTTTATATCCAGGTAACTTTACTGGAAGACATCTTAATATTGACCTTTATATTTCTCTATTTTATTTTATCATAAAAACTGTTGCCAAATGCTAAGAAAATTGGGAGACAATAAAGTTCACCTGATTACACAGCTTAGTGGGTAGAATTCTTGATCATGCTCCAGGTAAATAGTAGAATACCCTCTTCTTGGAATATGTCCCAGTTTTGCTTGAGCTGTTCCCAGAACTTATAATACTCCTGCATTTTCTTCAAGGTGCTGTCTTGGATTCTGCCTCCTTTGTGAAGCCTTCCTTAATTTACCAGCCATAAATTATTTTCACTACCTTGCTTCCTATTCCTTGTGAGGGAACCAGCCCCGAGTGGTGTAACAAGCAGAGGCTCCCAAGTCTTAAGTGATAAATCCTGGTTGTGCTAATTTTCAGTTACAGGACCTTGGGAAGTTATTTAATTTCTAATGATGTTTCCTCATCAGTGAAGAAGATGATAATAGTATTTGACTCACAGTCCCGTTGTTAAGAGCTTCCCAGGTGGCTAAGTGGTAAAAAAATCTGCCTGCCAATGCAGGAGTCGCAGGCTTGATCCCTGGGTCAGGAAGATCCTCTGGAGAGGGCATGGCAACCCACTCCGGTATTCTAGCCTGGATAATCCCATGGACAGAGGAGCCTGGCAGGTGAAGTCCATAGAGTTGCAGAGTCAGACACGACAGAGCACACAACAATCACACTCTGTTGTTAAGAGTAAGTGAGGAAAGGGTCTTATTTACCAAAGAGAAATAGACTCACAAACATAGAAAACAAACTTATGGTTATGAAAGGAGAAGTGGGGGATAAAACAGGAGTTTGGGATTAACATATACGCTACTACTATAAATATATATGTAGTAGGTATCCAACAAGGACCTACTGTATAGCACAGGGAAGTATACTAAATATTTTTATATTTAGTATTAAAAAAACTATACTAAATAACCTATAAGGGAAAAGAATCTGGAAAGAATATCTAACTAAAACTCCATCACTTTGCTGTACAACAACAGGACCTTGTAAATCAATTACAGTTTAATTTAAAAAAACACAGTACTCATCCATTAAAAAAAAGACTAAATGAGGGAAAAAATAAATGCTTAGCGTACATGTATTATTTGTGCTTCTGGTCTACCTTGCTTTGTAGATCATGTGGTTATGTGTAAAGGCAGGGACTGTGCCTCTTTTTTATTTGTATTCCCTTCAGTCCCTGGAATATAGCAAGCACAAGATATGAATGAATGAAGTCATGTATAAAAACTCTTTCTACCAATGCTTCTCCAAGCTTTTCAGCCATAGCATTGTTGTAATCACCACTTTAAATTAATGTTTCCTGAACTGTTTTTTATTTTAATGACTTAAAGTCTTTATTGAAGACAGAAGCCCTCATGGCTGGCTTCCTGCATTATGATTATTGATGTCAGCATCACGTGGTCCCCAGGCATTTTGTAAATTATAATTCCTGTTCTGTCATCAGTGTTGAGTAAGCCATACTGGTGTTAATGGGAACTTTGCCTTTGGAAGGTAAATGAACTCATGGCAAGGTGAGAATGTTGAAATTCAAGTTTATGAAGGGAAAGGGGGTGGGGAAGGAACTAATGATTGCCGAGGACTTATTATAAACCAGACACCGTGCTAGTGGTTTACATGGGACACCTCTGGGCTCTTGTTCTCCTCATTTCATAGAGGAGGAAAGGTAAGCCCCTTCCCCAGTGTCATGGTCCAAGTAGATAGACTATCTGTGGATCAGATTTACATTTGTCAGAGTTCAAAGCTACTTCCCTGTAACATCATACTGTCTTGGAAAGTAAGGACAGTTGTGCTCTTTGGGGAAATCTGAGGTTGACTCAGTATGACCATTGCCTCCGACTTGTGTATGATATTTTCATAATGCACACAGGCGCCAGAGCCAGTTAGCTGCACATGGGTCAGCTGGCCTCAGTCTCCAGTGGCAGTGCTGCACCTGGGGTCATGGTACTATGGATTTCATCCAGCTTATGACTCTGGATGAAACTCAGAAGAGAGCAAGAAAATGTTTGGGAAAAAAAAGTGGTATTGAATTATAAGAGGTAATAATTAAAATCATGAAGCTGCCCCTGAGATGTAAGAGATAGGTCCCAGGAAGGAAGTAGAAATGAGTAGGTTACTGTGGGGATTAGTAGGGACTTTTTTCCCCCTTCTATTGAAAAGAGTTTCTTATCTATTCATTTGTTGCTTTTAAGCAAGGGTGCTCATTGTATAGTGTTTCCATATTAACTTTTCCCTCATTAATCTTGCATTCTGTAGCAATATGATATTACCTTATCTGACCTGAACCAGCCAGTTCTTGTTAGTCTGTTGAAAAACAAGAAAAATGACAACTCTGAGGCTCAGATGGCCCACCTGATTCCCGAGCTCTGCTTTCTAACGGGTAATGTTTGTATTTGATTCTCTCTCAAGTTCTTGATCACAGACTCATGACACTTTGCAGTGGGCAAAGCCTCCTTAAGTTAGATGAGTGCCAGAACTCTAATTTAACCCAGGAAGGATGACTCTTAGGTAATCTACTTGATCACAGAGGAAGTGGGAGGGTAGAGTGCCCTTTGGAAATTGGTCAGCACCGTGAAGGTTATCTATTTCCTTTATCTCATGTATTCCATTTGTTACTTTGACATTAAATTGGTTGCCAGATGTTTTACTGAAACCAAGCTATTTCCCCCCTGTTTTTGAACTTCACTAGGCTAGGTGTTGCCAGTGCAGATGTAAGACACCCAAGTTCAGTCCCCGGATCAGGAAGATCCCCTGAAGGAGGGCGTAGCAGCCCACTCCAATATTCATGCTTGGAGAGTCCCATGGACAGAGGAGCCTGGAGGGCTTCGGTCCCTGGGGTCGCAAAGAGTTGAACATGACTAAAGCGACTTAGCACACATGCAGGCTAGGATTTAATTTTCTTCAGGTGTATTCTTTGAGAGGTGCCAAAATACTCTTTGTTTTCTTTTTGCATGAGCTCCAGAAGGTAATCTTCACTCTACGCTAGAATCAAAAAAAAAAAAAAAATACTATCTAAGATTCTTTTAATCATGTTCATCTGATTACCAGGGTGAGACTGAGACGGGAGGACTTTCTACATTTTACACTTACGATGCTCGAATGAGTTTGATGTGCATGTGTTTATTCTGCAATTAGAGAAGTTAATAAGGATACCATCCTTGCAGAGAGGGATGAACGTTCTTAGTGATACTGTGGCATTTCACATCTGCATAGTTCTCTTGATGGTCTCTAGCCACACTGGTCCCTGAGCACTTGACGCATGACTAGTGTGACTGAGGGATTGGATGGAGCTTTGCTGTAAATGTAAAGATATAGAATAGACGTCTAAGATGTAGTGTGAAACAAAAGAGAAACTATCTCATTAACTCACTTTTTATATTGGATATGTGTTGAAATGATAATATTTTGGATATTCTGAGTTACTGTTTGAATAATTGCATCTGTTTCTTTCTGGCTCTTTTTAAATGTGACTACTAGAAAACATTTTAAATGAAAAGGTGGCTTGCCTTGCTGTCAGATGGTGAATCTGATTCAGTTTAAGTTCAGAGTTTTATTACTCTGTGCCTAAGATGGGCTGGATTACATTGAGGACTGTTCATGTTTCACTTTGTTTTCATTCACAATGTATAGGGATGCCTGGCCAGGCGACCTCTGATTTCCAGCTGATGAAGGCTGTGGCTAAAGAAACTCGTCTCGATCCTTTGGTAAGGCAGCAGCACCTGGCCAGGCTTGCGGATGACTTCCAGAGGTATGGGGACATCTCCACATCCAGATGCTCCACAAAGTCTTTTTGTTGATGTTTGTTATCAAGAATAATATCTCACCTATACTGAGCACCTAGCATGTGCCAGGCAGTGTGGTGGCACTCTCTGTGGATTGCCACATTTAACCTTTTCATTACCCCTATGAAATAGCTAAGTTAGTCCTACATTTTGTCAATCAGGAAACCATGGCTTTAAAAGATTTCCGAGTTTGCTCAAGGTCCATGTTATTCAGTGTCAGAATTTGTATTTGAAGCCTGACCTATTTAGCTCAGGGGCTTCTTCAGTGAATCAGTAGTAAAGAATCCACCTGCAATGCAGGAGATGCAGGAGACTCAGGTTCAATCCCTGGGTCGGGAAGATCCCCTGGAGAAGGGCATGGCAACCCAGTATTCTTGCCTGGAGAATCCTATGGACAGAGGAGCCTGGCAGGCTGTAGTCAATAGGGTCACAAAGAGTCGGACATGACTGAAGTGACTGAGGACACATGCAGACAGTGTTTGGCTCAATGGCCCATTGTATTTACCAGAGGGCCACACTAGGAGCATTTCCATCCCTTGGAGTCCCCCATGGGTGCAGTCCTCCTATAATTCCTTGGAGCAGAGAAAAAATGGTGAATAGAAATAGAAGTCAGGAACCCTAAAAAATCAGTCTCTGAATAATTAACATTATAATTTTATCTCTAATGATTACAATTTTTAATTAGTAAGCATTTTTAATGACTTAAGACTCAACTCTGTCAACAGAAACAAGGAGGCTCGTTTTGAGCTGGAGACCTGGGGGCTGCATTTTGGATGCCAGATGTCTCTGACTGGCCGTGTTGCACCTGCAGAAAAAATAATAATGCAAGACCACATAGTAAGTTCTGTAATTTTATTTTCATTTAAAAGTATTTTCTCTTGAATGTATGTCAGTTTGATCATAAGTCAGAGTAGGATTATAATATAATGTTCATTTGCTTTCTCTGTGGCCTCTTCCCAGGTGGTACGAGTAGTAAAGAACCCACCTGCCAATGCAGGAGATGTTAAGAGATGTGGGTTCCATCCCTGGGTTGGGAAGATCCCCTGGACGAGGGCATGGAAACCCCCTCCAGTATTCTTACCTGGAGAATCCCATGGACAGAAGAGCCTGGCGGGCTACAGTCCATAGGGTCGCCAAGCATTGGACACAACTGAACTGACTTAGCACAGTATATTTCGCCACCCTCCCTTTGTCCTAAACCCCAAGGACCCTCTGTTTTCCTTTTTAATCTGAGTGTACAAGGATTTAGTGGCACCCAGCAGATTTAGGTTAGTGTGATATGGTGTCACATTTACAGATGCATTAGAAGACTTCCCTGGTTGTCCTTTGGTTAAGAATCCACCTGCCAAGGCAGGGGACACAGGTTCGATCGCTGGTCCAGGGAGATTCCACATGCTATGAAGCAGCTAAGGCCACATACTGCAATTACTGAAGCCCACGTGCTGTAGAGCCAGTTCTCTGCAACAAGAGAAGCTGCCTCAATGAGAAGCCCCTCACTGCTTCTCAGTGAAGAGTAGACCCTGCTTGCCACCACAAGAGAATATCCGCACACAGCAGCGATGACCCAGTGCAGCCAAATATAAATAAATAAAAGATGCATTACAAAATGGTACTTCACGCCATTGCAATCAAAACATGTAACTATTATTAGGTGGTGTTGTACTCTTATATCGCTTAAAAAATTTGTGGTACCTGAAAATGTTTTAACTGGTGGAGGTTAATTCCAGTAGACTGTGTTTCCTGATACCAGAGTTCTTTCTCTTCCCCAAAATAGAATGCTGCTCAGTTGGCATAAACGTGAAGAAATTCTCCCAGAGCTCACCTAGCCATAGCAGTTAGGCAGAGAGGCATTCAGAAACCTGGAGAGACAAATCATTGCCTCTCTGGGGTTTCCACTGGAAAAAAAAATGAACCAATATTATGCAAAAATTGTACATTCTCTACTTTGCCCCTCTGTTTTGCCCGTTTTTAAAGTGAGTTACATTTCATTTTTAAAGGTGTTCTTCTTGCCCTTATTTGATGCAGGTAAGTCAGCATGTTGAAATTAATGATTGAGCAGTGAATGTTTTTTGTTTTTTGTTTTTTGTTTTTTGTTTTGTAGGATGGGGTTTCTTTTTTTTTCATTATTGCTTTTTGATAATCTATTCAAATAACCAAAATCCTTGTTGGAGAAGCTAAGGAAAAACTAAACACAAAACACTGTCAAGTCCTAAAATGTACACCCCCATTAAGATCTTGGTCAGGAGTCAGTAAAAAGAAGCTCAGTTTTAGTTCTACACGTGAAGTGAGATGTAAAATATTTTAAATGGTCTGTTTCATCATCTGTAGGTAATCATACTTGTTAGAGTTTTGTTTGCATATTTTGGCCCAGAATCAGATCTTTATAGGAGTACTGTGTTCTCAGTCATGTCCAACTCTTTGCAGCCCCATGGACTTTAGCCTCCCTGGCTCCTCTGTCCGTGGGATTTCCCAGGCAACAATATTGGAGTGGGCTGCCATTTCCTACTCCAGAGAGTACTCTTACTCCAGAGATCGAACCCACATCTCTTCCATCTCTTGCATTGACAGGCGGATTCTTTACCAGTACTCTTGCCTGGAAAATCCCATGGGCGGAGGAGCCTGGTGTGCTGCAGTCCATGGGGTCGCTAAGAGTTGGACACAACTGAGTGACTTCACTTTCACTTTTCACTTTCATACATTAGAGAGGGAAATGGCAACCCACTCCAGTGTTCTTGCCTGGAGAATCCCAGGGACGGAGGAGCCTGGTGGGCTGCTGTCTATGGGGTTGCACAGAGTCGGACACGACTGAAGTGACTTAACAGCAACAGCAGCATCACCTGGGAATCCCCCCTTCATAGAAGGGGCACTAAAGTGGAGAACCCGCCCCCTAGAGGTGGTATTGGGTAGGTTAGAATTGTCTGTGTCAGTGACTTCTCAGCTGATCCTGCTTTTTTAAAACTGGATTTGAGAAACTGGGGCTTCCCTGATAGCTCAGTTGGTAAAGAATCTGCCTGTAATGCAGGAGACCTGGGTTCGATCCCTGGGTTGGGAAGATCCCCTGGAGAAGGGAAGGGCTACCCACTCCAATATTCTTGGGCTTCCCTTGTGGCTCAGCTGGTAAAGAATGTGCCCGAAATGCAGGACACCTGGGTTCGATCCCTGGGTTGGGAAGATCCCCTGGAGAAGGGAAAGGCTACCCACTCCAGTATTCTGGCCTGGAGAATTCTGTGGACAGTATAGTTCAGTTCAGTTCAGTCACTCAGTCTTGTCTGACTCTTTGTGACCCCATGGACTAGACACACCAGTCTTCCCTGTCCATCACCAACTCCCAGAGCTTGTTCAAACTCATATCCATCGAGTCAGTGATGCCATCCAACCATCTCATCCTCTGTTGTCACCTTCTCCTCCCACCTTCCATCTTTCCCAGCATCAGGGTCTTTTAAACTGAGTCAGTTCTTCATATCAGGTGGCCAAAGTACTGGAGTTTCAGCTTCAGCATCAGTCCTTCCAATGAATATTCAAGACTGATTTCCATTAGGATAGACTGGTTGGTTCTCCTTGCAGTCCAAGGGACTCTCAAGAGTCTTCTCCAATACCACAGTTCAAAAGCATCAGTTCTTCAGCGCTCAGCTTTCTTTACAGTCCAGCTCTCACATCCATACATGACTACTGGAAAAACCATAGCTTTGACTAGATGGACCTTTGTTGGCAAAGTAATATCTCTGCTTTTTAATATGCTGTCTAGTTTGGTCATAGCTTTTCTTCCAGGGAGCAAGTGTCTTTTAATTTCATAGCAGCAATCACCATCTGCAGTGATTTTGGAGCTCCCCAAAATAAAGTATGTCACTGTTTCTGTTGTTTCCCCATCTATTTGAAGTGATGGGACCAGATGCCATGATCTTAATTTTCTGAATGTTGAGTTTTAAGCCAACTTTTTCACTCTCCTCTTTCACTTCCATCAAGAGGCTCTTCAGTTCCACTTCACTTTTTGCCATGAGAGTGGTATCATCTGCATATCTGAGGTTATTGATATTTCTCCCAGAAATCTTGATTCCAGCTTGTGCTTCATCCAGCCTGGCATTTCACATGATGTACTCTGCATATAAGTTAAATAAGCAGGGTGACAATATACAGCCTTGACGTTCTCCTTTCCCAGTTTGGAACCAGTCTGTTGTTCCATGTCCAGTTCTAACTGTTGTTTCCTGACCTGCATACAGATTTCTCAGGAGGCAGGTCAAGTGGTCTGGTATTCCCATCTCTTGAAGAACTTTCCACAGTTTGTTGTGATCCACACAGTCAAAGGCTTTGGCATAGTCAGTACAGCAGAAATAGATGTTTTTCTGGAACTCTCTTGCTTTTTTGATGATCCAGCGGATGTTGGCAATTTGATCTCTGGTTCCTCTGCCTTCTCTAAAACCAGCTTGAACATCTGGAAGTCCATGGTTCACATACTGTTGAACCCTGGCTTGGAGAATCTTAAGCATTACTTTGCTAGCATGTGAGATGAGTGCAGTTGTGTGATCGTTTGACCATTCTTTGGCATTGCCTTTTTTTGGAATTGGAATGAAAACTAACCTTTTCCAGTCCTGTGGCCACTGCTGAGTTTTCCAGATTTGCTGGCATATTGAGTGCAGCACTTTCATAGCATCATCTTTCAGGATTTGAAATAGCTCAGCTGGAATTCCATCACCTCCACTAGCTTTGTTTGTAGTGATGCTTCCTAAAGCCCACTTGACTTCACCTTTCAGGATGTCTGGCTCTAGGTGGGTGATCACACCATCATGGTTATCTGGGTCATAAAGATCTGTTTTGTATAGTTCTTCTGTGTATTCTTGCCACCTCTTCTTATTATCTTCTGCTGTTGTTAGATCCATACCATTTCTGTCCTTTATTGTGCTCATCTTTGCATGAAATGTTCCCTTGGTATCCCTAATTTTCTTGAAGAGATCTCAAGTCTTTCCCATTCTATTGTTTTCCTCTATTTCTTTGCATTGATCACTGAGGAAGGCTTTCTTATCTCTCCCTGCTATTCTTTGGAACTCTGCATTCAAATAGGTATATCTTTCCTTTTCTGCTTTGCCTTTAGCTTCTCTTCTTTGCTCAGCTATTTGTAAGCCCTTGTCAGACAACCATTTGCCTTTTTGCATTTCTTTTTCTTGGGGATTGTCTTGATCACTGCCTCTTGCACAATGTCATGAACCTCCGTCCATAGTTCTTCAGGCACTCTATCAGATCTAATCCCTTGAATCTATTTCTCACTTCCACTCTATAATTGTAAGGGATTTGATTTAGGTCATACCTGAATGGTCTAGTGGTTTTCCCTACTTTCTTTAATTTAAGTCTGAATTTGTCAAGGAGTTGATGATCTGAACCAGAGTCAGCTCCCAGTCTTGTTTTTCCTGACTGTATAGAGCCTCTCCATCTTTGGCTGCAAAGAATATAATCAATCTTATTTCAGTATTGACCATCTGCTGATGTCCATGTGTAGAGTCTTCTCTTGTGTTATTGGAAGAGGGTGTTTGCTATGACCAGTGCATTCTCTTGGCAAAACTCCGTTAACCTTTGCCCTGATTCATTTTGTACTCCAAGGCCAAATTTGCCTGTTACTCCAGGTAGCTCTTGACTCCCTACATTTGCATTCCAGTCCCCTATAATGATGAGGACATCTTTTTTTGGTGTTAGTTTTAAAAGGTTTTGTAGGTCTTCATAGAACCATTCGACTTTAGCTTCTTTACAATTACTGATAGGGGTGTAGACTTGGATTTCTGTGATATTGAATGGTTTGCCTTGGAAATGAACAGAGATCATTTTATCGTTTTTGATATTGCATCCAAGTACTGCATTTTGGACTCTTTTGTTGACTATGATGGTTGCATAAAGTCGAACATGACTGAGTGACTTTCACTTTGAGAAACTGAGTACAGAAAAAGTTCACAGGCCTCAGAGTGGCCTTGGGTGTGTGTCCTGGGTCACCTGCCAGCTGGTAAAGGTGGGAGTGTAGGTGAGAGGGCTGTGGTTCTCCTCACACTGGCTGTAACGGGAAAGAATGAATCCTGGCTCAAGACAGAGCCCTTCTGGAGGCCAAACCCTGCCCCTTGGTTCTTAGGTGAAGATTGTCCCCTGAAGCTGAGCCCCTGCCTGGCCTTCTGTGACATAGCACTGGGAGGATGGCTGGGGCCTGGTAGTCAGAGTGCTTGGTGGAAAATGCCCTGACTGCAAAGTCAAGTCCACTGCCACCAGCTGGCTCCATAACCACTTTCAGCCGTCAGTTTTCAGTCTGTAAAATAAGGGGATTGCAATGCTTCTTAAATAGTACTATGCGGACGAATCACTGGGAAATTCGTTAACATGCAGAGTCTGGTCCAGTGGGTCTGGGATGGGGCCCAGGACTGCATTTCTGACGAGCTCTCAGGAGACAGTGCTGCTACAAGACGACACTCTGAGTAGCAAGGGATTCGCTTATAGTGTCCTTTTAAATTCTACCAGTGGTTCTTCCTGGCTCATACACCAGGGACTTTTGATTTGATTTCAGAAAGCTGGGGACTAGTCTGAAGTCTGCCCTCTTCAATGTCGGGAGCTTGTTCTTCCCGGTCACCTGGGGAACCGTCCAAGAATAAGATAGGAGCCTGTGTCTTGGCTTCATCTTTGCTTCTGGATATAGCTACTCCTAGTATAATGTGTAGTCTTAATTGTAGGCTCTTTTCATCTCAGTATGGTGACCTGGAAGATCAGTCATCAGCATTTCCCACTTACGACTTCTAGATGCCTAAAGCAAAGAGACCAAACGAGACAGTCATTCATGTGAGCTTTTGTAGTAAAGATCTTAGGCTTGTAGAGCTGGAAGGGAACCTAGAGATTTGTGTGGGGTTTGCTTTTGGGGTTGTTTTTTTTCTCTTGGTCACACTGTGCAGCTTATGGGGTCTTAGTTCCCCCACCAGGGATTGAACCTGTGCCCTCAGCAGTCAAAGCTTGGAGTCCTAACCACTGGACCGCTAGGGAATTCCTGGGAACCTAGAGATTTGAACCGGACACTTGCCTTTGCCATGGCAGAGCCCATGAGGTGAAGGGACTTGCCAAGGATCTACAGGCAAGGAAGGGTTGACCTGGGATGTCATTCAGTTGCCTCCACTCCCAAAAAGTGTGTGTTGTGTTCAGATGTGAAGTACTTATATGTGTGGTTTAAGTCTGTGAGTAGCAAACTGTACTGAATTGTTCTGTTATGTCAAATATGAAATATCTCCACATTGTCTTTTTTATTTAATTATTCTCTGTTATTTTTCTCAGTGTCAACCTGCATCTGCAGCTGACTGGTCCAAGGATATACGAATTTGCAAGGTTTTAAGTGCACAGTCTTTGAATAAATGGCTGGTTATATGTAGTAACAGAGCTGAAAGTGTGACAGAGAACTTTCTGAACTGCTTGAGAAGAGTTGGAGGTCCCATGGGATTTAATGTGGATTGCCCCAAAATGTGAGAAGATGCTGAAATTTCTCCTCATTTTTTTCATATGTTAATATGGTTTGATTAGAAAGGTAATAGGAGTTAATGGCTGAAAGAGCTACAAATGTTTCTATGTCGGTAAAATTTCCTACTATAGAGTCCCGAGAAAATAGTTATACGTAGAGTTGGCAATGATTAAAATTTTATCCAGTTAAGATGTATTTTATGTTGGTCTTTGTAAAACTTTATTTTCATAATTCTTCCTAGGCAGTAGTCTCATTACCTCAATGTCTTTCCAATACTAGTTGAGATATGAATTCTTAATAAATCCATATATTGCCTTCTCAGCTTTTTTCTTAATTCCTCCATATCACTTGTTTATAAAACTTAACAGCAGTCAGGATATTAACAAAAGTTGCATTTCCTGACTTATTTGATAGATTTTATGATTTAAAATTTAATGTAAAAATAAATCTGAAACAAGTTTTCTTCTTCTGTTCCTGTGGCATAAGATTAGTCATCTAGATAGTTTGCTGATAGAACCAGGTCATTCATTTAGCCTTTGAACGTTTATTGAGTATCTACTACTACATAGTAAATGCTTTGCTATTTGCATGGGATGAGAGAAATATGACACTTTCAATTTAGTAAGGGATCCATTCATATACAATCATACTCAAAGCTGAATACTGTTTTAATTTAGAAAAGCCACAAAGTTGGTCATGCCTTACTTCATTGCTTAAAAAAAGAACAACAGATACTTCTTTCTCTTTGTTGTAGTGGAGGTGCAAATGTCCTAATTGCCAGGGTGGGGAGTTAATCTTTAAATACATGGTTACTAATTAGTTACATCATCAGCTCAGGAATTGTTGTAAACCGTAGCTGTTCCCGAAGTCTCATTTTACACTGTCGTCTAGAATTCTCTTCTTATCAAATCTGTTAACAAATCGCCTGGTTTGAGTTTTACCTGCTCTAATTTCTCTCAACCCATGAGGTAAGAAGACAGGAAAAGATTAAAGAAAGAAGCTACAGTCTCAGATCTGGACTGGCATCACAGGCTCTTTTTCACCCGGATTGCAACAAGTCTTGCTCTTGTTCTGCTCTTGGCCTGTTTTATCTGAAAGCCCATATTTTATTCCATCCTTTTTCTCTCCTGTGGCGTATCTATTTACTTATTAGATTTATATGCATAGTTTCTCCCATCTGAAAGAGCAGTGCTGGTCACTCCTGTTGTAACCAGCGCCAGGCAGATGTCGGTCCTGCCACCTGGTGGGCAAGCTTTCAAAGGCCCCTGGGCATTGGGACCGTTCCAACCATATATACATATGAGAGGTCGAACCCATGTCAAGAAAAGAGATCTATAAATTCCTCTGAGTGGAATCATTTTCTGTAACCTCTGGCCCCTAATATACTGTAGCCACAGAACAGATAATTGATAAGTACTTGTCCACTGATTGATTGATTAATTAAGGTTAGATATTCCAGGTTCCATGCAAGATGCCACTAAGGGAAAAAAAACCTTTTAGTTTGAATCATACAGATTAACTGGATATCTTGATCTCAGGAATCTAATGATTTTTATTTTAGAGTTCCCATGGAGATTCAGATTACAGAATTTTTTTTTAGTCCCAATTTAACTTGAACTCTGTTTCAAACATTTGATAGTGAGACTTGTAGTTTCAAAAGTATGCCTTCAATTCCATTTTAAACAACAGAATTGTTGTTTAGATAGAATCTGTGGGGACTCTATACAATGGAGAAAATTTCAGTTTTCACTAATCTGTTTTTTATGTTAATAAAAATAGTAATTAAATGTTTCTGGCATATCTTGTTTGACAGAAGCAATTTTAGACACAAAAGATTTCAGTTTAATGATTTTTTCCCTCAAATTATAGTCTGTTATAAATATTGACTGCTATTATTTTTAATGCTATATGATTATGTGCTACTAAAATTTATACATTTTCAAAATTAATCTTTTTATGTAGCATAAAAGTACAAGAAAATCCAGCTGCGTTTATTCACGCTATACAGAAGCATGTTAAACATGAGGTTCAGTTGGTAAGTATAGGATAGTTTTTCGTGTTTTGAGGTATAATTTTTATTTTTCTTCATATCTAACAGTCTTGAAAGAAGGAATTTGAACATATTCTCCCATATGTTTTCAAATTGCTGTGCATTTCCCCAAACACCCAATAAAGTATTAATCTTGATATTTTAACCAGATAGTTTATTTTCCTTTCATATTTCTAATATTAATTTTTAACCCAGGTGGCACTAGTGGTAAAGAATCTGCCTGCAAATGCAGGAGACACAAGAGATGTGGGTTCGATCCCTGGGTTGGGAAGATCCCCTGGAGAAGGGAATGGCAACCCACTCCAGTATTCTCGCCTGGAGAATCCCATGGACCAAGGAACCTGCTGGGCTACAGTCCATGGGAACCGAAAGGATTTGGACACGGCTGAGCGCCCACCCCTTTATCAACTTCTTGGATATTCTGCATATTTTCGGCTTGTTGGTGGGGGTCATCTTTTACTTAAGGTTTAAGATAAATTGACTCTCATCCTATAAGTGTTGAGGCACCCAGTTTTGTTCTCGTGTTTCAGGGGGTTCTTGGAAGGTGTAAGTTTTCCACGTCACCTATGGTCCCATGTTCCTCTTCCCCTGAATTTTTGTCCCCCTTCATGGGTGCCCTTTCCTTCTGCTTTATAACACCCTGAGGGATACCCACAATTGCTTCATTTCCCAAAGTATCGTATGTGTGTGTATGCATGTTGTGTGTGGTGAGTGTGTGTTTGTGTGTGTCATGAATGTATGTGTGTGTGGTGTGGTGTGGTGTGTGTGTAGTGAGTGTATGTGTGGTGTGTGTGTATGTATGTGTGGGGTCTGTGTGTAGTGTGTGCATGTGTGTGTGGTGAGTGTGTGCATGTGTGTGTGTTGTGAGTGTATGTGTAATTTGTGTGTATAGTGAGTGTGTGTATCTGTGTGTGTGTGGTGTGGTGTGTGTGTAGTGAGTGCATGTGTGTGTGGTGTGAATGTATGTGGTGAGTGTGTGTATTTGTGTGTGTGTTGTGAGTGTATGTGTTTGTGGTGTGGTGTGAGTGTAGTTTGTGTGTGTAGTGAATGTGTGTGTGGTGAGTGTGTATGTTTGTGTTTGTGTTGTATAGCTGACTTTGCTGAGGGTTTGGGGCCAAGGCACGATTACATCACATACCACCATTCCAGACAAGTTAAAATTGACTTACATTTTCGTAAAGGATTTCTCAATCCTTCCCGTGTCTTGGAAATGTTCGCTCAGCCTCTCACTGCACTGCAGTGCTTCTCTGCCCCAGCTCCTGTCTTACTCCCCTGGCTCATTCATCCCAGCTCCCAGCCTTGTTATTCATATCTCACATAAAGCAGTTTAGTTAGCTATCTCTTTCCACAAAAATTTGCCCATAAGGATGTTATTAAACCAAAGAAATTCTCACTCTAAGAGCATTTATTTTTCACTTTAAAATGTAAAATTGAACTTACAGAAAAGTTGCAGGAATAGTACTGCTGCTGCTGCTGCTGCTGCTAAGTCGCTTCGGTCGTGTCCGACTCTGTGCGACCCCATAGACGGCAGCCCACCAGGCTCCCCCATCCCTGGGATTCTCCAGGCAAGAACACTGGAGTGGGTTGCCATTTCCTTCTCCCATGCATGAACGTGAAAAGTGAAAGGGAAGTTGCTCAGTTGTGTCCAACTCTTCGCAACCCCATGGACTGCAGCCTACCAGGCTCCTCTGTCCATGGGATTTTCCAGGCAAGAGTACTGGAGTGGGGTGCCATAAAGAACTCTAATATACCATTCACTCAGATTCCCCGATTGTTGGCATTTGATCATGTTTACTATCATTTTCTGTCATTTCCTCTCCTCCCTCTTCTCCCTCCCTCTTTACCTTCCTCCCTTCCTATCTTATTTATTTATTTTTTCCTGAACATTTGAGAGTAAGTTACAGGCATGATGCACATTACCCTTTTAATACAGTTATGCACATTTCCTACAAACAGGGTCACTCTCCTACGGAACCACAGAACAACCATCAAAATCAGGGAGCAGTATAACCAGCTAATCTACCAACTCCATTCACATTTCTCCATTTGTCCCCAGAATGTTTTCTCTAATGAATAGGTCTAATATATTGCATTTAGTTGCCTTTTCTCTTTAATCTCTCCTTCAGTTTGTAACAGTTCCATAGTTTCCGTTGACTTGGATGACCTTCCAGTTTTTAAGAGTATAATAGACCAGTTATTTTATACAGTGTCTCTCACTTTGGGTTTGTCTACTGTTTCTTTATCATTAAATTCAGTTTATGCACTTTGGGCAGCAGTATCACAGGAATGATTCTGTGTTCTTACCAGGAGGTACTCCATTACTAGGGTGGTTTCTGTCAAGCTTCTTCTTTATAAAGTTACACTTTTTGGTAATTAAGATTTTTTTTGGTAGGGACATACTTTGAGACTATGTAAATATCCTGTTCTTCATCAAACTTCACCCACTAGTGTTAGAATCCATTGATAATTCTTGTCCTACAGCCTACGTGCATGCGCTCAGTCGCTCAGTCATGTCTGAGTCTTTGAGGCCCTATGTCCAAATTGTCCTTGGTTTTGCCAGTAGGAACTCCATTCAGTATGGCTTCTGTCTTTTTGATGTTTTCTTATCTTTCTTGGAACACTTCCTTACTGTCTGGCACAGTAAGATATTCCAGGTTAATATAAGTTTTTCTGCCCAACTCTGGAATTGTCTATTTCTCCAATGAGCCCTGAATCCTTTTGGAAGAGATGAGTATCACAAACCAAGATCTGGGTACTGGTGTGCTTATTTGCTGCTGGGGTGTCACGGCCCCTAGGCTTTCCCAATGGGCAAAGCTAGGAAATACATATATATGTGTGTGTGCATGGGCTTCCCTGGTGGCTCAGTAGTGAAAAGTTTGCCTGCGGTGCAGGAAATGTGGGTTCAGTCCCTGAGTGGAGAAGATTTCCTGGAGAAGGAAACGGCAGTCCACTCCAGTATTCTTGCCTGGGAAATCCAATGGACAGAGGAACCTGGTGGGCTAGTCTGTGGGGCCACAAGAGTTGGACATGACTTAGCGACTGAACTACCACTGCTGCTTGGGTGTGCATATATACACATGCACCCTTGCATCTATTTTGTTGCTGTATGTATCTATGTATATATTAAAATATTTTATCAAAATTTTAAATATAAAACATGTGTTCAGGTCCCCCAGTTGCACCCCAGTGCCACAGGAGATGGTACTCCCTTTCCGTATCTGTACCCCTTATCTCTGAGAGTGAGAAACATGGCCCTTATTATTCTCCACATTCTTCCTTACTTCTCCATCCCTGGTGTGTAACCAGTCTCACTTGGCTCTCACCTTCTTATGGTCCTGGTTCCCATTGGGTCACTCCTTGCTTAGCCCCAGATTCACAGGATGCAAGGCAGGAAAGCCCCTGAGATAATTTTTCCAGTACTTTAAAAATATTTTCTTCTGCTTTATATGATTAAGTGTAAATAATTTTCACTTTTGATGTTATGATTTGGAAGAATTCTATAGGTGAAAATCATTATATTTGTTTTCTGTTGATTATGACAGTGCCTATCTTTTCTGTAATTTGGGGGATGGGGGTGGTTGAAAGTAGAGAATAAAAGATAGGAAGGAGATGGAGTTAGGCCGGGAGAGGTCGTTCTGTGAGGGAAATACCTGATGGTAAGTGTAGGCAGTAACAGAGAAGACTGGAATTTACCAGGGCACCTGAAGCTTCTTTCTCCTTATTTTCCCTCCCGTCATACCCTACATTCAAGTCCGAGTAAACAAACAAAAACAAAAACTGTTGTTTTTTCTTTAATTTCGGATGTCCAGTGCCTAATGGGAAAAAGACCACAATTAAAGCGAATCCTCCACTTTGCTTGTCTGTGGGTGCAGTTGGGGAGTGGGGAGTAGGGAGCTGGAGAGCCACAGGGAAGGGTCACTGCAAAGAAGAGAGGTAACAGGAGGAAAAGCTAGGTTGGAAGGGAATTTGAGAAAACTGACCGAATCAAATCAGGAGGGAAGCAGAGAGGAAGGAAGAGCCCAAGGAGGTGGTAGGATTGGAGGGGGGCTTTGCAGAGCAGATGGCTGATGAGAAGGCATTTCAGAAGGTTTAGATTCATTGTCTTCTCTTTAAAGATCGTTTAAGAGAAGAATTGTATGTGTGCTGTTTGCTTCTTGGGAGTGTAAGGGCGAAAGATGTTTTGGAAATTCATTGTTTTTTAAAGCTTCCTCTCAACAAAAGTAAATTGACTTTCTTCTTTTTGTTGTTGCTGCTGTCTGTTTTGTTTTTAGGTGATGTGTATTCTGCCTTCTATTCAGACCAGCTATTATGATTCCATTAAAAAATATTTGAGCTCCGACTGCCCAGTGCCCAGCCAGTGTGTGCTTGCTCAGACGTTGAATAAGCAGGGGATGATGCTGAGTGTCGCCACCAAGATTGCCATGCAAATGATCTGTAAACTCGGGGGTGAGCTCTGGGCGGTGGAGATCCCGGTGAGGAACTGCCTCTCTTTTCCTTTTAGTCAGCAATCACTAAATTTTAGTCATTCATTGGTGATTCATTGGTCACCAAATTTTAGTCACCAATTTTAAAAAGTGAATCAAAGTAGGAGATATTTTCATGTGATTCTAGAAATATTTGCACTGTTTGTTTATTGGGTCGGTTTGTTGTTTATCTGTTTGTCTGCTCTGGGTTCCGTTATACACCAGCCACTGGGAAGGTCTAGAGAGTGAGTTGTGGCTCCCTGTTCTCATGGCGCTTTAGTCAAGCTGGTAACAGAATATTTCACGAAAGAGAATCTAGTCTGGCATCGACTTGAAGGGACTTGATTTGGAGCCATCATTTAAAATCTGGGTTCTATGGCCCCTGCCTTTTCCTGCCACTGCCTGGCAGAGGACCCTTGCACAACCTGGATGGAACGCCTCCCCCCCCGCCCCCCGCCCCACACTCTGAGAGCTTAAGGAAATAGCAGAGCCCGTGATGTAAACCTCCAGTTTGTGTTGGGAACTGAAAAAATCCTGTTCTCTTTCCTGAACTATGGGCACTGTGGAAGGAAGTGAGGAGACGGAGGAATGAGAGCCCGTTGCCTGTTCCCTTAATCAGGATATACGAGGTTAACCTCAGCTGCTCCTCCTGGAGGCATGCATACAAGTGAGGATTCCTTGGAGAGCTAAAGAACGGGGAATGGAATTTCCCTTCAGATTCCTTCAGCTCTGAGGCAAGGGATAAATGATGGACCGACCGCTTTACCGGAACCCTTAAGCCATTGATGGCCCTTGCCTCCCCCAACAGTGGTTGGTGGCCATTTTGGATTACAGTGTGTCTCTTAATCAAAGTATGTACTATATTCTTCCCTCTGTCTTTAAGTTTCTCTGGTTTCTGGTTTAATAATCTGCCTCATCTGGACCTTGATCTCCCCGGCAGAGTTTAAATAATTTCACAACCACGGAGAGTCTTTTAAAAACTGCATATTAAGTCATTGCTTGGGAAAATAATACCTAGTTCCATTAAATCATGAAAAATCTAATTTTACAGTTAAAGTCCCTGATGGTGGTCGGTATCAATGTCTGTAAAGATGCATTCAGCCAGGGAACGATGGTGGTTGGATTTGTGGCCAGTATTAACCCCAGAATCACCAGGTACTTTTAAAAATTACCCTAACATAGTCTTCAACTGTTTGGACTTCTGATTTAACTAAAGGCTATACAGCAAGGAATAGTTTGTATTCTTCACTCATTTTTAAAATATGAACACTTGTGGTCACAAATTATATTCACATATATAAATGTGATGGGTAATACTGGAGTAAAATTTAGCTTCAATAAAACCATTTTTATATGTACATTAGGACAGGCTATTTCTTATATGCTCTGTACTAGAAAGTTTACGTTCATGATGTCAAGCAGTTGAGAATCAGTTTGCCTGGATTTATATCCTGATCTGCAACTTACCTATCCTGTGTAAATGTTCAAGACATGCTTGTTACTATTTTTAATAGTCACAGAAACTTGATATGGTGGTTGTTTATTTACACAGCTTTTAAAAACATAGGCAGGGAACTTCCCTGGTGGTCCAGTGGTTGAGACTCTGCTCTTTCACTGCAGGGGACACGGGTTTGATCCCTTGTTGGGGGACTAAGATCCCATCTGCTGAGACATGCATCCAAAAATAAATAAATAAATAAGAAATAAAATACATCATCTTTAGAACAAAGCAAACATAGGCAGGATGAGGAATAACACATTAAACATTGACTCAGTACATATTAAATTGTAGTTCTTAGAATTGTTTCAATATTTATAACTAAACAATGTGTTTTGAGGCTGTTCGCAACAGGTTTTCTTCCTAGAATTAAGCTCTTTGATTTACTCCATTAAATTTGTGATCAGGTATATATTTGGGATTGTGGGAAACAAACAAACAACAGTTTGCATGCCTCCAACTTCATTCCAGGTTGTATGAGATCCCTGTTCTGTGTGTCACTTCCTTAATCAAACACCTAAGGAAGGCAATGGCACCCCACTCCAGTACTCTTGCCTGGAAAATCCGTGGACAGAGGAGCCTGGTAGGCTGCAGTCCATGGGGTCGCTAAGAATCGGGAACGACTGAGCGACTTCACTTTCACTTTTCACTTTCATGCATTGGAGAAGGAAATGGCAACCCACTCCAGTGTTCTTGCCTGGAGAATCCCAGGGACGGGGAAGCCTGGTGGGCTGCTGTCTCTGGGGTCGCACAGTGTCAGACACGACTGAAGCGACTTAGCAGCAAGGGACTTCTGGCTTCTTAGCAACATTTCTAATTGCATCATGATTATTGCACATTTTTAGAGAACTAGAGAAATGGAGATATTGTATATCACTAAGTCATTATCTTCATTTTACAAGTGCTTTTAATGAATAATTTTAGCAAGAGAACTTGCTTCTGAAGTCTAGATTAAGTTAATCATGTTAAGATTTCAATTCCCCAAAGCTTACCTATAGAAATGAAGTTTATCCTTGAGAAATCTTTGAATAATTTGAAAGTAGAAGGTCTACTGCTAAACTAATACATTTCCTTAATAATGTAGTGGCCTGTATTTATCAGTGCTTATTATGTACCAAGTGCTGAACCAAGTACTTTGCGTGTTTTATCTAATTTTTACAACAACCCTATGAGATACTAACTACTTTGCATGCTAAGTCACTTCAGTTGCGTCTGACTCTTTGCAACCCCATGGACTATAGCCCGCCAGGCTCCTCTGTTCATGGGATTGTCCAGGTAGGAGTACTGGAGTGGCTTGCCATTTCCTCCTCCAGGGTATCTTCTGATCCAGGGATTGAACCCAAGTTTTCTGTGGCTCCAGCATTGGCAGGCAGATTCTTTACCACTGAGCTACCTGGGGAGCCCACTAACTACATTACTATTTTGTAAATTTCCTTGGCACAACTGAGGAAACTGAGGCTTAGGTTCATATAGTAAAGTCACACAGTTGGTGAATTTATCAGCCAAGACTTGAACCCAGAGACATATGATGCTAGCACTGAGCTTTAGTTTCTAGTATCAGTGAATTTTATTGAGTGGGAGGGGGGTGAGGAAGAGCATTTTAATATAATAGTAATCATATAGTGTATAAAAAGTTATGAACATTGATTTAGTTATAATGTCTACCTCTTAATTTAATACTTATGCATGTTGATAGCAGAATTTTCAAAGGTGAACTTTACTTTGGTTCTTTGCTTACTTTAGGTGGTTTTCCCGCTGTATCCTTCAGAGAACAACAGCTCATGTTGCAGACTGCTTAAAAGTGTTCATGATCGGTACTAAACTCATAGCACTAGGGGTGGGCTCCAAGGACTGCTCCTTCAGACCCAAAGTCCATAAGCTTCTAGCAGATCAGACAGGTGGAAACAGACTCCTTAAGTCTCCCTGAGTTAATTGGCACCTAGTTGGAGACCCCAAAGCTGTGGCCTGACTCAGACTGACAGATAGGCTCTGTGGAATTTACGTTTGTGTCTCTGTGTGAAAAACTGAAAGCCAGGAGGAAAGAAAAGTTTGTAGCTGCTGGTGACTCTGGCAAGCAGTTTGAAGGCCAAAAGAAACTTAGCCTGGAGGAACAAGAATTGTGACAGACCAGGTCTAGAAACAGGAGAAAAGCCTGGGGGACTGGGGGTGGGGGTGCTGGCAGGTCAGGTGTGGCATCAGAGGAGAAAATGGGGAAGACAGCAGATGGGGAGGGTGCCCTCCTCACAGAGGAACGCAGTGGAAAGAGGGGTCTGGGGTTTCCATATCTTTTCCAACCCAGGTCCGAAACTCGCTTGGCCCCTGCCTAGCAATGTGACCTGTACAACTCCCCCCACCCCCAATCTGCATCATCACAGCTATAAACTCTGAGGGGTTGTAAATATTTGTTTTCCAAAAAAGTGCAGTTGGTGATATGTCCTGGTAGTGGACTTATACATATGGTCATTTTCTATCAAACTAAAATTAATCTCCGGGACCATAAACTCTCCTAATACAATGGTGCCATATATGCAAGAATTTTATCATATTACTTTCCCTTCACTTCAAAACCTGGTCATTTTTTTAGCAGTAGTTATGAAAAGTTTCTGTTGGGTAGGAGTCTCTGCTCTTTAGGCAGTTTCTTAAAGTGAGTGGAAATTTTTCAGAGTTCACACTGTCAGCGAGACTTATGGGTGAGTCAGTGTGAAGAGATGTTTTTTACAGGAGCAGCCAAGTCTTTTCCTTGTGTTTTCATATTTATGCTCATTAGAGAAGAACATTACATAATATTATCCAGTCTTTGAGAGGATTGAAAGATTGAAAGAAACTAAATTAGTATTAATTTGGTTTGGGGGAATTTGTATGTCTGTGGCATAAATTAAATTTTAATTTATTGCTTAGATATTAAAATTTTACTAAAGAGATACGCTGAGTTTGAGGATATATTATGCCACAGAAGCTATTATGATTCCTTAAATAGCAGAAATGCCGCAATGTTCCAGAAAGTTATCCAATTTTATATTATTACAAATACAACCCAAATTAGGTATTACCCTATCTCACTGTGGTCTGAAATAGCAAGCTATTTAAACACTGAAATATATGGGAATGTTATTTGTTGTTGGCATCGGACAAGTCATCCTTTTCTTACTAACATCAAATCCTGCAGGGGCACTGAACAGGTGGTATACGCATAACCAGGGTTTGCCAGCACGGATAATTGTGTACCGTGAAGGTGTCGGCGACGGTCAGCTCCAGACACTCGTTGACTATGAAGTCCCACAACTGCTGAGCAGTGTGATCGAAGCAAGTTCAAATACCAGGTATCAAATGAGTATTCTTTTCCCACTTCCAATTCTAGCACATTCATCGCAACTATTAAAATTATTATGTGCATCTGTCTCTTTTATTTTTTGTGTGGTTAAGTTTTGCTCCATTTCTGCTTTATGCAAGTACAACCACCCCTAGATTGGAGGGTGGTTGGGCTAGTCTTATGTAAATCGTCTGGGTGCTGTGAGCTTTTGGGGGCCCTGGGTAGGGGTACCAGAAGAAGGCAGGAATCTCCAGAGCAGCTGACACTGAGATTCAGCAGGAAGCTTGCAGGGCTGCTGGCAGCTAAAGATGCTTCGTACATATTAACATGCTGGGGGGAACAAAACCAGCTCTGGTTTCAAATTCAAGGCCCAGATCAACACAAGGGTGAAAGGCTCTGACGTGCAGGCACTGATCTGCAGCTCAGGTGTGTGGAAGATGCCAAGTGCGGTTTGGGTGCTGTGAAATCCAGGCTGCATTTGGAAATCAGACCATGCTAAACACCAAGAACGTTCCTCTACTGTCAGATTTCTAGATTCGATGCCTTGGTCCATTTTCCTCCATGATTATATCCAGTGGTAAATGCAAGAAAAATGTTAGAACCAGAAAAATGGAGGAGGATTATGATCTTAAGATGGCTTCTTAAAATCCTCAGAAAGCCTTATATTCCAAGTTGTGCATAGCACTCCCTCTCCTCTGTAGGGTTATACCATCATACAACTGTTGAGGCGCAAAGGAGCCAAACCTTGACCTCATCAGTGACCATCAGAGAGGAGGGAGAGCATCATAGCTCAGTGGCAAACCACCTTTAGCTGCATTCAAACTATCAGAGCCAAACTTTCTCATTCCCCACTGACCTTGGGTCACTTCAGTTCAGTCGCTCAGTTGTGCACGACTCTTTGTGACCCCATGGTCTGGAGCACACCAGGCCGTCCTGTCCATCACCAACTCCCGGAGCTTGCTCAAACTCATGTCCATCGAACCCATGATGCCATCCAACCATCTCACTCTCTGTCGTCCCCTCTCCTCTTGCCTACAATCTTTCCCAGCATCAGGGTCTTTTCCAATGAGTCAGTTCTTCACATCAGGTGGCCAAAGTATTGGAGCTTCAGCTTCAGCATCAGTCCTTCCAATGAATATTCAGGACTGATTTCCTTTAGGATTGACTGGTTGGATCTCCTTGCAGTCCAGGGGACTCTCAAGCGTCTTCTCCAACACCACAGTTCAAAAGCATCAATTCTTCAATGCTCAGCCTTCCTGTGGTCCAACTCTCACATCCATACATGACTACTGGAAAAAAACCATAGCTTTTATAGACCTTTGTCAGCAAAGTGATACCTCTGCTTTTTAATATGCTGTCTAGGTTGATCATAGCTTTTCTTCCAAGGAGCAAGCATTTTTTAATATCATGGCTGCAGTCACCATCTGCAGTGATTTTGGAGCTCAAGAAAATAGTCTGTCACTATTTCCATTGTTTCCCTGTCCATTTGCCATGAAGTGATGGGACCAGATGCCATGATCTTAATTTTCTGAATTTTGAGTTTTAAGCCAACTTTTTCACTCTCCTCTTTCACTTTCATCAAGAGGCTTTTCAGTTCCACTTCGCTTTCTGCCATGAGAGTGGTATCATCTGCATATCTGAGGTTATTGATATTTCTCCTGGCAATCTTGATTCCAGCTTGTGCTTCATCCAGCCCAGCATTTCACATGATGTACTCTGCATAGAAGTTAAATAAACAGGGTGGCAATGTACAGCCTTGACGTACTCTTTTCCTAATTTGGAACCAGTCCATTGGTCTATGTCCGGTTCTAACAGTTGCTTCTTGACCTGCATACAAATTTCTCAGGAGGCAGGTCAGCTGGTCTGGTATTCCTATCTCTTGAAGAATTTTCCGCAGTTTGTTATGATCCACACAGTCAAAGGCTTTAACATAATCAATGAAGCAGAAGTAGATGTTTTTCTGGAACTCTCTTGCTTTTTTGATGATCCAGCGGATGTTGGCAATTTGATCTCTGGTTCCTCTGCCTTTTCTAAAACCAGCTCGAACATCTGGAATTTCTTGGTTCATGTACTGTTGAAGCTTGGCTTGGGGAATTTTGAACATTACTTTCCTGGTATGTGAAATGAGTGCAATTGTGTGGTAATTTGAACATTCTTTGGCATTGCCTTTCTTTGGGATTGGAATGAAAACTGATCTTTTCCAGTCCTGTGGCTACTGCTGAGTTTTCCAGATTTGCTGGCATGTTGAGTGCAACACTACACAACATCATCTTCTAGGATTTGAAATAGCTCAACTGGGATTCCATCACCTCCACTGGCTTTGTGCATAGTCATACTTCCTCAGGCCACTTAATTTCGGATTCCAGGATGTCTGGCTCTATGTGACTGATCACACCATCATGGTTATCTGGGTCATTAAGATACTTTTTTGTATAGTTATTCTGTGTATTCTTGCCACCTTTTAATATCTTCTGTTTCTGTGAGGTCCATACTGTTTCTGTCCTTTATTGTACCCATCTTTGCATGAAATGTTTCCTTGGTATCTCTAATTTTCTTGAAGAGATCTCTAGTCTTTCCCATTCTACTGTTTTCCTCTATTTCTTTGCATTGATCACTGAGGAAGGCTTTCTTATCTCTCCTTGCTATTCTTTGGAACTCTGCATTCAGATTGATATATCTTTCCTTTTCTCCCTTGACTTCAGCATCTCTTCTTTTCTCAGCTATTTGTAAGGCCTCTTCAGACAACCATTTTGCCTTTTTGCGTTTCTTTTTCTTGGGGATTGTCTTGATCGCTGCCTCTTGTACAATGTCATGAACCTCTGTCCGTAGTTCTTCAGCTACTCTATGAGATCTAATCCCTTGAATCTATTTGTCTGTTCCACTGTATAATTGTAAGGGAGTTGGTTTTGGTCATACCTGAATGGTCTAGTGGTTTTCCCTACTTTCTGCAAGTTAAGTCTGAATTTGACAATGAGAAGTTCATGATATGAGCAACAGTCAGCTCCTGGCCATGTTTTTGGTGTTTCTCTATCTTTGGCTGCAAAGAATGTAATCAGTCTGATCTCAGTATTGACCATCTGGTGATGTCCACGTGTAGAGTCTTCTCTTGTGTTGTTGGAAGAGGGTGTTTGCTATGACCAGTGCGTTCTCTTGGCAAAACTCTGTTAACCTTTGCTCTGCTTCATTTTGTACCTCAAGGCCTAACTTGCCTGTTACTTCACTTCCTGTGTTTGCATTCCAGTCCTCTATGATGAAAAGAACATCTTTTTTTGGTCAATTTTTTTTGGTTAGTTCTAGAAGGTCCTGTAGGTCTTCATAGAACCATTCAGCTTCAGCTTCTTCAGCGTTACTGGTTGGGGCATAGACTTGGATTACTGTAATATTGAATGGTTTGCCTTGGAAACAGAGATCATTCTGTCATTTTTGAGATTGCATCCAAGTACTGCATTTCAGACTCTTTTGTTGACCCTGAGGGCTACTCCATTTCTTCTAAGGGATTCTTGCCCACAGTACTAGATATAATGGTCATCTGAATTAAATTCACCGATTCCAGTCCATTTTAGTTCACTGATTCCTAAAATGTAAATGTTCACTCTTGCCATCTCCTGTTTGACCACTTCTAATTTACCTTGATTCCTAGACCTAACATTCCAGGTTCCTATGCAATATTGTTCTTTACAGCATCGGACTTTACTTTCACCACCAGACACATCCACCATTGGGCATTGTTTTCGCTTTGGCTCTGTCTCTTTATTCTTTCTGGAGTTATTTCTCCACTCTTCTCCAGTAGCATATTGGGCACCTACCAACCTGGGGAGTTCATCTTTCAGTGCCTATCTTTTTGCCTTTCCAGTCTGTTCATGGGGTTCTCAAGGCAAGAATACTGAAGTGGTTTGCGTTGGGTCAATCTAACTGATCCAAGAGTCACCAGCATGCAATTTGGGGATTGCAGGATACATTTTAGCACCTGAAAATGCTAAAGAGTTAGTTCTCCTGCACCATGACATCAACTTTTAAAAAGTTTTGAGATTGAAAACATTAATAAAGTATTTTTAAGATAAAGTGCTTAAAGTGAATTTTCGGTGATCTGGAGGTTTCTCCCATAATGGCAAATATTTGTTTTTGTTTAGTCGCCCAGTCATGTCTAACTCTTGTGAGACTCCATGGGCTATAGCTCACCAGGCTTCTCTGTCTCTGGGATTTCGCAGGCAAGAATACTGCAGTGGGTTGCCATTTCCTTCTCCAGGAAATATTCCCAATGCAGGGATTGAACTTAAGTTTCCTACATTGCAGGTGGATTCTTTACCGCTGAGTTACCAGGGCTGAATATTTGGATTTTATCTATTAACACTTAACACCTGGTCATTCAGCATTTGGCCCCAAGGTGTATGTGGTCTGTCCATCCACCCTCCCAGGCATGTGTTTTGCAGGATTCAGAAGCAATGACTGGAGGAGTAAGGAGAGCTTCTAGTTTTCCATTTTTTATTCAGAAATTGGAAGAAGAGCGAAGGTGAAACAGGGAAATGATTGCTAATGGAAAAAAGAATCTTGTCTCTGTGTATATAATTCTATAAATGCTTTCTTTAGAAGTGCTAATTATAATTTATTGTCCCATGAACCATTCTTGAGAGTCCCTTGGACTGCAAGGAGATCCAACCAATCCATTCTAAAGGAGATCAGCCCTGGGTGTTCTTTGGAAGGAATGATGCTAAAGCTGAAACTCCAGTACTTTGGCCACCTCATGTGAAGAGTTGACTCATTGGAAAAGACCCTGATGCTGGGAGGGATTGGGGGCAGGAGGTGAAGGGGACGACAGAGGGTGAGATGGCTGGATGGCATCACCGACTCGATGGACGTGAGTCTGAGTGAACTTCGGGAGTTGGTGATGGACAGGCAGGCCTGGCGTGCTGCAATTCATGGGGTCACAAAGAGTCCGGCACGACTGAGCAACTGAACTGAACTGATGAACCATTCTTCCCCATCCCCTTTCAGTGATGGAAACTGGTCAAGTGATTGGACATACCACACTTTGGCAACAAATGAAGATGATCCTTAATTTAAAGATTGTTTGTATTTCAGGGAGTAGGGGAGATTAGGGGTAATTTTAATTTTCTTTGTTTTGCAGCATTTTGTGAATGAATGAATTTATTTCATTTTAAAATTACCAAAAATATATAAATAAATAGAAAAGGCTGCATGGCTTGGTTTTAGTTCTCTCCGTCTTCTTATTATTACTATTATTTTTTACTTTGCCTCTCTGGTCTTAAGCCCCAAACTGTCGGTGATTGTGGTCAGGAAGAAGGGCATGCCACGATTCTTGGTGGAAACTGGCCGAAATCTGCAGAACCCACCACTTGGCACTGTCGTGGATTCGGAAGCAACACGGCCAGAATGGCAAGTCTGTTAGAAAATCTATTTTTAACAAAGCTTTGACCATGTGTGGTCAGGTTCGGCCCTGTTCTGCATGCCTTCTTTCTCACAATCCTTCCTTTCCCCTCAGGTATGACTTTTACTTGATCAGCCAGATGGCCTGTCGGGGAACCGTTAATCCCACCTACTATAATGTCATCTATGATGACAATGGCCTGAAGCCCGACCACATGCAGAGACTCACATTCAAACTGTGTCACCTGTACTACAACTGGATGGTGAGTGACAGCTCAGTACTTAGTTGCAGAGTATAACTTGGGGTGCCCACCTGGAAGTTGTCACCCGAATCACCTTTGGCACAATGCCTGAATTTCCACAAAGGAGGGATGAATAAATGGATGAATGGATGGATGGATGATTTCTTAGTCCACACTGGATGAAACCCACTCTATCATAGACATAAAATACCAGTAACTATTAGAATGCATTAGCATTGATAATTTCTCGAAGACTTTACTATATATATTATTTTATACCGGTCTGGGAGGAAATCAGGGTATTGTTACTTCCAAGTTACAGATGAGACAGTTGAAGGCAACTCAGATGTTGTGTCTGGTGGGAAAGCAATAGGCATGACTCCATTCCAGAGCTGCTGTCAAGGTCCAAAGCCAAGATTTGCTCGCAGCCCCTGAGAGCATCAAGTTGTAGGAAACGTAGGTCAGCCCTCAGTGTGCGGCTCACAGGTCCGGGGTCAGCCCTCAGTGTGCGGCTCACAGGTCCGGGCGTCATGAAACCTCTCGGCTCCCCATCCTGCCCAGCGAATTTAAGTTCTCGGTGAGCGAGGTTGCCCTTTGTTGGTGAGTTCTTACTGATTTACACACATTCTAACATATGTATAAATAGTGGATGAAAAAAACCTCAGGAAAGAATACTGCTTTGAAGAGTAAGTTTTCCTCTTAATTACTATCAATACATTTTCCTCCTCAGGGCCTAATCAGTATTCCAGCTCCCTGTCAGTATGCACGCAAGCTGACCTTCCTGGTGGCACAAAGCCTTCATAAAGAACCAAGTTTGGAATTAGCCAATTCTCTCTTCTACCTGTGATAACATGAATGGAGGGCATCGCTGGTGGAGGATTCTGAGGAGCCCTTGATGTACTCTATATAAATCTGCTATAAGCTCAAGGCTGTGGCTCTGGGAAGCAGATTGAGTGTAGTTTTAACTTCTGAGGGAAAAAAAAAAAAGACACAGCAACTGAATCCGAAATGGTTCAGAAGAAATGATGTTTTATTTTTATTTTTTTTATTAAAAACTTTTTTATTGAAGGACGATTGCTCCACAATATTGTGCTTATCTCTGCGTTTCATCAACATGAATCAGCCACATGGTACACACATGTGTTGTTTTATTTTAAAGAGCTTTGTGCTCAGGGTGAATTCTGTGGTGTATAGAGTTAAAATGTACCATCACCTGTAAGGAATACCAAAAAGTTAAATAAGTGCTTGTGTGATGTTTTAATGGTAGGGTTTAATTTCCACCCTAAAATTTGCAGAAGTTTTCTTAAAATTATGTTGTAGAGTGTTTTGTTGAGTGGTTTAAGTAGTTGTTAGAAAATAAAGAAAATTGAGAGCATCACATGCGTGTTTATTGTTATTTGAATTTTAGTTGACATTTCATATGAACTTCATTATCTAAGGGCTTTCAGCAAAAACTCTTAGCCCCTAAACCACCTCACCATCACTCTTTGAGTTATATTTCCAAAAGTGAACATTTCACTTATTCTTTCTTTTTTAAAATTGAAGTATTGTTAATTTACAACGTTGTGTTAGTTTCAAGTGTACAGCAAAGTGATTCAGTTATACATGTATTTTTACACATATATGCATGCGTGCATGCTAAGCCACTTCAGTCATGCCGGACTCTTTGCAATCCTGTGGACTATAGCCTGCCAGACTCCTCTGTCCATGGGATTCTCCAGGCAAGAACAGTGGAGTAGGTTGCCATGCCCTCCTCCCGGGGATCTTTCCAATACAGAGATCGAACCCACGTCTCTTAGTCTCCTGCATTGGCAGGCGGGTTCTTTACCACTAGTGCCACCTGGAAGCCCATATATACACACAAATATATGTATTCTTTTTCAGATTTTACTTATTCTCTCATGGAACTTTATTTCACTTGGTAGCAGCTTCTCTCGCTGTGATCTTGTCTCCTATTGCTTCCTAAACAATAGGTACCATCAGAAGAGAACTTGCAGAGGCTCCCATCCATCTGCCCACCTTAGGGCATCTGTGGGCATAGACCCTGCCCCTCCCCTCGTTACTGTAAGCAAACTGTGCTCCTGTGGAATCCCTCCGCCCGTGTACTAACTCCTGTTCCCTCTAGTCTATCCAGGATGCTTCTCTAACCATTCCTCCCTCTCCCTTCTGTATCATCAATTTCTCTCTCACGCTGGATTCTTCCCACTCATCAGCATTAGAAATACATTCTTATTTCTCCCATATTAAAAAAGAAACATTTGTCCTCAAGCTCCTACCTTGTTTTTTTGCTCCTCTCTACAGAGAAACTTTATCAACTTAAAAAATAGTCACAATCCTAAAGTTGGGAGGTATGTTTTATCCAGTGGGTATTTTTAGGACTTCACGCCTGGGAGACAGCATCTCAAGTGACCCCGAGAGAATTGCTCTGAGGAGGGGGTGGAGGAGTCAGGTTGTATCGGTTTGCAACAAAGGGCAGGTATATCTGAATATCAAAACTATTTTTTAAGAAGTCAAGAAATAAGATATCTCAAGATATTTGGTGCTTTTCTATGTATGGGAAGATGCAAGAGTCTGGACTCACTGAAGTCATTCTTTTCATATGCATCTCAGCTCTCTGGGGCCAGGATCCTGAGTTTTTCACACAGAGTTCCTCAGGGCTCCCTGTAGGGAGTGGCTGCAGTCTGACAGCTTCTGATGGCAGGGACTCTTCTCCTTCCTGAGTGCCCTGGAGGGCTGGAATCCGGACAACGGTAGCATCCTTGTTTATCAATATGACAGGAAATATTCCAGTTCTCAGCTTTTCAAGAGCCGTCCGTGACTGATGTATCCAATTTCATATGCCACTCAGAATTTCACCACAACCATTACAGCAAAAATCACTTTGGTCAAAGAGGCAGTGACTTCCATTTATTAAATCTGATGGTCAGTTCTCTGTCCTCATCTTCGCTGACCTGTCACCGTATTTGACCCAGTTGGTCATTTCCTCCATCTTGCGTCACTCCATGTGGCCTCTAGGGTAACACTCTACTGGTTTCTCTTCTGCTGCGTCCAACACTCATTCCGTTTCCTTTGCTGCTTTTCCCTCATCTTCTATCCTTTTCCTGTGTGAATGCCCCAGGGATGAGAATATGGTGGCATGCAAAAATATTTTGATGCAGGAAAGACTGGAGTCCAAATTCTTCTCCCAGGGGAGAGAGTGTGTAGAAGGCTGCAGAAGCATGGAGCAGAGAGCAGACACTACCGCAGATCGTATAAGAGGGCACCAAACACAGGCTTTTCCTAATTGAGAGCGTTTTTCCAGGCTGGGCCCAAATGCACCCAACATGGGACCTTTTCTAGTAAAGAAAACCTTTGCTGGAGTGTAAGGGGTAGGGGGTAGTTAATGCATTGCAGGCACAGGACCAAGATTTTACATACATATTTAATCTTAATGACAACTGTACGAATTAAGCATTATAATGACCATTCTACAGATGGTAAAACTGAAAATGAAAGATACCATGTGGCTCACCAAAATTTATAAAATGAGTAATTGTGAAGGGAGAATTTTCCTCAGGTGTATTTGACTCCAAAACCTGAGAGATAAACCATAAGACTCTATCACCTTAATAATAGGTACTAAAGGATTAAAAAACTTCTCTCAGAGTTCTTAGATGAGGGAGTACCTTATACACTTTAAAGTTGGCATTGTATATAGCAAGTCTTCAGAGGGAAGTTCAGTTCAGTTCAGTTCAGTCACTCAGTCGTGTCCGACTCTTTGCGACCCCATGAATCACAGCACACCAGGCCTCCCTGTCCATCACCAACTCCCAGAGTTCACTCAAACTCATGTGCATTGAGTCGGTGATGCCATCCTGCCATCTGTTGTTCCCTTCTCCTCCTGCCCCCAATCCCTCCCAACATCAGGGTCTTTTCCAATGAGTCAACTCTTCACATGAGGTGGCCAAAGTACTGAAGTTTCAGCCTCAGCGTCAGTCCTTCCAATGAACATCCAGGACCGATCTCCTTTAGAATGGACTGGTTGGATCTCCTTGCAGTCCAAGGAACTCTCAAGAGTCTTCTCCAGCACCACAGTTCAAAAGCATCAATTTTTCAGCACTCAGCTTTCTTCACAGTCCAACTCTTACATCCATACATGACCACAGGAAAAACCATAGCCTTGACTAGACGGACCTTTGTTGGCAAAGTAATATCTCTGCTTTTCAATATGCTGTCTAGGTTGGTCATAACTTTCCTTCCAGGGAGTAAGCGTCTTTTAATTTCATGGCTGCAATCAGGGGGAAGGCACTGTACAAATCCAGAGTGGTTGTGGTTTTGTGTTGATAATGTGGTTTTCTTCCTTCTAAGTACAATGATGTAAAGTGCCACTAACTAACAGCCAACATGTATAAACCTACATGTAGCATGTTGATGAGGCAATGCTAAGGTTTATGCTGCTGCTGCTGCTGCTAAGTCGCTTCAGTCGTGTCCGACTCTCTGCGACCCCAGAGATGGCAGCCCACCAGGCTACCCCGTCCCTGGGATTCTCCAGGCAAGAACACTGGAGTGGGTTGCCATTTCCTTCTCCAATGCATGAAAGTGAAAAGTGAAAGCGAAGTCGCTCAGTCGTGTCTGACTCTTAGCGACTCCATGGACTGCAGCCCACCAGGCTCCTCCGTCCATGGGATTTTCCAGGCAAGAGTACTGGAGTGGGGTGCCATTGCCTTCTCTGGCTAAGGTTTATAGAACTCCTCATTCTTTTACCCAGATAAATAGTGGCCAAGGTGGTGGCTCTTTACCATTTTAAGCCACCAGGGGGCATACAAGGACTGTTGGATGAGCTGAGTCCTTTGATTTTGCCCTGTTGCTCAGTAGTGTCTGACTCTGCGACTCCATGAAATGCAGCATGCCAGACTTCCCTGTCTACTATCTTCCAGAGTTTGCTCAGACTCATGTCCATTGAGTCGGTGATGCCATCCAACCACCTCATCCTCTGTTGTCCCCTTCTCCCCCTGCCCTCAGTCTTTCCCAGCATCAGGATCTTTTCCAATGTGTTGGCCCCTCATATCAGGTGGTCAAAGTAATGGAGCTTCTGCTTCAGCTTCAGTCCTTTCAATGAATATTCAGGGTTGATTTCCCTTAGGATTGGCTGGTTTGATCTTCTTGCTGTCCAAGGGACTCGCAAGAGTCTCCTCTAGTGCCACAGTTTGAAAGCATCAGTTCTTCAGTGCTCAGCCTTCTGAGAATAGCCGACCTCAAGTGAGCTCCGAGGGCAACATGAATTAGGAAACTCTGCATTTGAACTGTGGTTCCAACTCTTTCAGCTGAGGGATAAAATAACTTTACCTCTTTAAAACTCAGTTACCCAATCTGCAATATGAGAAGAGGTTGATTAAATCAGTGGTGCTAAACCTCGGAAACATCAGAACTTCCTATATTTTAAGACTTTATTTAAAAAAAAAAAAAAAGCAGACACCTGGGCCCACCTCTAGACATAGTGATTTTATTGGTCTGAGATGAAGCCTGATCTTCATCAGGTGGGATCCTGATGATTGCCCAGAGTTGAAGAAGACTGGGTCTAGGGCACTGGGTCTGAATTCCAGAAGCACCATTTACTAGCTCTACAACTTTGGGCAAGTTACTTAACCTCTCTGAGCCTCAGCATATCTACCTGCATAGACATCTAACAGTGTCCATGTTGTCGGGGGTGGTAAGGATTAGAAATGTCCAATCTAGGGCATCTGGGTTTAATCAAGAATGCCATGTTATTACAGTTCATGAGGAGAAAAGGATCAAGTGACACAATTTAGGCAACAAGTACTCACAGGTCCACGTAATGTGCCAGACACTGTAGTTCTGAATTCTGAAATCTTGCTTAAGGAAATCTTAACGTTTTCTCTAGACACAATCAATCTACCAGTTGCTGTTTTAGGGAGAAGGCTTTCTGGTTTTGCTTTTATTTGGGGAGTGGAAAGGAGACTCTGGAAGAGAGCACACTTTAAACACATTTCTACAGCAGCCACGAAGTTCAGGAACCACACCTCCCACAGCTGACTGACGACCTCCAGCTGCTACACTCAGGGTCCACCACAGTGCTGACTTTGAGAGCAGGCTTTCCACAGGCTGCTTCTTGCCACTGACTGGGCACAACAGAGGCGCTAGATTTGGGTCTTTTCTGCCCAACATGGGACTCTATTGTTGAGCAGTCCTCTTTGACTGCTCTCAGAGCAGTTGATACCACCCTAATGACAGAAAGTGAAGAAGAACTTAACAGCCTCTTGATGAAGATAAAAGAGGAGAGTGAAAAAGCTGGCTTAAAACTCAACATGCAGAAAACAAAGATCGTGGCATCCAGTCACATCACTTCTCGGTAAATAGATGCGGAAACAATGGAAATTTTTGACCAAGGCTTTCTCAGAACTGCCCTGTAGTCTGGAGCTCTTCCTGCCCATCCCCTGTCTCCTGTCTCCTGTCATTGATCCCGATTGGCATCTTGGTCTGTATGCTCTCCTTACTTGTCCTACTTCCTCTCACCTTTGTCCTTCATGGGCTTTTCTCACAATTGTTGCTGTTTATGCACAAGTTGTGTCCAACTCTGTGACTCCATGGACTGCAGCACATCAGGCTTCCCTGCCCTTTACTGTCTCATGGAGCTTGCTCAAATTCGTGTCCATCAAGGCGGTGATGCCATCCAACCATCTCATCCTCTGTCATCCCCTTTTTCTCCTGCCCTCAATCTTTCCCAGCATCAGGATCTTTTCCAATGAGTCAGCTCTTTCCATCAGGTGGCCAAAGTATTGGAGATTCAGCTTCTATCAGTCTTCCCAATGAATAGTCAAGGTTGATTTCCTTTAGGATTGACTGGTTTGGTGTCCTTGCAGTCCAAGGGACTCTCAAGAGTCTTCTCCAACACCACAGTTCAAAAGCATAAATTCTTCAGTGCTCAGACTTCTTTATGGTCCAACTCTCACATCCATACATGACTACTGGAAAAAACATAGTTTTTACTACTCAGACCTTTGTCGGCAAAGTGATAACTGTTTTAATATACTGTCTAGGTTGGTCATAGCTTTTCTCCCAAGGTGCAAGCGTTGTTTAATTTCATGGCTGCAGTCACCATCCACAGTCCACATCTACCATCCACAAAATCACCATCCTCCTGATTTTGGAGCCCAAGAAAATAAAGTCTGTCACTCTTTCCATTGTTTCCCCATCTATATGCCATGAAGTGATGGGACCAGATGCCATGATCTTCATTTTTTGAATGTTGAGTTTTAAGCCAGCTTTTTCACTCTCCTCTTTCCCCTTCATCAAAAGGCTCTTCAGTTCCACTTTGCTTTCTTCCATAAGAGTGGTGTCATCTGCATGTCTGAAGTTGTTGATATTTCTCCTGGCAGTCTTGATTCCAGCTTGTACTTTATCCATCCCTCATTTCGCATGACGCACTCTGCATATAAGTTAAATAAGCAGGGTGACAATATACAGCGTTGACATAGTCCTTTCCCGATTTCTCACAACGAATCTCTGAAGTCTAACTCTGCCCTGGTGTCTGTCTCTTGAAAGACACAAACTGACACAACTTCCATGAACATTATGTCATTTTTAAGTTTTTAATAAAAATAAGCTGATTCTTAATGTTAGGAATCCACTGGCTACAACCTGAAATTTAAAAGAAAACTATGTACCTTGAGATGTCATATTTTAAAAATATTGGATTTCAAGTTAGTGATTTTCCATGGTAGTTTACTCTTAAATCTTCCTAACAAACTTCAGCATCTCAGACATGATACAGAAAGTTCTTTTGAGAAGTGCTGTCAAAGGCCTGAGTTTTGTTGCTCAGATTAACGTGTACTTCTCACTTCAATTTGACCCACTGCCTCCAGCCAAGAAAATCCTACAGTCCCGACAAGAATGATGAGGAAAGGACTCCTTTTGAAGGAGAGAGTGAGGACAACTGAAGAACAAAAGATGAGATCAAGTTCCTAGAGAAAGATTTTTTTTTAATCCTTAATTAATTTTAAAATTATAAAAAATAATAGATGTTCATTATGGAATATTTGCGGTGGAAAAAATACAATGTTGTGGAAAAAATCTTAAATACAGCTACTACTCAGAAGTATATTCTGTCAAAACTTTGATATATGCTTTTCATCTAGTCTTTAGCTATGCCATATGTATAGTTTTATATACTTCATTTGTACGTAAGATTATAACATGAGTTTTTTCCTATTCAGTTAAAAATTTTGTAAGTGTAAGTTTTAATGATTGAATAATATTTTACAGATGTAACAATTTACTTGTTCCCTTCTCTTAAAAATTTACTTCAACAACTACAAGTGATTTATATATACACACATTCTTTTTCATATTCTTTTCAGGACATTGAACATAGCTCCCTGTGCAAAATACTAGGACCTTGCTGTTTATCCAGTCTATATATAATAGTTTGCATCTGCTCATCCCAGATGCAAAACTGTTATGTATAGTTCTCTTTATTATAGTGATAGGTTGTTTCCAATTTTTCTTTGCCATAAAAAGATAGCATAGTTTTTATTCATAGTATTTTGGGTTGCTTCCTTGGGTTAGATTACTAAAAGCCATAATTCATAAGTTCAAAGTTAGAATAGTTTCAAGGTGCTTGATTTATGTTGCAATTTTCCCCCCAAATGTCATATCTTACACTCATGTAGCTCATAAGCTTGATATATTCTTATTAGAGGCAAAATATTAATACTTTGTTAGTATGATAGATGCCAGATAGTTTTTTTTTTAATATTTATTTGATTATTGGTATAGGTAAGCAATTTGAAAATGTTTATTATTAGCCTTTTATATTTTCCATTTGTGTTTTTCTTAATGTCTATAAGGCTTTTATATTTTAAAGATATTAATACTTTGTCATACTTTTGTCAGAGAAGACAATGGCAACCCATTCCAGTACTCTTGCCTGGAAAATCCCATGGATGGAGGAGCCTGGTAGGCTGCAGACCATTCGGTGCGAAGAATCGGACACAACTGAGCAACTTCACTTTCACTTTTCACTTTCATGCATTGGAGAAGGAAATGGCAACCCACTCCAGTGTTCTTGCCTGGAGAATCCCAGGGACGGCGGAGCCTGGTGGGCTGCCGTCTATGGGGTCGCACAGAGTCAGACATGACTGAAGCGACTTAGCAGCAGCAACATACTTTTGTAACTATGCCCCTAATTTATTATGTGCTTTTAAATTTTGTTTATGCATTTTTTTAGCTTCGGAAATTTAAGGTTTATGTATTCAAATTACCACTGTTTTCTTTTAAGACTATGAAAGCACAGTGGGATTTGAAACCTAGAAAATCTATCTCTATCTAGAGATTTGACGAATATGACTTTTTTTGTTTTGATTTCTTTATCTGTAATGCTGTAAAGCCATCTAGATTATTTTAGTGTAAAGTGAGGATCTAAACTGTTTTTTGCCCAAATCTGGAAAAGAATTGATGGATTAAAAGAGAACCAAATAGAAATCCTAAAAATGAAAAATAGAAGCATCAAAACAAAAATATCAATAGACTTGTTAAGCAGTAGACTAAAAATAGATGAATAGAGGATGAAGAAATTGGAAAGCAGACTTTAAGAAATCACTTCAAATGCAGTACAGAGAGATAGATGTGGAATGTAAAATGAGATACTTCACCACACATTTGGTAGAAGTTCCAGAGACAGGAAATACAAAGTATGAGGTAGAAGGTGGAGGCAATTTTCAGGAGATAATGGCTTCAGATGTTCCAAAATCGAAATATACATTCTTAAAGTGAAATAAAAAATCACAAGTCTTCTTACCTTATACAGTGGGATAAAATTGTAGAACATCAACTATAAAGGGAAAATCTTAAAACCATTCCTGAGAAGAAGTATACACTTGCAAATTGCCTGCAAAGAAGGACTGACACCTCCTGTAGACTTCACATTTTAATGTGTATGAGTATGAGTATGGCAAAAATCATAACAATATTGTAAAGCAATTATCCTCCAATTAAAATAAATTAATTAATTAAAAGAAAGAATAGATGAGAAAAAATTGAACAGTGTCTTTAAAGTCTTGAGAGAAAAGATTAAGGAAGCTAGAACTCTATGAGCAGCTAAATGATCATTGAAGAATGAGTGATGAATTAAAAAACTCATAGGTCCACAGACCCTTGCTGAAAGAACTACTAAAGAATGTACCTCAGCATGACAGAAAATAAACCCATTGAGCAAAGCAAAGATGAGTAAAGAATATTAGTAAAACATGTTGTAAATTTAAATTAATACTGGCTGTCTATGAAAACACATTTTTGATTTCCTGTGAATAAAAGTTGGAATCCATTATAGGCAACAAGAACCCAAGTGAGATGAAAACATTTAGGAAGAAGTTAGGTTTTACTCATGGCAACCCACTCCAGTATTCTTGCTTGGAGAATCCCATGGATGGAGGAGCCTGGTAGGCTACAGTCTAAGGGGTCGCAAAGAGTCTGACATGACTAAGTGACTTCACTTAGGTTTTACTCAAGTCCTTATCTTATTAGGAAGGAGATTAGAGATAATCTCTAATTAGAGATAATCACTTCCCTGGTGGCTCAGAGGTTAAAGTGTCTGCCTCCAATGCAGGAGACCAGGGTTCGATCCCTGGGTCGGGAAGATCCCCTGGAGAAGGAATGGTAACCCACTCCAGTATTCTTGCCTGGAGAATCCCATGGACGGAGAAGCCTGGAAGGCTACAGTCCACAGGGTCGCAAAGAGTCGGACACGACTGAGCGACTTAACTTTCTTCTTTCTTTCTTTAGAGATAATAGCTTTACACATGATTAGAAAATAACATTAAAATGTATGTAGATTTCTTCTAAAAGAATAAAAATACCATCCAAAGGAACTTCCCTGGTGGTCTAGTGGTTAAGACTCCATGCTCCCATGAAGGAGGCCCAAGTTTTATCTCTGGTCAGGGAAGTAGATACTGAATGCTGCAACTAAAGATTCTGTGTGTCACAGAAATTTCTTGCAGCAACTAAGATCTGGTGCAGCCAAACACATATGGCTGCTATGTGACACTATGGGATGGGGATCCCATAGTCCCATCCCATGTGGCATGGCCAAAGGGGGGAAAAAATACTGTTCATTACTTTGAATCAGTAGAAGGGAAGAAAAGAGGATACTTCAGTTCACTAGAGGACAAGAAAAGAGGAAGAGTAAAGAAAAAAGAACACGGTACAGAAGCACTAAATATGGTACATATACACTCAAAAATAAATTTAATATACTATATATTAAAATTATTTATTACTGGGGAAGGTGAGATTGGATCTAAAAAGTCTAGCAATATATTATATATAAGAGGTACATCTAAAATGAAACAACATAGAAAGTTTGAAAGTGAAAAAATAAAGACAACTTTAATTTAAATAGCCAAAATAAAGCTATTGGTATCAAACAAAGCAGAATTTGAAGTTAAAGGTAGGGATGTTACATATTTATAAAAGTAGCAAAATAAAATATCCAAGGAGATATTATCATGAATGAGTAGCCATGGATTAGTATAACTTTGAAATATAAAAATAAAAGAATTACAGAAAGACATTTACCAATTTCTTTATTCAGCTAAATGAAGAGACTCTAACATGTGTCTTTCAAAAACTGATCAAAAAGACAAAATCATTAGAAATTTTATAGGTTAACTGAAAAAAATGGACACATATGATTTAACAATAGGCACAAAGCAAATCTGTACAAATTCCAAACAGCTGATATCATTTATGGACACTGTTCTAAACAGTTTGGAATTTAAAGGAAATCACACTGGAAAAATATTTTTAATTAGAAAAGAGTACTCCGTAATAAAAGACCTGAAGGATAAAGTCAAATTGATATTTATAAGGAAATATATGGCTTAAATGTGCATACTAGAAAACAAGACTAAAAATTACTTAAGTAAACATATAACTGGAGAAAGCTAAAGAACAGAGAAAATGCAAAGAATGAATTAGGAAATAAAGATAAAAGTACATATTAATGAAAAATAGCACAAATTTAAAAGTTCAATGGATTATGAGAAAAACAAAATCTAATTCTTCAGAGAAAAACAAAAGCTAATTCGTTAACTTATCTTATTTTTTATTGTAGAAATTTTCAGAAATGGATAAAAGCAGAGAATGGTATAAAGAGCCTTCATCGCTCAGACTTCAACAATTATCATGCTACTCTCAATCTTGTTTCAAATATACCGAGTCACTCTTACACGACTTACTGTATATTTTAAAGCAAATCAAGACATCTTACAATTAAAATCTGGCTCTTTGCCTGGAAAGACTGGTAGAAAGAAGTTTTAGTCATAAACAAAAGTTTTAGACTCATAAACAAAAAGAGAAGACAGAAATAAAGCAATATTAGGGATAAAAAATCACAATAGATATTTTTAAATATCATGAATATTTTAATACCTTTATGCCAATACTTTTGAAAATTTGAAAGAAAGGTGTAATTTTCTAGGACTATGAAAAGTAAGACAATTTACTCCAAAAGAAATAGAAAAATTTAATATAGAATGGTGGTTAAGAGTATAGATCTTGCAGTCAGACTGCTTGGGCTTGATTTTGGCTCTGCCGTTACTGTGTAAGCTTCAGCAAGATAACCTAATCTCTTTTTGCCTAAGTTTCCTCACATGTAAATGGGAATAATAACTACACTAGGTCAGGACTTCCCTGGTGGTCCAGTGGTTAGGACTCCAGAGATAGAGTTAGGACCAGAGATAGGTAAGCCCTCTCACTGCTGGGGGCCTGGGTTCCCTAGTCAGGGAACTAAGATCCCACAAGCCAAGGGACACAGCCAACCCCTTCCCTCCACCTCTTCCCTGCCAAAGCCCAAAGACTGTACTTAGGTCATAAGACTGTTGTGTCAATTAAATTTGTTATTGAAATGCTTAGAACAAGGGCCTGGCACCACGTAAGTATTTGTTGTTGTTTAGTAGCTAAGTCATATCCGACTCTTTGTGACCCCATGGACTGTAGCCTGCCAGGTTCCTTTGTCCATGGGATTTCCCAGGCAAGAATGAAGGAGTGGTCTGTTATTTCCTTCTCCAGCATAAGTATTACCTACTGCTAATATGGTAGTAACAAAATAACAAGAGCTCACTATTAATAGCCAACACTGTCCTCCCTAAAAAGGAAACAGAGCCAGAAAGATTTACAGCTGAATATTGCTATAGTCAAGGAACAGATAATTCCTATCTTATACAAACTGTTCCAGAGGGTACACAAAGAGACAAAGCCATTCAGTTTATTTTATGAGACAATATAATCTCATTCCCAAGCGAGTCACAGTATAAAAAAGCAGACTACATACCAAACTCACTATAAACATCGATGTAAAAAGTCTAAGTAAAATATTAACAGATCCAGGTTAGCAGAGTAGAATACATTTAAAAAATATAACCCAGCATGATTTATCCCAGAATGTACAGAAGTTTTAACTTTAGAAAATCTATCATGTCATTTACCACATTAACAAGCTAAAAGAGACAACTGACATGATCACTGAAAAGATGCACACTAAGCTTTTAAGAAAATTTAGAACTAATTTGTGATTTAAAAAGACATTCTTAATGAAGTATAGACAGAAGAAAACTTGAAGATCTTTGGCTTGGAAAAAGGCATCTAACAAAAACATATATCATATCATAATAAATTTTATCATATAAAATAAGTGCTTAGAAGCTTTTCTATTAGAGTCAAAAACAAGACAAAGATATCCACTACCACATCATCAATACTGTGTTATATATTACACCTAATATAATATGTAAATACAATATATGCTGCTAAGTCACTTCAGTCGTGTCTGACTCTGTGCGACCCCATAGATGGCAGCCCACCAGGCTCTGCCGTCCCTGGGATTCTCCAGGCAAGAACACTGGAGTGGGTTGCCATTTCCTTCTCCAATGCATGAAAGTGAAAAGTGAAAGTGAAGTTGCTCAGTCGTGTCCGACTCTTCACAAGCCCATGAACTGCAGCCCACCCAGGCTCCTCTGTCCATGGGATTTTCCAGGCAAGAGTACTGGAGTGGGGTGCCATTGCCTTCTATTATTTATTATATATTATATGTTGTTGTTGTTCAGTTGCTAAGTCATGTCTGACTTTTTAGGACCCTATGGACTGCAGCACTCCAGGCTTCCCTATCCTTCACTATCTCCCTGAATTTGCTCAAACTCATGTCCATTGAGTCAGCCATGTCATCCAGCCATCTTATCCTCTGTCAGCCCCTTCTCCCCCTGCCCTCAGTCTCCCCCAGTGTCAGGGTCTTTTCCAACGTATATATATGTATATATAACAGATACATATATATATAACAGAATATATGTTATATAATATGTAATAATAATATAGCATTTAGCAGTACTGCATTAAAGTTTCTAGCCAATAAAGCAATGGAAATACATGGATCTAAAAGAGACAAAGCTATTGTTATTTGTGCTTGGTATGACTGTCTGTTTAGAAAGCCTAAGAAATTCTACAGAACTGATAAAATTATTCAACAGGATAAGTCATATAAAACTACTTTCAAAAACAAATAGCATTTTCACAGGCTAGCATTACACAAAGAAACTGAAAAAATTCTGGTTTAACAATAAAGTGATTTGATGTCTAAGAAAAAATAAAAACTTTGTATAATTTTTTGCTGAGAAAATTTCAAGAATGCTATTGAAAAAAAATATAACAAGATTTTAAAAAGTAGACAGATAAACAGTACTCGTGATTAAGAAGATTCCGTATGGTAAAGATGGCAACTGTTTTCCAAATACATATAAAATTTTAATAGAATTCTAGTAAAAATCCTAATGTAGTTTTCCGTAAAACTTGTAAAGTTATCTCAAAATTCATGTGACAAAATAAAAGCCCCCATAGATCCAATTCAGTTCCAAAAAAGAATGACAAGAAAGGAATGCTTATTCCACCCTGTATCAGAGATTATTTTGAAGATAAATGAGTAAAACAGAATGGCTTTGGTTGAGTCATAGATAAAGGTCAGTTGTACAAATGAGAAATTCCAGAGCAAGTCACTACATATATGGACATTTATTTAATGGAGCTGGCATTACAGGTCTGAAAGGAAAGGATTAAGGACTCAATCAAACGAACCAGGTGGATGGGCTTCTGACACTAAGAAAAGTGGATTTTCATCTTATATGAAAAACAAAAATAAATTTCAAGTAGATTAAAAATCTAACAATTAAAAACAAAAATTATAACAACCAGAAGAAAACATAGTGAATATCTTTAAGATATTGAAGTGAAGTGAAGTTACTCAATCATGTCTGACCCTTTGCAACCCCATGGACTGTAGCCTACCAGGCTCCTCAATCGTGTCCAACTCTTTGCAACCCCATGGGCTGTAGCCTACCAGGCTCCTCCATCCATGGGATTTTCCAGGCAAGAGTACTGGAGTGGGTTGGCATTTCCTTCTCCAAAGGAACTTCCCCACCCAGTGATCGAACCCTGGTCTCCCACATACTAGGCAGATGCTTTACCGAGCCACCAGGGAAGTCCAAAGTGAAAGTTGCTCAGTCATGTCCAACTCTCCAGGCCAGAATACTGGAGTGGGTAGCCTTTCCCTTCTCCAGCGGATCTTTCCAACCCAGAGATAAAACCCAGGTCTCCCTCATTGTAGGTGGATTCTTTACCAACTGAGCTATGAGGGAAGCCCTTTAAGATATTAGGGTAGGGAAATTTCTTCCCTTAGAAGAAATGGAGTAGCCCTCATAGTCAACAAAAGAGTCCAAAATGCAGTACTTGGGTACAATCTCAAAATCAACAGAATGGTCTCAGTTCTTTTCCAAGGCAAACCATTCAATATCACAGTAACCCAAGTCTGTCCCCCATTCACTAATGCTGAGGAAGCTGAAGTTGAGTGGATCCATGAAGACCTACAAGATCTTCTAGATCTAACACCGAAAAAAGATGTCCTTTTCATCATAGGGGACTGAAATGCAAAAGTAGAAGTCAAGTGATACTTGAAGTAACAGGCAAGTTTGGCCTTGGAGTATGAAATGAAGCAGGGCAAAAGCTAACAGAATTTTGCCAAGAGAACACACTGGTCATAGCAAGAACCCTCTTTCAACAACACAAGAGGAGAGGTTACACATGGACATTACCAGGTGATCAATACAAAAATCAGACTGATTATATTCTTTTCAGCCAAAGATGGAGAAACTCTAACAGTCAGCAAAAAGAAGACCAGGAGCTGACTGTGGCTCAGATCATGAATTCCTTATTGCAAAATTCAGACTTAAAGAAAGTAGGGGAAACTGCTAGGCCATTCAGGTATGACCTAAATCAAATCCCTTATGATTATATGGTGAAAGTGATAAGTAGATTTATGGGATTAGATCTGATAGACATAGGGCCTGAAGAGCTATGGACGGAGGTCTGTAACATACAGGAGGCAATGATTAAGACCATCCCCAAGAAAAGAAATGCAAAAAGGCAAAATGGCTGTCTGAGGAGGCCTTACAAATAGCTGAGAAAGAAAGAGAAATGAAAGGCAAAGGAAGAAAAGAAAGATATACTCATCTGAATGCAGAGTTCCAAAGAATAGCAAGGAGAGATAAAAAAAAAAAAAAAAAAAAAAGCCTGTTTAAGTGAACAATGCAAAGAAATAGAGAAAAACAATAGGATGTGAAAGACTAGAGATTTCTTCAAGAAAATTAGAGATACCAAGGGAACATTTCATGCAAAAATGGCCACAATAAAGGACAGAAATGGTATGGACCTAACAGAAGCAGAAGATATTAAAAAGGGGTGACAAGAATACACAGAAGTGTAGAAAGAGGAACTTAATGACCTGGATAACCATGATGGTGTGATCACTCGCCTAGAGCCAAACATTCTGGAATGTGAAATGGGCCTTAGGAAGGAACACTACAAACAAAACTAGTGGAGGTGATGGAATTCCAGCAGAGCAATTTCAAATTCTAAAAAGATGATGTTGTGAAAGTGCTGCACTCAATATGCCAGCAAATTTGGAAAACCTAGCAGTGGCCACAGGACTGGAAAAGGTCTGTTTTCATTCAAATCCCAAAGAAAGGCAATGCCAAAGAATGCTCAAACTACCACACAACTGCACTTATTGCACATACTAACAAAGTAGTGCTCAAAATCCTCCAAACTAGGCTTGAACAGTATGTGAACCGTGAACTTCCAGATGTTCAAGCTGGTTTTTTTAGAAAAGGCAGAGGAACCAGAGATCAAATTGCCAATATCCGTTGGATCATAGAAAAAGCAAGAGAATTCCAGAAAAATGTCCATTTCTGCTTCATTGACGACATTAAAGCCTTTGACTATGTGGATCACAACAAACTAGAAAATTCTTAAAGAGATGGGAAAACCAAACCACCTGAACTGCCTCCTGAGAAATCTGTATGTCAAGAAGCAACAGTTAGAACCAGACATGAAACAATGGACTGGTTGAAAATTGGGAAAGCATTACATCTAGGCTGTTTATTGTCACCCTGCTTATTTAACTTCAAAGCAGTGTACATCACATGAAATGCCGGGCTGGATGAGGCCCAAGTTGGAATCAAGATTGTGGGGGTGGGAGAGGGAATATCAATAACCTCAGATATGCAGAATACACCACCCTTATGACAGAAAGCAAGGAGGAACTAAAGAACCTCTTGAAGAAGGTGAAAGAAGAGCATGAAAAAGCTGGCTTAAAACTGAACATTCAAAAAACTAAGATCATGGCATCCGGTCCCATCACTTCATGGGAAATAGATGGGGAAACAATGGAAACAGTGGCTGACTTTATTTTGGGGGGCTCCAAAATCACTGCAGATGTGACTGCAGCCATGAAATTAAAAGGCGCTTGTTCCTTGGAAGAAAAGCCATGACCAACCTAGACAGCATATTAAAAAGCAGAGACATTACTTTGCTGACAAAGGTCTGTCTAGTCAAAGCTATGGTTTTTTCCAGTCATCATATCTGGATGTGAGAGTTGGACCATAAAAAAGTTTGAGCACCAAAGAATTGATGCTTTCAAACTGTGGTGCTGGAGAAGACTTTTGAGAGTTGTTTGGACTGCAAGGAGATCAAAGCAGTCAAACCTAAAGGAAATCAATCCTGAATATTCATTGGAGGGACTGATGCCGAAGCTTCAAATCTTTGGCCACCTGATGCAAAGAGCCAACTCATGGAAAATACCCTGATGCTGGGAAAGATCGAAGGCAGGAGGAGAAGGGGATGACAAAGGACGAGATGGTTGGATGGCATCACCAACTCAATGCACATGAGTTGAACAAGCTCTGGGAGATGGTGAAGAACAGGGAAGCCTGGCATGCTGCAGTCCATGGGGTCACAAAGAGTTGGACATGACTGAGTGACTGAACAACAGGGTAGGGAAATATATTTTATACATTCTTAAGCATTATATAAAATAGCATAGATTGAAAAAATTTATAGCTTCTAGCATGTCAAAATGTATTCCTAATGACAAACGAGATGCTAATTTAAAAAGACAAGCAGCAGACTAAAACAATATATTAGTAAAATACTCATAAGAAAAAGATTACTACTCAAAACATGTAAGAAACAAAAGGCTATCTAGCTAATTAAAAAAAATAAAAAAGCACTCAATAGAAAAATGAGAAAAAAGGTGAACAAGAAAATCATGCTAAAAGGAGCCAAATGACTAATGAACATATGAGATGATGCTCAAGCTCACCAGTAATCAGGAAAATTTGAAATAAAATGTTAATGAGGTTTAATTTCACTTTTATATGTTTGGAAAAATTCAAAAGTCTGCTAATACTAACTGCTGTTGAGAATGTAAGGAAACAAAAATTGTTTTTATTTTACAGTGTAAAATCATACAACCATATTGGAAGACCTATACCCTACAAACCAGTAATTTTATTTGAGAGTCTCCTTAAAGGAAGACAATGTATAAAATATACTTCAATCATACCATAGAATACCATGCAGCAGTTAAAGGCGATAGCTAGGTCTATGTAAACCTACATAAATCGTTCTCAAAATAATTTGGTTTTTTTTTTTCACCTTCACTGAAGTATAACTGACAAATAAAATTGTAAGATACTTAAAATGTACACTGAGGTGGTTTCTTAAGTGTATACATTGTGAAGGGATTCTCACCATGTAATTAAGTATCACTTTCATCACTTCAAATGCTTATCTTTTCTCAAAAACAATGTTTTTTTTTTAAATTTAAATTTATTTATTTTAATTGGAGGCTAATTACTTTACAGTATTGTATTGGTTTTGCCATACATCAACGGGAATCCGCTACGGGTGTACATGTGTTCCCCATCCTGAACCCCCTTCCCACCTCCCTCCCCGTACCATCCCTCTGGGTCATCCCAGTGCACCAGCCCCAAGCATCCTGTATCCTGCATCGAACCTGGACTGGCGATTCGTTTCTTATATGATATTTTTTGAGAGAAAGCAAAAGAAATCAAGACATAGAATGATGTGTATATGATGCCACTCTTGGAAAATATTTTAAATACAGTGAAATGCCATATATTTTCCCGGTTGTATAGGTGTGAGCATACACACATATAAAAGGGAAAGGTGGAGATGGGAGATTACACATTAAACTGAAGACATCTCTGAGGCTGGGAGGATTGTGAGACTGAAGCTGTGCATGTTGAATGAAGGGAATCTTCTTTAAAAAATATTTTTATTGAAATATAGTTGATTTACAGTGTTGTGTTAGTTTCAGGTGTAGAGAAAAGTGATGGAGTTATATCTTTTTTTAGATTCTTATCCATTATGGGTTTTTACAAGATATTGAATATAGTTTCTTGTGCTGTACAATAGGTCCTTGTTGGTTGTCTATTTTATATTTTATGTATAGTAGTGTGTATATTTTCATCCCAAACTTCTAATTTTTCTCTCCCCAACTTCTTTCCTTTTTGGTAACCATAAGCTTGTTTTCTATGTCTGTGAGTCTATCTCTCCTTTGTAAGTAAGTTCATTTGTGTCATATTGTAGGTTCCATATAAGGGATATCATATGGTATTTGTCTGTCTCTATCTGGCTTACTTCACTTAGTATGATAATCTCTAGATCCATCCAAATTGCTGCAAATGGTATTGAGTGAAGAAAATCTAATTTCCATTCTATTTTTTCTTAAAAATGAATCAAATATCATGAAATGGTAACTAACAGCTGTCAATTCCAGGTTGAGGATACCTGTGTATGTAGATCCCAGGCTGATAATGAGAAAAATATTAGATAGATCCCAATTGAAGGAAATTCTAAAAAATGTCTGACAGTGCTCCTCAAAACTGTCAAGGTCATAAAAAACAAGAAAAGTATGAGATACTGTAGTAGTCAAGAGGAGCCTGAGGGATTCTAATAACCAAGTATAATATGGTATCTTAGATCTGATCATGTACAACACGAGCACATTAGGAAAAAACGAGGGAAATTTGAAAGAAGTATGGATTTTTGTTAACGATAAAGGTCAGTTTTCATTCCAATCCCAAAGAAAGGCAATGCCAAAGAATGCTCAAACTACTGCACAATTGCACTCATCTCACATGCTAGTAAAGTAATGATCAAAATTCTCCAAGCCAGGCTTCAGCAATACGTGAACCGTGAACTTCCAGATGTTCAAGCTGGTTTTAGAAAAGGCAGAGGAACCAGAGATCAAATTACCAACATCCGCTAGATCATCGAAAAAGCAAGAGAGTTCCAGAAAAACATCTATTTCTGCTTTATTGACTATGCCAAAGCCTTTGACTGTGTGGATCACAACAAACTGTGGAAAATTCTGAAAGAGATGGGAATACCAGACCACCTGACCTGCCTCTTGAGAAACCTGTATGCATGTCAGGAAGCAACAACTAGAACTGGACATGGAACAACAGACTGGTTCCAAATAGGAAAAGGAGTACTTCAAGGCTGTATAATCTTACCCTGCTTATTTAACTTATATGCAGAGTACATCATGAGAAACACTGGGCTGGAAGAAGCACAAGCTGGAATCAAGATTGCCAGAAGAAATATCAATAACCTCAGATATGCAGATGACACCTCCCTTATGGCAGAAAGTGAAGAACTAAAGAGCCTCTTGATGAAAGTGAAAGAGGAGAGTGAAAAAGTTGGCTTAAAGATCAACATTCAGAAAACTAAGATCATGGTATCCAGTCCCATCACTTCAAGGCAAATAGATGGGTAAACGGTGGAAACCGTGGCTGACTTAATTTGGGGGGGGCTCCAAAATCACTGCAGATGGTGATTGCAGCCATGAAATTAAAAGACGCTTACTCCTTGGAAGGAAAGTTATGACCAACCTAGACAGCATATTAAAAAGCAGAGACATTACTTTGCCAACAAAGGTCCGTCTAGTCAAGGCTATGGTTTTTCCAGTGGTCATGTATGGATGTGAGAGTTGAAGAAAGAAAGCTGAGCACTGAAGAATTGATGCTTTTGAACTGTGGTGTTGGAGAAGACTGTTGAGAGTCCCTTGGACTGCAAGGAGATCCAACCAGTCCATCCTACAGGAGATCAGTCCTGGGTGTTCACTGGAAGGACTGATGCTGAAGCTGAAACTCCAATACTTTGGCCACCTGATGTGAAGAGCTGACTCATTTGAAAAGACCCTGATGCTGGGAAAGTTTGAGGGCAGGAGGAGAAGGGGACGACAGAAGATGAGATGGTTGGATGGCATCACTGACTCAATGGACATGGGTTTGGGTGTACTCCGGGAGTTGGTGATGGACGGGGGGCCTGGGATGCTGCAGTTCATGGGGTCGCAAAGAGTTGGACATGACTGAGCAACTGAACTGAACTGACCGTATCAAGACTGGTACATTTGGGAAGATCCCCATGAGAAGGAAACGATAACCCATTCCAGTATGCTTTCCTGGAGAATTCCATGGACAGAGGAGGCTGGCAGGCTACAGTCCATGGGGTCACAAAGAGTCAACACAACTGAGTGCACGCACGCATGCACACACATACACACACACCTACACACTAGTACATGAATCATGACAAATGCATGATACTGATGTAAGATTTGTCATGATTCACGTTCTAGTGTGTGTGTGTGGAGGCGGGGGGAGGGGGGGGGGCTGGTATATGGGAACTCTTTGTACCATCCTGTCAACATTTTTAAAAGAAGGGTAGGTACAATATTATTCCAATTTTGTGTGTATATGTGTAAAAAAATAAAAAGACAAGTGAAATATTTATCAGAAGTATCAGACAGTGATTAGGTCTGGATGGTGGGCTTAGGTATAGCCTTTCATTCTCTTTCATTCTTTTACTTTTCTAAATTTCTCACTTTCCTAATTAGCTTTGATATCAGAAAAAATTCATAGTTTTCAAGCTCCTACCACTTATTCTATGGCAGACGATGTGTTGATACATATCAGATACCAGGGGTTTCCCTGATAGCTCAGTTGTAAAGAATTGTCCTGCAATGCAGGAGACCCCGGTTCGATTCCTGGGTCAGGAAGTTCCACTCGAGAAGGGATAGACTACCAACTCCAGTATTCTTGGGCTTCCCCTGTGACTCGGCTGGTAAAGAATCCGTCTGCAACGTGGGAGACCTGGATTCGATCCCTTCACTGGGAAGATCCCCTGGAGAAGAGAAAGGCTACCCACTCCAGTATTCTGGCCTGGAGAATTCCATGGACTATACAGTCCATGGGGTCTCAAAGAGTCTGACATGATTGAGTGACTTTCACATTTTCACTATCAGATATCAGGAGCATCAAGACCTGACAGTTTTCCTACCTGCACATTGGAGTTAGTGACTCCATCCTCCTAACATCTTTTTCCTAGATTTGCAACGGGTACTTGCTAACAGTGGAAAACTCTAAGATCTGTACCAGGAATTTCCAAGGAAAAAGCCTAAAAATTTATTTTTTTTAATTAATTAATTTATTTATTGGCATTATCCATTTTTTTTAACTTTACAATATTGTATTGGTTTTGCCATATATCAAAATGAATCCACCGCAGGTATACATGTGTTCCCCATCCTGAACCCTCCTCCCTCTTCCCTCCCCATACCATCCCTCTGGGTCGTCCCTGTGCACCAGCCCCAAGCATCTAGTATCGTGCATCAAACCTGGACTGGCGACTCATTTCATATATGATATTATACGTATTTCAATGCCATTCTCCCAAATCATTCCACCCTCTCCCTCTCCCACAGAGTCCAAAAGACTGTTCTATACATCAGTGTCTCTTTTGCTATCTCGTATACAGGATTATTGTTACCATCTTTCTAAATTCCATATATATGTGCTAGTATACTGTCTTGGTATTTTTCTTTCTGGCTTACTTCACTCTGTATGATAGGCCCCAGTTTCATCCACCTCATTAGAACTGATTCAAATGAATTCTTTTTAATGGCTGAGTAATACTCCATTGTGTATATGTACCACAGCTTTCTAATCCATTCATCTGCTGATGGACATCTAGGTTGCTTCCATGTCCTGGCTATTATAAACAGTGCTGCGATGAACATTGGGGTACACGTGTCTCCTTCAATTCTAGTTTCCTCAGTGTGTATGCCCAGTAGTGGGATTGCTGGATCATAAGGCAGTTCTATTTCCAGTTTTTTAAGGAATCTCCACACTGTTCTTCATAGTGGCTGTACTAGTTTGCATTCCCACCAACAGTGTAAGAGGGTTCCCTTTTCTCCACACCCTCTCCAGCATTTATTGCTTGTAGACTTTTGGATTGCAGCCATTCTGACTGGTATGAAATGTTACCTCATAGTGGTTTTGATTTGCATTTCTCTGATAATGAGTGATGTTGAGTATCTTTTCATGTGTTTGCTAGCCATCTGTATGTCTTCTTTGGAGAAATGTCTATTTAGTTCTTTGGCCCATTTTTTGATCAGGTCATTTATTTTTCTGGAATTGAGCTGTAGGAGTTGCTTGTATATTTTTGAGATTAGCTGTTTGTCAGTTGCTTCATTTGCTATTATCTTCTCCCATTCTGAAGGCTGTCTTTTCACCTTGCTAATAGTTTCCTTTGTTGTGCAGAAGCTTTTAAGTTTAATTAGGTCCCATTTGTTTATTTTTGCTTTTATTTCCAATATTTTGGGAGGTGGGTCATAGAGGATCCTGCTGTGATGTATGTCGGAGAGTGTTTTGTCTATATTCTCCTGTAGGAGTTTTATAGTTTCTGGTCTTACGTTTAGATCTTTAATCCATTTTGAGTTTATTTTTGTGTATGGTGTTAGAAAGTGTTCTAGTTTCATTCTTTTACAAGTGGTTGACCAGTTTTCCCAGCACCACTTGTTAAAGAGATTGTCTTTAATCCATTGTATATTCTTGCCTCCTTTGTCAAAGATAAGGTGTCCATATGTGCATGGATTTATCTCTGGGCTTTCTATTTTGTTCCATTGATCAATATTTCTGTCTTTGTGCCAGTACCATACTCTCTTGATGACTGTGGCTTTCTAGTAGAGCCTGAAGTCAGGTAGGTTGATTCCTCCAGTTCCATTTTTCTTTCTCAAGATTGCTTTGGCTATTCGAGGTTTTTTTGTATTTCCATACAAATTGTGAAATTATTTGTTCTAGCTCTGTGAAGAATACCTTTGGTAGCTTGATAGGGATTGCATTGACTCTATAAATTGCTTTGGGTAGTATACTCATTTTCACTATATTGATTCTTCCAATCCATGAACATGGTATATTTCTCCATCTATTAGTGTCCTCTTTGATTTCTTTCACCAGTGTTTTATAGTTTTCTATATATAGGTCTTTAGTTTCTTTAGGTAGATATATTCTTAAGTATTTTATTCTTTCCGTTGCAATGGTGAATGGAATTGTTTCCTTAATTTCTCTTTCTATTTTCTCATTATTAGTGTATAGGAATGCAACGGATTTCTGGGTGTTGATTTTATATCCTGCAACTTTACTATATTTATTGATTAGTTCTAGTAATTTTCTGGTGAAGTCTTTAGGGTTTTCTATGTAGAGGATCATGTCATCTGCAAACAGTGAGTTTTACTTCTTCTTTTCCAATTTGGATTCCTTCTATTTCTTTTCCTGCTTTGATTGCTGTGGCCAAAACTTCCAAAACTATGTTGAATAGTAGTGGTGAGAGTGGGCACCCTTGTCTTGTTCCTGACTTTAGAGGAAATGCTTTCAATTTTTCACCATTGAGGATAATGTTAGCTGTGGGTTTGTCATATATAGCTTTTATTATGTTGAGGTATGTTCCTTCTATTCTTGCTTTCTGGAGTTTTTATCATAAATGGATGTTGAATTTTGTCAAAGGCTTACTCTGCATCTATTGAGATAATCATTTTTTCTGACCACAATGCAGTAAGATTAGATCTCAATTACAGGAGAAAAACTATTAAAAATTCCAACATATGGAGGCTGAACAACACACTGCTGAATAACCAACAAATCACAGAAGAAATCAAAAAAGAAATCAAAATTTGCATAGAAACGAATGAAAATGAAAACACAACAACCCAAAACCTGTCGGACACTGTAAACGCAGTCCTAAGGGGAAAGTTCATAGCAATACAGGCACACCTCAAGAAACAAGAAAAAAGTCAAATAAATAACTTAACTCTACACCTAAAGCAACTAGAAAAGGAAGAAATGAAGAACCCCAGGGTTAGTAGAAGGAAAGCTTAAAAATTAGGGCAGAAATAAATGCAAAAGAAACAAAAGAGACCATAGCAAAAATCAACAAAGCCAAAAGCTGGTTCTTTGAAAGGATAAATAAAATTGACAAACCATTAGCCAGACTCATCAAGAAACAGAGGGAGAAAAATCAAATCAATAAAATTAGAAATGAAAATGGAGAGATCACAACAGACAACACAGAAATACAAAGGATCATAAGAGACTACTATCAGCAATTATATGCCAATAAAATGGACAACGTGGAAGAAATGGGCAAATTCTTAGAAAAGTACAACTTTCCAAAACTCGACCAGGAAGAAATAGAAAATCTTAACAGACCCATCACAAGCACGGAAATTGAAACTGTAATCAGAAATCTTCCAGCAAACAAAAGCTCAGGTCCAGAACGGCTTCACAGCTGAATTCTACCAAAAATTTAGAGAAGAGCTAACACCTATCCTACTCAAACTCTTCCAGAAAATTGCAGAGGAAGGTAAACTTCCAAACTCATTCTATGAGGCCACCATCACCCTAATACCAAAACCTGACAAAGATGCCACAAAAAAAGAAAACTACAAGCAAATATCACTGATGAACATAGATGCAAAAATCCTTAAAAAATTCTAGCAATCAGAATCCAACAACACATTAAAAAGATCATACACCATGACCAAGTGGGCTTTATCCCAGGGATGCAAGGATTCTTCAATATCTGCAAATCAATCAATGTAATACACCACATTAACAAATTGAAAAATAAAAACCATATGATTATCTCAATAGATGCAGAGAAAGTCTTTGACAAAATTCAAGAATTTATTTTTTAAGAAGCCTCCAGAGGCTCATTTTTTATAAGTTGTTCCTTTAAGTTTAGAAAACTGACTCAGCTTGTTCTCTAACTCTAAGACTCAGCTCAGCATGAGCTCCACTGTTAACCTTTCTCTATCTATGTTAGGTGCTTAGGAGCATGCACATAGAACTCCATCACCACTTTCCTTGTAATATAATCTAGTTAGTTGTTTACACATTTGTCTAACCGTTCTGCATATTTTTTGTGATCTCAGTGAGGGCATGAGGTTGGTTCTCAATACATGTTCCTTGGGTAAATATGTGTGAAAGGATAGATAGAAAGATGGGCTGCTTTTACATAAATGGGGTGATTCTGAGAATTCCACCAGCATCAATCTTCAAGCCCCTCAAGAATGGTGTCCCTGGTTGCTTTGTGATGGGTAGGGTGAGCTGTTTTATCACCTCTGTAGAGTGAAGCATGATAATATTCATTTTATTCCAAACTATTGAATTGGCCAAAAAGTGAGTTTCACAAGCTATTACAGAAAACTTGAACAGACATTTTGGCTAACCCAATATATTGATGTAGGCTTGGATAATGGTCAGAGAAACAAAGTGTAAATATGTTACTGAATATTTGGGGAACTGTTGAAGCCCAAACTCATATTTGGTAAATTGTGCTTACGGTGGGGCCTGTATGTGTGCATGTTAGTCGCTCAGTCACATCTGACTGCAACTCCATGGACTGTAGCCAGGCTCCTCTGTCCATGGGGTTTCCCAGGCAAGAATATTGGAGTGGGTAGCCATTCCCTTCTCCAGGGATCTTTCTAACCCAGGGATCAAACCCCGTCTCCTGCATCGCACGCTGATTCTTCACTATCTGAGCCTCTAGGAAAGCCCACCCAATGTTCAGTATGAACACTTCTAGTCAAATGTAGCCTTGAAAATTTAAAATAATTAAAACTAAAATTTAAAAGTCAGTTTCTTGGTTGCACATTTCAAGTGCTCAAAGGCCACATGTGGTAGTGTTTATTGTATTTTAAAGTATATAGAGTAGCTCCATGATCACAGAAAGTTGTGCAGGAGAGTACTGACACATATTATTCCTCTCCATTCTTCAAAATCAAAATCCAGTACTTCTCTAACACAAAGCCTTTTCTCATCCCTCCAAGCAAAGTTCTGTCTGGTTCACAGTGCCAGGCATGTCCGGGGCACTGAGAATCAGAGAGGGAAAGAAAATGTGGCCACTGCTCTGCTAGAGCTGACAGCAGGGTTCTCAACTGGGGCAATTTGGCTGCCAGAGGACATTTGGCAGGAGGCTCAAGAGACACAGGTTCAATCCCTGGGTCGGGAAGATTTCCTGGAGTACGAAATAGCAACCCCCTCCAGTATTCTTGACAGGAAAATTCCATGGAAGGTGAAGCCTGATGGGCTACAGTCCAGGGGGTTACAAAGAGTCAGACATGACTGAGCACACACACATTCAATGTGTGTGAGACTCTGTGTGTGTGAGAGAGAGATACTGGCATGGAGTGAGTAGGAGTCAGGGATCCTGCTGAACATTCTGCAAAGTACAGAACGGCCCCTCCCCCAAACATTTGCTGCTGCTGCTGCTAAGTCGCTTCAGTCGTGTCCGACTCTGTGCGACCCCATAGACGGCAGCCCACCAGGCTCCCCCGTCCCTGGGATTCTCCAGGCAAGAACACTGGAGTGGGTTGCCATTTCCTTCTCCAATGCATGAAAGTGAAAAGTGAAAGTGAAGTCACTCAGTTGTGTCTGACTCTTAGCAACCCCATGGACTGCAGCCCACCAGGCTCCCCCGTCCATGGGATTTTCCAGGCAAGAGTACTGGAATGGGGTGCCATTGCCTTCTCTGGTCAAACATTTATCTGGCCCCAAATGTCAGTAGTATTGAAGTTGAGAAACCCTTGCTCAAAGCCTTGCTGGGGAGAGGGACCCACGAGCAGACAGTGCCCGTATAATGTGGGAAGTGAACGAGAGGAGGTACAGGAATGGGGTAAGAAGGTTCCCAACGTGAGTCTAGAAGGAGCTGAAGCCTCTATGGCCCCACAATGCTGTGCACAGTCCTCTCTCAAACAGAAGTGCCGCTTGATGCATCCTGATGTGAGTTATTTTGCTGGCTGAAGAAACAGCTTCTAGAACAAGGTGCAGGAATCTGTTGAATTAAATTTGTCACCAAAGTCTTCAGAGAGAGCCCTGTCCTCGAGCAGCTGTTCCTGCGAGATGAATTGGAGGATTTAGTTCACATACCTTAGTGGTTTAAGTTATGTCTCCCTGGCAGCATTGATTCATCATGAAATATATCGGCAAGTCAGAACAGCCCACTCTGAAAACAGTCACAATTTCATTTCCCCCCTTGATGCCGTACATCTGGAGCCAGGGAACATGGAGATAGCAACTCCATGGAGAAGAGATAATCAAGCCTTAATTTCATGCAGTTATTCCCTTTGACTTTTAGAGACTTTGTTACTGTCCAGTATGTTGGGGAAAAATTCCTGAAGCAATGTGAGTAAATACCACCTTGCCTTTTTTTTACCCCTTGAGAATGTTTTCACCTGTTAAGCTCTTGATTCCAATTTTTATAAAACCTCATCCTGAGCTAATTAGAAGTGTCTTGGGTTGCACATCACATTTTACACAAAGATTTAACATCTAAGATAGACTTAAAGGCTTCCAACTCACAAAGAAAGTTGTAAAAGTTTTACAGTTTAGTAAAATGTAGGCAAAGGATAGAGGCAGGCAATTAACAGAAGAGGAAATGCAGATGGCTAGTAAATATCTGAAAAAGTTGCTCACCTTCACTAATGATCAGGAAAATGCCAATTAAAGCAACAGCGGGATACCATTTCATGCCATTATGCAGGCAAAAAATAAAATCTGAAGTACAGAGAGTTAGTGAGAATGTGGGCCAACAGGAGCCTTCATATGTTGCTGGTGAGAATATAAATTAACACAATTATTCTGGAGAGCAATTTGGCAATTTCTGTTAAAGTTGAGCATGTTCAGATTCTATGAGCCCTGGTACCATACTATTTGAAGAGTGAATATTGTAAACAAGGTACATATCCATCAGTAGAAGAATAGATAAATAGAGTGAAGTACTATTCAACAATTAAGATGAATGAAATATATTGATATATGTTGTTTAGTTGCTAAATTGTGTCTCTTTGGGACTGCATGGACTGTAGCCTGCCAGGCTCCTTGTCCACAGGATATCCCAGGCAAGAAAACTAGAGTGGGTTGCTATTTGCTTCACCAGGGTGTCTTCCTGAGCCAGGAATCAAATCTGTGCCTCCTGCTTGGCAGGTAGATTCTTTACCACCGAGCCACCTGGGAACCCCATACTCATATATACTAATGTATAAATCTCGCTGAAGCACATACACCATTGAATGCAAAAAATGTCACAGAATTATATGAAAAACATGAAAATATATATAAAAATCTCAAAAAGCCAAAATAATGCTATTCGGTACTTATTTATATTTAGGTAAAAAAGGTTAAAAATATACACAAAGGGCATACACCAAATTCACAAAATTGTCTCTGATTGGGGGGAGAATGGAATACTGAGGTGAACAAATAAGAGGCCTAACTCTATCTTGTGAAGTTCTTTTTTTAAAATGAGGAGTAAAAATAACAAACTGCTCCCACTTGTTACTTCCAGATGGAGGGGTGTGGGGGTTATTCCCTGTCGCCCTCTGGATCCACACTTTACCCTTCTCCACCCTGATGACCCAGGAGGCTGGTCCCTCTGCTTGACTTCCCAGCCCTCTGGCTCCCGCTGAGTTCATCCTGCTGGGAACAGGGGCAGAGATGGGAGGGAGGGAGTCTGGGTATTCATTCCTCTACGCTGTCCCTCTCTGCAGAAATGAAAGCTCCTATTAGGAAGCCTTCTCTTGTCAGGCTCTGGTAACAGCACCCCATCTTGTGCCTTTAAGATGCTAAGGTTTCCTGAATGCTTGGGGTACAGCAGCATCTCTTGTGGTTTTCTTACACCTCACTCAACTCCTTTACCATGTATTTCCTATCAGGACCCTTCTTAATATAGGGATATAAAGTGTTTGCTATTTTTCTGCAATCTTTGTATTTTTAAACCTAAGCAAACAGAAAAAAAGAAATATTAGAGCTGTAAGGAGTTGAGAGGGAAGAAGTCAAAAAAGTAGGAAAATCTCAAGAAACTGGGATGCCTTGGGGAGCTAGGCATTTGGTAAATGAGGACCTTCACACTGGTATTATATATGAATTGAGTTCCTTGCTTCTCCTCTCACAGCCGTCCCATCCTCCTGTAGAGATGCAGCATGCAGCCCTCGCCCCCACCCTGTCATCAACTTGGCAAGTAACAGAGATGTTGCTCGAGGCCATCAATTTATGCTCCCTACTCGATTTTGTTTGATAAACTTGCCTGAGTGTCTCTGCTCTGTCAACCACTGAGCCAAAGGCTAGAGGTGCAGCCATTAGCGCCAGCCCACCTCTCAAGGGCTTTACAGCCTGGAAGCTGGACAGGGCTGCACAGGATGGGCTATTTTTCTAGGAAGCAGAAACTTGTTATTTTATTTTATAGTAGCAAGAACACATTTGTTAATGTACCCTCAACAAACGTTTAAGTGTACAATAAATAATTTTTGACGATAGGCACAATGTTGAACAGCAGGTCATCTTGCTTAACTGAAACAATGTCCATTGTTTAATAATTCCCCACTTTCCCTTCTCTCCAGCCAAGTGAGCACCATTCCACTCTTTTAGTCTGTAAATGTGACTGTTTTAGGTACCTCATGTAAGTGGAATTGTGCAATATTTGTCTATCTGTGGTTGGCCTATTTCAATTAGCATAATATCCTCAAGGCTCATCCATACGGCCGCATATGCAGACTTTTCTTCTTTTTAAAACCAAACATTATTTCCATTAAGTATGTATCATATATATTCACTTGTTGATGGACATTTAGGTTGCTTCCACATCTTAACTGTTGTGAAAAGGGCTGCAATGAACATAGGAGACTAACAGCTTTTCAAGATTCTGATCTCAGTTATTTTGGATAAATACACTCAAGTGGGATTATTGGATCTTATGGTAGTTCTATTTTTAATTTTTTTGAAGGACTTCCATAATGTTTTACACAGCTGTGTACCATTTTGCATTCCCATGAAAAGGTGTGCTTTGTTCCAGTTCTTCACATCCTTGACAGCACTTATTATCTTTTGTTTTCTCAATTATAGCATTCTGACAAGCGTGAAGTGATATCTTGATTTTGATGTGCATTTCCCTGATAATTGGTTACTTTGAGCATTTTTCATGCACCTTTTTGGCATCTGTATGTCTTCTTTGGAGAAACGTCTGTTTGAGTTCTTTTTAGGGTTATTAGAGGGTTTTTTTTTTCTTCTTTTTTTTTCTTTGCTGTTGAACTGTAAGAATTCCTTGTATATTTTGGAGATTAACCCCTTATCATATTATATATAGTTGCAAACCATGCATATGATTTGCAAATATTTCCTCCCATTCCATACGTTGCCTTTTCACTGTCGATGGTTGGTTGATGGTTCCTTTGCCATGCAGAAGCTTTAGCTTGATATAGTCTCACTTGTTTATTTTTGGTTTTGTTGCCCGTGCTTTTGGAGTCATGTTCATGAAATCATTGCCAGTATCAATGGCATGAAGATTTTCCCTAGTGTTTTCTCTCAGAACTTTTACTTTTGCGGGTTAAGTCTTTAATCCATTTGGAGTCGATTTTTGTGTACAGTGTGAGGTCAGAGTCAGAATCTGACAAGCTAGGGATTCGCCTCAGTCTCGGGGGAGCACAGCATGGAACTCAGTGGGGTCTTTGTGCAGAAATGAAGGCTAGGCTGAGATTACCAGGAGAGTCTAATGGCCATTAGTTCAAGAAATGATGGTTGAACACTATGTACGCACCCTGATACAGATTCTGTGAGGGAAACTGAGGAAGTCTCTGCCTTCAAGAGCAGCGCTGGCCAATGAAACTCTACTGATCGGAAAGTACTATTTGGAACCACTTGCCACGTTGGCTTACTAAGCACTTGAAATGAGGCTATTACAATGAAGAAACTGAATTTTAAAACTTTATTTAATTTAAATTTAAAATTCTGTGTGTGGCTCATGGTGACCATCCTAGACTGTGCAGTTCTAAAAAATCACAGTCTACCAGGACAAAGAGAAGGTTATAATTATAATGATTATATGATACCAAAATCCAGAATAATCTTTTTTTTTCATTCAATAAACATTTATTGCCAAGGTGGAGGGTGATGGGAGAGAGAAGGATTGGAAGTTTGGGATTAGAAGATGCAAGCTTATATATATATAAGATAGATAAACAACAAGGTCCTACTGCATAGCACAGGGAACTATATTCAATATCGTGTGATAAACCAGAATGGAAAAGAATATGAACAAGAATATATAGAGATACATATGTATAACTGAGTCGCTTTGTTGTACATGAAAAATTAACACAATATTGTCAATCAACTACAATAATTTTTTTTTAAACCCAACATTTCTTGAGGATGTGATTGATTTGTGCTGGCACCACAAGACAGATAATTTGCTTTTGGCCTCTGTCACCTCATAGAGCTTAAATACTAGCCAGGTTCCATCTCTGACTTTGAGAATCTTTTTGTAACATGTAGAACAGTGTGTGCATGCTAAGTTGCTTCAGTCGTGTCCAACTCTTCGCGACCCTATGGACTGTAGCCTGCCAGGCTCCTCTATCCAAGGGATTCTACAGGCAAGAATACTGGAGTGGGTTGCCGTGCCCTTCTGCAGGGGATCTTCCTGACCCAGAGATTGAACCCACTTCTCTTACGTCTACTTGCATTGGCAAGTGCGTTCTTTACTACTAATACCACCTGGGAAGAACACCCGGATATAAATAAACCTCAGTGAAACTAAGGTCTTCAATAGCATGGGACTGGGGAATATTTAATTAATTGGGCCCACTCTGAGCCTCAGAATCTTGATTGTGATCATCAATTGTGATCATCAAATGCTCATTTATACAAGTATGACAACATTGGGAATGATCCTTTAACTTGGAACTATAGGAAGATCACAGAGGATTCAATGGTAATGCACCCACACCCAAAGGTAAGGACCACCCCCAGTTTACACATCAGTGTGTACCTGAGTATAAGCCAGCTGCAAGACGCACAGAGATTCTGATACTGATTCCTCATAAGGAAGAGTTGATGAGAGCTCTCAAGCAGCAAGGCTGGGTTTAAACGATGGGCCCCATCTGGATTACCCTCTCTGAGTCTCACTTTGTTCTTAGCAGAACTTGAGCTGTACAGTCTGTGCTGGAACATCCCCTCCCTCCTCCAGGGCTTTTGTTACTCAGATCTTTTTTGCTCTGTGCACTTACTCAAAGCATGCGCTTTCTCAGCCAATCTAGGAAAGGTTTTATCAGACATGACTGTGGCTCTGTCCCTAACTTGGGCCCTCCAAGCCTGCACCTACATCCTCTACTGCTGCCGCATTCTTCCAGTGGGATGACTTTTCCTCTAAGTGCTGTGGTCTTGGGAGCATCGTTTTAAACACATTAGCAATTAAACATAACCTCTCCTGCCTCTTCCACTGCTACCTGAGGAGCCTTGCTACTAAATCATGTACAGGAAGATGGGGGAATATGCAGACTGGCCACTGACAATTCCTTACACCATGCAGTGGGGCCTCAGCCTCTATGAGAACTAACCCCCTCTTCTCCCGCTACATGGTCACCATGGGTGGCGGCTATGATCATGATGTCCCCACTGTGGTCAGAGATGACTGCTCTAAAGGTGAGCAGACTTTAGAACTAGAGGGCAGCAGGGAGAGAGGGGGGGAGAGAGAGAGAGATGGATTCCACCGGATACCGGAGACAGCATGGGCTTGGAACTGCAGAGTCAAGTGGGGATCAGATAAAGTTGGTTCACAGAGAGTGACAATGATGAAGCAAATGCACAGAGAAATACAGCTTTCCTTACAGCATTCCACAGCCTAAAACCTGTTTTTGTCCAGGCCAAGCTGTGTTACTTCCCTTGGTCCACAAGGTATCCTTATTTCCTTAGGACAAATTTCCCAGAGTTTGTTGAAGTGAGTTGGAGCAAGTTTATTTCTGTGTGCATGTGTGTGTGTGTGCACACACACACCACAGAAGCTCAGTGAATGAAAGATGTGGTTGGTAGAACTTTAATGTGACCTCCTTTGATGTCTATCCTTGGTATCTACACTTCTGTGTAATCCCCTTGCCTTAAGTTGTGGGAAGCAGGAAGCTGTAACTTGGTTCTAACCCATAAACCACAGAATGAGGGAATTTTGCAGTCCCTAATAAGCTGATTTTAAGTTAATCAAATAAGAGCTTATTCTGTGTGGGTCTGACCTAACCAGGTAAATTCTTTTTTTTTTTTAAACGTTTTCACACTTTCATTTATTTATTTTTGGCTGTGCTGGGTCTTCACTGATGTGCGTGGGCTTTCTCTGGTTCCAGCGAGTGGGGGCTACCCTCTAGCTGGGGTGCATGGGCTTCTTACAGTGGTTTCTGTTGTGGAGCGTGGGCTCTAGGGCATGAACTCAGTAAGTGGGGTGCAGCAGCTTAGTTACCTCTTGGCATGTGGGATTTTCCTGGGATTGAACCCATGTCCCTGCATTGGCAGGTGGATTCTTTTCTTTTTAATTAATTTTTTTATCGAAGGATAATTGCTTTACAGAATTTTGTTTTCTGTCAAACCTCAACATGAATCAGCCATAGGTACACATATGTCCCCTCCCTTTTGAACCTCCCTCCCATCTCCCTCCCCACCCCACCCCTCTAGGTTGATACAGAGCCCCTGTTTGGGTTCCCTGAGACATACAGCAAATTCCCGTTGGCTATCTATTTTACATATGGTAATGTAAGTTTCCATGTTACTCTTTCCAAACGTCTCACCCTCTCCTCTCCTCTCCCCATGTCCATGAAAGTGGATCTACAAATCAGAGACTCATTGTTCCTTGCTGGCCTTAAAAAAATGAATGAGTTCTATAGCTACAAAAAAACTGAGTTCAACTTTAGGGAAACAAAACTGGCCACCCTCCAATGTCTCTTTGGCACTTGGGTTATTTTGAATTGAAAACAATCAAAGCCTAAAAGACTCAGAAAGAAACTTTGACCTTCCCCCTTAACTGCCTAAAGGATTTAGAGGGTTTGCTCCCAGAATAGAGTTATCACCACAGATAACCGCAAAGAATATGGGTCAGGGCTGCTGCTGCTGCTGCTGCTAAGTCGCTTCAGTCGTGTCCGACTCTGTGCTAGCGGGGGAAATTCTAGGTAGGGTGTAGAGATCAGAGTCCATTCTGTGTCCCATTGTCTCTGCCTGGTCCAGCAAACATTTATTTGCCAAACATTTGCTTTTCCATCTTCATGTGAATCGCTTTCCTGCCCTGTGAAGTTCCAAAACACCACCTTCAACATCCTCTTTGGTCTTTAGCTGAAAGTAGCATTTAAGGTGAGGCTTTCAGCCATTTTGGTGAGTGCCTCATTTTTTTAATTCTTCAACCAGCCACAAAAGCCTAGAAGGATAGAGGAAAGTTTTTTCCTCCCTGAAACTACCAACCACAACCACATGAGCTTGGAAGAGAACCCCAAGCCTCAGCTGAGACCCCAGGTCTGGTTGAGACCCTAGGCTTGTGAGACCTTGGGCAGAGGACACAGTTACATCATGCCTGGACTTCTAAACTGGGGGAAGTATTTTAAGTTTTAAGCTGTTGGTTTGTGATAATTTGTTACACAGAAATAGAAAACTAATACAGAATGGGAATGAACAGCTGTGTTTATTTTTTTTTTTTTATATTTGTCTCCTTTCCCCCCAACTTTCTCTTTTAAATAATGACCAGCACTATATTTCACATCTGACCTGTAATTGTCTAGATGGGCCCTAAAAGGTCAGATTAGCTATATTCCTAGCTCCTAATTTTTTTTTTTTTTTTTAGCCTTCTACTTCAACAAAATCTTATGAAGATCTTACTTGGCTCTGGCTGTCCCAGAACTGATGTCTTGTCATACAGAACAGCTCTGCCACTGGCAGCAATGAAGAGAGTGGGAGATGGAGATTTTTAGGAATTCCTGGTCCCCGGACAAAAATCCACAGAACACGGTGCTCCGCTGACACAAAACTCAGCCCCGAGGCTTACTGATGAGCCTTCCCTCGTTTCTTTGTGACATAGAGTTCTCTGGGGAAACTGGGCAGAGATTCTGCTTTCTCAGGAAGAACTCTGGTTCATTGCCCACCTCTTTATACCCCATTGGTCTGAATTCAGAAGTTATGGGCACCAGCAGGATCCTGGCCATTCAGAACTTCCGGAAACCATGAAGCCTAAGAGGTTTGAGATTTAGTTGTTGGGGCTGTTGAATTCTCTAGAAACCAGCCCAACTGTGCGTGAGTGCGTGCTGAGTCATTTCAGTTGTGTTAGACTCTTTGTGACCCTATGGAACCTAGCCCGCCAGGCTCCCCTATCTATGGGATTCTCCAGGCATGAGTACTGGAGTGGGTTGCCATACCCTCCTCCAGGGGATCTTCCTGACCCAGGGGTGGAACCCGCATTTCTTATATCTCCTGCATTGGCAAACAGGTTCTTTACCACTAGCGCCACCTGGGAAGCTCAAGTCATCTGTAAAAGGACAGGCGTGGTCCTGAGCCACCAAATAAACAACCACAGAAATGATTAGTTAAAATGTGATCACAGAGGAGATGTATAAGTTTCCGTGAGGGTTATTAGGGGGCTCCCTAGCCTAGTTTGCAGATCTGGGAAAGTTTCTTAGGAAGTAATAATATTTAAGCTGAGATCCAAGAGTCAGCGATTGTTATCCAGGAGAAGATTGGCCCTGGGGACAGAATTCCTGACAGAGGGAATAGTCTGGCTTCTTCATAAAAGCATAAATTATGCTAATGAGGCTACAAGGCAGAAATAGGAAAAAGTTGGGCAAGACGAGGATGGGGAGGTGGGCAGGGGCCAGACCACAAAGTGCCTAAATACTGGTTGAAGGCTTTTGCTTTCAAAAAGCAATGGGAACATGTATAAAAGATAACTAATAGGGATCTACTGCATAGCACAGGAAACTCTACTCAGTGCTCTGTGGTGACCTAAATAGGAAGAAAATCCAAAAAAAGAGGGGGTACACATATACATGGGCTTGCCTAATGTCTCAGAGGTAAAAGAATCTGCCTGTAATGCAGGATACACAGGTTCAGTCCCTGTGTCAGGAAGATCTCCTGGAGAAGGAAATGGCAACCTGCTCCGGTATTCTTGCCTGGAGAATCTCATGGACGCAGGAGCCTGGTGGACTACAGTCCATGGGATTGCAAAGAGTTGGACACTTCGCGACTAAACAGCGTATGTATATGTATGGCTGATTCACTTTGCTGTACAGCAGAAACTAACAAAACACTGTAAATCAACCTTGCTCTAATAAAATGTTAGTTTTAAAAAAAAAAAAAAAGGCAGTGAGAAGCTTTGATGGGTTTAACTAGAAGAGTTACACATACAGATTTGTGTTCTGAAAATATCGCTCTGACTGCTGTGTAGGAAGCTGCGTGGGGGTAGAGGAGGGCAAGAGCGGAAACGGGAGACAAATGAGGAGCTGCTGCCATAGTCCAGGCAAAGGGTGTGCTGAGAATGATGCCGAAAGGGGATGCGGGGAAGCACATGGGCTCCAGGACTGGCTACAGTGGAGAGGGAAACACGCCATCAAAGATTTCCCTCTCTCTAGGGATTATCTCCCAGGGGAGGCTTCTTGTGTTTGCTTTCCCTTCTTACACAGCAAAGACAAAACAGGCCCGTCCACACAGCAGCTGGAAGACAAAGGCAACCCAGTCAGGCTTTAACTTAGTCTCAGAAAACCTTTCCAAATATCCCGTTGTTAGGGATTCCCACAGTATCCAGAGAGGAGGTGCAACGTTTCCCCTTGATGCTCACCTGTTTGATCAGAGTCTTTGAAAAAGGCATTGAACTTCTCCCCAGGGAGGAAAAAGAAATAACTTGTTAAATAACATGAAGGGGTAAATGTCACGTTATATAATATGTTCAGAACACTAGATTGATGTGAACCCATGGGCTTAGCACAGTTTCTGAAGCCCAAGGCTGCTGGCGTTGACAATGATAAGAGAATTATTTGGAATTAGAAAAAAAAAAAAATTGTCCTTACATTTTCTGATCAAAAGTCTAGGTTGGAAGGGGCAGTTTGAAATAAGAAGAATCAGGGCACCATTGAGAGTGAAAAAGTGGAAAGAAAGGCTTTGGGGGACATTAAGTCTATGTCTATTTTTAAGAACATTTATTAATTTATTTTACTTAGGGTGTAGCACATGCCATCTTCTTTGAGTCATGCAGGATCTTTCGTTGGGACACAGGGACTCTCAAGCTGTAGTGTTCAGGCTTAGTTGCTACATGGCATGTTGAATCTTAGTTCCCCAAATAGGGATTGAGCCTGTGCCCCTTGCATTGCAAGGTGGATTCTTAACCACTGGATGACCAGGGGAGAACCTTCCAGTTTGTGTCTATTAAAGAGTGATGTAGTAGAAAATACATGGCCTTTGGAATCTGAGATTGGTTCACATTCTGTTTCTTTCATTTCTGAGCTGCATGCTGCTGCTGCTGCTAAGTCGCTTCAGTAGTGTCCAACTCTGTGCAACCCCATAGACAGCAGCTGAGCTGCATAATGTCGAATAAATGTCACCCTTTCTGTATCACAAAGATTCCTTGGGTCGGGAAGATCCCCTGGAGGAGGAAATGGCAACCCACTCCAGTATTTTTGCCTGGAGAATCCCCATGGACAGAGGAGCCTGGTGGGCTACAGTCTGTAGGGTTGCAAAGAGTCAGACACAACTGAGTGACTAACACATTTTTTGTATCACAGATGGTGATAAAAACCTCTATGTCTCAGGTTATTATGTAAAGTAAGACAATGAATTCAAAAACAATACAGATATATAAAGTTAACTATAAAAATATATTGTACAACATGGGGAATATAGCCAATATCTTATAATAACTTATAAATGGAGTATTCAGTTCAGTCGCTTAGTCCTGTCTGACTCTTTGCGACCCCATGAACTGCAGCGTACCAGGCTTCCCTGTCATCACCAAATCCTGGAGCTTGCTCAAACTGATGTCCATGGAGTTGGTGATGCCATCCAACCATCTCATCCTCTGTCATCCCCTTCTCCTGCCTTCAATCTTTCCCAGCATCAGAATCTTTTCCAATGAGTCAGTTCTTTGCAACTGGTAGCCAAAGTATTGGAGCTTCAGCTTCAGCATCAGTCCTTCCAGTGAATACTCAGGACCGATTTCCTTTAGGATTGACTGGCTGGATCTTCTTGCAGTTCAAGGGACTCTCAAGAATCCTCTCCAAATGGAGTATAATCTTTAAAAATTATGTCACTCTACTGTGCTCCTGTAACTTACATTGTACAGCAGCTGTATTTCAATCAAAAAAATATCACCTGGCACAGAGTAAACATTCAATAAATGTTAGCAGCAATTTTGTCATGCTTATGCTTAAAGGAAAAAATATTTTGACTCTTGGAACTGAATGGAAAATTCTCCACTTTCACTAGTTCTGGTGGAAAGTTCAGTTCAGTTCAGTCGCTCAGTCGTGTCCGACTCTTTGCAACCCCATGAATCTCACGCCAGGCCTCCCTGTCCATCACCAACTCCCAGAATTCACTCAAACTCAAAAGATAACTTTAATTTGAAATTTAGTGCTCACAAAACAGTTTGATTTTCAAAACAACTCAGCAAATTTTTATTGAGTATCTTTTGTGTGTTAATCATTTTGCAAGATGATGTGAAAAGACCCAAGGGGCATAAGACAAACACACAGTGGGTGAGACACTAAGTAGGACCCAGCATGGAAGCTCAGTTAGGTCCAGGTGGGCTAAGCTTCAGGCGAGGCTGGAGTGGGTGGGGGGTCTCATAAATGGCTATTGCTCTCTGGGAGGAGGGGTGGGGCTAGAACAATGGCTTGTGATAAGACCTGCTTTCCCCGTGTTTGAATGCAACCCCTAACTGCTAGTTCAGAAAAAATAAGAAGAACATTTTCACCAAGTAATTAAGAGTTGATACGCACTGGAATAAAATATGGCAACTTTAGGATGTGTGAGATCGCTCTGACATTTACCAGCAAAGCTGGAGCCTTCTGACCTGTATCTAAGAGGCATATAACTCCATGAGTTTTCAACAATAATTAAAAAAGAAAATCTGCTTTAGAAATAGCTGCCAGAGAAACCTAGCCTGGACAGACCCCATTGTGAGAGATCTGAGGACTCCAACCAATTTTCGATTTATTTCAAATTCATATGTATGCTCTGAAGTTCTTTTCTGTGGCAGTCCTGTGGGGTGCAATGCTTTGTTGATGATCTCCTGGGTGAGTGGAAGGGACAGGCATGTAAACAAACAAATTATGAAAGAACTTGCAGAGAACAGCAGTAGGGAGGTGTCTAGGTCCTGAGGGCCCACAGAGAAGGGTGTGATGTTGGGAGCAGGGGTGGATATCTAAGCTGGGTTTAACAAGAAGAGAACAGTAGGACTCATAGAAGGATGAGGGAATGGGAAGGTGTGAAATAGTCTGCAGGAAATACAGGCAGTTGAAAACTCCAAACAAGCATCACCTCTCCCCCTCTCAGGAGGAGACAGCTGCAGACAGCCTTTCTTACTTTCTGATTCACAGTATGTTGAGCCAACTTTGCCCCGAATACCTTCACATTGTTTTTCAGTGTGTCTACTCTTAGCTTCATATCTTGATCCTTGTTCAAAAGCAGATATATTTTAATCTGTAGCTGTTCATTTATACTTTAGTGCAGATGAGTTCCATGTGTTGTATTAAGAGATGGTTTATCATACTTAAAGAGCAAGAGTGTCTGAATTCCAGCTAGGAAGCTCTGTTATGTTCAGCCTCTCCCCGCCCCTCACTCCCATTGGCTTCAGAATCTTTGCTCAGTTGCTTGTGTATTTAAAACTTTACCAACCTGCTGGCTTTTCATGATGCTGACTTTGCTATATTTGTTTTCAATTACATTTTCTTTTTCTTGGATACATTCCTAAGACCCTCTAGCAAATATCAAGATGAGTCTTTTAATCTTAACATTAGCCACAAGTTGATCTTTACCTATAGTTTGTTTCTTCCTTTTAGATACAACATTCTGAGACAATCAGAGAAAGAGATTTCTCTCTTCCTTTTCTTTTTTAAATTTAAACTTACCTGGAAATGCACAAACTGTGTTCTATTCCTCCTGTGGCTCAGACCCAGCTCCTCAGAGGAGAGCAGGTGCCTGCCTCTATAATTGCTTAGGTTGCTATGCAAGTTTCCAAGCCTTTCTCCCAGCCATGCAAATACATATTTTGCGTCTTGCCAGGTATTGTGTGCTGCTGTTCTTGGCAAAATACTTTGTTCCATTGCTCTCCTGCCCAGAGGCAGAGAGAACAGAAGGCCCTCTAGAAGTCAATCTGGCAATTCTATTCCTCCATGTAATTCAGAAGGTTCTGAGAATAGGACAAGGTGTTGTTGAAGTAGAACTTTAATGAGATATTCAGTAGAAAGGAAATATTGAAGTTTGGGGGAGATAGGAGACTTGGAAAGCCCAAAATCTCAGCAAGTTTGGTCATGTCTGAGAAGTGGTTATTGGAAATATTGCTAACTTCAGAGAAGGTCTCAGAGAAGGGACTATTAGTTGGCTTCAGGTGTCTCTGGAGATGGCCATGGATTTTTCTACTTACGAGTCAAAACATATCTGAGATTTGGTGAAAAGAGGGTTGGGAAAGAAATGAAGGGAGCTGACCTTCAGTAGAAGGTCCAGAGCAGCGGTCCCCAAACTTTTTGGCACTAGGGTCTGGTTTTATGGAAGACAATTTTCCATGGACCCTGGTGAGGGAGTGGCTTGAGGATGATTCAAGTGCGTTACATTTCTTGTGCACTTTATTCCTATTATCATTACATCAGCTCCACTTCGGATCATCAGGCATTAGATCCCAGAGGTTAGGGTCGCCTGGAGAAGATCCAACCAGTCCATTCTGAAGGCGATCAGCCCTGGGATTTCTTTGGAAGGAATGATGCTAAAGCTGAAACTCCAGTACTTTGGCCACCTCATGCAAAGAGTGGACTCATTGGAAAAGACCCTGATGCTGGGAGGGATTGGGGGCAGGAGGAGAAGGGGACGACAGAGGATGAGATGGCTGGATGGCATCACTGACTCGATGGACGTGAGTCTGGGTGAACTTCGGGAGTTGGTGATGGACAGGGAGGCCTGGCGTGCTGCGATTCATGGGGTCACAAAGAGTCGGACACAACTGAGCGACTGAACTGAACTGAACTGAACTGGAGAAGATCTAAAGCTGTTTATGAGGCCAAGGACAGTGCATCCTTGCTCTCAGCAGTGGCTTCCTGAGCAAAGGGCAGCAGGAGCAGGTGTGGAGAAGCACCTATGTCTCTCTGTGGGGCTAAGAGAAGGTGGTAGCCTGCACGTATAGACTGGCAGGGCCTCCGAAGAGATGCATGTGCTCGTGTGCTAAGTCGCTTCAGTTGTGTCTGACTCTTTGTGACCCTGTGGATTGTAGCTCGCCAGGCTCCTCTGTCCATGGGATTCTCCAGGCAAGAATACTGGAGTGGGTTGCCATGCCCTTCTCCAGGGGATCTTCCTGACCCAGGGATCGAACCCATGTGTCTTACATCTCATGCCTTGGCAGGGAGGTTCTTTATCACTAGGGCCACCTGGGAAGCCCTTAATTCCAAATCTGCTCTTCTTTGTACCATATGAAACCTCATTTCAGGAGGAATTATCTCAATATGATTATACTCTTTGAACCCCAAGAAGAGTCCTTTGGGGGACTTTGATCCTCAACCAGTGTTCCCTAGTGATAGATACCTGATGCTTAGGAAATGGGGGTGGAGGGTTGCTAGGGAGAAGACACCCATCACTCCAGGTGGCATCACTGACTTTGGAGAAACTGCTACCATTATTCAGGACTTGGAGGGAAATCATTGAAATACTACTGAATGAGGCCAAGGAAATCCTTGGGATATCTTCGAAGAACAAGAACAGCAGAGTTGGAAGAGAATAAAGTGATGACATTTGAAACTGGGGTACTTTTTCAAGCCTACAGTAGAAGAAAGTTTGCATGATAGCCACAGGGCCTGGAGAGGAATGGACTGTGTGACACAGAGGGAATTGGAAATGACATCAGCAGATCTTGTTTCATGATCCTTTCCTCTCTAGACCACCTTACACTCTGCCATCCAAGTGAATAGCCATGTCACGTCCTACATGACTTGGCATATAGGACTCTCCTCATCTCTCCTCATCTCCATAAGGGAAAGTTCACACTCTAAACCAAACTCAGGGGCCCTCACTGATGTGGCCCAGGCCACCTCTCCAGCCTCAACTCTTTGCTTATTATCCCTTGCCTCCCCCGCCCCCCCCCACCATGACATTTGCTATGTTCTTACTGGACTATTTGCCTGCTCCTCAAAGATGGTACACTTGTACGTGTTGCTCCCTTGGCCTGCAATATCTTTTTTTAAAGTCATCAAGACTGAATGCAAGAGTCTTTTATTTATTTTTTAAGGTTTTTTTTTATGTGAACCATTTTTAAAGTCTTTATGAAATTTGTTACAATATTGCCTCTGTTTTATGTTTTGGTTTTTTGGCTCTGAGACGTGTGGGATCTTAGTTCCCTGACCAGGAATTAATCCCATACCCCTGCATTGGAAGGCACAGTCTTACACACTGGACCACCAGGGAAGTCCTGCAAGACTCTTTTAGGAAGACTCATTCAAGGGGAATTAATTACTACATGCTTCTCTCTACTTCTCGCTTCATTAACTGTACCCAGGGTAGTTGACCCTTCTTATTAATAGCAATTTCTGATTTAAATTCCATTAGTTTGAATGCTATCAAGCAATTGGAACATTCACAGCATATAAAAATGTGCTAGTTTTGCTGGGGCTACACTTTGTATTATATGTGCAGGGAGGCAGGTTTCCAGAAGGTGGTTACTAGCTAGTGAGAGAATTTAGTCAACCACTCAGCATTTGCCTCTCAAAGTGACATGTTTTCCCTACTTGTGGTCACATAGGCGGTAACCTCATGAGGGGATGAAAAATTTTGTAGACCCCTACCCACAATATTACCTATTCAGCCCTATACAAATAGCTTTTCATGTAACTCTTACAAAACTCCCATGAGTTCTTATTAAAATTCCCATTTTGCAGGTAAGAAATTTGAAACTTCAGTACTTTTCCCACACTTAAACAGTCAGCAAGCAAAGTCAGAAATCAAACTCAGCTTCAAAACCAACAAAATGGAACAGAGAACATATTGTACAACTTGCACCAATGATTTCTAAAGTTGGTGAGAAGGGATAAAAGCTTTCAAGAAATTTAAGAATGGGATTATTCTTGACTTTAAAAAAAGGTTTTTAGTAAATGAAACAGAGAAGAAAATTATGTTAGAGAAGAGTTTGGCAATTGGAGGATGCTTGAAGTTGTTCTGACGAAGTTTCTGGACACAGAGCTTCAGTTGTTGTTGTTATTATTCAGTTACCAAGTGGTGTCTGGCTCTTTGCAATCCCAGGGACTGCAGCATGCCAGGCTTCCTTCACTGTCTCCCAGAGCTTGCTCAGACACATGTCCATTGAATCAGTGATGCCATCCAACCACCTTATCCTCTGTCACCCCCTTCTCACCTTGCCCTCAATCTTTCTCAGAATCAGAATCTTTTCCAACGAGTCAGCTCTTCATATCAGGTGGCCAAAGTATTGGAGCTTCAGGTTCAGGGTCAGTCCTTGCATTGCATATTCAGGGTTGATTTCCTTTAGGATTGACTGGCTTGACCACCTTGCAGTCCAAGGGACAGATCTTCAGGAATAGCACTTAATGCTAAGGATCTGCCCTTCCTTGGCCTCCATGTTGGTAAATCCAAGCATCAATCCACAGATTTCCACAGTAATGGGTGGAGTCGATTATGTCTCCTCCTGGGAGAGCTCTCTTTGCCTGGCTTCTGGGACCCCAAGCTCACCTGGGTCTCCTCCTTCCTCACCGGCTACACCTTCTCAGTCTCCTTTGCAGGTTCATCCTCATCTCTCCAGCCTCTAAGTATCAGAGGACCCAGGGACCCCCTGAGTCCATTCTCCTTTGTATTTACATCCTTCTTGACCCTTTCTAGTCTCCTGGCTTTACATTTCCCCTGTAATCTGGCAACTTCCCTTGACCCCCAAACAATGATATTCCAATACCTATCAGACAACGATATCCCAGTCCTCCAAGTTGGATACCTGGTAGACATCTCAAACATGACATGTCTCCAAGTGTTTATCTCCTCCTTCAAACCTGCTCTCTTTTTAGCCTTTCACATCACTGCTGATGAAAATATGCTTCTAGTTGCTTAAACAAAAGCCTCGAGTCTTCCTTGATTCTTACTGATCCCTCACATCCAATCTGTGAGTAGATTTCTGTCAGCTTGAACTTCAACATCGACCCAGAACATGGCTACTTCTCACCACCCCCATTCTATCACCTGGCCCAGATCATTGTGCTTCTCTCTTGGACTGTAGAGGATTTTCCTAACCATTTCCTTTCTTCCACCCTTGCCACCTACTCCCAACCTCCACTGTTCTCAGAACAGCAGCCAGTTGATGCTATTAAAGCATAAATCAGATGATGTCACTTTGTTAAAAATATCTCTTAAGGTCTCCTTTGTTCAAAAACCTCTATATTTATCAAAATAGAGACCAAAATCCTTACATTGACTTATTCTGTCTTGACACCATCACTGACTGACACACCATATACATCTTCTTTATGTAATAGACATCATCTCTTTCCCTTCCATCAGAGAGCAGACATTTTGTTCTGCTTTACTTATTACGATTTTAATGTATCACCTACCTAAGCAACACTGGGAGATATTGGGTGCTCAAGAAGGATTTGCCTAATGTTGCAATGGAATGTCATTGAAGGCCAGTCCTTAGTGATGTGATTCTTGGTGTCTGTCACACTGGTGGTGGATGCTCTCCTGGGAGACAGTAAGGTGCAAGTTAATATGGGAAATAAATTAACAGCAGTATAACTGTTACTCTTGAGAGTCCCTTGGAAAGCAAGGAGATCAAACTAGTCAATCTTAGAGGAAATCAACCCTGAATACCCTTTGGAAAGACTGATGCTGAAGCTGAAACCAATATTTTGGCCACCTGATGTGAAGAACTGACTCACTGGAAAAGACCCTGATGCTGGGAAAGATTGAAGACAGAAGGAGAAGAGGGTGACAGAGGATGAGATGGTTGGATGGCATCACCAATTCAATGGACATGAACTTGGGCAAACTCCGGGAGATGCTGAGGGATAGGGAAGCCTGTTGTGCTGCAGTCCATGGGGTTGTGAAGGTTTGGACATGACTTAGTGACTGAACAACAACAAATGTTACAGCTGTTTGTTTGTGATACTGGTTTCCCAAATGGAAACTTCATTCTTAATGAAATCCTCTTTTCAAGTGACTCCTCTTTCTAAATTAATCAGAGCAAACAAACCAGGCCAGTGCCAATTTTTTTGTCGAATGTCAGTAGAAAATCACCCATCTTCTACTTTACAAGGAGTCAGCAATTGCCTGGGCACCCAAGGGACCAGTTAGGTGGTGGTGAGGACAGATATGGCCTATCCTTCACCAAGACTGCTGCTGGAGAATGGGCTAAATTCACCAAGCTTTGAGTGAAACTTTTCCCTCCAAAGAATCTGATTCTTCTTTATAGAGTTCTAGTATTAAGCACAGAGAAGGCAATGGCACCCCACTCCAGTACTCTTGCCTGGAAAATCCCATGGACGGAGGAGCCTGGTGGGCTGCCGTCTATGGCGTCGCACAGAGTTGGACACGACTGAAACGACTTAGCAGCAGTAGCAGCAGTATTAAGCAAGCTGCTTACTTGGTAGCTCAGCTGGTAAAGAATCTGCCTGCAATGCAGGAGACTTGGATTCGATTCCTGGGTCGGGATGATCCCCTGGAGGAGGCCATGGCAATCCGGAATCCCTATGGACAGAGGATCCTGGTGGGTTACAGTCCATGGGGCCTCAAAGAATCAAACACGGTTGAGCAACTAAGCACATCACAGCACAGTGTTAATCACAAGCAGAGATAAGTTTTGTTTAACACAGTAGATGTGATCCCAGCAAGCTGCAAATCAACATTCCACAAATTCAATTATGTGAAAGGATGTGTGCACACTCTTAAAAGGACCCTGATTAGGGGCCTAGTGGGTATAGGGAAGCCTGGGTCTCCCACTTCCAGGGGAACCTCCTCAATCTCTCTATAAGTACTATAGAGAGATTTTAATACTATTTAATAGGTTTTAATACTATCTAAATCATATGGTTGTTGAAATTATCTGAGATCATCAGTACATATGAAAGCGTTTTGTAGAGTATGAAGTGATGTCTAAATATTGGTCTATGACTAAGTAGTAAAACATTTCATAAGTCAAAATGCTCTCCCCATAATTGTCCTATGATTTATCTATCTTGTCAGTTTGGAGTGTTACCTACAAAGCTGGGTCAGATTCTTATTTTTTTTACATTTATGTTTTTTTTTTTAAATCACCATTTCTGTTGTGAAAACTAAAAGTTGCCTACTGCTACTGCTAAGTCACCTAGTCCATTCATTATTTGCTTGATGAGCCTATGCAAAAAAAAAAACAAAACAGATGTTTTAGGTCAGCATCTGATTAAATGGATGATTTTCTGAACTTTCCTAGGCCTTCACCAAATTGCTTAGGTTGGCCACTTTTATAGGTTGAATTGTGTGTCGCACCCCCTGCCCCCCACCACTGACCCAAAAAAAGATGTGTTGAAGTCCTAACTGTCAGTACCTGTAAGTGTGACTTTATTTGGAAACAGGGTCTTTGTAGATGAAATCAAGTTATTGTTAGGTGAACCCTAACCCAGTAACCAGGTCTTTTCCATAACTCAATGGTAAAGCATCTGCCAACAAAGTAGGAGATGAGGGTTCGATCTCTGGTCAGGAAGATCCCCGGGAGGAGGGAATGGCAGCCCACTCTAGTATTCTTGCCTGGAGAATTCCATGGACAGAGAACTCTGGTAAGTTACAGTCCAGGGGGTCGCAAAGAGTCAGACACAACTGAGTGACTAACATTTTCACTTTCACGTCATGTCAGCCCTAGCAAACTAAATACAGCTGCTTCTCTCACTGGCTCATTTGAGCTGGGCCCGGTCACTGTGATAGGCACATGGCTTATTGCTTAGGTTTGATAAATGATCTGCCAAGTCCACAAGACTGCTAAGAGACAATGAGGAGACCTTGAAATAAGAGGTCTGGAGTGAAGGTTTCATCCATTTATGTTCCCTAATGAGCAGGCTTAAAACCTCTGTCATATAAGTGCCTGTACTAATGAACTACTGGTATAAAAACACCCTTGTTGTCGATTTCTTTCTCCCATCACTCTCTTTCCACTTGTCCTTGTGAATGGTTAAAAAAAAAAAAAAAAAAGCAATATGATGTTTTAAAATTTGTTTTATAATATAAATTGTCAAACTTAGGGAAAGCTGCTTTGTTCTTTTTCAACGCTCTAGGGTAAGGTAGATGCATACTTTTTTCCCCCAAATGTCTTTGGGGGACATATAAATGTGTTGTTAGAAATTTTCTATTTTGACTGGTCTTCATGCTTTGATGCCATTCCAAGACTTATTTAGCTCTTTGAAATGCATGTATGTTCCTTTCTATAATATCATATATTATTAGAGTTTTATTAGTGAAAAAAATAAAGGGGAAAGCTGCATCGGGCTTACGTCAATCTGAAAGAGAAAAACTCAGGAAACTTAGTGACCCGCTGCTCCGCTGGCCCACGACCCTGGCTGCACTTCATAATTACCTGGAGCCCTTTCAAAATACTGTCACTTGATTTCTACCCTTATTGGCTCTGATTTAACTGATTTGAGGTGGGGCTCGGGCTTTGACACTGGTTTAAGAACCCCAGACAATTCTCACCTCTAGCCAGGATTCAGACTCAAGAACTGTTGCGATGATCTCATCTCACAGAAATGTTGAGATCAAGCCAGGTTCCTGACTTGCCCTGGATCAAAACATCCAGTGCCCAGCCACTGCATCCTCGGATCATCCTGCTCTCGCCTCTCCATCTGCATAGTTCTTGGCCATTCATCAATGTTTAGCTCAAGTGTTGATACCTCTCTTCCTCCTGGGGCCTTTTCTGACCCACTGACTCCTAACTTCACAGGCCAGGTCAGGCCTGTCCTCTGTCCCCTCACCTTTCACAATCACTGCCGTTGTCACACACTCTTTTTCTGTTAATTTTTAAAAATAACCTGGAGTACAGAATGAAGCAGGGCAAAGGCTAATAGGGTTCTGCCAAGAGAACGCACTGGTCATAGAAAACACCCTCTTCCAACAACACAAAAGAAGACTCTACACATGGACATCACCAGATGGTCAACATCAAAATCGGATTGATTATATTCTTTGCAGCCAAAGATGGAGAAGCTCTATACAGTCAGCAAAAACAAGACTAGGAGCTGATTGTGGCTTGGATCATAAACTCCTTATTGCCAAATTCAGACTGAAATTGAAGAAAGTGGAGAAAACCACTAGACCATTGAGGTATGACCTAAATCAAATCCCTTATAACTATACACTGGAACTGAGAAATAGATTTAAAGGACTAGATCTGATAGATAGAGTGCCTGATGAACTATGGATGCAGATTCGTGACACTGTACAGGAGACAGGGATCAAGATCATCCCCAAGAAAAAAAATGCAAAAAAGCAAAATGGTTGTCTGAAGAGGCCTTACAAATAGCTGTGAAAATACGGGAAGTGAAAAGCAAAGGAGAAAAGGAATGATATACCCATTTGAATGCAGAGTTCCAAAGAACAGCAAGGAGAGATAAGAAAGCCTTCCTCAGCGATCAATGCAAAGAAATAGAAAACAGTAGAATGGGAAAGACTAGAGATCTCTTCAAGAAAATTAGAGATACCAAGGGAATATTTCATGCAAAGATGGGCGCAATAAAGGACAGAAATGGTATGGACCTAACAGAAGAAGAAGATATTAAGAAGAGGTGGCAAGAGTATACAGAAGAACTGTACAAAAAAGATCTTTATGACTCAGATAATCACAATGGTGTGATCACTCACCTAGAGCCAGACATCCTGAAATGTGGAGTCAAGTGGGCCTTAGGAAGCATCACACGAACAAAGCTAGTCGAAGTGATGGAATTCCAGCTGAGCTATTTCAAATCCTGAAAGATATCACTGTGAAAGTGCTGCACTCAATATGCCAGCAAATATCAAAATGAATCCGCCACAGGTATACATGTGTTCCCCATCCTGAACCCTCCTCTAGTTTAAAAATAAAATAAAATTAAAAAAAAAATATGCCAGCAAATATGGAAAACTCAGCAGTGGACACAGGACTGGAAAAAGTCAGTTTTCATTCCAATCCCAAAGAAAGGCAATGTCAAAGAATGGTCAAACTACCACACAATCGCACTCATCTCACATGCTAGTAAAGTAATGCTTAAAATTCTCCAAGCCAGGCTTCAGCAATATGTGAACCGTGAACTTTCAGATGTTCAAGCTGGTTTTAGAAAAGGCAGAGGAACCAGAGATCCAATTGCCAACATCCGCTGGATCATGGAAAAAGCAAGAGAGTTCCAGAAAAACATCTATTTCTGCTTTGTTGACTATGCCAAAGCCTTTAACTGTGTGGATCACAATAAACTGTGGAAAATTCTTAAAGAGATGGGCATACCAGACCACCTGACCTACCTCTTGAGAAACCTGGATGCAGGTCAGGAAGCAACATGAAGCAACTGGACATGGAACAACAGACTGGTTCCAAATAGGAAAAGGAGTACGTCAAGACTGTATATTGTCACCCTGCTTATTTAACTTCTATGCAGAAACGCTGGGCTGGGGGAAGCACAAGCTGGAATCAAGATTGCCGGGAGAAATATCAATAACCTCGGATATGCAGATGACCCCACCCTTATGGCAGAAAGTGAAGAGGAACTGAAGAGCCTCTTGATGAAAGTGAGAGAGGAGAGTGAAAAAGTTGCCTTGAAGCTCAACATTCAGAAAACGAAGATCATGGCATCTGGTCCCATCACTTCATGGCAGATAAATGGGGAAACAGTGGAAACAGTGGCTGACTTAAAAACTCTGGACTCCAAAATCACTGCAGATGGTGATTGCAGCCATGAAATTAAAAGATGCTTGCTCCTTGGAAGAAAAGCTATGACCAACCTAGACAGCATATTAAAAAGCAGAGACATTACTTTGCCAACAAAGGTCCATCTAGTCAAGGCTATGGTTTTTCCAGTGGTCATGTATGGATGTGAGTGTTGGACTATAAAGAAAGCTGAGCACCGAAGAATTGATGCTTTTGAACTGTGGTATTGGAGAAGACTCTTGACAGTCCCTTGGACTGCAAGGAGATCCAACCAGTCCATCCTAAAGGAGATCAGTCCTGGGTGTTCACTGGAAGGACTGATGTTGACACTGAAACTCCAATACTTCGGCCACCTGATGCGAAGACCTGACTCATTTGAAAAGACTCTGATGCTGGGAGGGATTGGGGGCAGGAGAAGGGGACGACAGAGGATGAGATGGTTGGATGGCATCACTGACTCAATGCACATGAGTCTGGGTGAACTCCAGGAGTTGGTGATGGACAGGGAGGCCTGGCATGTTGCGGTTCCTGGGGTAGCAAAGAGTCAGACATGACTGAGTGACTGAACTGAACTGAACTGAAGTATAGTTGATTCATAATATTATAGTAGTTTCAGGTGTGCTACTGAGTGATTCAAAAAATTTTATAGACCGAACTCAGTTTTAAGTTATTACAAAATATTAGCTATATTATCTGTGTTGTACAATATTGATATATCCTTGCAGCTTATTTATTTTATACACAGTAGTTTATATCTATTAATCCTTTACCCTTCCCTTGAGCTTCCCCTTTTTGTCTCCCCATTGGTAACCAATAGTTGTTCTCTATATCTGTGTGTCTGTTCCCATTTTGTTTCATTCTTTGTTTTATTTTTAGATTCCACATTGAAGTGATAACATACAGTGTTTGTCTGTCTCTGACTTATTTCACTTAGCATAATACCTTCCAAGTCCATCTATGTTGTTGCAAATGGCAACATTTCATTATTTTTTGTACTGTCTGTATATATCACATCTTCTTTACTATTTGTCTGTTGGTGAGCACTTAGGTTGCTTCCATATCTTGGTATCTGTAAATAATGCTACTATGAACACCTCATGCAAAGAACTGACTCATTGGAAAAGACCCTGATGCTTGGAGGAATTGGGGGCAGGAGGAGAAGGGGACGACAGAGGATGAGATGGCTGGATGGCATCACTGACTCTATGGACACGAGTTTGAGTAAACCCTGGGAGCGGGTGATGGACGGGGAGGCCTGGCATGCTGTGATTCATGGGGTCACAAAGAGTCGGACATGACTGAGCAACTAAAATGAACATTGGGATGTATGTTTTCAAACTGATGTTTTGGGTTTCTTTGGATTTTTTTTTTTTTTTTTTTTTTTTTGTATACATACCTGGGATTGGAATTTCTGGGTCATATGGTGGTTTTAGTTTTAGGCTTTGAGAAACCTCCATACTGTTTTCCACAGTGGATGCACCAATTTTTATTCCCACCAACTGTGTATGATGGTTCCCTGTTTTCCACATACTTGTCAACATTTGTTATTTGTGATCTTTTTGACAACTATTCTGACAGGTGTGAGGTAATATCTCATTGTAGTTTTGATTTGCATTTCTCTGATGTTTAGTGATGTCAAACACCTCATGTGCCTGTTGGCATCTATGTGTCTTCTTTGGAAATTTTCTATTCAGGTCTTAAGTCCACTTTTAAAATTGGGGGTTTTTTATATTGTATTGTAAGAATTATTTATATGTATATTAGATATGAACCTCTTATTGGTCATATCATTTGCAAATATTTTCTCTGATTTATGTTGTCTTTTCATTTTGGCAATTGGTTTCCTTTGCTGTGAGAAAATTTTTAAGTTTAATTAGGCCCAATTTGTTTATTTTTCCCTTTGTTTATTTTGCCCTAGGAGACTTCCCTAGTGACTAAGATGGTAAAAAAAAAATCTGCCTGCAATGCAGGAGATTCAGGTTTGCTCTCTGGATCATGAAGATCCCCGGGAGAACAGAATGTTTACCCACGCCAGTGTTCTTGCTTGGAGAATTCCATGGACAGAGGAGCCTGGTGGGCTACAGTCAATAGGATTGCAAAGAGTCAGACACAACTGAGTGACTAACACTTTCACTTATGGTTCGTGTCAAAGAATATTCTGTTTTCTTCTAAGAAAAAGAAGAAAGACCTGGTTTCTGGTCTTACATTTAAGTCTGTAATTAATCTTGAGTTTATGTCTCTATGTGGTGTTAAAGAATGTTCTAATTTTGGGAATTGCCTGGCAGTCCAGTGGTTAGGACTCCTCACTTTCACTGCTGCATGCTTGAGTTTATTCTCTGTAGAGGAAATAAAGTCCTGCAAGCCATGCAGTGTGGGGGGAGAAAAGTTCTAATTCCATTCTTTTACATGTAACTCTCTAGTTTTTCCAGCACTACTTATTGAAAAGACTGTCTTTTCTCCATTGAATATTTTTGGCTCCTTTGTTATAAATTAACTGACCATACGTGCATGGGTCTATTTTTTGCCTCTCCATTCTGTTCCATTGACCTGTGTATCTTTTTGTGTGTGTGCCAGTTTTGATGACTGTAGCTTTGTAGTATAGTCTGGAGCCAGGGAGCATGATACTTCCGGCTCTGTTCTTTCTCAAGGTTGTTTTGGCTATTCAGAGTTTTAGTTCCACACAAATTTTAGAATTACTTGTTCTCAGTTCAGTTCAGTCGCTCAGTTGTGTCCAACTCTTTGCTACCCCATGAACCGCAGCACGCCAGGCCTCCCTGTCCATCACCAACTCCTAGAGTCTACCTAAACCCATGTCCATCGAGTCAGTGATGCCATCCAACCATCTCATCCTCTGTCGTCCCCTTCTCCTCCTGCCCTCAATCTTTCCCAGCATCAGGGTCTTTTCAAATGAGTCAGCTCTTTGCAGCAGGTGGCCAAAGTATTGGAGCTTCAGTGTCAACATCAGTCCTTCCAGTGAACACCCAGGACTGATCTCCTGTAGGATGGACTGGTTGGATCTCCTTGCAGTCCAAGGGACTGTCAAGAGTCTTCTCCAATACCACAGTTCAAAAGCATCAATTCTTCGGTGCTCAGCTTTCTTTATAGTCCAACACTCACATCCATACATGACCACTGGAAAAACCATAGCCTTGACTAGATGGACCTTTGTTGGCAAAGTAATGTCTCTGCTTTTTAATATGCTGTCTAGGTTGGTCATAGCTTTTCTTCCAAGGAGCAAGCATCTTTTAATTTCATGGCTGCAATCACCATCTGCAGTGATTTTGGAGTCCAGAGTTTTTAAGTCAGCCACTGTTTCCACTGTTTCCCCATTTATCTGCCATGAAGTGATGGGACCAGATGCCATGATCTTCGTTTTCTGAATGTTGAGCTTCAAGGCAACTTTTTCACTCTCCTCTCTCACTTTCATCAAGAGGCTCTTCAGTTCCTCTTCACTTTCTGCCATAAGGGTGGGGTCATCTGCATATCCGAGGTTATTGATATTTCTCCCGGCAATCTTGATTCCAGCTTGTGCTTCCCCCAGCCCAGCGTTTCTGCATAGAAGTTAAATAAGCAGGGTGACAGTATACAGTCTTGACGTACTCCTTTTCCTATTTGGAACCAGTCTGTTGTTCCATGTCCAGTTGCTTCCTGTTGCTTCCTGACCTGCATCCAGGCTTCTCAAGAGGCAAGTCAGGTGGTCTGGTATGCCCATCACTTTCAGAATTTTCCACAGTTTATTGTGATCCACACAGTCAAAGGCTTTGGCATATTCAATAAAGCAGAAATAGATGTTTTTCTGGAACTCTCTTGCTTTTTCCATATTTGTTGTAGTTCTGTGAAAATGCCATTAGTATTTTGGTAGTGATTGCATTAAGTCTTTAGACTGCTCTGGGCAGTATGGTCACTTTAGTAATATTAATTCTCCCAATCCATGAATATGGTATATCTTTCTATTTGTGTCATCTTCAATTTCTTTTGTTAATGTCTTATAGTTTTCTGAGTACAGGTCTTTCATCTCCTTAATTAGATTTATTCCTAGGTATTTTATCCTTACCACACATTTTTAATTATAGGACTTTCTTTCCACTAGAGCATAAGCTCTTTTGGGGAGACAGGAAACAGCCAAGTGGAACATCATAAGAATTTGTTCCAAAGTTCAACAAAGATGAACCCTGCAATAGTTGCAGCTAAGTAATTTGCATATAATTTTTATAGTCAAATTCATCTCTGATCTTCATTAACTTCTCTTGACCTCTTGCTTACACTTATTTGCTCATGTTTATTGGATTTTTTAATTAAAAAAGTAATCCACACTCATGCTTTGAAATTTGGAAAACATTAATAATTACAGAGATAAAATAAAATTCCCACTGAAACTTCACCTGAAGATTTGCTGGTAGTGTGATTCCTCAATTAATCTGGGCTTCCCTAATAGCTCAGATGGTAAAGAATCTGCCTGCAATGCAGGAGACACTGGCTGAGGAAGATGCCCTAGAGAAGGGAATGGCTACCCACTCCAGTATTCTTGCCTGGAGAATTCCAAGGACAGAGGAGCCTAGCAGGCTACAGTCCATGGGGTTGTAAAGAGTTGGACATGACTGAGCGACTAACCCACTTTCAATTAATCTAGCATTTATTGAGGGTCTATTGTATGCCATCTGGTATCAACACCTGGCTTCAAGTCAACCCTCCATCTCTGTGTCCTTTATTTGTAAAATGTGATTTGATTGTAAAATGTTCATTCTCACAACAATTCCATAAAGTGAGAGCCTGAGCTCTGCTGGTTACCATAAAACACAACATTAAGAATGAGTAAGCAGCGTCACAAACAGCTGCACAAGTTGTACAGTCAAGGGCTAAATCACCTCGGATGGATGGTCAAGCCCCATGACCCACTTAGCCATGGTACTGAAATACCACACTCATGCTGACCTTCCAAAATGCTCTGAAATGCTGCCAGTAAAACAGAACAAGAGGAGGAGTGCTGGACAGTGAGCTCTGCAGAGCAAGTCAAAGGCCATGCTTACTCATCTCAAGGCAAATGCTTTTTCTGAGTATAAAGCAGGAGGATGTGTTGATGGCCTGGCCACAGGAGGAGGAAGGCTCCCTAGGGGCACTGAGAGAATGTAATGGGGACTACTCCATGAACCAGAGAGCTTGTGGCAGATACATCCATGTCTGCTTGAGAAACATCCAGGCTGATTCCCGGGTGTCTTGGGGAAGTGAACAAAGCTGACAGGGCTTTCTTCTCAGCAGGAAAATGTTGACCATGTCCCATAGACCTTCAGAGTGAGAAACAAACTGGTCTCCCCTAAACTCAGAAAAAACGTTAGGAGGAAGAGTTAGAGGATGGTGGGAGGAAAAAAGCAACAAAAGACACCTGTAGGAAAGGCAGGATGGTGAGCTTTAATAACCAACATTGTAACTCTAGCAAACCTTGGCATTTCCAAAGCATTTTCATATGCTTTTCCCATTTGGTCCTCTCAACCACGCTGTGAAGTTGGAATCATCAACATTTTACTAATAAGGAAACTGATGCTCAGAGGGACCTGAGATCTGGCTCCTACATATCAAGGGCCACAGGCAGGACCTGATGATCTCCACATGCAGCCAAAGCTTCTGATAACACATCTGAGTTCCCATTGTAGGGGACAGCCTCAAAACTCTTGGTGGTAAGATGGTCTTGGGAAACATTGGGAAGAATGGTTAGGAAAAACTCCTAGAAAAACACACAGGACTCTAGCAGGCTGGTCCACCTTTGATCTTGCTGGGGATGGCTTCCTGATCCTTCAAGGTCTGGCCCCTGATCACTCTCCAGAGTCTTTACTTTCTATTATTCTTATTTCTGAAACTCCCAACTCCCTGAAGCTTAGCCATCTTGAACTGCTACTCTACTGTACTCATGGAGAAGATAATTCTTTCCCTGCTTAGTTCCTAACCAGCAGTTGCCTACTCCAGGAAGTGTGCCCTGATCCTCAGAGTGGGTACTCCTGCTCTGAGTTCCCATAGCTTCCTTCTTCATATTTCTTTCAAAGCAATGACCCACTGGCTATTAGCTGTCTTGGTAGTTCTTGACACCACTTCCCACAGAGATCCCCTGTTACTACTAGCCAAGTCTTCACCCTCTCTCACCTGGGTGACAGCTTCTTTTCTGCTTTTGTTGCCTTATAGTCTATCCTCCAAATGGCAGTCAGAAACAGCTTTTTATATCTAAATGAGAATATATCACTATTGCTTAAAACTCTCTATTCAGAAGCTGGCAAATTACAACTGGTTGGCTGAATGGCCCTGAACATGTTTTTGTAAAAAAAAAAAAAAAAAGTTTTACTGAAGCACAGCCATGCTCATTTATTATGTATTGTCAATGACTGCTTTTGCTGTGAAACAGCAGAGCTGAGGAGTTGCCACAGAGATCCTCAGATCTGCTAGGCTCCCAATATTTATCATGTAGCTCTGTACAGAAAAACTTTGCTGAAAAACTCCTGTTTTATCAGCATCCCATCTGTTTGGGTTATCTATTGTTACATAACAAACCACTCCAAAACATAGGATATTGAACAACAGCAATCATTAATTTTGCTCACGAATATACAATTAGCACATGGCTCATCGGAACAATGCTGCTGTGCTCCATGTGAGGTCAGCTGGGTGCCTGATTGGGGTGAAGGGTTCACTTTTAAAAAAAACTTATTGTTTCAAATATAGTTGATTTGCAATGTTGTGTTAATTTCTGCTGTACAGTAAAGTGATTCAGTTATATATAGGTAGATATATAAATATATATACACCTTCTTTTCATATTCTTTTCCATCATGGTTTATCCCAGTATACTGACTATAGTTCTCTATGCTATACAGTAGGGTCTTGCTGTTTCTCCATTCTATATATAACAGTTGCATTTGCTAACCCCCAAATCCCAATCTATCCTTCTCCCACTCTCCCTCCCTCCTTAGCAACCACAAGACTGTTCTCTATGTCTGTGACCCTGTTTCTGTTTTGTAGATAGGTTCATTTGTGTCGTATTTTAGATTCTACATAGAAGTGATATTATATGCTATTTGTCTTAATCTGACTTACTTCCTTAGCATGATAATCTCTAAGTCTATACATGTGCTGCAAAAGGCATTATTTCATTCTTTTGATGGCTGAATAGTACTCCACTGTATGCATGTACCACAACTTCTTTATCCATTCATCTGTTGATGGATATTTAGGTTGTAAATAGTGCTACAATAAACACTGGGGAGCATGTATATTTTCAAATTATGGTTTTCTCCAGATATATGCCCGCGAGTGGGATTGCTGGATTATATGGCAACTCTACTTTTAGCTTTTTAAAGGCCACTGTTGGTGGGTTCCCTTTTTTCCCACACCTTCTCTACCATTTATTTGTAGACTTTTTAATGATGGCCATTCTGATCAGTGGAAGGTGGTACTTCATTGTAGTTTTGATTACATTTCTCTAATAATTAGTGATGATGAACATTTTTTTCAGTGTGCCTGTTGGCTATCTGTATTCCATCTTTAGTGACATGTATTTTAGGTCTTCTGCCCATTTTTTGATTAGGTTGTTTGGTTTTCTGTTATTGAGTTGTATGAGCTGTTTGTATATTTTACAAAATAAGCCCTTTTTGGTCACAGTATTTGCAAATATTTTCTCCCAGTCTGTAGGTTGTTTTTCCTTTTGTTTACAGTTTCCTGTGCTGTACAAAAGCTTGTAAGTTTGGTTAGGTCGCATTTGTTTATTTTTGCTGTTATTTCCATTGTCTTGGGAGACTGACAACTGCTCACTGCTTGACTGGTCCACCTCTGTTTTCTGAGAGCTCAGCTTGAACTCTTATTCTAGAATTTCTGTTCCCCTTTGTGGATCTCTCCAAGGAGCTGTTTGGATTTCCTTGTAGCATGGGTTCCAAGATTAAGTTTCTAAGAGACAGGAAGTAGAAGCTGTCTTTTAAAAGCTGATACAGCATCATGTTTCCTGATTGCTATTGGTCAGGCAGCCACAGAGGAAGAGGAAGAGACACAGATCCCTGAATTCTTGATGGGATCATGCATGACACAAAATCTAGGCTCTCCATGAGTCAAGCATGGACCCCCACTTTGCTCTCATTTCTGCAAGCTCCCCTTATTTACTTTGCTCCAGCCACGCTGGCCTTCTTGGTGGCCCTCAAACATGCTGAACGGGTTGCTTTTTGCCTTTGTCCTGGCTCTTCCTTGTGCCTATTCCCACCGGTACCCTGTTGTCAGCTCCTTCCCATCTCTCAGCTTGACTGCCAACTCCCACTAGTGGCCCTCTTCCACCTTCTCATCCAATTCAGTTCTCACTCCAGTCACTCCCTCTTGAACACATCCCTTTCTCTTCTTAGCATGTGTCTACCTGAAATTCTCTTGTTTCTTGTTATGTGTTATTTATTTACTTACATGTTTACTGTCAGCTTCCGCGTCCCACAACAGAAGGTAGAGATCTTCAGGGGAAGGATAGATTAGGAACTTGGTATTAAAATATACACACTGCATGCGTGTTAAGTCACTTCAATTGTGTCCGACTCTATGCTACCCTATGGACTGTAGCTTCCCAGGCTCCTCTGTCCATGGGATTCTCCAGGCAAGAATACTGGAGTGGGTTGCCATGCCCTCCTCCAGGAGATCTCCCCACCCCAGGGGTCAAATCTGCATCTCATGTGGCTCCTACATTGCAGGCAGAATCTTTACTGATAAGCCAATAGGGAAGCCCAAAATATACACACTACTATATATAAAATAAACAAGGACCTACTGTATAGCTCAGGGAGCTATACTCAATATTTTATAATAACCCATAAGGGGAAAGAATCTGAAAAAGAATATATATGTATAACTGAATCACCTTACTGTATACCTGAAACTAACACAATATTGTAAATCAACGATACTTCATTTTTTTAAAAAAGAAGAAGAATGCAGGGACCTTCCATTATGGGCAGAAAGCCTGTTTATGTGTTGATATATCACCATCACCCAGTACAGACCTTGATCAAAGGAAGCATTCAATAAAAATATGTTGGCACAAGGACTAACTGTCCCCTTGACTACACTGCCTTTAAAGGCAGGTCTCACCAAGTGTGCTGCAGTCCCTGACACACCATGAGTGCTTATTAAGTAACTGCTGAAAGAATCTGATTTGAGTATCCTTAAATCAGAAATAGGAGAACCAGAGGTAGGTATCAATCCACCCCACCTGGCCCATTCCTTATAGATTAAGCTATAGCCTCAAGAGAGTCTCTCTGCTAGTTGGTTGGATTCTATAGCTGACAGCATGCACTCTCTCCACCCTAGGTCTCTCCCTTCTTACTTCTCCCTACATCTGTGTCTCAATCTCAAACGGCTCTGAGGCTGCCCTCAGGATGTAGGTGGTCCATAGTGTACTCCATGGTCCAATGCTCATAGACTCCAGGTACCACTGTTGGTCCTGAGGCTTTCCCAAGTGTTTGGATCTGCTACAGGGTGGTCCCAAGATGAACTTAGGACTTAGACCTCTGACTCACTGCAGAAATGGGACCCTTTAGGCTATAACGTGTGAGTCCCAGTGTTGAGCCATGAGAAGCTCTGTCCAACCAACATCTGTTGAGTGTATAAATGAGTGTAAGGATAATCCAGGTCCCCCATCTGATTCCCTATCCTGACTAGAGATTCTCTTTCCTGAAGCTAAAGAAGGAAGGTGCAGATCTGTGAGTCCTAGGGTCTGAGTCCCAGGCCAAGGGCTTCTCCACTCCTGCCTGGTCCCTCCTGCGTCTCTTCCTTTCCACCCTGAACCCATGACACATCTCTATACACACTTGCCCTTTGGACCGAGAACAGTGAGCTCTGATGCTGGGAACCTTGGGAAGGAAGGATACCCACATACACATATATTCTAGACAAAGAGGAGAAAATGGGCCAGAAGATGACTCTGGGCTCCTGCTCCTTAGGGAAAAAAAAAATTTCCTCATGAAGGCATAAAGTAGAAGGAACCTGGCAATTCTGTTTTAAATAAAACCCTTCTCCTACATTAAGGTATTTCAAATTGGAATCACATCCTCCTCCCCCTTGGCCCCATTGCTCTTTCTTCTGTGTTCAGTTGCAGTGGGGAAATGTGAATTTCACTGATTAAAAGCAGCCCATGATGGGCCTGCCACCAGCTAGTTCTGAAGAGACATGTCCAATTAAAACAGACAACATTTCAAAGACCCCAGTCAGGCATTTCATATCCTCAGCACTTTCTCCAACATATCAGTGTTACCTGTGGCAGTTCTTCCTTTTTTTAAAATTCTCCCCCCAGTGTGAAATTTAGGTCACTGACTACAGAATCCACAAAAGCAACCCTGGCTGCCTGTTTCCCTCCTCCCACTTCTTGAGTTGGATGTTTGGAAATACATCATTGGGCCCAAATATCGGCCCTGGCTGACTTCAGGGTTTGGGTGGGAACCCAGCCCAGGAATGCTGGGTGGCTGGTGGGCTCTGCTGCCCACAGGACCTGTGATGAGAAAAGGGCCCCAAAGTTGGTCGTGTGATCCAATAACAAAGTCAAGCCATGCTTCTGGCCCAGGGGGCTGGTGCGCTGTCTCACTGTGATACTAAACTCAGCCCCACATTGCAAGTCAACGGTGCGACCTCAGGAGAGCCACTGGCCCTCTCTGGGCCCATCTTTCGTTTATAAAAGGAGGTGAGCTGGCTGCACCTCTACACCATCCCTTGTTGCTTTTGTGCCAACTCCTCTGTGCTTCGACAGAGCCTTCTGGAGACAGGTGCCCTCTCAGCAGGGTAAAGAGCTCTCCTATTAATCAGCTGAGGGTGAGTCTATGTCCACTTGTTTCTTTGGATGCCTTTGTGAGAATGTCCAGGTCCCAGGGAGATGTGGAAATGGGGGTCTGGACAGAGGAGCCTCCCTCAGCCAAACGAGTGGAGGGGTTCAGCTTCCTTCCCATGCATGAGCCAGGGCGAGCACTGTGCTGCCAGAGAGATAGCACTATGTTCTCAAACATGGGAGTAAACTCCGGGCTTGGACAGTGGGCTGGCTGGAGCCAGTCCCAAAGGAAGAGGACCCAGAAAATGTCTCTCTGCTCTACTCCTGTCTCTAGCCAGCTTCTCTTGCATGAGAAGATCTCTGGCATTTGCCAGGTGAATGTGGGAAAACCTTTTCACGCCTCATTTTCCCATGGGAGAAAGCGGGGGAGTCTGATGTAGGAACTGTCCACTGGTTTTGTCTGACCCCGTCTGGCCCAGCACTCCAGCCCTGACAGGCCGCATGGGGACAGACTGGGGTGAGCTGCGGTCATTCATTCTCTGTTGGGTCACACTCACTTCAGGGACATATTGCTAGGAGAGATCTTAAGATGTTCTAGAGTCCAGTCTCTCCAACCTGCTGAGAGGTTGGAGGAACCTGAACCTGAACCAGGCTCGGACAGAGGAAGTGACTTGCCATGTTCATAGAGAGTTATTGACCCAGTTGGTGGGCCAGGGATTCCTGACTGCCTGGCTAATATACTCTCCGTCATCTTATGGCCTTCACGCTATCCTGGCTTCCTTCTTCTCTGTTTGAGAATTAGTTAAACTCGATACAAGGGGTGTTTATGGAGCACCTGCCTTGTCCCAGGCGCTGTTTGAGAGGTGAAAAAAATCACAGATTCTGATCATAAGACGTTCACTGTACACTAGGGAGGAAATTTCTATGGAGAAAGTGCAGGTGAGCATGATAACCCTAAGCTGAGCCCCAGGAGTACCTTCCTCAGTAACTACACTGGCTATGTTGAATTATAAGTGATGTCCACTCGACTCTAAGATCTTGGAACCCAAGGTGTTGGCTTATTAACTTTGTATCCTCAATGCCCAAGACAGTGTCTAATACATGTTAGGTGCTTAACAAAAAGATACATATATATACATATATACACACACACATATATTTAATAAATGAGTAGATGTTTTACTTAAACACAGTAATCTGAAAAGTTATTGAACATTCCTATGCTTCAGTCTCCTCATGTATGAAATAGGGACTAAATACTTTTTCCAACTCTGGTGGACTAGTTTGTATCAGAATAACTCTTGTTAAGAAAAGTATAAAAGCAGAACTATATATATTTGAATTATATTAAAAATATCTATTTATGAACATATGTGTATATACACATATACCATTACATAAATGCATATTTTTTAAATTACTTTGTATATATATAAAATATAGTTTTAAAGGGTATTGGCAGGAACAAGAAAAGTAGGACTCCAATGGTCTAAACCCCAAAGAGAAGGAAAAAGGGAAGTTAGCCCAACATTTGGAAGCAGTTTTCTCCCCAAGGTATTTGCTGGTTTCCAGCAGCAGCCAGGAGCCCAAGAACAGTAAAGAGTAGCAAAGGAGCTGAGAAACTGAGCAGGGGTTCAGTAGTCACTCGGGTTTGGAAAAGTTAAAAATCAAAATTGGCTGTCCCCAGGATAGAGACATATGGAAACAAAGATGAAAAACCCCAGAAAAAGAGATGAATTGGAACCATTAGACATCACAGACTGAGGCACAGGTTAGAATCAGCTTAATCTCAGAATCTATGAACCTGATCTGCTTCTATCTTGACTGCCTTCAGAAGCAGAAGTAAATCCTCTCTGGAGAAAAATAACATTTCCAGAACCTTGAGCTATCTCTACCATTTTCCATGCACAATTACTAGCATTCAATCCCAAATCATCAGACATACTAGGAATCAAGAGCAAAAAGGAGCAAAGTCAAGAGAAAGATTGACAAGAGAAATAGACCAAAGAGAGATCCAGCTACTGGAATATACATAAAATGGAATATACATAAAATCAAAAATACATAAAATGGGTATAACAATAATGCTTACTAAATAAGTTAATACATGTTTAATACTCAGAATATTGCCTGGTATAGTGAGCCTAAGATTAAGTGTATGTTGTATATAAAATAAATACTCTGGAGTCATGGGGGTTCTGATAGAAAATATCATTCGCTAAACAGACACTTATTGGATCAGGTAGGCACTGCACTAGATCCTGATTACAAACATGTGATGATCCCGGTTTAAGATGGTCATACCAGATGAAGAGGGAAATTGTAACCAAGCAGGACTCTGTGAGTCCTTTCCACAGATAGAGCCCTCCCCCTAGGTCTTCTGCTTTAGGTCCTCTCTGAAGTACCTAGATACTCAATAATAATAATATCTGATGCACATTTCCTGAATTGTTTTACAGATCCACCAAATGGAAAAAATTTACTACTTGATGACCATGAGCATTTAGTGCCCAGACTTACTGGCACCTAAGGACTGATCATGACATGACACTGCCCTGTTACCTCACCATCAACCAATCAAAGAATTGTGAATAAACTGATCACATATCCTAGGACTCCCCTCCCTCATCTTGCCTTTAAAACTGCTTCTCTGAAACCCATTAAGGAGGTTGGGTATTTTGATCACTAGCTGCCCTGGGCTCCTTGTTTGGCACCCTGCAATAAACGCTGCACTTTCCTTCACCACAGCATGGTTTCACTAGATGGGCTATACTGTGCATGGGTGAGCGGACCCAAGTTTGTTTTTTTGACAAAATTTCTCTGTATAGGAGGGTCATATAGGGTTGCTTTAAAGAAAAGAAAGAAAGGAACAATCATAGTGTATGGGGCCAATGGATCTAAGTAAACAAAATAAAGAAATAAACACTATGGCAGGCACTGCGGACAGGGCAGGGGTCAGCTGGAGTCTGATGCCTCCCTATAGCCCTTGGCATTGGTTTGGGTCATCTCCAATTCCTGAGGCATCTGTACCTGTCAACAGAATTCTCATTTTATACACCAGAGAGCAGAGACTCAGAGAGGTTAAGGGGTTTGCCCTGGCTGGCCAAAGCAGAGCTTGTGTTCAGACCAGAACATTTCCTAACTGCGACCTAGTATTCTTTTTCCCTTTCTATTATTCTACTATTTCAGAATATGGGACTTTGGGTTGAGATGAAGATATATAGTGTATAGTAAGACTCTCTCTTACTAAATTCCAGTTGAGCTATTTCAAACCCTAAAAGATGATGCTGTGAAAGTGCTGCACTCAACATGTCAGCAAATTTGGAAAACTCAACAGTGGCCACAGGACTGAAAAACGTCAGTTTTCATTCCAATACCAAAGAAAGGCAATGCCAAAGAATGTTCAAACTATGGCACAATTGCACGCATCTCACACGCTAGTAAAGTGATGCTCAAAATTCTCCAAGCCAGGCTTCAGCAATACGTGAACCATGAACTTCCAGATGTTCAAGCTGGCTTTAGAAAAGACAGAGGAACCAGAGATCAAATTGCCAACACCCGTTGGATCATCGAAAAAGCAAGAGAGTTCCAGAAAAACATCTACTTCTGCTTTATTGACTATGCCAAAGCCTTTGACTGTGTGGATCACAATAAACTGTGGAAAATTCTGAAAGAGATGGGCATACCAGACCACCTGACCTGCCTCTTGAGAAACCTATATGCAGGTCAGGAAGCAACTGTTAGAACTGGACATGGAACAGACTGCTTCCAAATAGGAAAAGAAGTATGTCAAGGCTGTATATTGTCACCCTGCTTATTTAACTTATATGCAGAGTACATCATGAGAAATGCTGGGCTGGAGAGAGAACAAGCTGGAATTGATTGCTGAGAGAAATATTAATAATCTCAGATATGCAGATGACACCACCCTTATGGCAGAAAGTGAAGAAGAACTGAAGAGCCTCTTGATGAAAGTGAAAGAGGAGAGTGAAAATGTTGGCTTAAAGATCAACATTCAGAAAATGAAGACCATGGCATCTGATCCCATCACTTCATGGCAGATAAATGGGAAAACAGTGGAAACAGTGGCTGACTTTATTTTTGGGGCTCCAAAATCACTGCAGATAGTGATTGCAGCCATGAAATTAAAAGATGCTTACTTCTTGGAAGCAAAGTTATGACCAACCTAGACAGCATATTAAAAAGCAGAGACATTACTTTGTCAACAAAAGTCTATCTAGTCAAGGCTATGGTTTTTCCAGTGGTCATGTATGGATGTGAGAGTTGAACTATAAAGAAAACTGAGTGCAGAAAAATTGATGCTTTTGAACTGTGGTGTTGGAGAAGACTCTTGAGAGTCCCTTGGACTGCAAGGAAATCCAACCAGTCCATCCTAAAGGAGATCAGTCCTGGGTTTTCACTGGAAGGACTGATGTTGAAGCTGAAACTCCAACACTTTGGCCAACTGATGTGAAGAGCTAACTCATGAAAAGACCTGATGCTGGGAAAGATTGAAGGCAGGAGGAGAAGGGAATGACAGAGGATGAGATGATTGGATGGCATCACCAACTCAATGGACATAGGTCTGGGTAGACTCCAGGAGTTGGTGATGGACAGGGAGGCCTGGCATGCTGCGGTTCATGGGGTCACAAAGAGTCAGACATGACTGAGCGACTGAACTGAACTGAACTGAAGACTCTCTCTAATAGTTTACTTCTTTATCCTCCCGACACTCCATGCTCAGCTTCTAACAGTCTGGAAACCCAGACTGCTTCTCAGCTGAGGGTCTGCAGCTGGGAGGAGCTGTATCAGAGCCCTTACCAGGCAGAAACTTCTCCAAGACAGGACTTGTGGCTGTGTTCCAGGAGGCTGGGTGTTAGAGTCCTTGACCTTCTGCAGCTCACTCCAGGTTCATCAAATGTCCCATAGTCAAATGGCTGTGGAAACCACAAAGCTGAACTTTGGAGCTTTCCCCACAGCTTGCTGCTTGGAGGAATGGTTAGATCATAACTGCACACTTAGGGACTTCTCTGGTGGTCCAGTGGTTAACAACATGAGTTCAATTCCTAGTCAGAGAACTAAGATCCCATACACCATGGAGCAACTAAGCCCACACATCGCAACTACAGAGCCTGCCTGCCACAGCTAGAGAATCTATGTGCTGCGATGAAAGAGTGTGCAAGACATAGCAAAGACCCCACATCTGCAACTAAGACACAATGTAGCTAAATCAACAAATTATTTTTTTAATAACTGAAGATTTATAATTCCTGAGGGCTGGAGGATCCCTTCTCTCCTGGCCTGTGTGACTTCTCCCATAGCTGTCTCCACTTGCTCTTGGCTTCTTGACCTAGGGGGAAAAAAGTAGAAGAGGTTTCTGTCCAGGAAACCGTATTAGAAGGGAGTAGAGGGGGTCACTCACCATAGTACGTGGCCCAACCTGGCAGGGTAAGAGCAACATGCCCAGAATCAGATCTGTGGGAAATGAAGTGTATTTTGAGGAGCTGCCTGCTGTATCTCTGAGATAATCTCTTCCACGGGGCTGATGCCAAGCCCTTCAGGTAGTGAAATGTCAAGCGTTCAAGCAGAGCTGGAAGAGGCCCTCCTGGGATGGCAGATGGGGATGGCTCCACAGTGGGCAGACAGAAAAGGAGAGTCACCCTGCCTCTATTTATGATGCTGCAGGAATATGAGACAGAGGAACATGAGAAAGGTCATATGGGGTCACACATGTGGCCACCTATTCCAGATTCTCTTTCTGACATTTGTTTCTAGGGACATGCTGGCCATGAAGCCTTCGCACCACTCAGCAATGCTTTTCTACACAGCCTGGAAGAGAGGAGGCTGTGAGAGGCCTCCAGGCTTCAAATCCTGGCCTCCAATATCACTGATGAACATAGATGCAAAAATCCTCAACAGAATTCTAGCAAACAGAATCCAACAACATATTAAAAAGATCATACATCATGACTAAGTGGACTTTATCCCAGGGATACAAGGATTCTTCAATATTTGCAAAATAATCAATGTGATATACCACAGTAACAAATTGAAAGATAAAAACCATATGATTATCTCAATAGACACAGAGAAAGCCTTTGACAAAATTCAACATCCATTTATGATAAAAACTCTCCAGAAAGCAGGCATAGAAGGAACATACCTCAACATAATAAAAGCCATATATGATAAACCCACAGCAAACATTATCCTCAATGGTGAAAAATTGAAAGCATTTCCCTTAATGTCAGGAACAAGACAAGGGTGCTCACTCTCACCACTACTAATCAACATAGTTTTGGAAGTTTTAGCCACAGCAGAGAAGAAAAAGAAATAAAAGCAATCCAGATTGGAAAAGAAGAAGTAAAACTGTTTGCAGATGACATGATCCTCTATACAGAAGACCCTAAAGACACCACCAGAAAATTACTAGAGCTAATTGATGAATATAGTAAAGTTGCAGGATATAAAATTAATACACAGAACTCTCTTACATTCCTAAACACTAACAATGAGAAAACAGAAAGAGAAATTAAGGAAACAATCCCATTCACCATTGCAATGAAAAGAATAAAATGCTTAGGAACAAATCTACCTAAAAAAAACAAAAACAAAAGACCTATATATAGAAAACTATAAAACACTGATGAAAGAAATCAAAGATGACACAAAGAGATGGAGAAATATACCATGTTCATGGATTGGAAGAATCAATATAGTGAAAATGAGTATTACTACCCAAAGCAATCTACAGACTCAATGCAATCCATATCAAGCTACCAATGGTATTTTTCACAGAACTAAAACAAATAATTTCACAATTTGTATGGAAATACAAAAAAATCTCGAAGAGCCAAAGCAATCTTGAGAAAGAAGAATGGAACTGGAGATATCAACCTGCCTGACTTCAGTCTCTACTACAAAGCCACAGTCATCAAGACAATATGGTACTGGCACAAAGACAGAAATACAGATCAATGGAACAAAATAGAAAGCCCAGAAATAAATCCACACACCTATGGACACCTTATCTTTGACAAAGGACACAAAAATATACAATGGAGAAAAGACAATCCCTTTAACAAGTGGTGCTGGGAAAGCTGCTCAACTATCTGTAAAAGATTGAAACTAGAACACTTTTTAACACCATACACAAAAATTAACTCAAAATGGATTAAAGATCTAAATATAACGCCAGAAACTCTAAAACTCCTAGGGGAAAACACTCTCTGACATAAGTCACAGAAAGTTCTTCTATGACCCACCTCCAAGAGTAATGGAAATAAAAGCAAAAATAAACAAATGGGACCTAATTAAACTTAAAAGCTTTTGCACAAAGAAGGAAACTATAAGCAAGGTGAAAATACAGCCTTCAGAATGGGAGAATATAATAGCAAACAAAGCAACTGACAGATAATTAATCTCCAAAATATACACACAACTCAACACCAGAAAAATAAGCGACCCAATCAAAAAATGGGCCAAAGAACTACACAGACATTTCTCCAAAGAAGACATACAGATGGCTGACAAACACATGAAAAGATGCTCAACATCACTCATTATCAGAGAAATGCAAATCAAAACCACAATGAGGTACCATCTCACACCAGTCAGAATGACTGCCATCAAAAATTCTACAAACAATAAATGCTGGAGAGAGTGCGGAGAAAAGGCAACCCTCTTACTCTGTTGGTGGGAATGAAAACTAATACAGCCACTATGGAGAACAGTGTGGAGATTCCTTTAAAAACCGGAAATAGAAGTGCTGTATGACCCACCAATCCCATTGCTGGGCAGACACACAGAGGAAACCAGAATTGAAAGAGACACGTGTACCCCAATGTTCATCGCAGCACTGTTTACAATAGCTAAAACATAGAAGCAACCTAGATGTCCATCAGCAGTAGAATGGATAAGAAAGTTGTCGTACATATACACAATAGAATATTATTCAACTATTAAAAAGAACATATTAGAATCAATTCTAATGAGGTGGATGAAACTGGAGCCTATAATACAGAGTGAAGTAAGTCAGAAAGAAAAACAGCAATACAGTATATAAATGCATACATATGGAATTTAGAAAGATGGTAATGATAACCCTATATGCAAGACAGCAAAAGAGACACAGATACAATGAACAGACTTTTGGACTCTGTGGGAGAAGGCAAGGGTGGGGTGATTTGAGGGAATAGCATTGAAACATGTATATTACCATTTGTGAAATAGCTGACCTGTCCAAGTTCGATGCATGAAACAGGTCACTCAAAGCCAGTGCACTGGGACAACCCAGAGGGATGGGATGGGGGGAGAGGTGGGAGAGGGGTTTGGGGTGGGGGACACAAGTATACCCGTGGCTGATTCATGTCGATGTATGGCAAAAACCACCACAATATTGTAAAGTAATTAGCCTCCAATACAAAATAATTAATTAATTTTGTAAAAAAGAATGAATTAGGGGAAAAAAAATCCCAGCCTCACTGCTGATCTGCTGTGTGACTTGAACCTTGACCTCTCTGAGTTTTACCTTCCCTCCTGTAAAATGAATACATGGAAACTTGCCTTGCCAAGCTCACAGGATTTTTCTGGGGGCAAAACCTCTATCTAAAAATCATTTGTTAGTGACTCCATGAAGGAGCTTGTGCCAGAATGTGAATCTGTGGTCACTAAACACACAATTCAGAGGACAGTTCGTGTATGGTCAGGCCACTCAAGATGGCTGCTCTCTTGTTCTCTGTACATCCTCTGCCAACCAGTGTCTGCTTCACCAACACCCTACTCACATGACTGACCTTCCTGCATTCTTGCCCCAGGCCATAGCTAGTAACTGTTCTTACAGGAGAAGTTGGTAGGTGCAGCCAAGAGCAACATAACATGGATTTCTCATTGCTTACAATGTTGCTGTCCCTGCTGTGGAAAAAGCACAGCTCCCAGGGTAAAAAATTAATTTTTATCTTTTTAAAAATTCTATCCTTGAGAAATTTTGACTGCCAAATACATATTTTATGGTTTATATTGTAGTAGTATGTATAAAACATTTAGAATTTTACTTGTGGAAATTGTATATAGAGACAAAAGCATTGAAATAGGTCTTTCCAAATTATTTGAATGAAGAACCAGATATGACTGTACCTGATATGCAATAAACCAACTAGAAAAAAGTGCATGTGCTTTAACTTCTCAAGTCAACTGTAGCTGAAATGCTGCTTATGGCCCCTCCCTCCAACTCCTCACACATATATAAATATCAGAATGAAGAATACATGTTTCCAAAAAAATTAAAAGGGGGCACTGAGGGGCCTGCCCCTCTGCTGGTTTCCCTGGTAGCCAATGAGCCAACATGAGGTCAACTCCCCTTATAACTGTCAGTCTCCACCCTCTGCCCCTGGAGTGAAGTCTGCTGCCATGTCCTGCCATCTGCTATAAATGGTGGGCTGTCACTCTAGGAGCTTGCTTCAGTCATGTACACTTCTCCATCTATTAAACCAGTGATGTCTCTGTCTCTGAATCCAGGCTCTTTCTTCAGCCTTGAACTGGGCAAGTACAGGATTTGCAGGCCTGTGGGATGCAGCCTAAACTTTTGTTTATCGTCAGACTTCCTCGTGAAAGGAAGCAGTGCTGGGGCGAGTTCCCTAGCTCTTTGAGTAGCACTGCTGTAAATATGATACCTATGGGGATCTTTTGTTTTAAATGCTCTTGTCCCAGCTACTGTATGCTCTCCCATGGCCCTCCCAGCCTAGCCACATACTAGGCTACACCCTGCTGAACACATACTCATTTTTCAAGATGGAGCTCAAGCATCCTCCAACTAAATTGCCAATCCCTTCCTCCTTGAGCTACTTTGTGGCAATTATGAATGCCATATCTGTAGTCCAGCTGGGCTGTGACATTCATGAGGTCACGTTCATCTCTGTTTCCAGAGACTGGCACAGAGGAGATGCCCAATGCACATTTGTCAAATAAAATAAACTTTAGAGATACGAGACATGATACAGTAGAATATTACTTAGTCATAAAAATGAATGAAATAATATCATTTGTGACAATATGGACAAACAGAGATTATCATGGTAAGTGAACTAAGTCAGACAGAGAAAAGCAAATATTATGTATCACTGCTATGTGGAATCTATGGTTTTTCCAGTGGTCATGTATGGATGTGAGAGTTGGACTATAAGGAAAGCTGAGTGCCAAAGAATTGATGCTTTTGAACTGTGGTGTTGGAGAAGACTCTTGAGAGTCCCTTGGACTGCAAGGAGATCCAACCAGTCCATCCTATAGGATATCAGTCCTGGGTGTTCATTGGTAGGACTGATGTTGAAGCTGAAAGTCCAATACTTTGGCCACCTGATGCAAAGAGCTGACTCATTTGAAAAGAACCTGATGCTGGGAAAGATTGAGGGCAGAGGGAAAAGGGGATGACAGTGGATGAGATGGTTGGATGGCATCACCAACACAATGGACATGAGTTTGGGTGGACTCCGGGAGTTGGTGATGGACAGGGAGGCCTGGCGTGCCTCGGTTCAAGGGGTCGCAAAGAGTCAGACACGACTGAGCAACTGAACTGAACTGAAAAAAATAATACAAATGAACTTATTTGCAAAACAGTAATAGTCTCACAGACATAAAAAACAAATTTGTGATTACCAGAGAGGATGGGGGGTAGAGGTAAATTAGATGTTTGGAATTAAGATATATACACTACTGTATATAAAGTAAACAACAAGGACCTACTGTATAGCATAGGGAACCATACCTAATATAGTTACTGAGTATGTAACTATTATATTGAGTATATTATATAAGTTATCTTTTAATAACTTATAATGAAAAAAATCTGAAAAAAAAATATATATAAGTTTAGCTGAATCACTTAGCTGTATACTTGAAACTAACACAACATAGCTGCTGCTGCTAAGTCGCTTCAGTCTTGTCTGACTCTGTGCAACCCCATAGACGGCAGCCCACCAGGCTCCTCCGTCCATGGGATTTTCCAGGCAAAAGTACTGGAGTGGGGTGCCATTGCCTTCTCTGACAACATTGCTAATTAACTATAAAAAAGTGAAAGAGTTAGTTTCTCAGTCGTGTCCAACTCTTTGCAACCCCATACACTGTAGCTCACCAGGCTCCTCTGTCCATGGAATTCTCCAGGCAAGAATACTGGAACAGATAGTCATTCCCTTCTCCTGACTTAGGGATCAAACCAGAGTCTCTTGCATTGCAGGCAGATTCTTTACTATCTGAGCCACTAGAGAACTACATCCCTGCCTATTTCATGGGTTCAATTCAATTCAGTCGCTCAGTCGTGTCTGACTCTTTGCAACCCCATGGACTGCAGCACACCAGGCTTCCCTGTTCATCACCAACTCCCGCTTACTCAGACTCATGTCCATTGAATCAGTGATGTCATACAACCATATCATCCTCTGTCTCTCCCTTCTCCTCCTGCCTTCAATATTTCTCAGCATCAGGGTCTTTTCCAATGATCGGTTCTTTGCCCAAGTATTGGAGTTTCAGCTTCAGCATCAGTCCTTCCAATGAATACTCAGTACTGATTTCCTTTAGGATTGACTGGTTGGATCTCCTTGCAGTCCAAGGGATTCTCAAGAGTCGTTTCCAACACCACAGTTCAAAAGCATCAATTCTTCAGCACTCAGCTTTATGGTTCAACTCTCACATCCATATATGACCACTGGAAAAACCATAGCTTTGACTAGATGGACCTTTGTTGGCAAAGTAATGGTCAAACTCCTTTGTAAAAATTTGTTTATATGTCTGCTTCTCTTCCTGGGCTGTGAGTTCCCTGAGGCACAGACCAAGTTTCATTCTTTTCATCTTTTACCAAGTGTGTTTATTTCTTGCATAAATGGATAATTATCTCTACTTTCACAAATGAAGACCTGGGTTCAGGAATACTGTGTTCTGCCTAGTGTTACAGGCAGAGCCTGGATGTGAGCCAGATCTTCTGACTCCAGCCCAGGGCTCGTTCTGAGGTTCAGCCAAACCCACAGGATGGCCCTGGGGACTATAATTAGAAAGCCAACTATCCTAGATCAACTTTCCTCCTCTGAGAAGAGGAGAAAAAGCAGAGACATTTCTTGGGTTGGTTCCATTAAATCTGTTAGAGAGATTGAGCAGTCCAGGTGTGGTGGTTGAGATGCACTTTTGCTTGGAGGCTGGGAAATAAATGAGGCAATGATTGAAATCGAAAGAGCCCGTAGAGTTTTGTTTATTCAGCACACATTTATTGGTCACCTACCATGTCCCAAGCATGGCGTGAGGCGTTGAGAATACAACTATGAACTAAACACAGTGCGAGCTCTCTGGAAACTATTTACCTAGTCTCCATATGTTGATGTCAGCTTGTGGAAGGTGGAGCCTCTGATCCCTGGACATTCACCATTGGTGCATCCAGCTCGTGATGTTGGGGGTTAATAATATGGACTAAATTGAAGTCTTGCTTTCTGAAGAATCCCTCAGGGTCTCATTTGCAGGTAAGGAAGAGGATTACTATTTAGATGGCAGGAGGGAGAGGTAAGGGTCACAGAAGGGCAACAAGGGTTGGGGGAGGGGAGGGAAGGCTGAGTCTGACTCTTTTGAGGCAGAGCTTGTCCTCCCACACTCTTCCTGACAGTCCTCATCCCATCTCTAGATTCTGCTCCAGCACTTGCTGGTCCCTCCTTTCTTTGGCCCACCTCCCTCCGTCTGCATTTTTCAGCATCCTGGCACTGGTCAAGCTCCTTTGTAAAAATTTGTTTATGTCTGCTTCTCTTCCTGGGCTGTGAGTTCCCTGAGGCACAGACCAAGTTTCATTCTTTTCATCTTTTTCCTAGTGTGTTTATTTCTTGCATAAATGGATAATTATCTCCACTTATACAAATGAAGACCCGGGTTCAGGAATACTGTGCTCTGCCTAGTGTCACAGGCAGAGCCCGGACGTGAGCCAGATCTTCTGACTCCAGCCCAGGGCTCATCCAGAGTTCCAGCCACACCCACAGGATGGCCCTGAGGACTATAATTAGAAAGCCAACTACCCCAGATCAACTTTCTTTTTCTGAGAAGTAGAAGCCAAGGCCTACCAGGGGAAGGTGACCTGTGCTGTGAAAGTTTCAAAATAATGGCCAAGGGGGGGCTTGAATCCAGTTCTCTGGTCTTCAGGTCAGTAAATCTGAAAGTCATCCTCGATGCCTCCCTCTGCTCACACAACATCTTATATTCTAAGAATTGCTGAATTCAGTGAATTCTGCCTCTTCATACTTCTCATTTCTCTCTCTCTTGCCATTGTCACTAAATCAGTTCAGGCCCTTTGGCAGCCTTCTAACTACTCATCCTCCCCCCAGTGACCCTACTACAGCCAGAGTGGTCTTTCTAGAATGCAAACCCAATCACGCCCCTGCCCTTGTTGAAAATGTTCCAAGGTTCACAGTGTCCTAGGAATACACCCAAGCCTTACCTTGGCGTCCTTTTCATCTGACTCCTCACCTCTCCAACTCTTTCTCACCCTTCAACATCCCGACACTCAGGAAGTCTCCTAGGCTATCTTCTCCCTGTCCAACTCCAGCCTTAAGACTTTTTCACTCTGCTCTGGAGTCCTGTGTTTCAGTTCTAAGCCCTGGGAACTGGGTCTTTCTCTGACCAGTCCCTTCGGGTTGGTGAACTGGTTACACATCTGCCTGGCTTTGCTTATTATTTCAGACTCACCCTGATGGCTCCGATAACCCCTGTGGGCTGGTCCAACAGCATCTTCATCCCTCCCTTCATCCCCCTGCCCTCACTCCATGAGCTGCTCCTGCCCCCAAGTTGCCAGTCTAGATCTGATCATTCCAGCTCCCTCTTATCTGAAAGGGCTATCAGAAGGAATGAATGAGTGGGTGAACAAATGAAAGAATGAATACATTTCCATACTTTCTCCCCTACTTTCTATTCATTGGAAAAGAGCCTGATATTGGGAAAGCTTGAGGGCAGGAGGAGAAGAGAGTGACAGAGGATGAGATGGTTGGATGGCATCACCAACTCCATGGACGTGAGTCTGAGCAAACTCTGGGAGATGGTGAGGGACAGGGAGGCCTGCGTGCTGCAGTCCACAGGGTTGCAAAGAGTCGGACAAGACTGAGTAACTGAACAACAACTTTCTGTTCAGGTTCCCAGGGCCCTCATCTTATGCTCTGGTCTTAGACGAGTCTCCCTAAGGTTTCTACCAGCCCAGGCCTAATCTCCCTGAAGTGGCCCATTCTCCAAAATAATCTCACCCTTCCTTGCTCTATGGGCTTCCCCCGTGGCTCAGCAGTAAAGAGTCGCCTGCTAATGCAGGAGGCGTGAGTTCAATCCCTGGGTCAAAAAGATACCCTGGAGGAGGGCATGGCAACCGACTCCAGTATTCTTGCCTGGAGAATCCCATGGACAGAGGAGTCTGTGAGGTCTCAGAGAGTCGGACACAACTGAGCATGAACACATAGGCATCCTTGCTTTAACTCCAAATCAGAATGTCCCTCCCCACTGGGGTGGCTGATACGGAGACTGGGTACAGGACTAAGCCTCAGGAGGCATAGAGTTTAGTCTCAGCCCTATCCCTTAGCTCCTGTGGCACTGTCCCTTCAAGGTTTCCCCTTGTAGAACCATGTGAGGCTCAGGAAGATCATAATTGTGGCAGATAGCCATTTGTGTAAAAGTTTAAGGTCCAGAGAAAAGCTGAAATTGTGGGCAGGGTTTCCTCTACCCCCATGCCCCAGGCCTGCCTGTCTTCCTGAATTGAAGCCCACCAACCCACTGCTTCTTTTCTGCCTTCCCCAAGCCCCATACCCACAGCGGCTTGGTAATGTAGCTCTCCCCATCAGAACTGGGGATAGGTCACATTCCTAGCAACGCCGCTCTTCCAGGCTTGCTTACACTAAAGCACTTGGCCATGCTTTATGGTATGCTATCCTCACAACGTCTTTCTGAGTCAGGCAGAGCAGGTGTTAATACCCCCATTTTATAACTAGGAATCCAAACTCAAAAATGTGGAAAAACTTGTTCACGAACATAGAACTAAGTGGCAGAACCGGGCTTCAACACCAGATTTCTTGAACCTAATGCTGTATTGCTGCCCTTGTAACAGGGTAACGCAATTGACTGGGGCCCCTTTAATCCTTCCTGTCCTTCCTGCCTCCATTCCATTTATTGGAATACTGGGAATATGAAGAGACTGGTTCTGTGTCAGGGGACTTAATCCAAGGTGATGAGAGCTGTCTTTAACAGAGATGCAGACCTCATAAAGAGCTCTGGGGGCCCAGGGCAGGGCGCTGGCACACCCACAGCTGTGCCTATAGACAGAAACATGCATCTTTTGAATGGACGTGTAAGCCTTATCTAAATAACCTTGCTTGGGGAGGCAGCAATCATATCATCATGTCTACAGGAAAACATGCTTCAATTTGCCTGCCATGCCCTAGACTCCATTCCAACTTAATGTGAAAAACTCCCAGGGTGAGAAAGACAGCAGGTCCCGTTTCCAGGCTTTTCTCTTGAGGCTGTTTTGAAGAGCAGCCAGTCAGCATGGCACTGGGGATGGCTGATGTTCCTCTTTGGGGTGAACTAGGGGGGCGATTAGAGCTGTGTCAATAGCTTTGGATGAAGACTCTGGCCCTCTAACCAGCAGGGGAGACTGGGTGAGCCTTGTGCAGACAGATTCGGGCTGGGCCGTCAGCTTCTCAAATGCACCCTGGGCACTAAAGGGGAACAGCTCAGAAGTCTTCCTTTTCCAAGGAATCACGCACCACACAGCCTTTGAGAAGCCACCTCACCCCACTCCTGTGGCTAGGGTACCCAGCCTTCAATGACACTGGGTTCTAAGGTCATCCTGTGAGAGCAGCGCTCACCCTGGAGCAGATGCTGATCAGCTTCATGTCATAGCTCTGTCCTGGTTTCCTCCACTGTAAAGCAAGGGCAGTGATAATACCCACCCTGCCCTGCAGCAAGGATGACAGGAGCTCATCCAAGTGTGTTTTGCAAATTCTAAACTGTGATTATGGAGATGATGGGGGTTCCCTGGTGGCTCAGATGGTAAAAAATCTGCCTGCAATGCAGGAGAGCAGGGTTCAATCCCTAGCTTGGGAAGAGCCCCTAGAGAAGGGAATATCTACCCACTCCAGTGTTCTTGCCTGGAAAATCCCATGGATAGAGGAGCCTGGTGGGCTACAGTCCATGGGGTCACAAAGAATTGGACATGACTGAGCGACTAACACTTTCACTTCACTTTCATGAGGATGATTATTGTTAATATCAAAATCATTATGGTCACTGCCTAGTTTGGGCCCAGAGACCCATGAATTCAGGTGAGGGCTGAAGACAATCTGGGGTCATGGGGATGTGCTGATTAAACTGTGCCAGCCTGCCATTGAAGGGCTAGAAAGAGAAGGGGCCGCTGTCTTTTCAGAGAGGGATTTCAAGAGCAGGGGTCCCCAACCTCTGGGCTGAGGACCGGTGCCTCCTGTCAGACCAGTGGCAGCATTAGATTAGAAATGAACTGCACAATAAGTGTAATGCACTTAAATCTTCCCCAAACCATCCCCTCCATCCCCCAGCTATGGAAAAATTGTCTTCCATGAAATCAGTCCCTGGGGCCAAAAAGCTTGGAGACTGCTGCAAATAGAGCATTTCCGGGTTCATTTTCTGGAGGAAGAGAGATGGGATGGAAGCTCCAATGTAATGAGTTCCCTACCCACCTCCACTCTGCTGAGCACTGTTCAGGGTCACTGTCCTGGGAACAGCGCCTGCACGCCCAGCTGACAACTAATTGGTTCTCATGGCATGTTTGGCTGCTCAGAAAAAGCACTAAATGGCAGGGCAGAGCTCCTGTTTCTGAGTCTCCCAGGATGGGACCCACAGAGGGAAGGAGACTGAAAACCAACCTCACGTCCCGGGATTTCCCAGGGCTCGGCCCACTTAACCACTAGGTCAGTTTTCATCTACACGATACCTAAGGCTCTCAATGTAAGAGGACCTGGAAATACCAATTAATTCTATCTCTTATGGAGCAGCTTTCTTGTTATTCAGTTGCTCAGTCATGTCTGACTCTTACAACCCCATGGACCGCAGCACGCCAGGCTTCCCTGTCCATCACCAACTCCCAGAGCTTGTCCAAACTCATGTCCATAGAGTTGGTGATGCCATCCAACCATCTCATCCTCTGTCGTTCCCTTCTCCTCCTACCTTCAATCTGTCCCAGCATCAAGGTCTTTTCAAAAGAGTCAGTTCTTCACATCAGGTGGCCAAAGTCTTGGAGTTTCAGCTTCAGCATCAGTCCTTCCAATGAATATTCAGGACTGATTTCCTTTAGGATGGACTGGTTGGATCTCCTTGCAGTCCAAGGGACTCTCAAGAGTCTTCTCAAGCACCATAATTCAAAGGCATCAATTCTTTGGCACTCAGCCTTCTTTATGGTCCATCTTTCACATCTGTACATGACTACTAGAAAAACCATAGCTAAATCCAAGTACAATGTCCTAAAAAGACTTAATGATAAGAGCTTAGGTTCAAAGGTAAGACACACTTGGACTCAAATTCTAGGTCATCCATTTACAATTTGGAGGATCTAGAGCAGTTTTTGTTTTGTTCGTTTTTTTTTAAATCTGCTAAATGGTAAAAGGGAATAGTACTAATCTCTGAGTTGTTGTTAAGAATGAATGGGATGATGGAGGTTTCTGACAAGTAGCCAATATTTAATATTTTTGTGGTTTTGGATTTCTTGATCTAAGATACTTTCACTGTAGAGGTGGATAAACAAAGCATTGACTAACATTATCTGTCATGAGAAAATTAGTCCAACTGCCCAAGTTAGAAACCTAGGTGTTATCCTTAACTCCTCTGTCATCTTCACTCACCAAGGCCAGTCAGCCAGGTCCAACTCCCAATTTTCTTTCATATCACAGCTGTTTTAGAGTTCCTACAAAGGCTGCCTGCCTTGCAGCCTCTGCTTATTTTCGTAAACAGCAGTCAGTGGGCAATAGCCACCTACTGTGAATTTACAGCCCAAATTACTTCTCCAAGGCAGTCCAAATGGGGAGTGGACTGATTTCAGGCTGCATTTCAGTTTTTGTAGCACTGAGTGTCTTTCATATTTGCCCTAATTTGGGGGACACAGCTTTCAAAATAACAAACGGAAAGCTGAGATTCCCAGGTCCCCTCTCCTTACCATGCTTAAGTGGCTGAAGTCTCACTTCTCAGCCTCTTATTTGATGCTTTTGGCTTGGCTGACCAGCATGACAGCATACAGTTTATGAACAGAGGGATGCTTTGAGGAGAAAAGCATCTCAGATTGTCAAATCACTTGGCTGCATTCCTTTCTCTCTTGATCCCTCTATTCCTGACTCCCCTGGTGGTCCTGAACTTCAATTTGTGCCCAAAGCTCTACTAAGCTTTGCTTTCTGCTTGGCTTCTCAGTCTCTCATCCTAAACTGACTATGAACTGACAAATCCTTTGAGGAGAAAAGCAGGATAGAATATCAGGCTCAATGAGAGTTTCCTCTTCACTCAGAGACTTTGGCCCCTCGAGTCCTGGCTTCCATGGAAACATTCTAATGCCTTCAGCCCCTTTCAAAGCCTAGCCCTTCTGCTGTGTGTTTGCTTGCTTGTTTGTTTGTCGATGGGAGGTTTGGTTTCTTGCAAATCAGGCTGATACAGCTGACACCACTGAAAGTAAAGCCAGTTGTTCCCTGCCCACCTTTAAAAAAAAATTCCACTAAAAGGTAGTTTCCACCTAAAGACAAATTCTGAATAGGTTTTAAGATGATGAAAAATTTGAATTATTATATGGTAACAGCTCATTATAAAGTGAATCAAATTCTATGAACTTGGGGTTCAAGAGAGAGAACAACCATTTAAATATTGTGGACAATTCCACTTAATAGACAATTCTATATAATAAATGTGCTCCAGAAGGAATGGGAGATATGAATCTCAGGCTGCCTCTGTCCACTTCAGTTTCAGATAGATACTTGCCATCCTGAATGTGATTCTAGATAAAAAAGATAGTACAATGCTTGTCTGTCTAAAAGTCAGCTACCTCAACTGAAGAAATGGGAGTTTACTTCTGTATAGGATGCAGCTGTTGGGTTGGACTTACTGAAAAATAGCACTTCAGTCTTCAAAATTGATAGCTTTATAAGAGATTTCCTATGCTATTTTGAATTCTATTTTAGAATTCTATTCTAAAATAGAGTTTCACCTAGAATTGTATTCTAGGTGAAATCTAGCAATTTTCACCTTGTATGCTAACTCTCAACATCTCATTCTGTGTCATATTTAACACAACCCATGGGTCAAGCTGGATTTAGAAAAGGCAGAGGAACCAGAGATCAAATTGCCAACATTCGTTGGATCATCAAAAAAGCAAGAGAGTTCCAGAAAAACATCTACTTCTGCTTTATTGACTACACCAAAGCTTTTGCCTGTGTGGATCACAACAAACTGTGGAAAATGCTTCAAGAGATGAGAATATCAGACCACCTTACCTGCCTCCTGAGAAATATGTGTGGAGGTCAAGAAGCAACAGTTAGAACCAGACATGGAACAACAGACTTGTTCCAAATCAGGAAAGGAGTATGTCAAGGCTGTATATTGTCACCCTCCTTATTTAACTTATTTGCAGAGTACATCATAAGAAACGCTGGGTTGGATGAAGCACAGGTTGGAATCAAGATTGCTGGGAGAAATATCAATAACCTCAGATATGCAGATGACACCACCCTTATGGCAGAAAGTGAAGAGGAACAAAAGAGCCTCTTGATAAGGGTGAAAGAGGAGAGTGAAAAAGTTGGCTTAAAACTTAACATTCAGAAAACTAAGATCATGGCATCTGGTCCCATCACTTCATGGCAAATAGATGGGTAAACAATGGAAACAGTGACAGACTTTATTTTTAGGAGTTTCAAAATCACTGCAGATGGTGACTGCAGCCATTAAATTAAAAGACTTTTGCTCCTTAGAACAAAAGCTATGACCAAGCTTGACAGCATATTAAAAAGCAGAGACATTACTTTGCCAACAAAGGTCCCTTTAGTCAAAGCTATGGTTTTTCCAGTGATCATGTATGGATGTGAGAGTTGGATTATAAAGAAAGCTGAGCACCGAAGAATTGATGCTTTTGAACTGTGGTGTTGGAGAAGACTCTTGAGAGTCTCTTGGACTGCAAGGAGATCCAAACTGTCAATTCTAAAGGAAGTTAGTCCTGAATATTCATTGGAAGGACTGATGTTGAAGTTGAAACTCCAATACTTTGGCCACCTGATGTGAAGAACTGACTCATTTGAAAAGACCCTGATGTTGGGAAAGATTGAAGGTGGGAAGAGAAGGAGATGACAGAGGATGAGATGGTTGGATGGCACCATCGACTTGATGGGCATGAATTTGAGTAAGCTCCAGGAGTTGGTGATGGACAGGGAAGCCCGGCATGCTGCAGACCATGTGGTCACAAAAAGTCAGACATGACTGAGTGACTGAACTAAACTGAACTGACTGATGGGGCATCCATTTTTCTGCTCTAATTACCTCACAGAACCAATGCTTTATGGGGAAGGTCATCACGCACTTCTAGAAGTGTGGAAGGTGGGAGCCACACTCAGGAATAAGAAAAAATCCAGAGGCATTTTCTGCTTTCATGGAAGTCAGGAGCTGAAAAAGAGCAATGGAAAGATACCATAATCTTTATCAGTTCTCCACATTTTAAAAAATACCTGCAGAATGTTTTCTTCAAGTGAGTAAAAATGGAAAGGGCTTCTTTGGATGAACAGAGAGCCTCAAGGATTGGGAAGTGGCAGCTCTGAAGGGCACAGGCAGCACGCTGAGTGTCTAGGACCCACCACGAAGGGGAGGGAGGGAAGTCTCAGCAGGAAGCCTGGGCTTCTTCAAGTTTTACCTTTTTAAGATTTGTGGACATTTTTTATAATTCTATAAGAATTTACTTTAAAATGCGGTAAGATCTTTCCGATGGGAGCAAGACCATTATGCATGATGTAAGAAATCTTCTTTTTCTGAGGAGATGAGAGAAGAAAGAGCGAGAAGGGGTGGAGTTGGGAGGAGATGGGGTATAAGGGAGATGGAAAACGAAGCAGAAAGAAAGAGAGAGGCTGGGACCAGGTAGGTCGAAGATTCTGTGCTACTCCATGCTGGGGATGCTTCAGGAGGATTTTGTGCTAAGTTACTTCAGTCATGTCCAACTCTGTGTGACCTTGTGGACTGTAGACCACCAGGCTCCTCTGTCCATGGGATTCTCCAGGCAAGAATGCTGGAGTGGGTTGCCATGCCCTTCTCCGGGGGATCTTTGCAAACCAGGGATCAGACCTGCGTCTCTTACGTCCCCTGCATTTATAGGTTCTTTACCACTAATGCCACCTGGGAAGCCCCAAGCAGGACTTTAGCATCATGTTTTATAAAGCTCCCTTTAAAGTCTTTGTATTAGTTTGCTAGTGCTGAGACAGGAAGGAAGCAGGGCACAATCTTTAGAAGAATGGCAGCCGAGCTTCCCTGATGGTCCAGTGGTTGAGAATCCACCTGCCAATGCAGGGGACACTGGTTTGATCCCTGGTCCATAGATTCCACATACTTCAGGCCAACTAAGTCTATGAGCCACAACTACTGAGCCTGCACGCTACAGCCCATGCTGCGTAACAAGAGAAGCCACGGCAATGAGAAGCCTGCGCACCGCAACCGGAGTAGTTCTCACCTGGCGCAACTAGAAAAAGACTGCGTGCAGCAGCGGAGACCCAGCACAGACAAAAATAATAAATGACACACCCACCAGGGCCATAACAGTTCCAAAGCCTCCCATAAAAGGTCTCAAAGCGGGTGGTGGCCCAATTCCTGGAAGTCCCCACCCCTTCCCCAGAATAGCTGGGATACGCCTCCCAATCATTAGCCTATGAAATTACTCAACCTTACAGAAACTGACAATCCCGTATGCTAATATCTTTCTTGCCTTCCAAGATGGCCCACACTCTGTCCATGGAGTGTGTTTCCTCCGTAAATAAACTTTCCTTCGCTTCACTATGGCTTGTTCTTGAATTCTTTCCTGCCCTAAGTCAAGGACCCACACTTAGTGGCCATCCCAGGGACTCACCTGAGACCTAGGACATGACCAGCCTCTCATGCCGCGTTCTCTTTCCTGCAACAGGGCTGCCATAACGAAGTACCACAAGCTGGGTGGCTTAAACAGAAATATATTGTGTCACAGTTCTGGAAGCTAGATGTTTGAGACCAAGGTGTCGGCCGGATTGGTTCCTTCAGGAAGACTGTTCCACGCCTTTCCCCTAGCTTCTGGTGAAATCTTTGGTATTCCTTACCTTACAGAAGCATCACCCTGATCTCTGCCTTCTGTCTTCACAAGGTATTCTTCCTGTGTATAGACCTACCTCCAAATGTGTCCTTTTTATCAGGATACCAGTCAGATCAGGGCCCCTCTTAAGGACTTCATTTTAACTTGATGACCTCTGTAAAGAATTTACCTCCAGAGAATTCCCTGGTGGTCTAGTGGTTAAGAATCCGCCTTGCAATGCAGGAGACATGAATTTGATCCCTGGTTGGGGATACGAAGATCCCACAAGCCATGGGGCAATTAAGCCTGTGCATTAACCACTGAGCCTGCATGCTCTGAAGCCAGCGTGCCACAGCTAGGGAGACCATGTGCCGCAATGAAAGATCCCCTGTTACACGATGAATTACTGCGTAACTCAACTAAGATCTGACACAGTCAAATAAATAAAATAAAATTTAAAAAAACAAACCAAAAAAGCTTACCTTCAGAAGAGATCTCATAATGAGGTACGGGGGTTAGGACCTCAGTATATCTTTTTGGGGGAACACAATTCAATGTAAAGCAGCCTTCCTCTCACTCCTCACCAAATCACCAGGGCTCATAGGAACTGAATTTTAATTTAGCAGAACCCCCATGGATAAAACAATGTACAGTCAGAGACAGCACAGGAGCTATAAGCAGGAGGTCAGAGGGCAAAGGGGTCACAGATTAAGAGAAAACTTGAAGAAGTCTTTGCCTGTCTACAGGTCACCACACCAGGTTATTAGAGACAACTTTTCAGAAAATTTCATTGACAGCACAGGTCAATGTTTTATTACAGTCTCGTGGCAAATGAAAAGGCCTCCAGCCAACCAATTCATGCCTGTCTTCATGTTCCCGGAGCTGGGAGTTCTCCTCTTATAAAGTTCAGACTCCTTCTTGAGGCTCTGTGTCCTCCTTCTCTCTCTCATCTGACCTCAGTCTGCCTCTTCTTGGCTCACTGTCCCCCATCCACACAGGCTCCCTTGCTGCTTTGCGGGCTGTCAAGCTCTCTGCTATTTGGGGGGGTTTGCACAGGGTCTTCCTTCCACCTAGAGTGTTCTGCAGGGCCACCTTTGCCCAAAATTGAGAGCTGGGTCCCAAGACTCTTCCTTAGAGGCTTCCCTTGACTGTTGTTTAGTTTTTGTAACCCCATGGACTATAGCACACCAAGCTTCTCTGTCTTTCACTATCTCCTGGGGTTTGCTCAAATCCATGTCCATTGAGTCAATGATGCTATCTGATTATAGCATCCTCTGTTGCCCCCTTCTCCTTTTGCCTTCAGTCTTTCCCAGCATCAGGGTCTTGGATTTCCAGTGAGTGGGCTCTTCACATCAGGTGGCCAACGTATTGGAGCTTCAGCTTCAGCATCAATCCTTCTGATGAATATTCAAGGTTGATTTCCTTTAGGATTGATCTCCTTGAAGTTCAAGAAGCTTTCCTTATCCCTCTCCAAATGACCCTCCATCCTTCTCCCTGTTCACTATTTTCACAGCACTCAGCATCATCTGCCCTTGTCTTGCTCTGTGCTCTCATCTGCCTTTCCTTCCAGATCATTAGATGCATCTGCACAAGAAATGGGTCTATTTACCACATATCCAACTGTCTGGGTCACGCAATAGATGCTCAATACACTGCTGGTGAATGTTCAATAAATATATGGAGTAACTGTGGCTCAGAGCAGTTGAGTAATTTGCATAACATCATACAGCATTAAGTGATGGAATGAGGAAAGTAGTTTGACTCACTCTAAAGACTGCTCTTTTCACTAATCTTCTCTATCTTCTTTTTGTTAGTCCTGGGGGACCTCAGCACTTCTTTGCTATTTGTCTATGGGCCTAATCCTGTAACAGTTAATTTCTCCTTCCATTTTCCCCTTGATTCAGAGGCTACAAATTCCTTCTGATGCTGTGGATCCCCTAGACCATCCTTTGCCACCCAATTTGCTCCAAGCCGGTTGTCCTTCCTTCCAAAGCACAAGACGCTCACTGGGCATTCCCAAAGTGTCTCTCTTTCTCCACCTTAGAAGCCCTTCACTCTACGCTCATGCAGCAGATAGTCATTAAAAGCTTCCTCTGGGCCAGGCCTGTTCTAGGAGCTGCCAAGTCCTCCTTAGTTTTCTCAATCAGGGCTTTCTGTCACCATACCGCTTCATCCTATTTCCTTCTCAGTTTCTCCAAAACACAAATGAATCAATAACAGTTTCTATCTTTTCTCTTAATTAGCCTCTTTTCTGAAGGCTCTCAGGTCTGGCGGCCCTGTGCCTGCCTGCCTGATCTTGTCCCTGGGGAGGCAGAAAAGAATCCATCCCAGTTTAGAACAAGCATTAGCATATCAAAAACTCAGGTTGACATTGTGGCTACTCCCACTCAGCACAGCCCCTGAGGCTCAAATCCAAACAGATTTTGAGGCAAATGATTTCTTGAATTATGTTTCCATATAAGGAACCCGGTAGGATGCAGACACAAACCCTGTGGCAACACCTGCACAACTTTCCTCTGTAAACTCCAACCCAGATGCTAAAGAGGGGTGGGTACTAAGGTTGGACTTGCCTGGCCTTGCTTTTTCTCAGATGTTAGCCCAGGACAAATGTAAAATTAGCCCCACCCCCTCCCAGTGCTAAATTCAGCTGGAGCAAGGTGGGGCCAGTTACTTTTAGAAACTATCACTTTGGGGCTTAGAGCTGAGCAACAGAAACAGGTGTTGGAAACTGGGCTGCCTGTAACTTGCAAGGCAGGAAAGAAGAGCCATATCAAATTCAGGAGCCAGGATCAGAACGCCAGATCCAAGGACCAGGGCTGCAAATCCAGAGTGATGCAGTGGTCATGGTCAAATCAAGGAGAAACAGCACAAAACCAAACCAGAGCTGCCCATACCTCTTATTGCAATGCTAAGGTAGGGTGAGGATGGGAAATACAGGGAAAGAAGGAAGTCGATGTTTACTAGATAAAGAGTGTGCTGGATGCTTTATATATGGGGTCTTGTGGAGGTGGTTTTGTGGGGTCTCTGGAGATTTCCCAGGTGGCACAGTGTTAAAGGGTCCACTCCTGTCAATGCAGGAGATGCAAGAGATGCAGATTTGATCCCTAGGTAGGGAATATCCACTAGAGTAGGAAACAGCAACTCACATCAGTATTCTTGCCTGGAAAATTCCATGAACAGAGGAACCTATTGGGCTGCAGTCCATGGGGTCAAAAAGAGTCAGACATGATTGAGCACACAACACACACACACACACACACACACACACGTGGAATCTTATTGCTGGGAACTATTGCTTTGCCTCTTTACCATTGACTGAATGGAATGTCAGAGCTGTTGAGGAAGTTAGCCAATATCACACAGACAATACACAGCCAAGCAGGGATTCAAACCCTAGCCTGTTTAACATAAGGCCTGGCTGCCTCTAGGAGTAGCAGGAAGGGAAATTTCAAATCCACCCACAGCCCATGAGAATGGATCACTAAGTTGCCTCATCAGTATTTCTCACCTTGGATCATGTACTAATTTCCTAGGGAGCCCTGACAAAAGTACCAATGCCTGGGCACCATCACCCAGTACTTCTGTGTAATTGCTTAAGCAGACGTATTTTACAATCTCCTGGGTGAGTTTCTTATGCTACCTGGGTCCTATGGTTGATTGCTGATCAATTCCCCCATTTATGTCTGACTTAACTGGATTCCTCTCCAGACCAGCTAGCTACTTGGTCGGTAATGGCCATTTTCCATAGAAGATTGTCTGCTTGAGGATTGATCATTTCTTAAGTCAGGTAAATAATTAAAATACATTCCCATAAAGAGAGGATAGAGGCTATGAACCTAAAAAGGATTCCATAAAGCAGAAAATTTCAAAAATGGGAGGAGGGGAGAACAAGATGGTAGAGGAGTAGGTGGACATGGAGTATGTCTCTCTCTGCAGATACATCAGGAATACACCTTCAGACACGGTAATGCATGCAGAACAGCCACTGAGAGTGGAGAGGAGTACCTGAACAGGGGAAAAGAATATTTAGAACCACGCAAAACTCAGTAGGATGAAAGAACTAGGGGGGGAAACAGGACTATTAGTAGAACTGGACCTGCCCTTGGCTGGTGGGGGAACTGAAGCAGGGGTCCAATCCCCACATTGAGACAACTGTTTGAATCAAAAGAGAAAGATTTAAGGCTGAGAGTGAAACAGCTCATTTGTGGCAGCCTAAATGGAATGAGAATCAGACAGTCCTTGCCACAGCCATGCATACCCTGGACAGGGACACAGGTCTCCTGCACAGCAGGAAGGCACAGCAGCTGGGAGCTGGAGTGTAGGGATTGTGGAGCAATCCCAGGGCAAGGGCTGCTGTTGACTGTGGAGAGATGGATTGAGGGGATGTGAGGGAGGAGACTGTGGTGGGAAATGCCTGTGGAGGAAAGCCAGGCAGCCATGGAAGCAAGGCGATACTGCTGAGTCACGCATAGCGGGTGCGGCCATCACCATAGCCTCTCTCTTCCCACGCGCCAGGGTGCATCAGCAGCTGAACAACAGACAGGCTGGCCCATCAAACCCACTGACCTACAGAGTAGGACCCCACCCAGGGTGTGCTGTTCTTTTCCCCTTGCAGTTAATCCTTAATGTATATAAATCTTGTTCATTTACTTCTATTTAATTTTGCATACATATTCTTTTTTTCTTTTCATTCTTTCCTTTCCTCTCAAAATGTTTGTTAGTTTTGTTTCCATTGCTTTATTCCCCACTTGGCACCTTGTTTTAGTTTTGTTTTCCAGTTTGTGCTTTAGTTAGTTTTGTTCTTAACTGGTAAATATAATTTTTTATTTCCTTTGTTCACCAGGTTACTCTACTGTACTGTATTTTTGTTGGACTGCCTTGACTTTGCTTCTGGGTGTATATGTATACGTGTATATTCCATTATTTTAATTATTATTTGCCTGATTTTGTAACTGCCATTTGTCTGGAGTTCATCTTTGGTTTCTCGTTTCTGGGTATTTGTTTTAATCTCACTTAATGCCATAACAAACCAAATCTTCATTCCTGACCAGAGATCAAGCCCTGAGCCTTTGGAGTGGGAGCACTGACTCCAAGACCCTAGACTCAGTTCAGTTCAGTTCAGTTCAGTCGCTCAGTCGTGTCCGACTCTGCGACCCCATGAATCGCAGCACGCCAGGCCTCCCTGTCCATCACCAACTCCCGGAGTTCACTCAGACTCACGTCCATCGAGTCAGTGATGCCATCCAGCCATCTCATCCTCTGTCGTCCCCTTCTCCCCCTGCCCCCAATCCCTCCCAGCATCAGAGTCTTTTCCAATGAGTCAACTCTTCGCATGAGGTGGCCAAAGTACTGGAGTTTCAGCTTTAGCATCATTCCTTCCAAAGAAATCCCAGGGCTGATCTCCTTCAGAATGGACTGGTTGGATCTCCTTGCAGTCCAAGGGACTTCAAGAGTCTTCTCCAACACCACAGTTCAAAAGCATCAATTCTTCGGCACTCAGCCTTCTTCACAGTCCAACTCTCACATCCATACATGACCATTGGACTACCAGAGAACTAATCCTAGGGAGTATCAAACAGTGAGAACTCACAGCAAGGAAACCACTTGAATACAAGACCTGGCATCATCCAACCACCAGTAGCACCCTGAGCAGGACGCCTCATCTAAACAACAAACAAAACAAAAATACAAACCAAATAATCAGCCGACAGGATTACTACCTCACTCAGCCTTGCCTATCAGAGGAAAAACAAACAAACAAAAACTCAGCACAAATTCACCCAATAGGAAGCTTGCACAAACCTTAAGAGGGCAGACCTGGATCAACCTTAAGAGGGCAGAAATGAAAAGGAAGAAAGAATTCAGACTTGAAGCCTGGGAAAAGGAGATCTTGAACACAGTAAGTTTAAAAAAAATAATGAAAAGGCAGAGAAATACTACACAAATAAAGGAACAAACTAGAAACACAGAAGTCCAAATAAATGAAGAGGAACTAGGCAAATTACCTGAAAAAATATTCAGAATAATGGTAGTAAAGGTGATCAAAAACCTTGAAAACAAAATGGAGAAAATGCAAGTAATTAACAAAGACCTATAAGAATTAAAGAATAAGCATTCAGGGCCAAACAACACAATTACCGAAATTAAAAATACTCTAGAAGGAATCAATAGCAGAATATCTGAAGCAGAAGAATGAATCAGTGAGCTAGAAGATAAAATGGTGGAAATAACTTCTGAAGAGCAGAATAAAGTAAAAAGAATGAAAAGAACTAAGGATAGTCTCAGAGACATCTGGGGCAATATCAAATGCACCTACATTTGAATTACAGGGGTCCCAGAAGAAGAATAGAAAAAGAAAGGGTATGAGAAATTTTTTGAAGAGATTATAGTTGAAAATTTCACCAATATGGAAAAAGAAATAGTCAGTCAAGTCCAAGAGGTGCAAAGAGTCTCATACTGGATAAACCCAAGGAGAAACATGCTGGGTTTATCCAGTATGAGACTCTTTGCACCTCTTGGACTTGACTGACTATTTCTTTTTCCATGTTGGTGAAACATGCCAAGACACATACTAATGAAACTAACAAACACTAACACTAAGAAAGAATATTAAAAGCAACAAGGGAAAAGAAACAAGTAACATACAAGGGAAACACCATACATTTAACAACTGATCATTCAGCAGAAACTGTGCAGGCCAGAAAGGAATGGGAGGATATATTTAAAGTACTGAAAGGGAAAAATCTACAACCAAGATTACTGTACCTGGCAAGGATCTCATTCAAAATTGATGGAGAAATAAAAAGTTTTTCAGACAAGCAAAACTCAAGAGAATTCAGTACCACCAAGCCAGCTTTATAACAAATGCTAAAGGGACTTATATAGTTGAGAAATACAAAAGAAGAAAAAAGATCTACAAAATCAACCCCAAACAATTAAGAAGATGGCAATAGGAACGTATATATCAATAGTTACTTTAAATGTAAATAGATTAAATGCTCCAGCCAAAAGACACAGACTGGCTGAATGGATACAAAAACAAAACCCATATATATGCTGTCTACAAGAAACCCACTTCAGACCTAAAGACACATATAGACTGAAAGAGAGAGGATGGAAAAATATATTCCATGCAAATGGGAAACAAAAGAAAGCTGGAATAACAATCCTCATATCAGACAAAATAGACCTTAAAGTGAAGAATGCTACAAGAGATAAGGAAGAACACTACAGAAAGATCAAGGGATCAATCCAAGAGGAAGACATAACAATTGTTAATATCTATGCACCCAACATAGGAGCAGCTCAGTACATAAGACAAATGCTAAGAGACATAAAAGGAGAAATTGACAGTAACACAATAATAGTAGGAGACTTTAAAACCCCACTCAAACCAAGAGGCATTATCAAAACAGAAAATTAATAAGGACACACAAGTCTTAAATGATACATTAGATGGAATGGATCTCATTGATATCTTCAGGACATTCCATCCAAATGCATAAGAATAACCCTTCTTCTCAAGTGCACATGGAACATTCTCCAGGATAGACCACATCTTGGGTCACAAATCAAACCTCAGTAAATTCAAGAAAATTGAAACTGTATCAAGCATCTTCTCTGACCACAATGCTATGAGACTAGATATCAATTACAAGAAAAAACACTGTAAGAAACACAAACACATGGAGATTAAACAACACATTTCTCAATAACCAACAGGTTACTGAAGAAATCAAAAGGGAAATCAAAAAATTTCTAGAAACAAATGACAATGAAAACACAACAACTCAAAACCTATGGGATGCAGCAAAAGCAGTTCTAAGAGGGAAGTTTATAGCAATACAATCTTACCTCAAGAAAGAAGAAAAACATTGAACAGACAACCTAACTTTACACCTTAAACAACTGGAAAAAGAAGAACAAAAAAACTCCAAAATTAGTAGAAGGAAAGAAATCGTAAAGATCAGGGCAGAAATGAATGAAAAAGAAATGAAAGAAACAATACTAAAGATTAATAAAACTAAAAGCTGGTTCTTTAAGAAGATAGAAAAAATGGACAAATGTTTAGCCAGACTCATCAAGAATAAAAGAGAGAAGAATCAAATCAACAAAATTAGAAATGAAAAAGGAGAGGTTACAACAGGTAGTGCAGAAATACAAAAGATTATAAGAGACTATTATGAACAACCATGTGGCAATAAAATAGATAACCTGGAAGAAATGGACAGATTCTTAGAAAAGTTCAACCTCCTAAGACTGAACCAGGAAGAAACAGAGGTTATGAACAACCCAATTTACAAGCACTGAAATTGAAGCTGGATTCAAAAATCTCCCCAAAAATAAAAGCCCAGGACCAGATAGTTTCACAGGAGAATTCTATCAAACATTTACAGAAGAGCTAATGTCTATCCTTCTAAAACTCTCAAAAAAATTGCAGAGGAAGGAACACTTCCAAACTGATTCTGTGAAGCCACCATCACCCTGATACGAAAACCAGACAAAGACAACACATAAAAAAAGAAAACTGCAGGCCAACATCACTGATGAACATAGATGCAAAAATCCTCAATAAAATTTTAGTTAACAGAATTCAGCAACACATCAAAAAGCTCATAATCATGATCAAGTTGGGTTTATTCCAGTGATGCAAGGATTCTTCAACATATGCAAATCAATCAATGTGATACACCACATTAACAAATTGAAAAATATAAACCATATGATAATCTCAATAGATGCAGTAAAAACCTTTGACAAAATTCAGCACCTGTTTATGATTAAACTCCTCAAAAAATGGGCATAAAAGGAACATACCTCAACATGGTAAAGGCCATATATGATAAGCCTACAGCAAACATTATATTCTCAATGGTAAAAAACTTAAAGCATTCCCCCTAGGATCAGGAACAAGACAAGGGTGTCCACTTTCACCACTATTATTCAACGTAGTTCTGGAAGTCCTAGCTATAGCAATCAGAGAAGAAAAAGAAATAAAAGGAATTGAGAACGGAAAAGAAGTAAAGCTCTCACTGTTTGCAGATGACCTGATACTGTACTTAAAAAACCCTAAAGATAGCATCAAAAAATTGTTAGAGCTAATCAGTGAATTTAGCAAAGTTGCAGGATACAAAATCAATACAAAGAAATCACTTGCATTTCTATATACTAACAATGAAAAATCAGAAAGAGAAATTAAGGAATCACTCTCATTCACTATTGCAACAAAAAGAATTAAATATCTAGGAATAAATCTACCTAAGGAGAAAAAGAACTGTACACAGAAAATTATAAGACACTAATGAAAGAAATCAAAGATGACATAAACAGATGGAGAGATATTCCATGTTCCTGGGTAGGAAGAATCAATATTGTGAAAATGACTATACTATCAAATCTACAGATTCAATGTGATTCGTATCAAATGACCAATGACATTTTTCACAAAACTAGAACAAAACATTTCATAATTCATATGGAAACACAGAAGACCCTGAATAGCCAAAGCAGCCTTGAGAAAAAAGAATGGAGCTGGAAGAATCAACCTTCCTGACTTGAGATTATAGTACAAACCTACAGTCATCAAGACAATATGGTACTGGCACAAAAACAGAAATATAGACCAATGGAACAAGATAGAAAGCCCAGAAATAAACCCATGCATCTATGGGTACCTTATTTTTTGCAAAGGAGGCAACAACATGCAATGGGGCAATGACAGCCTCTTCAATAAATGATGCTGGAAAAACTGGACTGCTAAGTCACTTCAGTTGTGTCTGACTCTGTGTGACCCCATAGACGGAAGCCCACCAGGCTCTGCTGTCCCTGGGATTCTCCAGGCAAGAACACCGGAGTGGGTTGCCATTTCCTTCTCCAATGCATGAAAGTGAAAAGTGAAAGTGAAGTCACTCAGTCATGTCCGACTCAGCGACCCCATGGACTGCAGCCCACCAGGCTCCTCCGTCCATGGGATTTTCCAGGCAGGAGTACTGGAGTGGGGTGCCATTGCCTTCTCCAGGAAAAACTGGACAGCCACATGTAAAAGAATGAAATTAGAACACTTCCTAACACCATATACAAAGATAAACTCAAAATGGATTAAAGACCTATATATAAGAACAGAAACTATAAAACTCTTAGAGGAAAACATATGCAAAACATTCGATGACATAAATCAACGTAAGATCCTCTATGTCCCACCTCCTAAAATACTGAGAATAAAAACTAGGTGGGACCTGATTAAACTTAAAAGCCTTTGCACAGCAAAGGAAACTATAAGCAAGGTGAAAAGACAACCCTCAGAATGGGAGAAAATAATAGCAAATGAAACAACTGACAAAGGATTAATTTTCAAAATATACAAGCAGCTCATACAACTCAATGCTAGAAAAAGAAACAACCCAATCAAAAAGTGGAAAAAGACCTAAACAGACATTTCTCCAAAGAAGACATACAGATGGCTAACAAACACATGAAAAGATGCTCAATATCACTCATTATTAGAAAAATGCAAATTAAAACTCCAATGAGATATCACCTCACACTGGTCAGAATGGCCATTATAAAAAGTCTACAAACGATAAATGCTGGAGAGGGTATGAAGAAAAGGGAACACTCTTGCACCATTGGTGGGAATGTAAATTGATAGAGTCACTATAGAAGATGGTATGGAGATTCCTTAAAAAAACTAGGAATAAAACAACCATATGACCCAGCAATCCTACTCCTAGGCATATACTCTGAGTAAACCAAAATTGAAAAAGACACATGTATCCCACTGTTCTTTGCAGGACTATTTACAGTAGCTAGAACATGGAAGCAACCTAGATGTCCATCAAAAGATGAATGGATCTTTATCCATTCTTTAAGTTGTGGTACATATACACAGTGGAATGTTACTCAACCATAAAATGGAACTCATTTGAGTCAGTTCTAATGAGGTGGATGAACCTAGAACCTATTATACAAAGTGAAGTAGGTTGGAAAGAGAAAGAGAAATATTGTATTCTAATGCATATATACAGAATCTAGAAAAATGATACAGAATTTATTTACAGGGCCGCAATGGAGAAACAGACATAGAGAATAGACTTATGGACATGGGAGAAGAGAGGAGAGGGTGAGATGAATGGAAAGAGTAACATGTAAACTTACATTAGCATATGTAAAATAGATAGCCAACAGGGAATTTGCTGTATGTCTCAGGAAACTCAAACAGGGGCTCTGTGTCAACCTAGGGGGGTGGGATGGGGAGGGAGCTGGAAGGGAGGTTCAAAATGGCGGGGATATATGTATACCTATGATTGATTCATGTTGAAGTGTGACAGAAAGCAACAAAATTCAATAAAATAGTAAATTAAAAAATAAATAAAATCGCAAAGCATTCTCAACAACCTTCCAAAAAAAGAAAAGTTGGGAGGAGAAGAATCAGCATCACCTATCATTTTAGCGTGTCACTGTGCCCATTTACCAGACCACCTGACCTACCTCTTGAGAAACCTATATGCAGGTCAGGAAACAACAGTTAGAACTGAACATGGAACAACAGACTGGTTCCAAATAGGAAAAGGAGTACGTCAAGGCTGTATATTGTCACCCTGCTTATTTAACTTCTATGCAAAGTACATCATGAGAAACGCTGGGCTGGAAGAAGCACAAGCTGGAATCAAGATTGCCGGGAGAAATATCAATAACCTCAGATATGCAGATGACACCACCCTTATGGCAGAAAGTGAAGAGGAACTCAAAAGCCTCGATGAAAGTGAAAGAGGAGAGTGAAAATGTTGGCTGAATGCTCAACATTCAGAAAACAAAGATCATGGCATCCTGTCCCACCACTTCATGGGAAATAGATGGGGAAACAGTGGAAACCGTGTCAGACTTTATTTTGGGGGGGCTCCAAAATCACTGCAGATGGTGACTGCAGCCATGAAATTAAAAGACGCTTACTCCTTGGAAGAAAAGTGATGACCAACCTAGATAGCATATTAAAAAGCAGAGACATTACTTTGCCAACAAAGGTCCGGCTAGTCAAGGCTATGGTTTTTCCAATGGTCATGTATGGATGTGAGAGTTGGACTGTGAAGAAAGCTGAGCGCCGAAGAATTGATGCCTTTGAACTGTGGTGTTGGAGAATACGCTTGAGAGTCCCTTGGACTGCAAGGAGATCCAACCAGTCCATTCTGAAGGAGATTAGCCCTGGGATTTCTTTGGAAGGAATGATGCTAATGCTGATACTCCAGTACTTTGGCCACCTCTTGAGAAGAGTTGACTCATTAGAAAAGACTCTGATGCTGGGAGGGATTGAAGACAGGAGGAAAAGGGGACGACAGAGGATGAGATGGCTGGATGGCATCACCGACTCGATGGACATGAGTTTGAGTGAACTCCGGGAGATGGCGATGGACAGGGAGGCCTGGTGTGCTGCGATTCATGGGGTCACAAAGAGTCGGACACGACTGAGCAACTGAACTGAACTGAACTGTGCCCATTTCACCAAAACTTTATAGATGGAGGGGAGTCCCTTGATGTAACTGGCAGGGCTCCCAGCCAAAAAGTAAGAAGTACAGGTGAGTCCACTTTTGCTATCACTCAGGAATATCTGTCCAGGCACATTTAACTTAACAGCTTCTATGCAGCTTAGCACTTGATTATGTATCTTTGATGTTTTGATTTATACTTGTTTCATATTTAATTGCTTCAAGTCTTGCCTAGTTTGAAGTCTCCTGGAAGACAGGGACTGCATCATCTAGGAGACAGAAAATAAGATCTGAAAAACCTCTGATAGTCCCAGCTGGGACATCTTTGGGTCCTCTTAATTGCATATTGGCATCATCTTGGAAATTAAAAATAGTACTAACTCCTGAGTCCAATCCCTGAGAATGTGGTTAAATTGGTCCTGGATGTGATATGAACATTATCACTTATCAAAGTTGCCCAGAGAATTAGAATATGCACCCAAGGCTGAGAAGCAAAACTGAAGGATAATAAAAAGCTATGTGGAAAAAAATGATTAAAATGGTATGTCTGTGAAGAGAAAAAAATGGGGTTTGTTGATTTATTTTATTTTTGCTGATCTGTGTTCTTTATTTCTCCACATTGGTTATATAATTTCAAAAAGTAAGACTAAGGTAAAAATGAAACTGGATTGTGCTGTGCTGTGCTAAGTCACTTCAGTCAAGTCCAGCTCTTTGGCTACCCCATGGATTGTAGTCCACCAGGCTCCTCTGTCCATGCAATTTTCCACTGAAGAATACTGGAGTCAGTTGCCGTGCCCTCCTCCAGGGGATCTTCCTGACACAGGGACTGAACCTGCGTTTCTTATGTCTCCTGTATTGGTAGGCAGGTTCTTTACCACTAGAGCCACCTGGGAAGACCAAAAACTGAATTAGGTATTTCTAAATTGTCCACTTTTTTCAGAGATAGATTGTTAACAATGATAACTTGTAAGTTGGAATGGGTCCTGATCACACACTACTCTCATTCACTTAGCAAATATTTATTGAGAACATGCTATATTCCAGATGACAGACACTGGTCATATAAATGTGAATTTTGCAAATACAAATCCCTGCTCTCAGGAAGTTTACAATTTTACAGAGAAGATTAACAGTCAAACAAGTAAGTACAGTCTTCAGGAAGATGTTCTGGTAGGTACAAACAGCTGAGTATTATATTGTTTTGTAAATAACCATAACAGAAATTGCAAACATCCAGCTTACACCTCCCCTCCTTTGCTTATTGATTATGTCACACTTTTCTGCTGTAACCCAGTATCCATTTCAACATAATCATTGAATCTGAGGTAGTACTTGAAATAAAACATAACTAGTACCCCAGGAAAGAGCTATGGATTATCTTGTTGAAGGTAAACTAGGTGAGTCAAAAGGTAATGGAATGTTATGGCCATGTAGCTCCTCTTGGATCATACAACTTATAGATAACAAATATAAGCTCTGGACAAAATGTAAAAATGTCTAATTGAAGGTCCTAAGAGGAAAAAAAAAAAAAAAAGACAGAAACCACAGGAGACTGAGCCATTGGAAGAAGAGAACGGCATGGGTTAAGTTCCCTGATTTTCAGCTTTTAGCCTAAGAATAGGGCCCTGTCTGTCATAAACAGGGCAAAAGGGAAGCCCTACACTCTATGGATAAATTCTGCCCAGGTCTATGGCTGATTGTGAACCATATACAAAAGAAGACGACTTTAAAAGTCCCAGCTAAGCTAAAAGAACTGAATTAAAATTCTAGCTACTACAGGGGAGATAGAGTTTTGTAGTTTGAGTTCAGCCACTTTAAATATTTGAATAAAGAAAAGTTAGTACTCATCAGAAGAGCAATATAGAATCCAGACTTTCTACAGCATGTCATTCTTAAAGACCAGAATACACTCCAAAACTATTCAACATATAACAAAATAGGAAAACATGACTTATTTTAAAAAGAAAAGACAATCACCAGAGACCAACATCTAAGACAATTTGCATGATGAAAATTAACGAACAAGAATTTTAAAGAAGTTATTGTAAGTATGCTCAAGTACGTAAAGGAAAATGTCTATAATGAAGGAAAATATAGAAAATCTTAGCAGATAAATAGAAATTATTTTTATAAATCAAATGAAAACATAAGAACTGAAAAATAAATTTCTGAGATAAAAATTCAGTGTGTGATTGAAAGCACAAAGGAAATGAAAGAACAAAAAGTTGGTGAGCTAGAAGACAGATGATAAGAAATGATTCAAACTGAGGAACAGAGATGTAGTAAATGTACAGAGACTCAGAAATGATTCAAACTGAGGAACAGAGATGTAGTAAATGTACAGAGACTCATAGATCCTTGCAGCAATATCAAAATGTCTTCTATGCATATAATTGAAGTCCCAAAAGGAGAGGAGAGAAAGAACAACACAGAAAAGTATTTGAATAAATAACAGGTGAAAAGTTTATAAATTTGGGAAAAGACAAATATTTATAGACTCTAAAACTTCAAAAAATGCCAAGAAAGATTAATATCAAAAACAAGCAAAACAAAGATAAAAACCTTTATGCATATCATAGTCAAACTGCTAAAAATCAATGACAAAGAGAAAATCAACAAAATGCGGAGAGAAATTGAAGATGTAACTAAATGGAGAAATATACTACATTAATGGATTGAAAGATTCAGTACTGTTAAGACAGCAATTACTAACTTGAACTATGAATTCATTACAATCCTAATCATAATCCTAGTACGCTTTTTAGTCAAAATTGACAAGCTGATTCTAAAATTTCTGTAGAAAAGGAATTTAGAATGTTAATAGAAGGTTTGAGAAGAAGAAGTCAAAGGTGTAGACTTATTCTACTCAATTCAAGACCTACCCTGAAGCTACAATAATCAAGACAGTGCAGGGCTGGCACAAGGATCAATAGATGAGTAAATCAGAATGGAGTCCAGACATAGACCCATATTTAGACATTTATTTTTTTTATTTTATTTTATTTTAAAATTTTACATAATTGTATTAGTTTTGCCAAATATCAAAATGAATCCGCCACAGGTATACATGTGTTCCCCATCCTGAACCCTCCTCTCTCCTCCCTCCCCACACCATCCCCCTGGGTCGTGTTAAAACAACCCTGTTAGAAAAGGAATAAATGGTGCTGAAATGATTATGTATTCATATGGAAACAAATCAGTCTTGCCCTAAATCATATTCACAAAAATCAATTTGTGATTGACCATGGATCTGAATATAAAAGCCAGAGCTATAAAACTTCTAGAAGAAACATAGGAGATTATCTTCATGACTTCGTCGGGGGAGGTGAAGGAGACAAAAGCAAAAAAAAAAAATCTGCACTTAATCAAAATCAAGTCTTTGTTTATCAGAAGAAACATCATTAATAAAACGTATAGGCAAGCCACAGGGCAGGAGATGATATCAGCAAAACATGTCAGAGAAAGAACTGGTATTCTGAATATACAAAATGCTCCTAAAACTCAATAATAAAATGACAATCACTTTTTAAATGGCCAAAAGATTTGAACAGACACTTCATAAAAGATGGTAAATGAATGGCCAACAGGCACATGAAAAGGTGTTCAACTTTTTAGTCATCAAGGACATACAAATTGAGCCACAGTGAGGTACCACTCCACATGCACCAACAAGACTAAAATTTAACCAACAGCACCAAGTGTTGTCAGAAGAATGCAAAGCAACTAGAACTCTTGTACATGGTTGGTAGGAGGGGAAAATGGTCAAAACATTGGGAAAGATCTTCCAGTTTCATATAAATTAAATACATACCTATTTTAAGACCCAAAGAATTGATCCTTTCAAACTGTGGTGTTGGAGAAGACTCTTGAGAGTCCCTTGGACTGCAAGGAAATCAACCCTGAATATTCATGGGAAGGACTGAAGCTGAAGCCAGTACTTTGGCCAAGTGATGCGAAGAGCTGACTCATTGGAAAAAAATCGGATGTTGGAAAAGATTGAAGGCAGGAGGAGAAGGGGACCACAGAGGATGAGATGGTTGGATGGCATCACCAACTTAATGGACATGAGTTTGAAAAAACTTCGGGAGATGGTGAAGAGCAGGGAAGCTTGGTGTGCTGCAGTTCATGGGGTTGCAAAGAGCCGGACACGATTGAGTGACTGCACAACAACAATTTTAAGACCCAGCAATTCTATTCCTAGATATTTTCCCAGGGGAAGAAGAGGGAGGCCTGGCGTGCTGCAGTCCAGAGGTCGCAAAGAGTCGGACATGACTGAGTGACTGAACTGAACCTAAACAAATGCATGTCCACAAAACGTTGGTTAAAATATGTTCATGTTAGCTTTATTCATAATAGCCCCAAACTTGAGGACTCAGTGTCCATGAACAGGAGACTTGAAATTCGGCATATTCATACAGTAAAATACTATTCATCAAAGAAAAGAAACCAACATGGATAGACGAATCTCAAAACATACTGAGTGAACACAAATTCCACAAAAGAATACAAATTGTATGCTTTTATTTATATGAAGTACTAGAATAGGTAAAATTGATATCTGGTGAGAATATGAGAAGGTTGGATCTCTCTAGGAGTGTTAAGGTAAGAGTTTGCTGGGAAACTTTCTAGGGTGATGGTCCATGTTCTGTTTCTTGATAGGGTCTGGGCTGCAAAAGTGTGTGCATTTATAGGAATTCATCGAATGATATACTTACAGTTTTTGCATTGCACAGTACAAGATTTTCATCTGAAAAGAGATAAAAGAATTGTAAACAAATTTTGAACTCTGATTAATAACGTTGAAGTATTTGGGGGAATGTATTAATATCTGGAACTTTCTTCAAAATGTAGTTAACAAAGTTAATTAGCTGCTGAATGTATAGAGAATTAATATATAATAAAGCAAATACTGTAACATGTCAGTTGAAGAAACTACGTGGTATGTATTTGGGTGTTCACTGTAAAATTCTTTCAACATAGCTGTAAGTTTGAACATTCTATATTGGAATATTGAGAACAAAAGAAAACTGAGGAGAACTGGCAGATTGCCTGTGAGATGGAGTCCTGGGCCTGAGGAAAGACACCGGAGTCTACTTGATGTAGAGGGAAACAGGGTTAAAAAGGGGGCTCCTGGGTCCTGGCTTTCTTTGCTCTGTTCTAACTGTGGCAATGAACCTGGGGACTAAGACAAAGCAAAGGACAAAGTGCCTCTTGCATTTCATAAGACCCATTGGTTCACGCTCTCTGCAATTGCCTTGCTTACCAGATAGGGACTTTAAGAATTCTTAATGCATATAAATATCAAATCACAATGATGTACACTATGATGAACACATATAAAACTACTATGCTATTGTATGTCAATTATGCTTCAATTTAAAAAAAAAAAGATCCTCAATAGATCTGTTCTAAAAATCTGGAACAGAAGGGATTGTCAGACACCATTTACTCTCTGGCTACTGGGCGCTTACTATGTACTACTCTCTGTGCAAGGATATGAGGAGTCCATGAGAAACCAAATAAAAGTATTTCCGCCTTTTTTTGACTTTATCATTAATGAAACTCTGCTCATCTTCTACTCTGAATGTTTACACCCCGACTAAGAGATTTGCAAGTTTCTTCTATAAGGCCATGTTGACATTGCTTAAATCTCTGAATTCAAAAACTCGTTTCTAATGTTGGAACTGAATGTCTTCATTTCAATAGAAAGAACTTTTTTTTTTCTTGTTTTATCCTCTCTGGAGTGAAACTTGACACAGGAAGATTCCCCAAAGCTTCAAAATAGTTCAGCAAGAAACTGGACATGTGTGTAGTGACCCAAAGTCACCGTACACTCTCCTAAAGTACAGACGTGAGAGGGAAGGCAGCCAGCTGCTAAGCTCTGCCCTACTTCCAACGGAGGTCACTGGCATTACCATGTCTTATCCTGGCATCACAGCCAGAAGGTCTGCCCAAAGTTTAACCCAAGGACGTGGCATCAGGCAGAGGCACCCAGCTTACTGGGTAGCTTGATGTGGCCTTGAATTCCATGTTCCAAATCTAATTGCTTCAGTCTTACCTTTGACATATAAAAGAGACAACTCCTGACTTAAATAAATGTCTCTTCCCAAAGCTTGGTGGGATGTGGGCTTGTTATAAGCTAATACATAAATGTTACAGATGATCCTAAATGGATTGAATGGCACCATATTCAATAAAAAGAAAATGAAAATACGTCACCTTCATTTAAAAGACTGTTGCCTTTTTCCCAAGTTTAAACGTAAGTTCATTTCGCCCATACCATTACCATTACAAAGATTTCTTTCATGTACACACAGCTATATTTAAAATAGATAACCAACAAAGACCTGTTGTATAGCACATGGAACTCTGCTCAATGGTATGTGGCAGCCTGGATGGGAGGGGAGTTTGAAGGATAATAGATAAATGTAAATGTATGGCTGAGTCCCTTCACTGTTCACCTGAAACTATCACAACATTGTTAATTGGCTATACCCCAACACAAAATAAAATTTTAAAAGAAAAAAAAAAGAAATCAGAGGTCGTGTCTTCTAGACCAAGTGTTACCACCATTTGTATTATTAGCAAATTACCTTAGCTTCAGTTTTCCAGTGATAATTCAAGTTAACAACAGTCCTTAAAAAAAAAAAGACTACCACCTTTCCTTTCTTACAGTGACTCGTTCCTTTTGTTGAACTAGATACTTTCCCTCCTGAAGTCCAGGCCATCACCTATTTCTCACCTTTGTAGGCTCACAAACCCACTAGCTCTGCAAACCTCTTAGCACAGTGATTGTTTCTAGCTTCTTACTGCCCCCCACCCGCATCCTGCTTGAAAGATTTTCATTCTTCTCTCTTCCCGTCTTCCCCAAGAATTGCTACCTCTCGGAAGTTTAAATACCTGTTTTCCTTCCCTAGAGTGTTGGATTCTTGGGAGATAATAATATGACTCTGGGGGAAATAAGTGTGTGGTTTCCCTACCCCTGGTGCCAGTGAAGGCGACTGGTGTTTCTGGACTTTCTGAAACTTTCTGAAAATGCCGGGGCAAGTCAGATTCCAGCAATCCACCTTCTGAAGGCTGAGCATGTCTGGGCAGTGGCTGCATAATTTGGATGGAGTCATCGCTGGTGAGGCCGAGTTGGCTCAGCCAGGCAGCATTCACTGCTCTTCTAAACGCCACGGCACCGGGGATGAAGTCAGCTTTCTTCTTTTAAAAGCAACAGATCTGCTCTATGAGTCCCTGTCACGTCTGCTGGAACTTGGTTTTTTGTTTTTTTTTTTTTCCCACAGCCGAGCACCGGGACCATCTCTCAGGTAAGGAAGCTCCTTTTTAGAGGGTTTCCAAGCAAGAAAGCTTGATTTGAGGGGGGCCTCTCTGGGTAAAGTTGGAGTTGGGTCAAAGGACATTCTGAATGAGGAGGGCAGTTGGTTCTCAGGCAGCTGGTCCCCACCTGGTGGGCTGACAGGCCCTGAGCCGGGTGACCACTTAACTCGCACTGCAATGGGCATGGGAGTTTAACCTGGGCTTGGTTTTGGGTGTCCTAACACTGGCACAGTGAATACACTGAGGAAGCAACTATAAGTAGTCTCCTTGAGCTGGGAGACCCTATGCAATTTGCCTTCCTAACAACTGGCTTTGGATTTGGGGTAGAGGGTTTCATGATGAAAGTTCATGTGTGGGAAAAGCAGTAGCTCCATGGAGAGTCTTCATCTGCTCATTCACCCGCTTGAATGCTTCCCTTCTTCCTCTGTAGCAGGCACGAAGGCCCAGGCTCCCTGTCCTGACATGCAGGGGCCTTGTGTAAAGAATGCCAGTGCTCTTTTGTGGGGCAGAAGCGTGCAAAAATGTCTTAGAGCCTGTCCATGCGAGCTTTAACCTATGGGGTGTGTGTGTGTGTGTGTGTGTGTGTGTGTGTATGGCCAACCTGTGGCCCTAGGGGCTGCTGAAACCTCCCTGCCACACTTTCTATGAGTTATACAAGTCACTGCCGCTGATCGAATCATACTGCTCCTATGAGCTTTGGAACTCTCGATAAAGACATCGTGGTGATGACAGAGGGCCCTACTGGGTGATAAATGGCTTTTGAGAGTTGAACCACTATAAAGTGAAAACATTGAGAATTGCAGAGTTGCTTTATGACCTGACGAAGAACCCTGCATCACACAGGCTTCAGTGCTTTCATCCACAGCCTCTGAAGGAGACAAAGAATCTCACTGAGATAAGAGAGGCTTGCTTTGTTTTAAATGTAATTGCATTCTGGCTGCCAGTGCCAGCTTATACATTCACCTCAAACCTGGCACATCCATCTTTGCCTGAAAGCTGCCCCCCTACCCCCAGCCCTGTGTCCCCTACCTCTGTGAAAAACACCTGGCTGTCCACAACAGATTTCTGGACTTCACCCTGGACCCCTCCTTCACCCTCACATTCCCACGTCTAGCTTGGTGGCACGTCCCGTAGATTCTTCCTCCGTGTTCTTTCTAGATCCATCCTCTCTCCCACTTCCATGGCTACTTTCAGCCCTTATCATCTTCTCCACGAATACGGAAACCTCCCATCCCGGCTTCCTTTCTCCAGCCTCATTCTCCCAGAGCAGCCATAGCGGTGATTCTATGACTGATCAGCACCTGAACGATCCAAACCATCACTAGTCTGTTGATCTGTCTTCCTAATAGTTTTCAAAACTTTTCACACCTTCCCATCCCGCCACTCTTACCTTCGTCCATCCCATCAATGCTTTTTGCCTGAATTATTGTAAGAGCTGCTTAGCTGACCTCTTGGACTCACTCCCTTCCTAGTGTAAGACACTTTAAGCTTCTTGCTCTCCCAAGCTGTTTTTTTTCCTTTTTAAACATTAGAGTTTTTTTTAATTAATAATTTATTTTCACTTTTGGTTGCTCTGGGTCTTTGTTGCTGCCCAAGGGCATTCTCTGGTTGCAGTAAGCGGGGACTACTCTTCGTTGCAGCGTCCAGGTTTCTCATTGTGGTGGCTTCTCTTGTTGCGGAGCACAGGCTCTAGGTGTTCAGGCCTCAGTCATTGCAGCATGTGGGCTCGGTAGTTGTGGTGTGCGGTTCTAGGGCATGCAGGCTTCAGTATTTGTGGCATACAGGCTCAGTATTTGTAGCACATGGACTCTGTTGCTCTGCAGCATGTGGAATCTTTCTGGATCAGGGATCAAACCCACGTCCCCTGCACTGGCAGGCAGATTCTTCTCCATTGTGCCACCAGGGAAGTCCTCTCCCAAGCTTTTTAAGGATGTTTCTTACAAAAGCAGAACTTGAAACAGCTATTAGTCTATCCGGGGTTTAAAAACATTAGCATTTCTATGACTTTTTGTGACTACTTCAAGGTTGGGGGCAAAAAGAAGTAGGGGGAGATGGGAGTGTATATTTCAATGGGAAAGAACACATAAAGTCTGGCCTTGGACCCATGCAGGTCTAGGTCAGAATCCTAGCTCCCTACTTCCTAGTGTGGATTTGACCAAATTGGTTAAATTTTCTTAAGACTCATTTTCCTCAATTATGAAATGGAAATAATAATGCCTACTTCACTGGGATGAATATGAATTAAATGAGAACATTTATGAAACACAGCCATTGAGAGCTTTTAGTTCCTTTCCTTCTTTCCTTCTCCTTTAAGGCTTATAACCTCTAATTATCATATAAGTATCCACGTGTATGTGTATGTATGATTATTTAGTTTTGGTAAGGTGGGGAGAAGGAATGGCAAAGAAATACATGTGAACACTCTCAAGGAATCTGCAATTTACTTAGAAAGGTAGAGCAAACGCACCTAGCATGGAAACAACAATAAAACAAGCAATCGGCCATTGTCATGTGTATAGTCCCAGTTGAGCACGTAAGTGGGACAGGCTTGAGTAAACAGGTCTGTGAATACTGGCAGACACTGTAAATAGATTTATATCAAGCAGTGTTAGATTTAGGCTCTTTGGGGACTTAAAGGTCACTGGCCTCTCTGATGTTGATGTAAAACTTTCCAGAAGGCTTTACACATTCAGGGTGATTTAAGGAGATACAGATTAGAGTTGAAGTGACTTTGCTCATTCATTCATTCATCAAACACTTGTTGAATGCCTATTCTGTGCTGGCTCCTCTATTATACAATTTCTTTGCTACTCTTCCATGGGACATGGGTAATTCTCCTCTTCTTGAATCAGGTATAGCCTTAAGGACTTGATGATCAATAGGATAAAAAGAAAGTGAACTATGGGAGCATCCATAGATAGGTTCTCAGAAGCCTTGCAGCCTCCTCCTGGCTTTCGTGGCATATTCACTCTAGGGGAAGCCAACCACCATATAAAATCATGTGCTGGTAACCTGGATCTATGCGGGTTGGGGAATCCCCCTGATTTGCACTATTTGCCAGTTTTCATGATATAAATATTCCCTCCCACCATGGCTGATTTCAAGCCACCAGAGTGACAGCACTGAAAGCAAGAGTTGGAAAGAAATACATAGAATCAATTCTTACAAGTTTGTACAAGCCAGCCCCGATGCGTGACTGCTGGTGACTCAGACCATTACACCGTGAGAAGGCCCAAGCTAACTACATGGAGAGGCTTCATGGAGAGAAACCCAACCTGCTCCAGATTTTCCAGCCATCCACACTTAGGTTACAGGAAAAAAAAAACAAACCCTCAGATGACTCCAGACTCAGCCACTGTCTGACTACATTGTATAGGAGACCCTGAAGGAGAGCTTGTCAGCTTAGCCCACTCACCCCACTGCATCCTGAGAGATGTGACAATTCATATCCTCTGAGTTTAGAGGTGTTTGTTACACAGCAAAAATAACTGGAACAAGGTGGTATGTATTCTTGCTTATGCAGAAGCCAGCCTAGATTAAGCCTCCAAGAGTGTTAGAGGTCTAGAGGGGTCTATCCAGAGAATTCTTTGTCCACGTGTAGTCTCAGGCCTCTGCCTGGAGAATCCCAGGGACAGGGGAGCCTGGTGGGCTGCTTTCTCTGGGGTCACGCAGAGTCGGACACGACTAAAGCGACTTGGCAGCAGCAGCAGCAGTCTTAGGCCTCAGATCACTAAGGGAGAAAACATTTTGATTAAAAAGGCCCGAGAGGACTTCCCTGGTGATCCAGTGGTTAAGAATCCACCTGCCAATGTAGGGAACATGGGTTCGATCCTTGATTCGAGAAGATTCCATATGCCATGGGACACCTAGGCCCATTCACCACAACTGCTGAGCTCGTGTGCCCTAAAGCCTGTACTCTGCAGCAAGAGAAACCACTGCAATGAGAAGCCCGTTTACTGCAACTAAGGAGTAGGCCCTGCTCGCTGAAACTAGGGAAAACCCCCATGTAGCAGTGAAGACCCAGGGAAGCCAAAAATAAATAGAATGAATAAAATAAAAATTTAGCATATTATTTTTTAAAAGCTTGCCAAAGAGACTCCGTTACTTTACTACCTAGTTTTACCCTTATAGCCAAATCAGTGAAAGAACTCTCTGGCTCTCCTCTTGACATCTGCCGCATCACTTCCGCATCTAACTCCATGCATACAAAGCTCTGCTGGAAGCGCTCCCTCATCTGCTCTTTGAGCTCTGCTCCATCCTCCACCTGGAATTTGCTGGGAGAAACAGGCAGAAAAAACATGAAGTTGAGAAAATGCCCAAAGCCCTGGGGGAAAGCAAGTGAGACCCTTAGAAAAGAGCAAGTAAGACGAGGATTTACAAACACGCTCTCGTCTGGACACAGGGATTAATACTCAAAGCACGGGTTTTTTCAAATCACGTGACCTGGGTTCCAATCTGGATTCTGACATTTTCTACTTGGCTGACCTTGGAAAGGATCTAGACATCTCTCTTCTCAGTCCCTTTCTTTCTACTGAAGCACAGTAGTTGATTCATAATGTTGTGTTAGATTCAAGTGTACAGCGAAGTGATTCAGTTATTTCAACATCTATATATGTATCTTCTTTTTCAGAATCTTTTCCATTATAGGCTATTATAAGATACTGAATATAGCTCCCTGTGCTATACAGTAGGACCTTATTGCTTATCTCTTTTATTATATATATAGTAGTGTGTACATGTTAATCCCAAACTCCTGAATTATCCCTCCCTCCCTCCCCTTTGGTAACCGTGAATTTGTTCTCTACATCTGTGATTCTATTTCTGTTTTGTAAATAAGTTCATGCCCTTTCTTAGTTTCTGCATATAAGTGATATCATATGATATTTGTCTGTCTTACTTCACTCAGTATGATAATCTCTAAGTCTATGCATGTTGCTGCAAATGGCATTGCTTTGTTCTTTTTCATGGCTGTTTTCTCCGTTTCTTCATCTTTAAAAGCTGGATAATAATACCAACTCATAAAGTTCTCATGATGATTAACTGAGATGATGTTTAACACCTGGTGCTGAATGAACAGCAGTCAACCCATCAGTAGTGATAGTGTTGGAGTCCTATGGTTTACTGCTCTCACAAGTCCCAAAGCCACAGGCTCCCGGCAAGACCAGAGACTGTCAACCAGTCACACCACAGATGGCCAGGATAAGTGTTCAATGAGTACTCAGTATAGACCAACTATCTATATTCTGACTATTTAATCTACCACCAATGTTTTTTCTTATTTTCTCCCCAATGTATTTCCAAAGGCTTTAAAAGCATGACTGTGCATTATTTCTCCTGTATCTTAAGCAATATAAGCTAAAATCATATTTTCTTATTTTTCCATGAGTCGTCTTCTGACCTTCCACTGCATAGAAGTTGAGCAGTTCAACAATCAATACATTTTAACCATTATTTTAAGCATTCTATTTAATAAGTTTGGGTGACTTTGCAAGAATCCTGAGCCCAAGGTGCTACAGAAATGTCAAGACCATTTCGCAGATGCCATCACTTTGGTAGGAAAATCAAGGTGAAGGATAACATGATTCTTGAGAGCAAAGTGTGAGTGTTAAGTTCTCCTGCTTTATTTATACTTTGTGAATGAAATGAAAAAGTGAAAGTGTTAGATTCTCAGTCGTGTTCAATGCTTTGCGACCCCGTGAACTGTAGCCCACCAGGCCTCTCTGTCCATGGAATTCTCCAGGCAAGATTACTGGACTGGGTTGGCATTCCCTTCTACAGAGAATCTTCCCAACCCAGGAATCGAACCTAGTTCTCCTGCATTGCAGGCAGATTCTTTACCCTCTGAGACACCAGGTAAGCCCCCAGTTCAGTTCAGTTCAGTCGCTCAGTCGTGTTGGACTCTTTGCGACCGCATGAATCGCAGCACGCCAGGCCTCCCTGTCCATCACCAACTCCCAGAGTTCACTGAGACTCACGTCCATTGAGTCGGTGATGCCATCCAGCCATCTCATGCTCTGTCGTCCCCTTCTCCTCCTGCCCCCAATCCCTCCAAGCGTCCGAGTCTTTTCCAATGAGTCAACTCTTCGCATGAGATGGCCAAAGTACTGGAGTTTCGCCTTTAGCATCATTCCTTCCAAAGAAATCCCAGGGCTGATCTCCTTCAGAATGGACTGGTTGGATCTCCTTGCAGTCCAAGGGACTCTCAAGAGTCTTCTCCAACACCACAGTTCAAAAGCATCAGTTCTTCGGCACTCAGCTTTCTTCACAGTCCAATTCTCACATCCGTACATGACCACTGGGAAAACCATAGCCTTGACTAGACGGACCTTTGTTGGCAAAGTAATGTCTCTGCTTTTGAATATGCTATCTACATTGGTCATAACTTTTCTTCCAAGGAGTAAGCGTCTTTTAATTTCATGGCTGCATTCACCATCCACAGTGGTGTTGGAGCCCAAGAAAATAAAGTCTGTCACTGTTTCCACTGTTTCCCCATCTATTTGCCATGAATTGATGGGAACAGATGCCGTTATCTTAGTTTTTTGAGTATTGAGTTTTAAATCAGCTTTTTCACTCTCCTCTTTCACTTTCATCAAGAGGCTCTTCAGTTCCACTTTGCTTTCTGTCATAAGAGTGGTGTCATCTACATATCTGAGGTTATTGATATTTCTCCGAGCATTCTTGATTCCGGCTTATACTTCATCCAGCCTGGCATTTAGCATGATGTACTTCTGCATATGAAAATTATGATGAACATATTAAAAAGCAGAGACAACACTTTGCCAACAAAGGTCCATCTAGTCAAGGCTATGATATTTCCAATCATGTCTGGGTGTGAGAGTTGGACGATAAAGAAAGCTGAGTGCCGAAGAATTGATGCTTTTGAACTGTGGTGTTGGAGAAGACTCTTGAGAGTCCCTTGGACTGAAAGGAGATCCAACCAGTCCATCCTAAAGGAGATCAGTCCTGGGTGTTCATTTTAAGGACTGATGTTGAAGCTGAAACTCCAGTACTTTGGACACCTCATGCAAAGAGTTGACTCAATGGAAAAGACCCTGACACTGGGAGGGATTGGGGGCAGGAGGAGAAGGGGACCACAGAGGATGAGATGGCTGGATGGCATCACCGACTCGAAGGACATGAGTTTGGGTAAGCTCCGGGAGTTGGTGATGGACAGGGAGGCCTGGCGTGCTGCGATTCATGGGGTCGCAAAGAGTAGGACACGAGTGAGCAACTGAACTGACTGACTGACTGACTCTGCATATAAGTTAAATAAGCAGGATGACAATATACAGCCTTGACATACTGCTTTCCCAATTTGTAACTAATCTGTTGTTCCATGTCCAGTTCTAACTGTTGCTTCTTGACTTGCATACAGATTTCTCTGGAGGCAGGTAGGTGGTCTGATATTCCCATCTCTTGAAGAATTTTCCACAGTTTGTTGTGATTTACACAAAGGATTTGGCATAGTCAGTGAAGCAGAAATGGATGTTTTTCTGGAATTCTCTTGGTTTTTTGAAGATCCAACAGATGTTGGCAATTTGATCTTGAATTCTTCTGCCTTTTCTAAATCCAGCTTGAACATCTGGAAGTTAATGGTTCACATACTGTTGAAGGCTGGCTTGGAGAATTTTGAACATTACTTTATTATCGTGTGAGATGAGTGCAATTGTGCGGTAGTTTGAACATTCTTCCGCATTGCCTTTCTTTGAGATTGGAAAGAAAACTGACCTTTTCCAGTTCTGTGGACACTGTTGAGTTTTCCAAATTTGCTGGCATATTGAGTGCAGCAATTTCACAGCATCATCTTTTCAGGATTTGAAATAGCTCAGCTGGAATGCCATCACCTCCACTAGCTTTGTTTGTAGATGCTTCCTAAGGCCCACTTGACTTCGCATTCCAGGATGTCTGGCTCTAGGTGAGTGATCACACCATGGTGGTTATCTGTGTCATGAAGATCTATTTTGTATAGCTCTTCTATGTATTCTTGCCACCTCTTCTTAATATCTTCTGCTTCTGTTAGGTCCATACTATTTCTATCCTTTATTGTGCCCATCTTTGCATGAAATGTTCCCTTGGTATCTCTAATTTCTTGAAGAGATCGCTAGTCTTTCCCATTCTATTGTTTTCCTCTATTTCTTTGCATTGATCACTGAGAAAGGCTTTCTTATCTCCCCTTGTTATTCTTTGGAACTCTGCATTCAGATGAGTATATCTTTCCCTTTCTCCATTGCCTTTAGCTTCTTTTCTTTTCTCAGCTATTTGTAGGGCCTCCTCAGACAACCATTTTGCCTTTTTACATTTCTTTTTCTTGTGGATGGTCTTGATCACTGCCTCCTGTACAGTGTCACGAAGCTCTGTCCATAGTTCTTCAGGCCCTCTGTTTATCAGATCTAATCCCTTGAATCTATTTGCCACTTCCACTGTATAATTGTAAGGGATTTGATTTAGGTCATACCTGAATGGTCTAGTGGCTTTCCCTATTTTCTTCAATTTAAGCCTGAATTTGGCATTAAGGAGTTCATCATCTGAGCCACAGTCAGCTCCTGGTCTTGTTTTTGCCGACCGTATAGAGCAATCTGATTTTGGTGTTGACCACCTGGTGATGTCCATTTGTAGAGTCGTCTCTGGTGTTGTTGGAAGAGGGTGTTTGCTATGACCAGTGCATTCTCTTGGCAAAACTCTGTTAACCTTTGCCCTGCTTCACTTTGTATTCTAAAGCAAAATTTGCCTGTTATCCCAGGTGTTTCTTGACTTCCTACTTTTGCATTCCAGTCTCCTATGAGGAAAATGACATCTCTTTTGGGATTTAGTTCTAGAAGATCTTGCAGGTCTTAAAAGAACCATTCAGCTTCTTCAGCATTACTGGTTGGGGCATAGACTTGGATCACTGTGATAGTGAATGGCTTTCCTTAGAAATGAACAGAGATCATTCTGTTGTTTTTGAGACTGTATCCAATTACTGCATTTAGGACTCGTTTGTTGCCTATGATGGCTACTCCATTTCTTCTAAAGGATTCTTGCCCACAGTAGTAGATATAATGGTCATCTGAATTAAATTTGCCCATCCCAGTCCATTTTAGTTCACTGGTTCCTAAAATGTCAATGTTCACTCTTGCCATCTCCTGTTTGACCACTCCTAATTTACCTTGATTTATGGACCTAACATTTCAAGTCTTTACAGCATCGGCCTTTACTTCCATCACCAGTCACATCCACAGCTGGGTGTTGTTTTCGCTTTGGCTCCATCTCTTCATTCTTTCAGAAGTTATTTCTCCATTCTTCTCCAGGAGCATATTTGAAACCTACCAACCTGGGGAGTTCATCTTTCAGTATCATTTCTTTTTGCCTTTTCATACTATTCATGGGGTTCTCAAGGCAAGAATACTGAAGTGGTTTGCCATTCCCTTCTCCAGTGGACCATGCTTTGTCAGAACTCTCCACCATGACCTGTGGGTCTTGGGTGATACTATGTGGCATGGCTCATACTTTCACTGAGTTAGACAAGGTTGTGATTCACGTGATCACTGAAGTGATCTGTGTACTTCTTAAAAATTTTTTTCTAGTGAAATATTTATTGATTCATGAGTGTGTGCCCACTTCAATCAGTCTCCCTAATATTAACATTTTGCATAACTATGGTACAGTATCAAAACTAGGTAACTGACCTTGGTATAATCTATCGACCTTATTAGAATTTTATGTTATACATGAACTCATTTGTGTACATGTATATAACTGTATGCCATTTTATGATGTTAATATCATGTAACTATGTGGTGTAACTATCACAACAATTCAGATATAAAACCCTATCATCACCACAAGGCTCTCTTTCACTATCTCTTTGCATCCACTCCACTCATCTTTAACATTTTAAAACCATTAATCTGTTGTTCATCTGCATAATTTTATTTCAGAAGCATTATATAAACGCAATCATGCAGTAATTACATGGTGGAGACAGACTTTTCCACTCAGCAAGATTTTCTTAAGACCTATCCAAGTTGTTGCATGTATCAATAGTGGATTCTTTTTTCACTGCTGAATAGTATTCCTCAGCATGTGGAATTGTACAATTTGTTTAATTAGTCATCCATTTACCCATTGGAGGCTATCTGGGTAGTTTGCAGTTTCGGGCAACTACAAATAAAATTATTAGCATTTGTGTGTATGTTTCTGCATGAACATAAATTGTCATTTCTCTGAGATAAATGCCTGAGAGTACAATATCTGAGTCTTATGGTAAGCCCATTTCTAGTTTTAGGGTGAACTGCCAAACTATTTTCCTGGGTGGCCGTAACGTTTTGTATTACTTTTAGCAATGTAGAAGTCATGGAGTTTCTCTGCATCCTTGTCAGCATTGGTGTTATCACTATTTTTTATTTTAGACTTTCTGATAGGTTGGTAGTGATATCTTGTTGTGATTTTAATTTGCATTTCTCCAGTGGCTAATAGTGTTTAATATTTTTTATGTACTTATTTGCCATCTATATATCCTCTTCAATGAGATGTCAAATTAATGACTTTTATCCATTTTTAAATTGGATCTTTAGTTTTTTTAGGGGTTTTTTTTACTATTGAGTTCCATGAGTTCTTTATATATTCTAGGTAAATATCTTTTTTCCAGATGTGTAGTTTATGAATATTTTCTCCCACTCAGTAAATTTGTACTTCATCCTCTAAATAAGATCTTTCAAAGAGCAAATATTTTAAATTTTGACAAAGTCTAATTTATCAATATTTTCTTCTGTAGGTTGTTGTTTTAGAAGAAAGAATAAAAACTTTTTGCCTAGTCCTAGTTTTCAAAGATTTTCTCCTATTTTTTCTAAATGCCTTATAGTTTTACATTTAAGTCTGTAATCCATTTTGAGATAGATATGTATAGTGCCACCTGGGAAGCCTTGTACACTCTGTCTCTAGAGTTTATTCATCTTATAACTGAATGTATACTTTGATCAATATCTCTTCAAAATACAGTTAATGTTTGTGTGTTGATATTAAATACTGTAATCATTCTGAACTCAATAGTTTTGGGATATTTTTTCTTATATTAATAGATTCTTTGAGATTTTCTACATAGATCATCATATAATCTACAGATAGAAATTGTTTTAATTTCCCCTTTCTTATCTGTATGATTTTTATTCCTTGTCTTGTCTTATTGCATTGGCTAGAACTTTTAGTACTATGTTGAGTATGAGCAGTGATTCAGGCACCCTTACCTTGTTCCCAATCTTTTTTTTTAATCAAATGTTTTAATCTGTAGGAAAAGTAACAAACTTCTTAGAAAATTGAGACAGTCTGATTTCCTTTACCTAGTACAACATGTATATTAACTAAAGTAAATTATCTAATGTGATTTTTAAATTAATTAATTTATTTTAATTGGAGGCTAATTACTTTATAATATTGTGGTGGTTTTTGCCATACATTGACATGAATCAGCCACGGGTGTACAGGTGTCCCCCCATCCTGAACCCCTCACTCATCTCCTGCTATACCCTTTCCCTCTGCATTGTCCCAGAGTGCCAGCTTTGAGGGCTGTGCTTCATGCATTGAGCTTGCACTGGTCATCTATTTTACATATGGTAATATACATGTTTCAATGCTATTCTCTCATATTGTCCCACCCTCGCCTTCTCCTACAGAGTCCAAAAGTCTGTTTTTTACATCTGTGTCTCTTTTGCTGTCTTGCGTATAGGGTCATCGTTACTGTCATTCTAAATTCCATATATACGTGTTAGTATACTGTATTGGTGTTTCTCTTTCTGACTTACCTCACTCTGTATAATAGGCTCCAGTTTTGTATACCTCATTAGAACTGACTCAAATGTGTTCTTTTATTTAGCTGAGTGATATTCCATTGTGTATATGTACCACAACTTTCTTATCCATTCATCTGCCTATGGACATTTAGGTTGCTTCCATGTCCTAGCTATTGCAAATGGTGCTGCAATGACCACTGGGGTACATGTGTCTCTTTCAATTCTGGTTTCCTCGGTGTGTATGCCCAGCAGTGGGATTGCTGGGTCGTATGGCAGTTCTATTTCTAGTTTTTAAAGGAATCTCCACACTGTTCTCCACACTGGCTGTACTAGTTTGCATTCCCACCAACAGTGTAAGACGGTTCCCTTTTCTCCACACCCTCTCCAGAATGTATTGTTTGTAGACTTTTTGATGGCAGCCATTCTGACCGGTGTGAAATGGTACCTCATTGTGGTTTTGATTTGCATTTCTCTGATAATGAGTGATGTTAAGCATCTTTTCCAGAGAAGGCGATGGCACCCCACTCCAGTACTCTTGCCTAGAAAATCCCATGGATGGAGGAGCCTGGTAGGCTGCAGTCCATGGGGTCTCTAAGAGTCGGACACGACTGAGCGACTTCACTTTCACTTTCATGCATTGGAGGAGGAAATGGCAACCCACTCCAGTGTTCTTGCCTAGAGACTCCCAGGGACGGTGGGGCCTGGTGGGATGCCGTCTATGGGGTCGCACAGAGTCGGACACGACTGAAGTGACTTAGCAGCTTAGCAGCAGCAAGCATCTTTTCATGTGTTTGTTAGCCATCTGTATGTCTTCTTTGGAGAAATGTCTGTTTAGTTCTTTGGCCCATTTTTGGATTAGGTCATTTACTTTTCTGGTATTGAGCTGCATGAGCTGCTTATATATTTTGGAGATTAATTCTTTATCAGTTGTTTCATTTGCTATTATTTTCTCCCATTCTGAAGGCTGCCTTTTCACCTTGCTTATAGTTTCCTTCATTGTGCAAAAGCTTTTAAATTTAATTAAGTCCCATTTGTTTATTTTTGCTTTTATTTCCATTACCCTGGGAGGTGGGTCATAGAGGATCTTGCTGTGATTTATGTCAGAGGGTGTTTTGCCTATGTTTTCCTCCAGTAGTTTTATAGTTTCTGGTCTTACATTTAGATCTTTAATCCATTTTGAGTTTATTTTTGTGTATAGTGTTAGAAAGTGTTCTAGTTTCATTCTTTTACGGGTGGTTGACCAGTTTTCCCAGCACCATTTGTTAAAAGAGATTATCTTTTCTCCATTGTATATTTTTGCCTCCTTTGTCAAAGATAAGGCCTCCATAGGTGTGTGAATTTATCTCTAGGCTTTCTGTTGTGTTCCACTGATCTATATTTCTGTCTTTGTGTCATACCATACTGTCTTGATGACTGTAGCTTTGTAGTATAGTCTGAAGTCAGGCAGGTTGATTGCTCCAGTTCCATTCTTTCTCAAGATTGCTTTGGCTATTAGAGATTTTCTGTGTTTCCGTACAAATTGTGAAATTATTTGTTCTATTTCTGTGAAAAATACAATTGGTAGTTTGATAGGGATTGCTTTGAATCTATAGATTGCTTTGGGTGTATACTCTTTCACTATATTGATTCTTCCAATCCACAAATATGGTGTATTTCTCAATCTCTTTGTGTCATCTTTGACTTCTTTCATCAGTGCTTTATAGTTTTTTATATATAAGTTTTTTGTTTCTTTGGGTAAATTTATTCCTAAGTATTTTCATTTATATTTATTTTCTTCTTTTTGTTGCAGTGGTGAATGGGATTGTTTCTTTCATTTCTGTTTTCTCATTGTTAGAGTATAGGAATGCAAGAGATTTCTGTTTATTAGTTGTTCCCAATCTTAAAGGAAACGCCTTCAGCCTTTCTTTCACAATTACAAATAATGTTAATTTTAGATTTTGTTGTAAGTGCTCTTGATCAAGTAGGGAAAGTTTTCCTCTATTCTTAGTTTGTTGAAAGGTTTCTTTTTTTAAATCATGAGTGAATGTTGCATTTTTTAAAATGTTTTTTCTGCATTAATTGATATAATCATATGTTTTTTCATCTTTAGCCTATTGATAGAGGGGATTACATTTGAATGATTTTGAAATTTGAGAAAGCTTTGCATATCTGAAATAAAACCCCACTTGGTCATATTATTCTTTTTTAGAAAAAACTGCTGGATTCAACTTACTGATACTTTGTTGACAATTTTTGTATATCAGTTCATGAGTTACTGATTTGCTGTTTTCCCTTTTTGTACTATCTGCTTTTGATATCAAGGTAATACTAGTCTCACAAAATGAATTACAAAGTGATTCCTTCTCTATATTTTTTGACATGATTATATAAAATTGGTGTTAATTCTTCCTTAAATGCTTGATAAAATTCTCCAGTGAAATAATTTGAACCTAGAGATTTCTTTTTTGTGAGCTTTTAAATTATAAAATCAATTTTTATAATAATTGCAGAACTATTTAGATGACATTTCATCTTGACTTGAATTTTCATTATTCATGGTTTTTAAGCTATTAGTCCACTTCTTTTCTGGATTTAAAACTGCAAAGTTGTCCATTTATTTCTTTATTATCCTTTTAAATGTTACCAGATTTGTAGCAATATCTCCTATTTCATTCCTGATGTTGGTAATTTGTCTTTTTTCTTTTCATATCTATCAGTCTAGCTAGAGGTTTACTAATCTTTATTTTTTTCTTATAACAATAGATATTTGTTTTTATTGATTTTCTCTATTGTGTTACTGTTTTCAGTTTATTTCTGATGTTATCTTTATTATTTCCTTCCTGTTTATTAATTTCTGTTATTGTATACTTAACGGCTTGACTTTTGCACTTAAAAAATTTTTTCAGCATGGAAACACACAACTATATATGTATAAAGATGTTCATCACAGTACTGAGACATAACCTAAATTTTCATGGTGGGAGATGGGTTAATTAAATTATGGTCTATCTATACAGTGGGATACTATGCAGTCTACTACTACATAATATCCTATTAAAGGGGCTTCCCTTGGAGTTCAGCTGCTAAAGAATCTGCCTGCAATGCATGAGACCTGGGTTTGATTCTTGGCTTGGGAGGATCCTCTGGAGAAGGAAATAGCAACCCACTCCAGTATTCTTACCTGGAAAATCCCATGGATAGAGGAGCCTGGCAGGCTACCATCTATTGGGTTGCAAGAGTCAGACATGACTTAGTGATTAAACCACCATAACTTTCATTTCTTTGATGAGATTGTTTCATTTGTTTCAAGAGAATTTGTAATTGTTCTTGAAGCATTTTTATAACAGCTCCTTTAAAATTCTTGTCAGATATTTCCAACATCTGACTCACCTCAATGTCAGCATTGTTTGATTGTCTTCTCTCATTCAAGTTATGCTTTTCCTGGATCTTGAAGGTGTGATAAGTGATTTCCAACTATATTTTGGACATTTTGGATAACATGTTGGGAGACTCTTGATCGTACCTAAATATTCTATTTTAGTAGCAGTCACCCTATTTAGACTTAGAGTGTAGGTTCTGGCCAACTTTTGTGAGCTATAGTTGCAATGACAATTTGTTTTCAGAGCTCTTTCAATACTGATATGGGATACTTTATTTTGGTATTATTTGGGCTCTTGCTTTATTACTGGGCTTCCCTGGTGGCTAAGTGGTAAAGAATACACCTTCAATGCAGAAGACACAGGTTCAATCCCTGGGTCGGGAAGATCCCTTGGAGGAGGGCATGGCAACCCACTCCAGTATTCTTGCCTGGAGAAGTCCATGGACAGAGGAGTCTGCAGCCCATGGGGTCCCAAAGAGTCAGACAAGACTGAGCATCTAACACTTTAACTTTCACTTTATTATTGTAAGTGCCTCCTGGGCTGCTTAGTCAGTGTGGAGCAGGTGATGAATCCCTAGCTAGGCAATATTTGGGGGGAAAAGTAATGTCAGGAAGGAAGTCTAATCATACTAGATATTTTAAAATGTCATAACATATAATAATTAAAATACTGGTGCAACACTAGAGAGATTATGGAAAAGCACTGAAGCATTCAGAAATAGATCCAATAAACCTGTCAAGGTAGCATTTCAATCTAGTAGAATTGGGACTCCACCAGTGACCACCACTTGGAAAGAGTCCACTTTTTAAAAAGTAGCCAATTACCCCAATACAATTTATTGAGTAGTCTATCTTTTCCCCTACTGATCTGAAATGCCAATTTTTTCATATACCAAATCAATTGCATTATTTTTTAAGTTTTTTATTCTATTCAAACAATTTATTCTAGGAATAAGATCACACTATTTTAACCACTTTAGCTTTGTAATTTGTTGTATTATCTGGGAAAGTAAATAACTTCTCAAACACTGCCATTATTACACGTATATATACCTGTATCAACTAATAGGATATTGCTCAGTCATGTCTGATTCTTTGTGGCCCCATAGACCATAGCCCACTCTCTCTGTCCTCGGATTTTCCAGCAAGAATACAGGAGTGGGTTGCCAGTTCCATCTCCAGGGGATCTTCCTGACCCAGGGCTCAAACCTGCATCTCTTGTGTCTCCAGTGTCATCTGCGAAACCTATTTATTTATTTGGCTGTGTCTGGTTTCAGTTGCAGCACTTGGGATTTCCCTTGCATCATGTGGGACGTTTCCTTGTGCTATACAGACTCTCGAGCTGTGGTGTGGGCTCAGTAGTTGGCAGCATGTGGGCTGCAGAGCATGTGGGTCCCAGTAGTTGCGGCATGTGAGCTTAGTTACTCTGTAGCATGTGGGATCTTAGTTCCCCAACCGTGGATCAAACTTGCATCCCCTGCATTGGAAGGTGAATTCTTAACCACTGGACCACCAGGGAAGTCCCCTGCTATTATTTTTTAAATCACAAATTTTTAGGCTAATAACTAAAATATATTAGTATGAAAAAAGCCAGCCATAGGAAAAAATGTATATGTGCACATATATTTGTTTATATGTATGCCTCTCTCCATAGATATACCTATGTTTCTGTATATAAATACATGTGCATATATACATATATAAAAGACGCTTACTTCTTGGAAGGAAAGTTATGACCAACCTAGATAGCATATTGAAAAGCAAAGATATTACTTTGCCAACAAAGGTCCTTCTAGTCAAGACTACGGTTTTTCCAGTGGTCATGTATGGATGTGAGACTTGGACTGTGAAGAAAGCTGAGCACTGAAGAATTGATGCTTCTGAACTGTGGTGTTGGAGAAGACTCTTGGACTGCAAGGAGATCGAACCAGTCCATCCTAAAGGAGATCAGTCCTGGGTGTTCATTGGAAGGACTGATGCTGAAGCTGAAGCTCCAATATTTTGGCCACCTCATGCGAAGAGTTGACTCATTGGAAAAGACCCTGATGCTGGGAGAGATTGGGGGCAGGAGGAGAAGAGGACGACAGAGGATGAGATGGTTGGATGGCATCACCGACTCGATGGACATGAGTTTGAGTGAACTCCGGGAGTTGGTGATGGACAGGGAGGCCTGGTGTGCTGTGATTCATGGGGTCTCAAAGAGTTGGACACGACTGAGCTACTGAACTGAACTGATATACATATATCCATACCTATATTTGCATGCTGTGCTGTGCTCAGTCACTCAGTCATGTCTGACTCTTTGCAACCCCATGGACTATAGCCCACCAGGGTCCTTTGTCCATGGAATTTCCCAGAGAAGAATACTGGAACAGGTTGCCATTTCCTTCTCCAAGGGATCTTCCGGACCCAGGGGTTGAACCTGCATCTCCTGTGTCTTCTGCACTGCAGGCAGATTCTTTACCCACTGAGCAACCTGGGAAACCCCATATATTTGCATTGGCATAGACAATTTTTGGAAGGGCACATATGAAGCTAAAATAGTTATTTCCAGGGAGTGAGATTGTTGGGGATTCTATTGATGAAAGAGACTTTTCCACTTTGGACCGTTCTCCACTTTTTATGTATTCTTTGCTGCTGCTGCTAAGTCGCTTCAGTCATGTCTGACTCTGTGCAACCCCATAGACATCTGGCAGCCCACCAGGCTCCCCCGTCCCTGGGATTCTCCAGGCAAGAACACTGGAGTGGGTTGCTATTTCCTTCTCCAGTGCATGAAAGTGAAAAGTGAAAGTGAAGTCGCTCAGTCGTGTCCGACTCTCAGCGACCCCATGGACTGCAGCCTACCAGGCTCCTCAGTCCATGGGATTTTCCAGGCAAGAGTACTGGAGTGGGGTGCCAAAAACAAATATGTATTTCTTTTATAATTAAGACAATACCTGATTTAATTTACCATAAACCCAAACCTATACAAGGGCATATCCTGTATATCAGTATTTCTCAATTGTGGCTGCACATTAGAATTATTTGGAGACCTTTTAAGAGATCCAGATGTCAAGGGACCTGCTCCCAGAGGTTCTTGTTTCATGGGTCTGGGAAGGGCTGTGGACATTGATAGATTTTAGAAGTATCTCAGGTGTTTGTGGTGTGCAGTCGTAGTTGAGAATCACTACTGTTGATAATGTGTGGCTTAAAAGGGTCCCTGGAAGGTCACTGAAATGAGGTCTTTTCAGAGCATAATTATTTGAGAATGCAACCCAAAGTAATCTATCATTTCTCTGTCAGGCTAAATGTAGGCATGAGACAGAGTGCAAACAAGACTGGAGGGGAGTGATGGAAAACAGCTTTGCTTGAATGTGTATAGAAGCATCCATCTCTTTGGTAGGCCTTATTGTTGAAAGGTATAGACTCATTTAGGGTTCTTCCATACATATGTACGCATGCATGCTCAGTCATGTCTAACTCTTTGTCCATGAGGTTTCCCAGACAAGAATCCTGGAGCGGATTGCCATTTCCTATTCTTATCGACTCAGGGATAGAATCTGCATCTCTTGCATTGATAGGTGGATTTTTTACCACTGTGTCACACATAAGGGAATCTTATAAACTAATCATAACCATAAAAGATACAGGAATTTCACAGTAAACTAGAAACAGCAAAACAGCTATGCTTTAGGAGCCCAGAATGTGGCTGATACTAGAAGGTTCCAACAGAGTTCCAAGAACCGGGGTTACTTGGAGACCCTCCCATAGGAGGCCTTCAAAATTCTTTCATCTGGAGAATTGCTTTGTTAAAATGAAATGCCTTGGGAATCCTGAGGTGGAAAGTAGATCTGAGGGGAACCTGAAGAAACTGAAGAACTAACTGGAAACACAATTTTACTGAAGCTCTTTCTGCTTCTTGTGTGTGTGTCTTCCTCTGATGCTTCTCCCTAAGCCTGATTCTGCCTCCATATTCCTGACAGAGGAGCTGATTGGCCCAACTAGTCCTCAGTGGTCAGTCTCTGGTTGGACAAGCTTTTCCACACCAGGTGACTATAGAGATAAATCCAACAGTTCATGGAGTCATATGCCTATTCATCCCTGGTCACCTGAGCCAGAGAGGGTATAGCGAGAAGAGGTGGGTACATAAAGCTGCCTTGGGATTGCAGGGGAAAAGTGTGGGTAAGGCTGTTTTCCTTAGAATGGGAGAGTGGACAGAACATTCACCATGATTAACCTGCCCAGACCAAGCACTTGAGCTTCCCCAGTGGCTCTGTGGTAAAAGAATCCGCTTGCAAAGCAGGAGATATAGGAGACGCGGGTTTGACGCCTAGGTCAGGAAGATCCCCCGGAGAAGGACATAGCAACCCATTCCAGCATTCTTGCCTGGAGAATCCCATGGGCAGCGAGACTGGCAGACTACAGCCAATGGGGTAGCAAAGAGCAGGACATGACTAAAGTGACTTAGCACATGCACCAAGCACTTAGTCACCAGTGAGTGTCCGATTGGAGGTTTTCAGTGGGGTGTGAACTATTTAAATTGAAGCAGAGATGTTAAAGAAAAACTGTTAGGAATAAATAGATAGCCCTTGCCCATAGTACTTCTCCAAAGGTCTTTTCTTGCTCTATGACTCTGGGCTTTTAAAAGGTCTTAAACAGCAGCCTAGGAGGTCAAGAGAATGGAATTCATTTTCCCCTGCGATTAGCTCTGGGCCACACATGGCTACTAAGCACTTGAGGTGTGGCTGGTACAAGTCGGCATGTGCTATAATTGACTGGATTTTGAAGCTTTGGTATAAAAAAAAGAAACCTGACATATTCATTAGTAATTTTTTTATTAATGCATATTGAAATATTGTGTCGGCCAAAAAGTTCTTTTTCCCTAAGATGTTATGGAAAAATCCAGACCAACTTTTTGGCCAACCAAATACTATTTTGGATATAGTGGGTTAAAGAAAATATATTATTAAAATTAATTTCATCTGTATTACTTTTTCCAAAAATGTGGCTATTAAAAAATTTAAAATGGCACATATGGCTCACGTTATGGACACAGGGACAGCTAGGTTAGACGGTAACTCTGCTGTTCTCCCCTGCACGGATTTGGCTGTAAAGATCTGTGTATAAATGACAGGTCTTTGCTGCGGGGCCCACGTCTGTATCTTATTCTTGGTTCATAAGTAGAGCTGCGGCAGTTCATCCTGCTCTGGTTCTTTCTCTTTGCCTCATAGACTGTGGCCCAATTGCTTTTCTCAAATAGAAACACTTAATCCTCTCCTGTGGTTTCCCAACATCCCCCGGACAGGCAGCCCTGTCTATGCTGTGCCTCAGAGAATCCTTACAGAACTTCACTCTGCCTCTTGGTCTCTGTTATTCTTTCTTGCCTTGATTCCCTCCTTCCTTTCCAGGACTGGCACACAGCAAATAGCTTGCCTTTGTATCTTTGCCCACTTTTTACAAATGTCCTTTCCTTTGGGGACAAATGTCTGTTTCTTAATGCTTTGTCACCCTTTAGCTTTGTTCCCCATGGCATGAAGTTTGTGGATGGAACTAAGTCACTTCTGGAAATGTATCAACTTCAAAAATTAATAATGATCTTAATAAAAACAACTACTGTTATTTATTGAATTTTATTACTGGCCAGGATCTATACTGGTTACATTACAGATAGTTTTCATTTAACCCTGACAACAATCCCACAAAGCCTATGCTATGATCCCCTATGACAAATGGGAAAAATTAGGTTTAATGACATTACAGTCCTTGCTTACCTATCACTGGGAAATGGGGGCCCTGGGATTTAAATCCACATCTGTCCCAAAGTCCTTGCTCTTACCCATTACATTCAACACTGCCTTCCACATGCTGTTTCACCTCCCAAGTTAGGAACTCCAAATTGGAATTCAATGCCTCATAGCAAGTGACATGTATAAGCAAATTTGCTCAATGATAACAGTGCTGTGCATTTGTTTTGATAATTCCCCAGTTGACATACAATTCTCATGAAATTTTGATTAAAAAAATAATAATGGGCTTTATGAGCCCTATTTCACACACTGGAAAAACAGCTCCAACAAGATGAAATGATTCTTCTGGGGCTACTTAGTTGAGTAACAATCCCCAGCCAGGCAAGAACCCAGTTTTCTGGAAATATTTATTCTTCTTTTTCTTTCCTCATCAGAGTATACTAGGCATTATGCGTCTTGGATGGCAGAATATGGTGGCAAATCATGTGTTATGATGACTGATTTAATGTGAGTTATGGGAAGTGTTTGCAGATACAGACTCATATGAGTTTCTCAGCTGTAGGTGTGTCAGTTTCATTCATTCAGCAAAATTTCCTGGCCCTAAATCTGGCCAGCCATCGTGCTAACAGTGGGCATGGAAATGTGGATAAGATACGACTTTGTCCTAAGAAGATTACCTTCTAACAAGAACAGGAATCATCTTGAAAAGAGAGTATTATCCAATGGGAAAGTGTAGTCTTAATGGAATTTTAAAAGTTAGGAGAGGCGGAAAGGGAGAAGGATATAACTCTCCCTGGGAAAGTTTCATGGTGGAGGGAATTTCTGAGTTTGGTTTCAGTGGACTGACTTTAGAGATGAAAAGCCTGAGTCACTGAGTATTTTCTAAAGGACTTCATCATCTTATAACTTTATTAAGTTTCCTAAAAATATGCTTGTTGCCACAGCTCCTTAGAGAGTAGTAGCATGAATTATTCAGTGGAGTACTTAACATATTAACATCAGTAAATTCCATAGGAACTTCACAAATACTCTGCCCAGTTGGTTAAGCCAATTTGAAAGAATGGTTTCCAATTCTACACAGTTGGTAAGACTATGTGGAAAAACAAATGAAGCCCAGAAGAATCATGTCAACTCTCTAAACAGCCCATTTCAGAGGAAGACTTCATGCCTCTAGATTCCATGTCCTTTTATTCACATGGGGATATTTAGAGTGTTCTACCCTCTCTTCTCTTCCAACCAAGCAAAAGTCTTATATGTGCTACTGAATTTAATCACTGGAATATTAAGAGCCCAGATGTATACTCTGATGTGTTTGGTTTATTTGAAGTTAAAATCAAACCTAAAGGAAATCAATCCTGAATATTCATTGGAAGGACTGACACTGGAGCTCCAGTACTTTGACCACCTGATGCAAAGAGCTGACCCACTGGAAAAGATTCTGATGCTGGGAAAGATTGAGGACAGGAGGAGAAGGGGGCAACAGAGGATGAGATGGTTGGATGGCATCACCAACTCAATGGACATAAGTTTGAACAACCTCCAGGAGATAGTGAAGGACAGTGAAGCCTGGTGTGCTGCAGTCCATGGGGTCACAAGGAGTCAGACACAACTTAGCAACTGAACAACACCATAAGGAAAATATCTGTCAAAGTTTAGAAATTGAAACTCATTAGAGTCAAACCCTTGGGGCAGCCCAAGAGGAGAGTGCCCTCTATTTTACTGTGGTCCACAAGGGTGCCTATGATTGAGCTTTCTGATAGCTAATACCAGGCTAGACATTGTGCAATGGGCTGAGGGTTTGTGTTCCCTCAAAATCCATATGTTGAAGTCCTGACACCCACTGTGGTGGTCTTAGGAGGTGGGGCCTTTGGAAAGGAATTAGGTCATAAGGGTGGAGGCTTCGTGAATGGAATTAGTGCCCTTAGGAGAGGATCCCCCTCCCCAGAGAACTCTCTAGCTCTCCTTCTGCCATGTGAGAATGCAATGAGAATCAGTATTCTATAATGGAAGAGAGTTCCTCCAGAACCTGACCATGCTAATAACCTAATCCCAGACTTCTAGTCTCAAGAACTGTAAGCAATACATTTCTGTTGTTTATAAGCCATCCAGTTTGTGGTACTTGGTTATAGCATCCCATCTTGACAAAGACACCTAGCTCTCCTAGGTAATGGAGATCTTAGCTAGAAATTCCTAGTTGAGAAGGAAGATCCCATCACATGACCTCTTCCCTCTTGTGCTTCAATTTAGTTGTTTGGTTTGTTTTCTGGATGTAATCAGACAGATTTATACTCCCTATTCAAAACCAAGATGGAACATTCCTTCTGATTCCTACTCACTGAAGAATAAGGTCCAGATCTGCAAAGCTTGGAGGGCATTAGGACTGGGGTAAAATCTTAATATTCCAGGAAGAGTATCTCATCTTCAAGAAACCTCTGAAGAAGAGGATGAGGGGCAGGAGGTCCCAGAATGGCTCAGCAGCACTGAGGACTTTTGGTGACTATCAATATTTTGTTGAAAATTTTAAAATGGATTTCTTGACAGAAGAGTTCACAAATACAATGGTCTGTCTGGGAGAAAATTAACTCCTTACTGGGTATTGAAGGGCAGGTTGCAAAGACATAGACTGGAGAGTCATGCATAACATAAGGGTTAGATTAAAGATCCTCAGCTGCTGTCTAACTTCCTGATTCTATTATTTGCAGATCCTTGATTTATCTGTACATGACTCAAAGCTTGCACTTAGTAATATGCCCAGATGTTTGTCTCCCCCTCAAGGTTGAAAACTTCCTGAAGGAAAGGCAAGATTTATCCTTTTCTATCCCAAGCACTTAGCACAGTGACTAGTATATAGGAGACATCAAGTAAATATTTATCAAATGAATGAACAAGTTTATTTTATATACTGATATCTCTAGCTAGACACACACACACACACACACACACATATACCTTGATTTATAGTGTAAGTTATCAGCAAGTGGAGGGTGTTCAAATTCTTTAGAACTCATGGCTGCTTGAATGCCTGAATGATGGAATATGCCATACGAATCTCCAAACATGGCACTTCTAATTATTTCATCCCTTCTCTACAAAATGGAGCTCTTTTATGCTAGCTAAGGCAGAATCAAAGTAGGGACAGGGTTTTTATGAATTTGTATTTCTAGATTAAACCCCCCACCACTAGAAAAGACCCTGGAGGTATTGGTTAGAGGTCTAGGTGTGACTTGGCTGCATTCAGTGGGCAGGAGTCTACTGTGGATGATCAGAAGTGTAGTTTCATCCAGTCTTGGGAAGGGAAGCAGGTGGGTGTACAATGGGCAGAGGCATGCCGGGTGGAGGAGCAGGTATGCACACTGAAGTGGGAGCATAAGTGGGAGAATCTCAGCCAGTTAGACCAGATGAGAAGGTAAGAACAAAGCCAGGAAGCAGAGGCAGATAGGGTGTGATTTTTAGGTGGAGAAATTAGCAGAGAAGCAGAGGAGGTGGATGAGGTTGCAAAGACAATCCTTGCTAAAGGGACATGTTAAAATGAGGCATGCTTGTGCCAAACACCACCATTCAGTCATATATTCATTCATTCAACAAATAGTCAGTGCTTGTGAAACCCCTGTATCAATGCTACGGACACAAATAGAATCTCTGCCCTTATGTACATAAACTTGAACTAAACTCTACATACATATTAACAGATAATTACAGTGCAGTGTGATACACACTGTAATGAAGCAAGCACAGGGCAGTCTGGGAGACAAGGAATCAAATCCCAGATGAAATGTGAAGGACAAATTGCGAGGTGAGGAAGGAAGAGCACTCTTGCTTCAGCTCCACCAATGGCTGCATATCCAAAAAATCCAAGAAGGGAGCTAATTCAAGGATTGCAAATACTTTGCAATAGTTGGCCCTTATATGCCATGTTAAGTGGTCCAGACTTTCTCCTGGGAATAATGAATCATTAGAGTATTTTGATCAAGGAGGCACATGATCAAATCTGTGTTCTAAAAATATTACAGCAAAGTGTGGAGAAAGGGTTGGAGGAAAGAAAGACCAGGGATCCACTGAAGTCGCCACAGTGTCTCAGTAAGAGGGGATGGTGGCTGAACTAAGGCTGAGGCAATGAAAGCAGAGGGTAGCAATTGCATTCTTGAGATATTTAGATGTTAGACTGGACAAAGTTTGGTGACTGGATGGGAGATACAATCAACTAATCAAGGATGACCAGGGAATTCCCTGGTTGTCCAGTGATTAAGACTTGGTGCTTTCATTGCCAGAACCCAGGTTCGATCCCTGCTTGGGAATTAAGATCCCTCAGGCAGCTGGGGCGGTGGCTTGCTCTAGAGGCAGCTCCAAAAAGAATTCTGGTGGTTGGAGAACCTGAGCCCTAAACTCAAGTCCAAAGATCCATTTGGCTTCACACCCTCTCTTAGGGTAGATAGGTTGCCTTTGGGAGCTTAATAGGATATAGTATCTGACTAGGGTCCTTACCCACACTGGCCATTATCATTTATTCATTCATTCAATGCTTTTGAACTGTGGTGTTGGAAGACTCTTGAGAGTCCCTTGGACTGCAAGGAGATCAAATCAGTCAATCCTAAAGGAAATCAGTCTTGAATATTCATTGGAAGAACTGATGTTGAAGTTGAAACTCCAATACTTTGGCCACCTGATGTGAAGAACTGACTCATTTGAAAAGACCCTGATGCTGGGAAATATTGAAGGCAGGAGGAGAAGGGGACGGCAGAGGATTAGATGGTTGGATGGCATCACTGACTTAATGGTCATGACTTTGAGTAAACTCCAGGAGCTGCTTATGGACAGGCAAGCCTGTTGTGCGGTAGTCCATGGAGTAGTAAGACTTGGACAAGACTGAGTGACTGAACTGAACTGAATCATCCAATATTCATTAATATCAATATTATGCTCAAAGTACTCCAGTATTCCATAGATCCCAGCGTCCAACTCTGCTCAGTTCTTCTTTCTCTCTCCCCATTTTTTGCTATTTATTATTTTAATTTTTTCAGATTTATTGAGGTAGAATTGACAATATTGGAAGACATTTAAAGTGTACATCATGATGATTTGAGATATATATATATATATATATATACACACATATATATATATACTGCTGCTGCTGCTAAGTCGCTTCAGTCGTGTCCAACTGTGCGACCCCATAGTCGGAAGCCCACCAGGCTCCCCTGTCCTTGGGATTCTCCAGGCAAGAACACTGGAGTGGGTTGCCATATCCTTCTCCAATGCGTGAAAGTGAAAAGTGAAAGGGAAGTCGCTCAGTCGTGTCCGACTCTTCGCGACCCTATGGACTGCAGCCTACCAGGCTCCTCCATCCATGGGATTTTCCAGGCAAGAGTACTGGAGTGGGGTGCCATTGCCTTCTCCGATATATAGATATACACACACATTGTGAAATGATTCTCCCATCTAGTAAACACATCCATCATCTCACATATATTTATCTTATTTTTTCTCTCAGTGAGAACATTAAATTCAACTCTTTTAAAAAATTTCAATTATACAATAGTGTTATCAGTTATAGTCACGGTGTTATACAATTAGATCCTCAGAACTTGTTCATCTTATAATTGAAAGTTCTACCCTTTATACCAACCTTTTCCTATTTCCCCTGCCACCTTGCCCTTGGCAACTGTTTTTTCTACTCTCTGTTTCTATGAGCTCTTTTTTTTCCTTTAGATTTTACATGTACATGATACCATGCACTATTTGTCTTTCTCAGTCTGGCTTATTTCACCTAGCACAATGCCCTCCAGGTCCATCCATGTTGTTGCAAATGGCAATATTCCCTTCTTATGGCTGAATAATGTGTATGTGTGTATGTGTGTGCTAAGTCTCTTCAGTCATGTCCGACTTTGTGCAACCCTATGGACTTTCACCCGTCTGGCTCCTCTGTCCATGGGGATTCTCCAGGCAAGAATACTGGAGTGGGTTGTCATGCCCTCCTCCAGGGGATCTTCCTGACCCAGGAATTGAACCTGGGTCTCCTGCAATGCGGGCGGATTCTTTACCGCTGAGCCACCAGGGAAGCCTCAGCTGAATAATATTTCATTGTATCTATCTTCCACATCTATTCGTCCACTGACAAGACACGTAGGTTGTTTCCATATCTTGGCTATTGTGAATAATGCATCAGTGAATGTGGGAGTACAGATATCTCTTGGGAAAAAAAGAGCTTCTCGAAGTCAGAATTACGAGTGTAAGTTCCCGGTACTTTCCCACTCATGCCCTCTACTCCGCCCTATCGTATGTATTATTGTTTGAGCTGCCATGTGCTGTTTTACAGAAAACTTTCTTCACTTCTTATTCCTATGCTTGCATTAATTTTTTTTTTTTTTTTTGCCTTTTAGTTTCTTTTATATGGACTTGGTCCTTGATAGAATTTTGACTTGGCTACAGATTAAACCTTTTATAGAAAACTCTGAATAAGTTGTCTTATATGGCCAGAAGCTAGGAAAATATCCACTAGCCTCCAGAGTTTTGTGAGCAACTCTGGGGCTTCCTGTGACTGATGTGATGGTGTTAGAATTTCAGGAACAGATGCGACTGATCAGTCTTCCTTGAAATACTTGTGTTTGATGCAATTTCGTTTCACATTTTGTGCTTGACTTTCCCAAGTTGAGGTGTGAAATTCAAGCATTAGAGAAACCAGCAGGGCTTTCAAGTTGAAGTTAATAAAACACTCAACATGAACCTATGCAGTTCAGATTAATAAAATAAAATGTATGGGTGTGAGAGCCTAACCTCCCTCATCCAGAAGATAGCACCTTACAATTCTCTTTTCTGGAGTCCAGTGGGTTTCTTCTCCCCCGCTCCTTGGTGGCTCAGATGGTAAAGAATCTGTCTGCAATGTGGGAGATCTAGGTTCAATCCCTGGGTTAGGAAGATCCCCTGGAGAAGGGAAGTGGGTGTCTAGGCCACTGGACCAAGAGAGATGAAGAATCTACTTTGAAAACCCTTCTCCAATGATTCAGTAAAGTTCCATTTTTATCAAACAAAGTTATTATAATCTCCAACTCACTTCTCAAGATTAATAAAATGATTTTGAATGAACAGTATATGATAAATACATGTTGCTTTTAAAGGATGTAATATTATTATTAATGTTATTTTACAATTGGTAAAGATATAAGACTTTGAGTATTTAGTTTATTTGATTAAATGATTATACCTGTAAAACTTGCAGTTTTAATGAAATTAAAAAGTACTTTCTCCTTGGAAAGAAAACTACAACAAAACTACATAGTGTATTAAAGCAGAAACATCAGTTTGCTGACAAAGGTCCATCTTCAAAGCTATGGTTTTTCTAGTGGTCATGTATGGATGTGAGAGCTGGACCATAAAGAAGGCCAAGTGCCAAAGAACTGATGCTTTCAAACTGGTGCTGGAGAAGACTCTTGAGAGTCCCTTGGACTACAAGGAGATCAAACCAGTCAATCCTAAAGGAAATCAGTCCTGAATATTCATTGGAAGGACTGAGTCTGAAGCTTAAGAGCCAATACTTAGCCACCTGATGTGAAGAGCCAACTGATTGGAAGAGACCCTGATGCTGGGACAGATTGAAGGCAAAAGGAGAAGGGGGTGACAGAAGATGAGATGGTTGGATGGCATCACCAACTCAGTGGACATGAGTTTGAGCAAACTCCGGGAGATAGTGAAGGACAGGGGAGCCTGCATGCTGCAGTCCATGGGATTGCAAAGAACTGGACATAACTTAGTGATTGAACAAGAAACTGGTATGATCATGGCCCAGAACTGAATTTCTGTTCCAAATATGTTTTTAGGTTTGCACAGAGCACCCATCTTGTTCCAAAGGCAGACTATCTCTAGTCTCATCAGCCACCTCTCACATGCTGAGGCTAAAGTTTCAAATTTGCTAGTGGACAAATAACACAGCTTTCTCAGCCTACTAACGTAATTGGATAGGTGACCTTTGTATGTAAAAGCATAGTATTATAGACTTCACAAACCTTTGACATCATCTAGTCCTAATTCCTCCATTTGAAGTTGAGGAAATTAAACCTCAAGAGTATAAATGGGTTTGCCCAAAGTCACCCAGTTAGTGCCAGCGTTAGCATTAAAATCTGAATCTGTTGACAAATCCAGTGTTGTCCCTATGGCATTATGCTATAACCATTCTGGTCTAGAGTTCCCCTCTAAAATTTTCGGGTGCTTGGATTGAACACAAACCCCTAATGAGCCAGGGCCCAATTAAGTGCAGTACAATCTTTCGTGCCTCCAAATTCAACTAGAGATTTGTGGATGTTTGTTGCAACTCTCCAAGAGTACCACCCTTCTCTAGGCAGACAGCCAAAACCCATCACATCAGTCTGCCTTGTCTGCAGACAGACTGGCAGTGCAGGAACCTGTAGGGCAACTCGGAGCAGCATTCTTGAGACCAAAGGAAGCCAGCTGCTCTGATTGCAGCTGGTGATCACCAGGGCCCATCCTAATGAGGCTGACAGGGTTTCTGCCCTGGAGAACGTCCCACTGGCTGCATTCACAGATTAGGTCCATCAGTCACCTTCAATTATTCAGTCATGTTCTTTGGAGGACCTGCAATGCAGGGAATTATACAGTCTGTTTGTAATGTAGGGAGAAGTTTGGCTGTGAGTTGTAACCTTCCCAGATACGGTTTACAGGAAGGGATTCCCAGGCTGGACTTCTTGGAGACAGCCAGTGAAGTGTCCTTTTTATGGAAACTAGAGCCCTCATGACACGGACCTTCTATCATGGTTTCCAAGAGAAAGCAGAAAATGCATCTTCGTGATCCTTCTCAGCCCTGGGATTTTCTTTGAAAATAATATTTATTATGTATTTTTTCAGATTATAAAAGTAATGCATGTCTCATGGAAAATGCAGAAGATTACAAAGAAAATGAGAAGTACTCATATTTCCATTATGATGGGATTTAGTTCAGATTTTCCAGTCTGTTTTTTAGTCACATATAGAAGTATATACTTAGTTTTTTTAATGAAACTGTTATCTTACCCTGAAGTTCTAGGATTCTATAAAACATGCAGAACTAATTACAGTAAGTCCCTTGCTCAAAGCCTTGAATGCCATAGTTGCTCCATAAACATGCTAACTGAATGAAAAGGGGAACCATGATTTTTTGACTCGATTAGACTTGTTGAAGATCTCACAGTCAGACTATGCCTGAATCTTTTAATTTTTATGTTTTATTGAAGTACAGGTGGCTCAGATGGTAAAGAATCTGGCAGCAATCCAGGAGACCTGGGTTCAATCTCTGGGTTGGGAAGATCCCCAGGAGAAGGGAATGGCAACCCACCCCAGTGTTCTTGCCTGGAAAATCCCATAGACAGAGGAGCCTGGCAAACTACAGTCCATGGGGTCACAAAAAGTCAGACATGACTGAGCAACTAACACACACACATGCACACACACATGCACACGCACACACACACATAGTTGATTTACAATGTTGTGTGAATTCTTGCTGTACTGCAAAGTGACTCAGTTATACACACACACACACACACACACACACACACACATATATATTCTTTTTTATATCATTTTCCACTGTGGCTTATCCCAGGTCACTGAATATAGTTCCCTGTGTTATGCTAATGCATAATGTTGTTTATCTGTTTTGTTCTATATGTAATAGTTTGCATCTACTAGCTCCACTCCTAGTCCATCCCCCACAACCCTCCTTCCCTGTTGGCAGCTACAAGTCTGTTCTCTATGTCTGTTTCAGCTTCATACTACTACTAAGTCACTTCAGTCGTGTCCGACTCTGTGTGACCCCATAGACGGCAGCCCACCAGGCTCCCCCATCCCTGGGACTCCCCAGGCAAGAACACTGGAGTGGGTTGCCATTGCCTTCACCAATGCATGAAAGTGAAAAAGTAAAAGTGAAGTCGCTCAGTCGTGTCTGACTCTTAGTGACCCCATGGACTGCAGCCCACCAGGCTCCTCCATCCATGGGATTCTCCAGGCAAGAGTACTGGAGTGGGGTGCCATTGCCTGTGTCATATTTTAGATTGCTCATATATGTGATATCATATAGCATTTGTCTTTCTCTCCCTGACATACTTCACTTAGTATGAGAATCTCTAGTTGCATCCCTGTTGCTGCAAATGGCATTTTTCATTCTCTTTTATGCTTGAGTAATATTCCATTGTATATATGTACCACTTCTTTATCAATTCATTTGTCGATGGACACTTAGGTTGCTTCCATGTCTTGGGTATTGTGAATAGAGCTGCTATGAACATAGGAGTGTGTATATCTTTTAGAATTAAGAGTTTTCTTCTGGATATATGCCCAGAAGTGGGATTGTCTTGGCTATTGTGAATGCCTGAATCTTGACAACAATCTTCACATGCTAAAGAAACAAAATAAACTAGAAATTGAGTGCTTCCCTTCAAGAACATGTTCCCGCCCCAGCAGAGTATCAGTAGTCAATTATCTCCATTTTTTCGTGCTCATTATTTCAGGAGATTCCGTTTGATGAGAGAGCTGCACATACAAGAGACTTGCGAGAAGCATGGACCTTAGTGAAAAATGGCCTTTGGAGGAAGGAACCTGGCTGTCTCACGCTGGAGTTCATCATTTTGCCAACACCAGAGGGGGTATGGCTGCTTTTGCTGTCCCAGATACACACGGTTCTCTTCAACTCATGCATCCACTGGGTCAACCCAGCGGTACACACTACATGCCCAGTGCTATCTGCCTTTTCAAAACCAGCTGGGTGGAAAGGCGAAGGCATGGACTTTGGAGTCAGACAGACCCAGGTTCAGATACAGAATTTTCTCTTTATACGCCATGGGGCCTTAAGAAAATCTATTGTTTTCTCAGCCTTAACATGAGAGTAAGAATGCCTACTTGGAGGTTTGCAATGAGCACTATTAAGTAACGTAAGCTGTCATTGACTGAGCCCTTACCCGAGCTGAGTGGGAAGCCGGTCACATAGCTTTGAGCACCTAACATCCAGGCACTATTTTCTTGCCTGTCTCCCATCTCCTCCCCTCTCATCTCCTCTCCACAGCCCTGCAAAGATTAAGACTGGGGATAATGCAACCGGTATAACTGGCGTAGATTGGCTCACCTTCATTCTGTGTCCACATCCTAGCATCTGATTAATACAACTCAGTGTTTAAGTTCGGGATGTTGTTACTGTCCTGGCATGGAGCATACAGGTGTCAAAACCATACCCCTGACACAGGGAAGTGGTCCTCTGTCAGGTCCAAGGTCTGCCCCATTGCCCATCTAATGGGGATCCACTTTGGTAAGAGCTAATCTGTGGATGAGAAAACAGAGGCCACTGAAGTTAATGCATTCACAAGATGTTTTAGAAATGGTATGCCTCTCATTTGCTGTTATATATTCATTCACTCAATTAATAATGAGCAGCTACTACTTGCCAAGCACTGGGAATATAAGAAAGAGACTAAGATAGACACAGAGATCACCAGACTACATTCCCTACTGTACCCCATCTCTAAAATGGGGTAACTTAGATAGCAATAAACACTTACTTAATTTTTGCACTGCATCAGGGTACATTTTCCAACCAAGATGACTGCACACAATGGGAGTTTCCCCAGAGGGAAGCTTTAGGTTCTGAGAGAAGAAACTTGGATGCAGTCCAGACAAAAACCAATTGCTGTTCACTCCTACGCCCTGTCACATTGCCACCTGAGCCACTTTTTAGAGGTTCTTAAGCCATGTCTCCTCACAGCCCAGGGCACAAAGTTGAACCTCCTCAGCTCCACACACAGCCTGCCTTTCCTGGTCTGACCTCTGCCTGTCTCTCTAGACTCATCTCCTGCAGCTCCTCACTAAACACGAAGCCCTTCCTCATCACCGTATCTACCTCCTCCTGGATCCTTGAGTGCCTCACTCCCTCACACACCTGTGAGCCTCTGTAAAGATTGTCATTAGTATGTGCCTTCTACCTGGCCAGGTCCTGCTCATCTCTGAAGCTCCAGCTTCAGTCATCTCTTCTGTGATCTCTTCACCCGTCCACCCCCATCCTAATCTGAATGAGCAGTCCATCTTCAGAGCTGCCACAGAGCTTGCAGCTTTCCATGCCACAGAGTTTCTACATTGTATTGTCACTGTCTGCATCCTAGATGACCTGAGAGCCTCTCAGGGGCAGACGTCTTGTTTTATTTGCCTTTGTATCCCTTTCACAAGCAGCCTGGCAAATATTTGATACGTATTTGGTGGCTGGCTGGCTGGGTGGCTTGATGAATGAATGGATGTATGAATGAATGATGGCTGAGACCAGGTCCTCTGCATATTTCTGTGGTCACTGAGAACGTCTTTTGACTGTGGCAGCCCAGTGCATTGCACAACTGCTTCTGGAATCACTTCACCTTGCTTTGGGCACACCTAGAGCATTTTGCTCAGTGACCCCAGGCTTGTTCATCAAAGCTGGATGGCATAAGAGAGAATTAAGTAAGTATGGTTTGTCTGCATCATCCATCATAGAAGTTTAGAGCAGAAAGAAGCCTCAGGGGTCACTGTGACAACGGGGTGGCTAGAAATTCTACTGTGAGCAGTTCCAAGCATTACCACACATCTCCTTGAGTTCATCACATCATATATCTACAGTCTTTGGAGATACATCTGGCTTGTAGGAAGGGGAACCAGCCTGGTGTCTAGATCTGCCTGATGGAGAGGCACTGCTCTTGGGTAAGTGATGAGCATCTGGAGCTGATGGAAAAGCTTAGCTCAGATGGGCAGCAGATCCCTTGTTATCTGGCCCCAGTTCAGACAGTCGGTCTGTGATGTTGGAGGTGTCCAAGACAGACTTTGGCTGTGTTGTCCTTGTGGGTGAAGCACCCTCTCAAGGAAGCAGTATGATGAAATGTGAAAGTTCTTGTGAGCGGCTGGATTAGGGTGATTCTCAGGCTGGATTAAGCTGGGCTTCCCTGGTAGCTCAGTCGGTAAAGAATCTGCCTGCACTGCAGGAGACCCACGTTCTCTCCTTGGATTGGGAAGATCTCCTGGAGAAGGAAATGGCAATCCACTTAAGTACTCTTGCCTGGAAAGTCCTATGGATAGAGGAACCTGGTGGGCTACAGTCCATGGCATCTCAAGAGTTGGACATGACTTAGCAACTAAACCACCACTACCTCCAGAGGCCTAGGTCAGGGTTCAGGGAAAGGATGCAGGCCTTAAGAGGACTAGGTAGGGTGGCAAAATGGAAATATGGTGAAATGTTGAAATGAGGTGAGGAAACTCACACTCAGAAACAAACAAACTTGCACAGTGGGAGACCCCTGTGCCAGACTTAAGTCAGAGCTAGATGAATTACAAAAAAAATATTTGTAATCCCTCATTAGATAGATACCTTACACCGGACGTGACACTACACCTTTCTTTAGTATAGATAAAGACCATCACTGTTCATTCTCACAACAACCTTATTCTCCTTTTATGAATGAAAAAAATTGAGCCTGAAGATGCTGGGAAACTTGCTCAAGGTCACGGGCAATGTGGGGATTTGAACGGAGGTCTGCCTGACACTTAGCCATGCCAACTTATTGCCTGACGGTTCACCCTCCAAAACTAGCTACTCTGCCTTCTCAATTAAAGGCTCTGGGGGCCCAGTTACAGACTTTTTTTTTTTTTTTGCTGCTTATTTCGTTGTCACAGTAGAAAAGACAACTAGCTCTTAACAAGGCCAGAAAACCAACAGTGCTATCCCAATGTGTGGATTACCATCCAAGAGTCACCAATGGGCACCTCAGCTAATGCATTGCCAAGGCCTTGATCCACCTGCTTCGGACCATCTTCCCTTCACCCCTTACCCCACGTCCCCCCTCTCCCAACACTGGCTGGTCCCAGCTGCTCCATCTCGGAGGCTCACTGTGGGCTAATGGGGTTTACATTTCTAGCGAGCTACCAGGGAAAGTCCTGAAAGTGTGCAAGCCTTGAGATCTTATTCTTGGCTTCACGGAGTCCTTTGATGAACCGTGTTATCTGCCAGGGAGGCTCAGTCATCCTGGTGAGTCATGGGCCTGGAGGCAAGGCCAGTTCCAGGCAACATCTGGGCATCTCGGCTGCCATGAGGGTGGGTCAACCTCCTGGAAAGCTGGCTGGGAAGAGCCCAGGATGTCTGGGGGGGATACAGAATTTCTCCACGAAAGTCCCTCTGCCACTCCCAATGCCTACACTCTTAAAATCCCCTCAAGGGCCTGGGCCAAGGTTACGCAAATTTATTTTAAAGGCCTGGAACACATTTTCCAAATGAAATTAAATGCAGGGCCTGACACACAGAACAGAAGGGGGCCAGAGCCCTGGTTCTGACCACCGCCGCAGGCTCCTCTGATTCGCCAGCTGCCCCGTCAGACGTGGGGATTTGGCGCAGGAGGGGAGGTGTCCTCAGACCTTCACAGTGAATCCATAAAACACGTCTTCCTGTTATACGTGCGCTCACTCAGCTGTTTGGGAACCCTGTTGTCATTCACTCTTCCCAGGGGACCCACCTGCTTAAACTTATCATCAGGGAAGAGGCAGGAAGTGTGGGGAACATAACCTGGCAGCCAGAGCCAGGTGTGTCTAGAAATTTATTGGCGCTGTTTCCCCATTCTGGTTATAAAAACAGGAAGGGGTGGACTTCCCTCCTGCAGGAAGGAAGGACATTTTTCCAAGTGTAGTCTGGGTGCCAAGCACTGCTGTGGACATTATTTCATTTTGTTCACATCCTCACTCAAATCTCTTCAAGCAGTTACTATTACCCCCATTTTGCAGATGAGGAAACTGAGACTTGTGAAGACACAAATATGAAGTCCAGCTTGCACGGCAAACGACAGTAGAGCTCACAGTCACACTTAGGTCTTTGTTCTCCAGGGCTCTGCTCCATCCAGTTCACTTCCCCGTCAGTTTCAAGGGGGTAGCATCACATGTCTAGGAAGCTTGATCCTTTGAGTCTATTTCTTACCAAAAAAAAAAAAATTATTATTTGCTTACTTTTGCTGTATTGGATCTTTGTTGCTGTGTGCGGGCTTTCTGTAGCGGCAGTGGGCAGGGACTACTCTCCAGCAGCAGTCCGTGGTCTTCTCACTGCTGTGGCTTCTCTTGTTGCAGAGCACGGGCTCTAGGGCACGTGGGCTCAGTAGCTGTGGCCCACCAGCTCAGTCGCCCTGCAGCACGCGGCATCTTCCTGGATGAGGGATCAAACCAAATGATTAATTCCAATAAGCACTGCTCTGACTTAGACAACCTAAAGGCAGCACTCCACGAAATGTATCCAGGAAGATTCTGCATGCTTTCTCTAGTTTGAGTGAGTGGGGCTACTTTCTAATGGCAGGGTGAGGGCTTTTCACTGTGGTGGCTTGGGTACATGGGCTTGGCTGTCCTGCAGCATGTGGAATCTTCCCAGATCAGGGATCGAACTCGTGTCTCCTGCATTGGTAGCTGGATTCCTAACTGCTGGGCCACCAAGGAAGTCCTATTTCTTTAAAAAAAAAATTATTTTTTATTTTATAAAATAAAATTGGGTATAGTTGAGCTTTGTGTGTTTCTCCTGCATACAGGGTGGTAAAAAGATTGATACAACATAATCTGTCATCCCTGGTCTCCTATTGACATTTGCTTTAACAAGTTGCATAAACGTCAGGTTTTTTTTTTTTTTTTTACAGAGGAGATCATAGGCTAGGCAGGTATGGAGACTTGTTAAAGATTTAGTGGCAAAACTAAGGCGAGAACTCAGGCTTCTGCTTCTCCTTTCAGCACCTACATTGTTAAGGCCATAGTTTATTGGAAAAACCATTTTAATGTGAAAAAAAGAGAGGCTCTTGTGCACCAGGTAGACCCTATTTGCAATGTCTGAAAGAAGTGATTCCCTGGCAGGCCTCAGTCCAAAATGGGAGATGAGGATGGTCTCTGCATGTCAGCAGAAACTCACATCCATTCTATGGACCTCTTTTATAATGGTTTAGTTATAGATTTCAATGACACCAAATGTTTTTACCTTTCACCTTAACACAATGTATTTTGTCTGATTTCACTCAATAGATGCAGCTGAATGCAAGCTGGAAGTATATGATTTTCCTCTGCAGGGACCTTTTTCTGTGTGTATTTTTGGAATGGTTTATTCTGAGTCATAGCCACATATACCTTCTAGTCGCTTCTTGGCTCAGCCAGAGTTCATTTCCTTTGATATGATGCTGAGTGAAGAGTCTTAAATCTTCACCTCTATTCCATAGTTGGTAACAGGGGGTGTTACCTGGGGGTGGGAGGTGGGCTGGATGGCTCCAAGTTCATACACTTCATAAAACACTTTGTTGTTAGCATCTACTGCACTGGTATTTGAATTGTTCAGAGAACATGCTTAGCATTTTTACCAAAATGAATCCTTGTCTTCCTGTCAGACTTAGTACCATATCATCTCTTGGCTTGCACTGTTTCTGTAATTTTCGGGTGACATATAATGACATATAGGTGGCACTAGAGGTTAAAAAAAAAACCCGCCTACCCATGCAGGAGACATGAGACATGGGTTTGATCCCTGGGTGGGGAAGAGTCCCTGGAGGAGGGCATGGCAACCCACTCCAGCATTCTTGCCTGGAGAATCCCATGGACAGAGGAGCCTGGAGGATTACAGTCCATAGGGTCGCAGAGTCAGACACGACTGAAGCGACTTAGCACGCACGCACCCACAATTCTTCCATTAGGGCCATTTATTTCTTCTGGACAGTATCAAACACTTAAAGCATTCTCTGAGGCTTGATTTTCATTTAAAGGGAATGAAGCAACTCTGTTTTCTTTCTGCCTTGCATCAAGGATTATTAAAAAAAAAAAAAGTGGGGTTTGCTTAAAGAAAAGAATATTAAACCCTAGGAGAAGAGAGATGTCCTTTGGGCCATTTCAGCCCTGGAGCTAATGCTGAGACACCAATTAGATGAAAATTCTCTTTGATGAAACCCTATGGGTGGGCACATATGTGCCCCTGCTGTTCTCTGTCCGCTGTCCTAAGAGGATGCACACAGAGACGGGATAAGAGCAGAGTCAGACCGGCCCCGGGCAGCCACGGCCTCTCTCTTGTCTCCTAAATCAGTCTCGCCCTCGCTCCCCAGAGTGGGGAGAGGAGGAGGGGCAAGCTTCGCATCTCCACTCCCTTCTGCCATTAACTAGCAGAGAGCCTCCGGAGACAGAAGGCTACCTGCAGAGAACGTGAGCCAAGGGCAACACCAGGGAGAACAGGGAGGCAGGGGGAAGGTTTAGCTCTCTCCTCCTTGTCTTTCATGCTTGAAATCGGTGACCTCCCAGGGGTAGGGATCGGGAAGGCTGTGCACAAATCCTAGCCTGTGGCCACCATCCTAACTTACTACAGCATCCATGCAGCTTTTTCTTGCAAAGGGAATTGATAGCATACCTTGGCCGAAAAATAACCTTTTCCCTATGTGGCATTTGTTTTCTCTTTTTAACTTTTTGTTTTTAAGTTTTTGGCGGCATCACAGGGCACGTGGGATCTTAGTTCTCTGACCAGGGATCAAACCTGCATTCCCTGTATTGGAAGCATGGCGTCTTAGCCACTGAACCACCAGGGAAGTCCCCCTAGGGTGGCATTTAGACTTCTCATTTATCTCTTGGGGGAAGAAGTCACCTCCTGTATGAGGCCTGTCTCCTCCTTTTCTCCATTGACCAAGGGGCCTGTGGTATGAAAGCAGCCCATCTAGCCTGGCCCTCCCTGTGGCCTCTGCTCCAAGCAGCGCTGCAGCAAGGCAGGCCCTGGCCCCGCCGCAGCAGAGGCAAGCCAGGGGCTGATGGCATCCCCAGCCTCCTGGGGGCAGGGGCTGGTACGCAGCTACCATCCTGCCCACCATGCAGGATATTAGTGATGGCTGCTTTGCTAGAAACACCTCCAGAAGCATTTTCCAGTGCTTTTAACTCTAGAAAAATGGACCGAAGAATTCCTTTGATTTTAGCATTATGTTTCATGTTGCCACGTGAGCACAGCTCCTGGGTGGAGGGATGAGAGCTCTGCTTAGTGAGTTTCCAGGATAACTGAAGTAGAACACTTTAAATACCTACATACTGTTCAAGATTTTACTGTTCTATACATAACAGTTGATAAGACTTTTTTTCCAAAGATTTGTTTATACACTTTCTTGCCCTACTGAGAAAATAGTCATATCTCAGTTTATAAACTGAGAAAATAGTCATACCTCAGTTTATGATTGGGGTTGGACCAAGATCTCATTTAGAAATGCAGTGTCTTTCATTCAGAAGCTATCATAGGATACCTAACTTGTTTCAATAATTCATAAACATGTTTGAATGTGCCTAAAAAGCAATCTCGAGCACGCAAGAATCTGTGGATGTTATTTCAGTTTGTGGATGGAAACTGAGAAAGGAGGACTTCCATTTTCTCAGTTTATACCCATGGGGACTAAATGTCTTTTTCTTTCCCCTTGAATATATATTATTTGCTTATATAATAAAATTAATTTAAAACATTTAAAGTTTGATGTATTATATAAAATTATTAATATTAATGAATAATATATTACTAACTTTATATATACGAAGAAATAGTAAAGCTAGAAGTTGGGTTCCCAGGTTAGCTCCCAAAAGTCTGCTCAAATCATGTAGCGGGTAATAGTAAGAGTGGAGATGAGCCATCAGCCCCCTGTTGTACTATGTTTCTATGGAAAACCTGAGTCCCAGAAATAATTCACCCTGAGCCCCAGAAATATTTCCTTCTTGCTGCTTTCTCTCCACATGTCCCACTTTCTAATAAATGCTGCCCTAGAAATAAGATCAGAGATTGCTTCCCTGTCTTTAGAGGCCATAGCAGCAGGAAGCCCACTCTCCTTCTGTGGTGGTTGAGTTGCTAAGTTGTGTCTGACTCTTGAGACCCCATGGTCTGTAGCCCGCCAGGATCCTCTGTCCATGGTGTTTCCTAGGCAAGAATATTGGGGTGGGTTGCCAATTTCTTCTCCAGGGGATAATCCCGACCCAGGAATCGAAGCTGGGTCTCCTGCCTTGCAAGCAGATTCTTTATCGACTGAACTACAAGGGAAGCCCCACTAGGAGAGTCAAAAAAAAGGACTCCAGCATGCCCAAGCCTTCTGTGTGGGAGAGAAAGGAACATTTCTTCCTTAGCGTCCACAGTGTCCAGCACTGTGCTTGGTCACACTTAACCTGCTCAGCTTCTCCCAGCAATACGGTATTAAGTATTATCATCAGGAAACTGAAGCTCTGGGAGATCTAGTAACAACCCTGTGATTTCTCCCCTAATAATTTGACAGAACTGAGATTCCAACCTATAATATTGTGTACTCTCTTTTATAACTTCCCAGCAGAACAATTTCTTTTTATATTGGAGTATAATTGCTTTGGGCTTCCCTTGTGGCTCAGCTGGTAAATAATCCACCTGCAATGTGGGAGACCTGGGTTTGATCCCCAAATTGGGAAGATTCCCTGGAAAAGGGAATGGCTACCCACTCCAGTTTTCTGGCCTGGGCAATTCCATGGACTCTATAGCCCATGGGGTTGCAAAGAGTCAGACATAACTGAGAGACTTGCACCCTCACTTCACATAATTGCTTTATAATGTTGTGTTAGTTTCTGCTGTACAACAAAGTGACTCAGCTATTATGTATACATATATCCCCTCCCTCTTGAGCCTCTTCCCTCCATCCCACCCCTCTAGGTCATCACAGAGCACCGATCTGAGCTCCCTGTGCTATACAGCAGCTTCCCACTAGCTGTCTATTTACACATGATAGTGTATATGTCAATGCTATTCTCCCAGTCTGCCCCATCCTCCCCTTCCCCCGCTATGTCCACATGATCGTGCTCAACATCTGCATCTTTATTTCTGTCCTGTAAATAGAATAGTACCTGTCATGTGGAGTAAAGTAAGTCAGAAAATCAAATATTGTATATTAACGCATATATATGAATCTAGAAAAATGGTACTGATTAACTTATTTGCAGAACCATTTCTTTATAAGAGGTCTATAAACATCCGGTTTGGTTATTGCCTAAGGTTAGGAAGGTCTTCTGAACCTATTGGAAGGTGAGCAACATGAGGACAGGAACCCGTTCTGACCACTATTGTATCTGCCTTGCCTCGCAGATGCATTGCCTACCATCCTGAAAGCATGGTGTGTATGCTTAGTTGCTCAGTTGTATCTGACTCTTTGCAACCCCACAGACGATAGCCTGCCAGGCTCCTCTGTCCATGGGTATTCTCCAGGCAAGAATACTGGAGTGGGTTACCATTCCCTTCACCGGGGGATCTTCCTGACCCAGGGATGGAATCAAGGTCTCCTGCACTGCAGGCAGATTCTTTACCATTTGAACCACCAGAGAAGCATGGTACTTCCCCATAAGTATTGTTTGACTAACAGGAAATGTTATTGTTTTCTCTGCTTTGCTTCCTAAGATAGAAAATTGGAATCATATATTTTAGAAAAATTGTCAACAACAAATATTAAAACAAGAAAAATATTTTTTCATTAACTTTCAGCTGATTAGGAAATTTAAATAACTGAAGGGCTGTAAGAAAAATTCTTAGCTTATGAGTCATCCATTTATAGGGAACAAATTGAAAGGGAGTCCATTGTGAGTTAGAACAATCTGGCAGGCTCCAGAACCTAATCACCTGGTAGAATATTTGTAATGCTCTTCCTATGGGGAATGCCTGATCCTAATTCCACATAACTAACTTTCAAGGAAACTCTTAGAAAGCAAACTAAGAGGTGGGACCATGTACATTGCTTTTAAATGGAAGCATAATCTGTGGTTAGTGATTCCTTTCAGTAACTCGAAGTCATTAAAGAAGAGAAAAGAGCCTCATTTTCCTCAGCTGTGAAAGAGCATACCATCTAATAATAACTAACATGTACTTGATTTTCATAGTGTGACAGTCTCTATTCTACAGGCTCTAAATGCTGTAGTTTATTGCATTCTTGCTACAACCTTATGAGTTAGGTATAATTATTATCTCCATTTTTATAGAAAACTAAGGTTAGCAGAAATTAAACTACTAGTTAATAGTGAATCTGGTATTAGAGCCAAGGTCTGGTTGATCCCTAACCAGACCTTGGTGCTCATACCAAAGCCCTCTGTAGACTGTCCCTCTTGGAATGCAAAGGCTAGTTGCCTCCTGATCCGATGGGGAATTGGAAGCGACGGGGGAGCCTGGTGGGCTGCCGTCTATGGGGTGGCACAGAGTCTGACACGACTGAAGTGACTTAGCGGCAGCAGCAGTCCTGCAAACAGGCCATCTGAGCTCACCTCCTCATGGCATCAGGGAGCCAAAGGCTCCTACTCAGATCAAGAACTGACCATTGGAATTTGGCAGTGCCAAGGTCAGTCTTGACCTTGACAAGAGCTACTCTGGAAGAGTGATGAGCTATAAGCCTGTTTGCCTTTAAGATTAAAGGGAGACAGTGGAAACAATGAGTGTAAACAATTCTTTGATGAATTTTGTGGTAAACTGTCACTGAAACTTGAGATCGGTAATTGGAAGAGAGAAGTAGAATTGGAAAAGATTTTTTAAAGATAGAAACATAATAGCACATTTGTATAGTGATGGGAATGATCCAGAACAGAGGAGAACATCAACTTAGAGAAGAGAGGTGGGGAGAAATCCATGTGAGAGGGCACAGAGGATCTGATACACAGCGGAGGAGTTGGTCTCAGCTGGAAAATGGATGGTTCATCCATAGTAACTAGAGAGCAGGAGAGTAAGTAAACCAGGCAAACAGAGTGATTGCTGGGCTGCACCAATGTCCACTTGAGGCTAGTGGTCACACACTGAAAATAAGACCAGTCGGCATGATGCTGTGCTTCTCTGATCATGTATCACTGGGTGCCGGCAGAGAGAAGATGAAGAAATAGACTTTATCAGGGGTATGGTTTTCCCAAAGACTTAGTAGACAGAGAGAGAGGTGGATTTGAAGGGGTATATAAGAGAAATGAGTAAACCTAGAAACTAGGGCGGTTAAAAGAGAAAGGAATGTCAGGAGGGAGAGTAACACAGAAAAGATCACAGGATCAGCAAATTACAGGAGCGGTTGGGGTCAAGGAGACATTGGGTGAGGATAACAGGAAGAATAAGCTGGAAAGCTTGGAAGGCTGGGTGGTGGTGATAGGAGAGTGGAATGCTTGGTGTTGAGATTACAGATGGTGTTACTAGAAGGGCAGGAAGCTGGGATAGCTGGAGGTGCAGGAAGGGAGAGGATGTTGAAGAGCTGAGAGACCAGAGTACGAGAAGAATCCACTGGTAGATTTGGAAATAAAAATTATCATGGGAATGGTATTGGGGAAAGTGACAGTGATCCAGATGCCAACACCTTCAAGAAATGAGGTAGAATAACACAGAGGTCTGTAGACGGCTGCAGTGAGTAAGGGTTGTAGACAATGTGCTCTGTTATTTTCAAGGACAGCCAGGTTTCCATCAGAGTGAGGAGTTGAAAGAAAATTTGACAAACCATGAATGAAAGTGAAAGTGAAAGTTGCTCAGTTGTGTCCAGCTCTTTGGGATCCAGTTCATGGAATTCTCCAGGCCAGAATACTTGAGTGGGTAGCCGTTCCCTTCTCCAGGGGATCTTCCCAACCCAGGAATCGAACCCAGGTCTCCCACATTGCAGGTGGATTCTTCACCAGCTGAGCTACAAGGGAAGTCCAAGAAAACTGGGGTGGGTAGCCTATCCCTTCTCCAGGGGATCTTCCTAACGCAGGAATCGAACCGGGGTCTCCTGCATTGCAGGTGGATTCTTTATCAACTGAGCCATCAGGGAAGCCCATGAATTCCTGAAAACAAATGGAGGTTTTCAGGAGATGGGAGGGGATGTCTTGATATGTGCAAAGATTCACCCAAGCACATTCACTTTTTGGATTTCAGAGCTCAGATTGTCAGGAGTGGGGAAAACAGAAGAGGATAGAGAGAGAGGCTGGGCAGTTCAAGAATGGTTGCTTTGGGGTGTTCCTTGGCCTAGTGGTTAGGATTCTGGGCTTTCACTGCTGTGGCCTGGTTCAGTCCTTGGTCAGGGAACTGAGATATCCCTCAAGCCACTCTCAGGGCAGCCAACAGAAAAGGAAGAAGAAGAAGAACGGTTACCCTGGTGCGGAAGGAGGACAGTCTCAGCTTGGTCCCCGGCCATTCCTCCGTGGGCACTCGGGCCAGGGTGCCTTCTTTCTGTCCTCCACGGTAAATTGTAGACTGACAGTAGAACACTCAGAGATGACTGAGGTTTACAGAATGAGATCACCTCAGCACTGGTCCACGGGCCCTCGGGCTGCTGCAGCTGGGGATCTGATCAGTCTGAGACTACAGAAGGTCCGGATGTTGCCCAGACTGTTAACTCTCCAACTATCAGTGTCCAAGGCCGGGGATGGAGAAGAGACAGCCGTTTTCTATGTCTGCGCCTTCCTTCCTCTGCCTCCTCCCAGCATCTCTAGAGCATTTTCCCATAGCCCAGGGCCCTCCTGAGTGAGGCATCAGTCAGTCCTGGTAGAAACACATAACGCATCTGTACAAGTTATTCAGACCACTGACCTGGGGAGGGAGACTCCCGCAAGCTGACATCAATTTCTTTAGGACCTACAACTCAAATTTTCAGACCCAAACTTTTGTTTCTACATTCTGTACGTGAAACTGCGCAACTCTTTTTATATTAGAAGGAATATGGCTCTGCTCTCTCCTGACACGTGTGCGCGCGCGCGCACACACACACACACACACACACTCACAACGATGCGCAGTCGTACATAAGTTATTTAACTTCTGAGCCTCAGTTTCCCTACCTGTGAAATGAAGGCATATTATCTTCCCTGCTAGTCTCTTAAGAGGAAGAAATATTGCTTGGAGTGAAGTCAGATTTCAGGTTCAAAGGAGAGGGTTGAGGGTGTTGGAAACCCTTCCTTGCTGCAGGGAATATTCAAGCTCTGAAACTCCTGCTTTTTCCCAGGAGAAGCAAAGCAAAAAAAAAAAAAAACAAAACACGATTTCCCAAGCATCGGAACAGGACAGACATAATACAAAAATGCAGAAATCGTTTTACAACTGGTTACACGCTCGTTTGTAATAAATGGTCAGAGAAAGGGGAGATGGGGAAGATGCCCTCCCACCAGGAGTCGGGAGGCAGCGCGCGCGCCGCTGGCGAGCGTGAAGGCCGCGGTCGCCTAGCAACGGATAGCGGGGATGCGCACGGGCGCTCCTTCGGGTGGGCTCAGGGAGCTCGCCGCCGCCGCCGTTGCGCGCTCTCGGGCCTCCCAGACCCGCTAGGAAACTTTGGGGCTCCTGGGCGCTGGGGCGTCGACACTAGACCCGGGGGACGCCGCGATGCGCCCCGCGGGCTGAGGGAAGAGGGGGAGGTCGCTGCCTGGCGCGCCCGGCCGGGGGATCCATGGGCTCGCACCTACGGAAAGTTGGCGCGCACCTGCCTGCGCCCAGAAGACGCTTGGTTCCTGGGCCGAACTGCTCCCCGCCAAGTTTCTTTAACGATTTCTTCCCCCCAGTGGATCTTGCATCTGGAACCCCGTGAGGCCCTGGGTTCACGGATTTCCGTCTCTGGGAGAGAGAAACGCGCGCTTTTCTAAGGGACCTGGGCGGTAACTGATTTTTAATCGATTAGCCCTGGAAGGTTAAGATTCTATTTTTGTTTTCTGCTTTTCTTCTTCCTCCAGACAACGAGTTTGTGGAAGCCTCTCCCACGCCCTACAGCCCGGAGGAGTTCGGTAAGTCTGCCCCTTTTGCCTTTAGCCCGAGGGGCGGAGAGAAAGGGCTGGCCGGGGGAATCTCGCCCTGCTGCACGTTCCTTTTGCGGTGAGAACTGGTCTTTTCCTGAAGCGTGAGCTTTGGAGGTGGCAGGGGTGAGAGTCGGCTGTGCGGTGTGTGTGTGTGTGTGTGTGTGTGTGTGTGTGTGTCCTGGTCTTTGGTGACGCTCCCAGGAGCGCGCCACAGCAAACTTCCTGATCTGCGGGCCCCTGCAAGCAGGCGGTCTCATCCTGCCTGGAAAGATGCAGCTAGCCGGTAAATGCCACAAGAAGGACATCGTGTGGCTACTCCCTAACCTGAATTTAATGAAGTCCAGGGCCAAAAACGTTCAGGTAATTAAATTTCAAGACCTGGGAGCTGCGATCGCCCTTGACGTCTGTTTTTCCTCCAGGTGTCTGGGAATAGGGCATTTCATCCTCTTCCGCCTGTCATTCTAAGTGTAGATTTGTGGTGGGTGAGCCAGGACACACTTGTCAGAGACAGACTTCCTCCCACGAAGAGAAGGACATTTGCGTTGTTGGGATATCTCCGAGTATTCCTGCCACCCAGTCTCGTTTGGTAGCTTAGTGGTTGATTTTTGGTTTTGGTTTTCTTTCTCATTCTCGGTTTCCTTAAGCCGCTAACAATATGGGCTGTCAAGTCTGTCCCTGCTGTTCTTTTATCACCAGCTTGAACATCTCGCCTTCCTTCCATGAAATGACAGCTGTTTAAAAATGTTTATCCACAGTGAGGCTCTGAGCCTTGGGTACCATTTGTCTGATCATCCTTTCCTCCTGATCTGTGTGTCCTCGGCAAGACCCACACTGGCTGAAGTTAATTAAATTCCATTGCAGCAAGGACTTTCATCCATTTCTAAGAGCCAGGCACCCAAAATAGGTCTGGATCAAGAGAGGCGTTCTGAGGCAGGGAAGAGGACCTTGTTTTATTCAGAAAATGTGTTTCTGACAAGTTCTGAGGCAATCACATCTCTGGGAAAGGAATCACAAATTAAATGCATGAATAAAACTAGCTTCTGAAGGGACACTGTGGTGAGCCGTTTTATGAAATGGAAATGACATCTAAACCATAGCTTTGCATGAAGCAGTTTCTGAAGAGGGCAGATTCCTGGTGATCTGCTCTACACGTGTTTAATTGTGTGTGAATGACACCAACATTGGTGCTTTACATGGGACAGAAGGTGTTTGGTTCTCTTAAATTATAGATAAGTGTCAGCCATGGCAGAATGAGCATTCCTTGCTCCGAGAAACCACCTGTATAAACACCTAATAGTTTGCATTCACAGAACGATTTATGTACCTGAAAGGCCCAGGTGATTGATCCTCTTTTGTTTCCATCTCTCCCTTTGGGACTAACAGACTGGACGGTCCAGCTGATCAGTAGGGGGAGCCCTTCAAATCAGCAGTAGAAATTCAGAAAACAGCATTTTTTTCCCCTTCAGCTCCTCTGTGGGGAAAACCCAGTTTTTCATGAGGAGGTGAGAGTGTTATAGGAATCCTGGGGTTCCCTCCTGGGCTCTGGGATGCAAGATGATTGAGAATACAAAATAAGATAAAATACAGAGTCAGAGTTTGAGACCAAGTTTCTGGCTGCTATGCCTTCCTTAGTATAGGCTTGTGCTCAGTCGTGTCCGACTCTTGCAATCCCATGGACTGCAGCCAGCCAGGCTCAGCTGTCCATGGAATTCTCCAGGCAAGAATACTGGAGTTAGGTGCTATTTTCTACTCCAGGAGATCTTCCCGACCCAGGGATTGAACCCTTGTCTTCTGCGTCTCCTGTGTTGATGGAGAGATTCTTTACCACTGAGCCACCTGGGAAGCCCTTGCCTGCTTTAGTAGATCTGTTAACCAGTCTGTTTTCTCATCTTTGAAAAGCAGGGGTTGTGCCAAGCAGCCCCTAAGGCATCACCCAGTTCCAGCCTCCTGAAATCTTAAGCCAAAGGAGGCATGTGGCTCTTGGGTGTTTATTATTTACACTGGGTGCCATACTGCTTGGGTGCATGGTGTCTCCAGAGGGATTTCCACTTCCTGACAGAGCAGCTCATTGGCTGAGACTGTGTTGTTTCCATGCTATTCAGGTCAAAGAGGGAGCTGGCATTTTTTCCCTTGAAAGAATCGTGATACTTTTCGGTGCTTTCCTTAGACACACAGCAGGAAAGATTACCCTACAGCAGTTGATGAGCTTGTCAAGCAGCCATTCTTTCTGAAGCACGAAAGAGCACAGATTCACCCTTTGGCCAGGATCTTAGGGACCCGGAGAAGGAGGGAGGGAGGCCATGAAGACTTAGTTTGAATTCTATCACTGCGCTTACCTGTGACCTTGGGCAGATGACAAAACTGCTCTGAGCCTAGATTATCTCTCAACCTAATTGCAGACCTTGCATGACTGTGGTCAATGGTGTGTGTAAAGTCCTAACCCCACATGTTGTATGTGCAGATATTCAGGAAGTGCTTATGGCTGTTAATTCATTATTATTATTATTATTCAGTTAAAAGACACATTTCCAATGCATGAAGTATGGACTAGCTCTCACCAATTGTCCCAACCTATTAACTGAAACCATTTTTATTTCTAGAAATTCCTCTGTAATTTGCTTATTCTTCAAACAGATGCTCAGAAATGGTGATCGGGTCATTTGAATTATCTAGTGATTTGTTTTGGAGCTGCATGTGGAATGGTGTTCCGTCGAGGGTCTTCAGTAACAGTGCCACTACTTTCTCGTGATGCGATAGGTTCACGCATCACAGGTAGTCTGCTTCAACTCCAAATTTTCATATCAGTCTCCAAATAAGCTATGACTAGCACTTTGGGGCATTTATTCTCAGTGTTGAAGCAAGATCACGTAATGAATTTAAGTAACCAAAAGGGGGTTTGTGTTCCTCTGCACTCCTACTTTCTGCCCTCTGACCACCCTGAGGCATCTCTCGTGCCCCCAAGAAGTATGTCACACTTCCTGTTTCTCGGGCCTCTGAGTAAAATAAACTTTTGTTTCCCCCTACAAAACAAAAAGGAATTTTTGAAAAGGCAGTGAAAATAGGAGTCTAACTCGAGATGAATGCTGTGTTGAAGGTGTCTTCTGATGGAGAGTCCAGAAATATGCCCTGTCTCCTGTGATGGTACCATTTTCTAGAGGCAAAATCCGCATCGTCCTTCCATAGCCCTTCTATAGCCCCATGTGTAGGTAGAGATGATGGCCATTGGAGAGGGTAAGAGAAAATGCATGGAGAGTTGGAATGAAGCCAGGTATGATCATGTCTGCCCCTGTCTAGTAACCTTCATCAACTTCCTACTACCTGGAAGATAGACATTCGGTTAGCCATGGGGTAACGCCCATCATTTGCATCATCCCCACTCACCATAACCTTCTGTTTATATTGAAGGACTGGACAGTCTAAATGCACCTCTGGCTGCAAAATACCGCCCCTTCTCTCTTCCTCTCCTGGCTGGCTCCTACCCTTCCTTCAACACTCAGTTCATGTGTCACGTGCTCCTAGGGATTCTCTACCCTGCTCATTAGAATCAGGGGAGCTATTAAAAGTCGTACGACCAAGTCGTAACCCTGACCAATTACATTAGAATCCCTGGAGTGTGGACCTAAGCATCTGTATTTTATCACTGTATGTTTTAAAAACTGAATCCCAAGTGATTCTGATGTGTAGCCAAGGTTGTCAGCTACTGTATGAGGTTGTGGCCACTTCATTCTTCTTTGCAGATCTAGCAGCCAGCCCGGTACCTGGTACTAGAAATGCTTATTGAACGAGTGAATGAGGGTCACCTCTGAGATGCTTTGTCTTTTCATAGTTGTATATTCCTAAGACTGAACTGTCTCTTTGTCATACCAATGCCTTGGGGCACTTGTATCCTTTGACCTGTATCTCTCTCGTCTATTCATTCCTTAGGCTTAATCGGTTTATTTTGTTTCTTAAAAATGGAAATTTTAAAACCACTTTTTAATATAAAAGTAGCACATGCTTACTTTAGAAAATCTGGACGTTAGGAAGAATGGAAGAGAGTCCACTCCTTCACCACTGAAAAGGACATGGACATGGATGGGTCGCTGTTTCCTTAACTTTCCATAATTTGCTGCCCTTTGGGGTTTCTTGACCCTCTGAAATGCCTCAGTGTGTTCAGTTGATGCTCTTTTTTGCTCAGACTCTGTGAACTTTCCTGAGTCCCCAAAGGAATGTTCATGGGAATAGCATTCTTGAGAGACCAGGGCCAGTGCCCCCAGGGCCAGTGTACCATGAGAAAGGGTTTTCTTGTACTATTCTTGCCTTCCTTATTCAAGCAAGATGTAGGGGCTTTATCACAATAATTAATAACAGTGTGTAACTTCTTTAAAACAGTAAATGTTTGCCAGCCCACCCCCTTGCCCTCCTAAAACAGGGGCTAAGACCGCACGACTTGATAATAGTACTTACGTCTGTCAGAGTGCAGCAACTGGGAAGTATGAAAATAGTCAGAATAGACAGACAAACTGCTGCTGTAACAAACAAGCTCAAATGTCAGTGACTTAACACCATAGAGGTGGTGTTTGTTGCTTGTATTGTAGTCAAGTGTTGAGTTGTCAGAGGGCTCTGATCCATGTGATCATGGAAAGCCCCAGGCACCTTTCCTGTTTTCATCCATCCTACTCTAGAGCATCAGATTCCTTCACTGGATGCTTTGCATACCTTTGGCAGGTGAGTGAATAAGGTGAGCGGGACAAAGGTACACTCACTGATGGTTGTCTCAGCCTGGGGGTAACACACTCACCTTCCTTCCAATTCCAGAGGTGGGAGCTAGTCCCATAGCCTCACGCAGATGGAGAGAGGCTGGGAAACGTAGTCTAGTAACAGCCAGAAAGAAGAGGAGCGCACTTGCATTGGTGATCACTAACCATCTCTACCGGTCACGACTCCTACTGCTTTAACCACAGTGACTGAGCTACATCCTGGTCTTTGTATTGTTTAAGTTACTGGTTTGGTAATAACAGTGAGTGAAACAAGAAACAAATTAAATTGTCTTTCACTTGCAGCATAAGCTCCTCTGATAACCTCAAATGGAGTTTCCCTGCCGTGGGCTAAGGTGGCTGCTTCAGATCACACCATCACATCCCACATCCCTGTCTATAGGAAAGAGAGAAGAAAAGTGGAGGGTGTAATCTAAAGGCTGCTCACATTGTTTCATTTGCATTCCTTTGGCCTGAACTCTAGTCAGATGCCATACCTTGCTCCAAGAAGGCTGGAAAATCTGGATGGGAGTAAGTGGAGTCTTTTACTGGAAGGATGACTAAGTCGGATACAGGGAGGAAAAGGTTCTGGATAACCAGTAGTCTTTTCAGTCAGTTCTAGGATGCATGTCTTAGTGGTTGAGAGCATGGATTCAGAGTCATACTGTGTGGGCTTCAGTTTGATCCCACCTCTTATTTGCTCTGTGACATTGGGCAGGTTATGTCATCTATATCTCTGTTTCCTAATCTATAAACTCATGTGTCAGCTCTCTTCTGATGCTCTTCAAGACCCACTTACCATCCTTCACCACCCTGCTCAGTGCCCTGGAAACCTTACCTTTCTGGATGGACACCCCTGGCTTTTTTGGCCAGTGAAAGGTACCACCAGAATGTGGGAGGGTGGAAACCAAGGGATGTCAAGGTACTTAGTCCCTTCCCGTGGGGCTGTAGGATGACATGGCTGGATCAGTCTAGGCCACTGCTTGCTCTCCTGCAACGTCGGATCCTTCTGGGTTCTGGAACCTGCCCTTCTGAATGAGGGGTGGCAGCCATGCCCCATCTGGCTCGCCCCAGGCTGCTCCTCCATCGTCTGTTTTCCCTTCTCCCTGCCCATCACACTCTCATCAGCAGGCCCTTCAACCGCTTTTTTTAGAGTATACCACCCATTTCCTGTGGTATACCGCTTTTTTTAGAGTATACCACCCATTTCCTGTGGTATACCACTTTTTTTAGAGTATACCACCCACTTCCTCTCTCTGATATGATGGGGGCTAATAATAGTACCAGCCTCAGACCATAGTGGTGAGGAGCAAATGGGTTTTAGAAGGAACACTTGAAGGTCATCATTGTTGTTCAGTCACTCAGTCATGTCCAACTATTTGTGAACCCAGGGACTGCACCATACAAGGCGTCCCTGTCCTTCACTATCTCCCGGAGCTTGATCAAACTCATGTCCATCAAGTCAGTGATGCCATCCAACCATCTCATCCTCTGTCACCCCCTTCTCCTCCTGCCCTCAGTCTTTCCCAGAATCAGGGTCTTTTCCAATGAGTTGCCTCTTTGCATCAGGTGGCCAAAGTATTAGCGCTTCAGCTTGAGAATCAGTTCTTCTGATGAATATTCAGGGTTGATTTCCTTTAATATTGATTGGTTTGATCTCCTTTGCAGTCCAAGGGACTCAAGAGTCTTCTGAATGTCATAACCATCATTAAATGTTTACTATGTTTCATGTCCCTGGGTGAATGCCCTGATCCCTATAGGCATGGTCAAACCTTCTGAAAGACCTGGTTTTTGACATATAAATTAAATAATATGGCCACTCATCTCCTCTTCTGCACCCTGTGTTAAGAGGATGCAGCAAGAGGTTGCAGATGTGTTCCTGCAACCAAAGTTTCTTCCCTCTCATCATGTGGGGAGAAATAAGGAGAAAGGCCCAGACTTTTATTATTATTCACTTACCCTGTGCTAGGACATGTAGGGGTGTAAACAGTTTACCCAGCTTCCCAGCTTGGAGTTTTAATCATGCCACCCACATTGATAGCCCAATAACAATTTCCAAGGATTTTCCTGTGCATATTACTAACAAATTGGGCTTCCCTGATGGCTCCTGCATGTAGTGCAGGAGACCTGGGTTCAATCCCTGGGTTGGGAAGATCCCCTGGAGAAGGGAATGGCTACCCACTCCATTCTTCTTGCCTGGAGAATCCCATGGACAGAAGAGCCTGGCAGGCTATAGTCCAAAGGGTTGCAAAGAGTTGGACATGACTGAGCGGCTAAGCACACATTACTAACAAATCAAGTCTTTTTCTAAGGCTACCCTCTAATTTTAAGCCCAGGAATTCTCAGGGATGCTTGTTCACATCCACAGAGTCAGTTCTGATTGTTCTAGTCTTTTGCCAAGGGAGCTGGAATCCAGATACAGCTTATTGAGGCCAGTGGACACCTTGGTAACTGCTCACAACCTCTTTTTCCAGAAACCAGTGATCCCACGACACAGCCATCGCTGCTGCTGCCTCTACACAGGACAGAACCCAGGGCTTGGCGTTCTCCTGCCCGGAGCCTAACTGGTTTCCCAGTGGCCTGCCCTGGGCTGGCCAAAGAGCTGAGGGCACCCCTCTCCAAATGCTGCAGAGTTGGCACAGGGCTTTCTAGTCACTACACAAGCCCCCACTCACCTAGGGGCTGGGATCAGGTTGGCCACATGCCCGGCTCTGAGCTGGTCTTTAAACAGCCAGGACCGTTCACGCCACCCCTGGATCTGCCCCCAGATCTCTGCACCCTGCGAAGCCCATCTGTCCTGCCTTCCTCCTCCCCCGGGCGTGGCTTCTGAGAGGGAGGGAGTTTTCACTCCAGTTTAACTTTTCTCAGGATGATTGACTGTGGAAAATTCAATTCTCTTCACAGGAAACCTCACCCTACCGCAAGGCGCGGTCTGGCCTCCTGGCTCCAGCAAAACAATCACAGAGTGGCTCTCCATTGTTACAGTTTCCTAAATCTGGGCACTCAGCCTCTTGCATGATTGATCTCCTTGAGTTTATCAGCTCCTTTCAAATGCAGAAGGACTCAGTGAGGCAGAAGGAATTATCTTCACCTCATGGAGGAGGAAACAGAGGCTCAGAGGGATTAATATCTGCCCAACTGCCACACAGCTAGTTAGAGGGAAAACTTCCACTCGAAATTGAATCTCTGGCTCCAGAAGCAAGTCTCTGTTTCTTGGAGAGGAGAATATAGAAGTTGCCCTCCTCCCAGGGGGATTGAAGAGGGAAATGGCAACCCACTCCAGTATTCTTGCCTGGAAAGTTCCATGGACAGAAGGGGCCTGGCGGGCTATAGTTCACAGCATCGCAGAATCAGACACAACGGAGCATGCATGCAGGAGGATTTGGTTGCTATAAATGATGTAAAAGTAACTACCACAGGGCCTGACTGCACAGTAGATGCCTGTCCAATACGTTCTTGTTGAATAAATGAATGAATAGTAGGTGCGCAAAGCCATATGTATGTATGTGTGTGTGTGTGTGTGTGTGTGTGTGTGTATATATATATATATATATACATACACATTTTTTTTTCTTTAGACCAACAAATAATGGTTAATATATTCCAAAGTAATTTTCCATAATGGGATCTGAAACGGCAATCAGAAAAACTCTTCCTAGCTTCCATCATCCAGTTCCCTCTCTCCTATCCGTGTTTCAGCCCCGTGGAGCTTCTGGGACGGGAAAGATCTTGCGGTTCCCGGATGGTGCCGCCGCCATTTCTAAAGAAACCAGACCTTGGCCGCAGCGCAGTTCGGGGCAGGGCAGGGGCAGCCTGGAGGGGAATGTCTGAAAGCGTAACTGAGGGCAGGTGGACCCCGGCCTGGGTGTAAAACTCATCCCAGTTCCCCTGGTGTTTGTCGGCGAAGTGACACTGCTCACTGCGCAGGAGGCGAGGTCTTATTTCAGGATGTTTTCCTTGGGAGAGAGAATGGAGTAAGGCAGGAGAAAATGAGAATCACTTCTGGTGGTTATCTGTGCTGTGCTAAGTCGCTCCAGTCGTGTCTGACTCTGTGTGACCCCATGGACTGTAACCTGCCAGGCTCCTCTGTCCGTGGGATTCTCCAGGCAAGAATAGTGAAGTGGGTTGCCATGCCCTCCTCCAGAAGATCTTCCTGACCCAGGGATCAAACCAGAGTTTCTTAATGTCTCCTGCATTGGCAGACAAGTTCTTTACCAGTAGCGCCACCTGGGAAGCCCAAATGGTTGTCTATCTAGGCTAAAAGGGCAAAAAAGGTATAGAATAGTGGGATAAAATTCACACACACACACAGAATGGAAAGGGCATTTTCCTCGCCAAAAAGATGTTTTAAGACTGTGTCCAATTATTCCTGAATGTTAAACACAAACCACTTAGAAATGATGATATTTCATCAATTGTTAAAGACTTTCTGAGTCTAATGAGTGTTAAATAACCAGTTTGATCTGTTCGAGAATGCTGTGATTACAGGTTTCTGGGTCACATTTGTACTGGATGATCTTTCTGGACTATGTCCTGTCGGTTTGGGTTTTTTTCAAATCAGTCGTGCCGTCCCCCCTCCCCCCCGGGGTGGGCACATTAAAGTGGCCTTCTGGGACTCTTCGGCTCTCTCTTGGGCTTCCCTCCCCTTTTCTCCTTTCTCCCCACGTCTGGATCCCTGTATGCCCTCTCCCCGGCGTCTGCCTCAGTTCCCCTCTGTCTTTTCCTCTCCCTTCCCCCTCCTGCTGCCTCCTTCCTCTTCCCATCTGAAGTTGGAATACAGACAGAAAAACCAGTGCTTGCCTTGCCAGGGCCCTCTGCCAGAAAAATGGAACAGGTCAAATTATAAAAAAAAAAAAGCATTAAAAAAGAATGCTCTTTGGCAAAATGGGGGAAACAGATGTTCAGGGGTGGTTTTGCTGTCTCAGGCTGTCAGTTGAAACACCTTCCTTACAGAATAGCTAGATGCGGGCATTCATCATCATGTCACAGGTGTGGTTGTTTTAACATCAAATATGTAAATGTATATTTATTTGTCTCTGCTCAATTCTCATCCCCTCATCACCTTTGTAGCCCCAAATCCAGAGTAGGCAAGATTACTGACTACCTGATAGCAAGGTTTATTTTCACCCTCTTTTCAGAAGGGTGTTTTTTTTTTTTTTGGGAGGGGGCCCTAGAAAATTTTATTGTATCTATTTACAATTTTTTTTTATTGAAATATAGGTGACTTATAATGCTGTATTGGCTTCAGGTGTACATCACAGTGATTCAGCTCTCTATCTATATATCTATATATATATCTATATATATATAATTTTTCAATTTCTTTCCCCTTATAAATTATTACAAGATATCGAATTCCCTGTGCTATACAGTAGACCCTTGTTGGTTACCTATCTTATGTACAATAGTGTGTATAATCCCAAACTTCTAATTTATCCCTTTTCCCACTTTCCCCTTTGGTAGCCACAAATTTGTTTTCCATGTCTGTGCATCTATTTCTGTTTTATAAATAACTTCATTTGTACTATTTTTTTTTTAGATTCCACACATAAGTAATTTTGGTCTTTGACTTACTTCACTTAGTATGATAATCTCTAGGTCCGCCCATGTTGCCCCAAATGGCATTATTTGGTTCTTTTTTAAGGCTCAGTAATATTCCACTGTACAGGAGACAGGGATCAAGACCATCCCCATGGAAAAGAAATGCAAAAAAGCAAAATGGCTGTCTGGGGAGGTCTTACAAATAGCTGTGAAAAGAAGAGATGCGAAAAGCAAAGGAGAAAAAGAAAGATATAAGCATCTGAATGCAGAGTTCCAAAGAAAAGCAAGGAGAGATAAGAAAGCCTTCCTCAGTGATCAATGCAAAGACATAGAGGAAAACAACAGAATGGGAAAGACTAGAGATCTCTTCAAGAAAATTAGAGATACCAAGGGAACATTTCATGCAAAGATGGGCTCCATAAAGAACAGAAATGGTATGGACCTAACAGAAGCAGAAGATATTAAGAAGAGGTGGCAAGAATACACAGAAGAACTGTACAAAAAAGATCTTCACGACCAAGATAATCACGATGGTGTGATCACTCACCTAGTGATCACACCAGACATCTAGCCAGTGATCACACCAGTGATCTAGCCAGACATCCTGGAATGTGAAGTCAAGTGGGCCTTAGAAAGCATCGCTACGAACAAAGCTAGTGGAGGTGATGGAATTCCAGTTGAGCTATTTCAAATACTGAAAGATGACACTGTGAAAGTGCTGCATTCAATATGCCAGCAAATTTGGAAAACTCAGCAGTGGCCACAGGACTTGAAAAGGTCAGTTTTCATTTCAATCCCAAAGAAAGGAAATGTCAAAGAATGCTCAAACTACCACATAATTGCACTCATCTCACATGCTAGTAAAGTAATGCTCAAAATTCTCCAAGCCAGGCTTCAGCAATACGTGAACCGTGAACTTCCACATGTTCAAGCTGGTTTTAGAAAAGGCAGAGGAACGAGAGATCAAATTGCCAACATCCGCTGGATCATGGAAAATGCAAGAGAGTTCCAGAAAAACATCTATTTCTGCTTTATTGACTATGCCAAAGCCTTTGACTGTGTGGATCACAATCAACTGTGGAAAATTCTGAAAGAGATGGGAATACCAGACCACCTGACCTGCCTCTTGAGAAACCTATTTGCAGGTCAGGAAACAACAGTTAGAACTGGACATGGAACAACAGACTGGTTCCAAATAGAAAAAGGCATACGTCAAGGCTGTATATTGTTACCTGCTTATTTAACTTCTATGCAGAGTATATCATGAGAAACGCTGGGCTGGAAGAAGCACAAGCTGAAATCAAGATTGCCAGGAGAAATATCAGTAACCTCAGATATGCAGATGACACCACCCTTATGGCAGAAAGTGAAGAGGAACTAAAGAGCCTCTTGATGAAAGTGAAAGAGAAGAGTGAAAAGTTGGCTTAAAGCTCAACATTCAGAAAACAAAGATCATGGTATCTGGTCCCATCAGTTCATGGGAAATAGATGGGGAAACAGTGGAAACAGTGTCAGACTTTAGTTTTGGGGGCTCCAAAATCACTGCAGATGGTGATTGCAGCCATGAAATTAAAAGATGCTTACTCCCTGGAAGGAAAGTAATGACCAACCTAGAGGGCATATTCAAAAGCAGAGACATTACTTTGCCAACAAAGGTCAAGGTTATGGTTTTTCCTGTGGTCATGTATGGATGAGAGAGTTGTATTGTAAAGAAAGCTGAGTGCCGAAGAATTGATGCTTTTGAACTGTGGTGTTGGAGAAGACTCATGAGAGTCCCTTGGACTGCAAGGAGATCCAACCAGTCCATTCTGAAGGAGATCAGCCCTGGGATTTCTTTGGAAGGACTGATGCTAAAGCTGAAACTCCAATACTTTGGCCACCTCATGCGAAGAGTTGACTCATTGGAAAAGACTCTGATGCTGGGAGGGATTGGGGGCAGGAGGAGCAGGGGACAACAGAGGATGAGATGGCTGGATGGTATCACTGACTCAATGGACATGAGTTTGAGTAAACTCCAGGAGTTGATGATGGACAGGGAGGCCTGGTATGCTGTGATTCATGGGGTCACAAAGAGTCAGACACAAGTGAGTGACTGAGCTGAACTGAACTGAATATTCCACTGTATATATACCACATCTTCTTTATCTGTTGATGGTTGTTAGGTTGCTTCCTAAGGCCTTAGGTCTTGGCTATTCTAAGTAGTGCTACAGTGAGCATTGGGGTGCGTGTGTCTGTTCTAATTGCAGTTTCTCTGGGTGTATGCCCAGGAGTGGGATTGCTGTATTTTAAGTTAAGCTCTGTTTTTAGTTTTTTTAGGAACCTCCATACTGCTTTCCATAGTGCTTGTACTGATTTACATTTCCACCAACAGTGTAGGAGGTTCCCTAGCACACCCTTGAAGGGTTTCTTTTAAAGACCACCAGGAAGAGTGGACACTGGAGCTGCTTTCAGGTCACTGTTTAACAGTAAATATCTTATGGAACTTCAGGTTCTTCCAGGTGGCTCCATGGTAAAGAATCTGCCTGCAATGCAGGAGCCTCAGGAGATGGGGGGTTTGATCCCTGGGTCAGGAAGATCCCCTCGAGAAGGATATGACAACCCACTCCAGTATTCCTACCTGAAGAATCCCATGGACAGAGGAGCCTGGTGGGCTATAGACCATAGGGTTGCAAAGTCAGATATGACTGCAGCAACCTAGCATGCATTCACAGGTTCTTAAGAAAATAGAGAAGAAGCTTGTGTGTCAGAACCTGGTCTGAGATGAACCATATGGAAAGTTCATGGTCGAACTTTGGGACCATGTTACAAGCTGGGACTTGTAACCTGTCAGGGGGCCTTTGCTTCTGTCTGCCAAAGGACCGGCTGTTGATCAAAAATAGAAGTGCATTATGTAGCCCTGGTGGTGGGCCAGCCACCCACCTGAGAACTCAGACTTATCTCCTTTAAAAAACTCTTTTCCTTTTGGCTCTAAAAGCCATTCCCACCACAGACTCAAAAGAAAGCTTCCAGATTCTGAACATTTTCATAGACTAAGGAGCCTGGCCAGGAGTTTCTGTCCTGGGCAGATGCACATATGGGTTAACCTCACGTGCCTGCCTGCCACCTCCTCCTCCATTGGTTCTCCTTGTCATGTAGGAGTGTAACCAGGACCCATTGAGTCAGCACAACTAAAGCACATGGAACAGTGCCTGACAAATGACCAGCATTTACTAAATGTTACCCTTATTCCACTACTTTCCTTTGTTCCTGCCTTCCTTCACTTCCCTTGTCACTTTCAAGTATGTTTTCCTTCCCTGAGCTCCATTCTGTCTCTTCTGCCCTGTTCTGTTCATCTGTACTGGTGCTTAGTCGCTCAGCTGTGTCCGACTCTTTGCGATCCCATGGACTGTAACCCACCAGGCTCCCCTGTCCATGGAATTCTCTAGGCAAGAATACTGGAGTGGGTTGCCATGCCCTCCTCCAGAGGATCTTCCCAACCCAGGGATCGAACCCAGGTCTCTCGCATTGCAGGCAGATTCTTTACCATCTGAGCCACCAGGGAAGCAACACTGAAAGAAAAGAACAAACTGGATCAATCACAAAGGTATAAAGCTAGAGCCACCACAGGCCCGAAGAGTGCCTTAGAGCAAAATAGAAAAAAGCATTCTTTCCAAATGGATGAAAAGCAGAGACTGTGTTCCCAGTTTCATGAGGAGAAGGCAAGCTAGATTCTGGCTCCACGCCTCTGTTTCATACACACCCTTAGCCAGGCACTCTTGTGCAGTGAACAGCTTATGTAACTGGACATGTTAGCCCTGATTCCTCATCCCCAACCTTCTCATGGATTTTTTTTTTTCTCCTTTTCTGGGAACTCTTTCAATGTTGTGTAAATACAAGAAAGCCCAACTTCTTCTTGGAGTAATTCTTTAAAAGGAATTTCCCCCAGGACTTCCCTGGTGGTCCAGTACTTGGGACTCCCTGCTCCCAGTGCAGGGGGCCTGGGTTCAATCCTTGGTCACCCTGGTCACAGAACTAGATCCCACAAGCTACAACTAAAAGATACGGCACACTGCAACGAAGAATCAAGATCCTGCAGGTCACAGCTGAGACTTGGCACAGCCAAATAAATAAATAATTATGCAAGAAATTTCCCTGAAATTATTTACATGTTTTCCCCAAGTTCTGATCTCCTGAATAAAAGCTATGTCTAAAACTTGCAATACTTATGCCAATAGTTAACCAAAATTTATTTACTCCAGTTCAAGTGGCTTTATAAAATGCAGTATATTAATAATAAAAAGAGTTGGGACTTCCCTGACAGTCCAGTGGTTGACAATCTCCTCCTTACAGTGCAAGGAACATGGGTTCGATCCCTGGCTGGGGAACTAAGATCCCATATGCCTTGGGGCAACTAAGCCCATGTACCTCAACTACTAAGCCCAAAGACCACAAATAGAGAGTCTACACCCTGCAACGAAAGACCCTGCATGCCGCAACAAAGATCTCACGTCCCACAACTCAGACACAGTGCAGCCAAATTACTTAATTAATTAACTTTACAAAGAGCTAATATTTGTGGAGTGCCTTTCACGTATTAGGTGTCTCACTAAGAACTTTATGTCAGGCATCTCAAAACAATCCTGTGAGGTAGGCACTGAGGTAGGAGGTTTCCCTGACTTGACAGATGGAGAGCGAGAGTTTAGACAAGCTCAGTAACTTGCCAAGTCACATCTGGGGAGTCGGGGAGCCAGGGCTTGAGCCAGTTCTGTTCTCTCTTGCTGGAATTCCTAACCTCTGTCCTCAACTCTGGAGCAAATTACTAGAACCCAGACTCTTGATTCTCAGTGGTAGATTCTTGGCAGAACCATGATTTGCATCCAGGCTTGTTCTTGTTAAGTTACTAAGTCATGTCACACTCTTTGCAACCCCATGGACTGCAGCACGCCAGGCTTCCCTGTCCATCACCATCTCCTGGAGCTTACTCAAACTCATGTCCATCGAGTCAGTGATGCCATCCAACCATCTCATCCTCTGGTATTGGAGCTTCAACTTCAGCATCATTCTGTCCAATAAATATTGATTTTTGTTAGATTGATTAGTTTGATCTCCTTGCTGTCCAAGGGCCTGTTTGACTATAATATTATGGGCTGACCAATTCATAATACTGCCTACAGCTTACCAGACACAACAGGCTGGGCTTGGAGACATGAGGGTGAATAAGACCCAATCCTTCCCTCAGAGACCTGATAACCTAACTCAAGGAGAAAGCTCAGTAGACCGAAAAATTTACAATTTAGGAGCTCTGGCTTCTCTAAGCCAGTGGGCACCTACTGACTATGTGACCTTGTGCAAGTTATCTGACCTTTCTGGCCTCAGTTTACCCATCTTTGGTATGGGAAGGCAAATACTTCATAGGGTAGAGATGTACTTATTCGCTCAGTCGTGTCCGACTCTTTGTGACCCTTTGGACTGTAGCCTGTCAGACTCCTCTGTCCATGGATTTCCCAGGCAAGAACCCTGGAGTGGGTTGCTCTTTCCTCCTCTAGGGGATCTTCTGGATGCAGGGATTGAACTAGTGTCTTCAGTCTCTCCTCCATTGCAGGTAGATTCTTTACCCGCTGAGCCATTAGGGAAGCCCTTCATAGGGTAGAGGGAAGGGATTAAATGAGATGATCTATGCAAACCATGTGCTTAGCACATATTAACAGTTGGCACTCCATGAGTGTTTTCAGTTACTTTTTATGATGATGAGTGCTATAAGGGAAGTATTCAAGGAGGCGTGGGACCCCAGGGAAGATGAGCCTGACTCAGCCATGGAGGTCAAGGGGAAGCCAGGCAAGCTTCCTGGAAGAGAGCCACCCTTCACAGCATGAGCTGCAAGAGGAAAGATATAGGGCATGAACAGGTTATGTCTGTGTTAGAACAGCTGGCAGCAGCTAAAGTCAACTCCTCCTCTGGGGTCCCTGAAATTGAGTTCTGAATGCTGGGGTGCAGGTGAATGAGGCAGGATCTTCTCCCTGGTACAGCCCAGTTTGAGCATGGAAACTCTACAAAATGAGACTGTAATGTCATTAACCCCTTCCTCAAATTCCGTGCACATCCTGTGGGGTCTCTTTGTCCCACTCTTTTATATATATATATGATAATTCTCTTCCTTTTAAAATATTTTTATCTATTTATTTGCTGAATCTGGTCTTAGTTGCAGCACACAGGAGCTTCCGTCTTTGTAGCATGCTGGATCTTTTAGTTGTGGCATGCGAACTCTTAGTCGGGGCATGTGGGACCTAGTTCCCTGACCAGGATCGAACCCAGGCCCCCTGCATTGGGAGGGTGGAGTCTTAACCACTGGACCACCAGGGAAGTCCTGTGTTTGTCCCACTTGTTTGGCCCTCAAATTTGGAGTGGTAGGGTTCAGTAGGACAAAGCTGTTAAACCATGTTCTTTTGAATTTCACTGCTTTTTCCATTATAATCATCATTATTTTTGTGACTGTCACCTTGAAATTCCAGACTGTTTGCCAAATGAGAAACCAAGGGATCCTCTAAAGCAAGTTTAGAGACATCACCCATGTAGGCAGGTAATGACAGAGAATGAGATGGTTGGATGGCATCACCAACTCAATGGACATGAGTTTGAGTAGGCTCCCGGAGTTGGTGATGGACAGAGAAGCCTGGCGTGCTGCAGTCCATGGGGTCGCAAAGAGTCAGACACGAATGAGTGACTGAAATGAATTGATTATTATAATCAAAGAAGTTTTAGCTTCTTTGAAAAAGCTGAAACCTGATTTCTTGTTTCTTGCACCCACTTGTCCATGTTTTCCCTTCTACAGCTTTCACACTTTTTTTTTTTACTGTGGCCCAACATAAGGATACATTTTATATTAAACTCACACAAATTTGAATATAAATATAACTAAAACAGAAGTTTTGTGGAATAGCAATTACCTCTTATTAGATTTGGCAACCCACTCCAGTACTCTTGCCTGGAAAATCCCATGGATGGAGGAGCCTGGTAGGCTGCAGTCCATGGGAGTCGCGAAGAATCGGACACGACTGAGCAACTTCACTTTCACTTTTCACTTTCATGCACTGGAAAAGGAAATGGCAACCCACTCCAGTGTTCTTGCCTGGAGAATCCCAGGGACGGGGGAGCCTGATGGGCTGCCGTCTCTGGGGTCGCACAGAGTGGGACACGACTGAAGTGACTTAGCAGCAGCAGCTTATTAGGTTGACTGCATCTGATATTTTCCATTTTGTTTTACTTTATTTATTTAAAGTGTTGATTAACCTGTTCAATTGATTTCCAGTAATGGGTTGCCTACTACTGTTTGAAAAAGAATGCTCTAGAGGTTTTATAGCAAACATAGAGTAAATCTGCTCCTCTGTTCTTTCTGAACGCTCTCGAGATATTCAAAGATGGCTATCAAGTTGTATCTTAATCTTCTCCCTACTACTTCTAATTTTAAAATTGTAATTGATTTACAATATTGTGCTAGTTTCAGGTATACAGCAAAATGATTCAGTTATACATATATATATTCTTTTTTCTATTTTTTCCATTATAGTTTATTACAGGATAATGAATATAGTTCCTTGCACTATACAGTAAATCTTTGCTTTTCTATTTTACATACGGTAGTGTGCATTTCGGAGAAGGCAATGGCACCCCACTCCAGTGCTCTTGCCTGGAAAATCCCATGGATGGAGGAGCCTGGTAGGCTGCAGTCTATGAGGTCGCTAAGAGTCGGACACGACTGAGCGAATTCACTTTGACTTTTCACTTTCATGCATTGGAGAAGGAAATGGCAACCCACTCCAGTGTTCTTGCCTGGAGAATCCCAGGGACAGGGGAGCCTGGTGGGCTTCCATCTATGGGGTCGCACAGAGTCAGACACAACTGAAGCAACTTAGCAGCAGCAGCAACAGCAGTGTGCATTTGTTAATCCCATACTCCCAATTTATGGTTCCCTCCTTCCCCTTTGCTTACCATGTGTTTTTTCTGTTTGTGAGTCTTTTTCTGTTTTGTATATAGATTCATATGTATTATTTTGTAGATTCCACATTTAAGTGACATCATATAATATTTGTCTTTCTCTGTCTGACTTCACTTAGTATATCATCTCTAGGTCTACCCGTGATGCTGTGAAATGCCATTATTTCACTCTTTTTGTGGCTGAGTAATATTCCATCATATATATGTACCACATCTTGTTTATCCATTCATCTGTTGATGGATACCTAGGTTGCTTCCATTTCTTGGCTATTGTAAACAGTGCTGCTATGAACATTGGGGTGTCTATATCTTTTTGAATTATGGTTTTCTCTGGATATATGCCCAGGAGTGCGATTGCTGGATTATATGGTAACTTTATTTTTGTTTTTAAAAGAACCTGCATATGGTTTTCCACAGTGGCTGTGGGTCTCTTTTTTAACATGCTCTGGTTTTCCATCCCTTCCCATCCTGCTCAACCTCTGCCAGGTGCTTTCTAAGTGAAGATTTTGGTTTTAACTTGTCATTAAGAACTGAACCTGACCTCACATATAACTTGACCAATACTTGTCATAGTGGGACCATCAGAACCCTTGGCCTCAAACCCCCACCCAGATTAATTTGTTGCTGTTGTTTAGTCGCTCCATTGTGTCTGACTCTTTTTCAAGCCCATGGACTGTAGCCCACCAGGCTTCTCTGTCCATGGGATTTTCCAGGCAAGAATAGTGGACTGGGTTACCATTTCCTCCTCCAGGGGATCTTCTTGACCCAGGGTAGAACCCGAGTCTCTTATGTCTTCTGCATTGGCAGGCAGATTCTTTACCACAGAGCCCCCAGAGAAGGCCACTCAAGTTAATATCACTCCATTAATCAGTACCCATTGGGTGTGCTTATTTAATTTTTTATGTACCCAAAATGCCTAATCAAAAAATCATTCATATTTTTCCTGTTTTGTCTGTAAGAGTCTCTGGAGATGTGTTTCTTAGTTGGGATGTGGGAGAGGCTCAAATCAAGATGCCATCATTCACATTTCCTGGATCCACCAATCAAATGTTCTTAAACTCAAGACATCAAAAGGGACTTTCCAGGAGGTCCAGTGGTTAAGACACTGTGCTTCTGTTGCAGGAGGCACAGGTTTGACCCCCTGATCAGGGAACTAAGATCCTGCATGCCACACAGCATGGCCAAAAGAAAAAAAAGTGTTAAGAAGAAGCTGTGTGCCTGGCACTATCTGGCACATCAATAATTAAAACTCCTCTAAAATGGCTATATTTTGAAAAAAATGGGTAACAGGTTAGCAATCATTGCTAATAATTATGGAGTTTTTGCTGCATGCTAAGAGCTGACAGCTTTTCACGCAAGTGACTGATGAATTTCTCACAACCCTTTGAGGCAAATACTGTTGTAATTATTACTTTATCAAAAGAAGAAAACCTGATCTTTAGTCAGTTAATTTGGCCAGTCATATAACTAATAAGTGACAGAAGGGAAGTTAAGCCCAGAACCATCTCAGTCCTCAGCCTGTGTTTTAAAATACTTAACTGCACCCCACAGACTGAAAACCACTTCTGCTGGTTTAGAAAGAGATAATGTATGTAACATGCTTCCCTCTACGGGGTCAGTCGTGTGCAACTCTTTGCAACCCCTCAGACAGTAGCCCACCAGGCTCCTCTGTCCATGGGATTCTCCAGGCAAAAATACTGGGGTGGGTTACCATTTCCTACTCCAGGGGATCTTTCCAACCCAGGGATCAAACCCATGTCTCTGACATCTCCTGCATTGTCAGGCAGATTCTTTACCATTAGCGCTACCTGGGAAGCCGTGTAACATATTCTGGGCAGTGCATTTGTGGGGGCTTAATAGAGCTTATTCCTTCTCCTAAGGAAAGAGAAGAACTTAATAACAAGTTCAGGTCCTTAGCAGCCCTCAAGAGACGAGAGAAAGAAAGTGTTAGCCTCTTGCTGCTACTGCTAAGTCACTTCAGTCGTGTCCGACTCTGTGCGACCCCAGAGACGGCAGCCCACCAGGCTCCCCCATCCCTGGGATTCTCCAGGCAAGAGCACTGGAGTGGGTTGCCATTTCCTTCTCCAATGCATGAAAGTGAAAAGTGAAAGAGAAGTCGCTCAGTCGTGTCCGACTCTTAGTGACCCCATGGACAGCAGCCCACCAGGCTCCTCCGTCCATGGGATTTTCCAGGCAAGAGTACTGGAGGGGGTTGCCAGTCCCTTCTCCGGGGGATCTTCTCAATGCAGAGATCAAACCCGGGTGTCCCACACTGCGTGCAGATTCTTTACCATCTGAGCCACTGGGGAAGCCCAGGAGACAACTGTCTGTATCCATCACTGCTCGGAGTGGGCCCCAGAGTGCTTTGCAGTGGCATGGTGGGTCTGGCGCCAGGGAGGCATCTCTCCTCTCCAGGGGAGCCTCCAGGAAGAGACATGTGCTTGGGAGGCTACAAAGTGTAGCGGCAAGATCAAGAGCTCTGCTCTGAAGAACAGGTTTGAAACCTGGCCCTGTACTTTAGAGCCGTATAATCTTGGAAGATTCCCATAACCTGGCCCAGCCTCTTTCCCTCAGGTGTAAAGCACGATAATGATGCCTCCCATGCAGTGTGTCATGTACCGATGAAACAAGGTAACACACGACATCACCTGGGACACGGGAGATGCTCTTCCGTACTTGCTTGCTCCAGACAGAAATCTGAGTTTTGATCAGTCTCCGCCTACAGTATCACTTACCTGTTCCCTCATTTAGGTTGGGATTCTGAGTGCATTGAAATGTAGGTCCTCAAATATTGTAAACCTGGGGTTCTCAAAGTGTGGTCCAGACCAGCAACATCAGCATCATCTGGGAGCTTATTAGAAGTGCAATTCTTGGACCCCACTCTGACCGACAGAATCAGAAACTCCACAGTGCGGCACAGCAGTCTGTTTTAGCAAGCTCTTCTGGTGACTTTGATGCAGCTAAAGTTTAAGAACCACTGCCTTGTAGACACTGAGCATCCTGAGTCTTCCTCTGTTTTCAGCAGGACTTTGTTGAAGGCTCTAGAGAGCCTGCACCTTTCATGTGGTTATGTGACCAACATAGAGTTCATGTTCAGGTTGTTCCCATCTTAAACTTTTTATGATTCAGTTCAGTTCAGCTCAGTCGCTCAGTCATGTCTTTGCAACCCCATGGACTGCAGCACACCAGGCTTCCCTGTCCATCACCAACTCCCAGAGCTTACTCAAACCTTATGTAACATTGAGTTGGTGATGCCATCCAACCATCTCATCTTCTGTCATCCCCTTCTTCTCCCACCTTCAATCTTTCCCAGGATCAGGGTCTTTTAAACTGAGTCAGTTCTTCTCATCAGGTGGCCAAAGTATTGGAATTTCAGCTTCAGCATCAGTCCTTCCAATGAATATTCAGGACTGATTTCCTTTAGGATGGACTGGTTTGATCTTGCAGTCCAAGGGACTCTTGAGAGTCTTTTCCAACACCACAGTTCAAAAGCATCAGTTCTTCAGTGCTCAGCTTTCTTTATAGTCCAACTCTCACATCCATACATGACTACTGGAAAAACCATAGCTTTGACTAGATGGACCTTTGTTGGCAAAGTAATGTCTCTGCTTTTTAATATGCTGTCTAGGTTACTTATAACTTTTCTTCCAAGGAGCAAGCATCTCTTAATTTCATGCCTGCAGTCACCATTTGCAGTGATTTTGGAGCCCCCCAAAATAAAGTCTGTCACTGTTTCCACTGTTTCCCCATCTATTTCCCATGAAGTGATGGGACCAGATGCCATGATCTTAGTTTTCTGAATGTTGAGCTTTAAGCCAACTTTTTCACTCTCCTCTTTCACTTTCATCAAGAGGCTCTTTAGTTCTTCTTTGCTTTCTGCCATAAGGGTGGTTTCATCTGCATATGGTTATTGATATTTCTCCTGGCAATCTTGATTCTAGCTTGTGCTTCATCCAGTCCAGCATTTCTCATGATGTACTCTGCATATAAGTTAAATAAGCAGGGTGACAACAGTCTTGACAACAATCCTTTCCTGATTTGGGACCAGTCCATTGTTCCATGTCCAGTTCTAACTGTTGCTTCTTGACCTGCATACAGATTTCTTAAGAGGTAGATCAGGTGGCCTGGTATTCCCATCTCTTGAAGAATTCTCCACAGTTTATTGTGATCTACACAGTCAAAGGCTTTGGCATAGTCAATAAAGCAGAAGTTGATGTTTTTCTGAAATTCTCTTGCTTTTGCAATGATCCAATGGATGTTGTCAATTTGATCTCTGGTTCCTCTGCCTTTTCGAAATCCAGCTTGAACATCTGGAAGTTCATGGTTCACGTACTGTTGAAACCTGGCTTGAGGGATTTTGAGCATTACTTTACTAGCATGTGAGATGAGCCAAATTGGTCATTTTCTGGTATTCCTTTTCTCTCTTCCACTTAATTTGAAACTCATGTTGCTGGAGACTCATAAAGTATCACATCCTAAAGTGAAAGTGAGAGTGTTCATCTCTCAGTCATGTCCAACTCTTTACAACCCTATGGATTGTAGTCTGCCAGACTCCTCTGTCCATGAAATTCTCCAGGCAAGAATACTGGAGTGGGTTGCCATTTCCATCTCCAGGGGGATGTTCCCAACCCAGAGACTGAACCAGGGTCTCCTGCGTTGCAGGCAGATTCTCCACCATCTGAGCCACCAGGAAAGGATAATTGGAAAGGGACCATTCCCAGAGGCTGGTAGCTCAGTTGGTAAAGAATCCACCTGCAGTGCAGGAGACCCCAGTTTGACTCCTGGGTTTGGAAGATTCCCTGGAGAAGGGATAGGCTACCACTCCAGTATTCTTGAGCTTCTCTCATGGCTCAGCTGGTTAGGAATCTGCCTGTAATGCGGGAGACCTGAGATTGACCCCCTGGGTTAGGAAGATCCCCTGGAGAAGGGAATGGCTACCTACTCCAGTATTCTGGCCTGGAGAATTCCATGGACTGTATAGTCCATGGGATTGCAAAGAGTCAGACATGACTGAGTGGCTTTCACTTTTGGCCTTCCTAATGGAGAAGGAAATGGCAACCAATTCCAGTATTCTTGCCTGGGAAATCCCATGGACAGAGCCACCTGGCAGATTACAGTCCATGGGTTCGCAAAGATCAGACATGACTGAGCAACTAACACACATGTAACCTTCCTAAGGAACTCATCCTGGGGTGCTCTGGCCTGGGTCCCTACAGGCACCCCTTGCTTTGCCTCCTTTAAGCTCCTTCCTGCTTTAACATCCCCGTTCAGGCTATTTGCTCAACTCAACTGTTCTTCATCCTCTTCTTTGTCAGCTTGGAGAAGCCTTCCTTTCCACTCCCTCTCAGTAGCTACCCTGTCCATCATTAATCTTAGTTATTGAACCCTGTTTCTTTTCTTCATCACAGGTAGACTAGTTTGTAGTTATAGATTTATATACATTCTAATGAGCAGGGCCTGTGGTAGGGTATTTGTACACCGAGTGGAGGGTGTGGTTTGTTCAATGTAATTGATAATATTTTTTGAGTAAATGAATGAATAAATGAACCACTGCAGCTCTCACATGGTTCTGCCTCCTTTCAAACTTTGTTGTACTTTCTGTTAATTCTTTCACGTAGTCCTTTTGTTTAGGACTTAATTTTTTTTATAGTTATTTCTAATTTTTCCCCTCCTGACCTTGGACTTTCCTAAAGATTATGTTCTGCTTAGCATAATACTGGCTCTGTCACTGACACACAATAAGTAATTTTTGATTTCTGGATGGGTCACGTATAAGATGTGAATTTTAACTCCTCACCCCCACTGCTGGGAAAGATTGAGGGCAGGAGGAGAAGGGGGCAAGAGAGAATGAGATGGTCCGATGGCATCAATGACTCAATGGGCATGAATCTGAGCAAACTCCAGGAGATAGTGGAGGATAGGGAAGCCTGGTGTGCTGCAGTTCATGGGGTCGCAAAGGGTCAGACATGACTGAGCAAACTGAACAACCACAAAAACCCCCACGCTGATATTATGCTGTAAAAATTTTTTTTCTCTTGAATTGAACCATCCAGAATGGCTGGAGTCCTTGGGGATAGTGAGAGCTTCCCCATTTCTTTGTCTTTGGCATTTAAGGTACAAGATGTACTGGAAGATGTTCTTGTCTTTACTACATAGTCTAGAAAGAGAAGAACTAGAACTGCTGGATAGGTTGTGGAGGGGCCATTCTTCTCGCTGTTCTTTCTAGCTATGAACAGAGAGGACATGTTTTTGGAATAAAACACACCAGCATACTTTCAGAATGGTAACTGTAAGCAATCTTAAGTGTGAACATTCTGATCAAAATTATCTCCAGTTACAACAGTCCTTGTTTTTAATAGTGATTGTCTGTTGCTGTTGTTTTATAAACTCAGTATGATTCCAGTTTTTATGAAAAAAAGACACTCTCTATACCATCATTGGAAACAGAATAAAACCTACTGTAGAATGAACAAAACCAAGGCTGGCTTGTATTAGTAATGCAATTGGATTCACCCAACAACTCAATGGAATGATCAATATAGTTAGAAGCTTGGGAGCTTGTAAGCTGGGCAACATTAACTACTCAGCTAATTCAGACGTTCTCAACCAGGGGCAGTTTTGCCCATAGGAGACATTTGGCAATGACTGGAGCCAGTATTCCCTGGAGAAGGAAATGGCAACCCATTCCATTATTCTTGCCTGGAAATTGCAGGGACAGAGGAGCCTGGTGGTCCACTGGATCATAGAAAAAGCTAGAGAGTTCCAGAAAAACATCTATTTCTGCTTTATTGACTATGCCAAAGCCTTTGACTGTGTGGATCACAATAAACTGTGGAAAATTCTGAAAGAGATGGGAATACCAGACCACCTGACCTGCCTCTTGAGAATCTGCATGCAGGTCAAGAAGCAACAGTTAGAACTAGACATGAAACAATGGACTGATTCCAAATTGGGAAAGGACTACCTCAAGGCTGTCACCATGGTTATTTAACTTATATGCAGAGTACATCATGTGAAAAGCAGGGCTGGATGAAGCACAAGCTGGAATCAGGGTTTCTGGGAGAAATATCAATAACCAGATGACATTACCAGATACACAGATGACATTATCCTTATGGCAAAAAGTGAAGAGGAATTAAACAGTCTCCTAATGAAGGTGAAAGAGGAGAGTTAAAAATCTGGCTTAAAGCTCAACATTCAAAAAATGCCAAAGATCATGGCATCACAGTCCCATCACCTTAAAGCAAATTGATGGGGACACAATGGAAACAGTGACAGACTTTATTTTCTTGGGCTCCAAAATCACTGCAGATGGTGACTGCAGCCATGAAATTAAAAGATGCTTGCTCCTTGGAAGAAAAGCTATGACAAGCCTTGACAGCATATTACAAAGCAGACATATTACTTTGCCAACAAAGGTCCATCTGGTTAAAGCAATAGTTTGGATGGATGTGAGGGTTGGACCATAAAGAAAGCTGAGCACCAAAAAAGTAATGCTTTTGAACTGTGATGCTGAAGAAGACTTCTGAGAGTTACCTGGACCACAAGGAGATCAAACCAGTCCATCCTAAAGGAAATCAACCCTAAATAGTCATTGGAAGGACTGATGTCGAAACTGAAGCTCCAATACTTTGGCCACCTGATGTGAAGAGCGGACTCATTGCAAGATACCCTGGTGCTGGAAAGATTGAGGGCAGGAGGAGAAGGGGACGACAGAGGATGAGATGGTTGGATGGCATCACTGATTCAAAGGAGATGAGTTTGAGCAAACTCCAGGAGATAGTGAAGGACAGGGAAGCCTGGCGTGCCGCAGTCCCTGGGGTTGCAAAGAGTTGGACACGACTGAGCGACTGAACAATGACAACGAGACGTTATTAGTTGCCACAACGTGGAATGGGAAGGTTGCTACTGGCATCACATGGGTAGAGGCAGTAATGCTGCCAAGCATCTAACAATGCAGAAGGCAGTCCTCACCACAAAAAAATCTCAACCCCAAATGTCAAATGTGCCAAGGGTGAGAAACCTTGAAACAACCATTCAGCCAAAAAAGGATGAGCTTTCAATATTCTGAAGGTTTCTGTAGTAAGAATAGCAAATAACAATGATTATCATTTAATAAATACCTGTGACATGCCAGGTGCTTTATATTCTGAGCTGCTGAGTGTCTCAATTAGGGTCTGACCCTGGGTTTGTTTGCGGCCAATGTGTCTCCTCTTCCTTATGAGCTTTCTGATGTAGGTGCATTTTCCCTGTACATGATGGTATCCACCCTCTGCTTCTTGTGTTTTATATAGACCAGATTATGTGTTTAACGGGCTTCCCAGGTGGTGCTGCTGGTAAAGAACCCTCCTGCCAATGCAGGAGACATAAGAGACTCAGGTTCAATCCCTGGGTAGGGAAGATCCCCTGGAGTAGGGCCCGGCAACCCACTCCAGTATTCTCGCCTGGAGATTCCCCTGGACAGAGGAGCCTGGTGGGTCCATGGGGTCACAAAGAGTCAGACATGACTGAAGAGACTTAGCACACACGCACATGTGTTTAATGAATATTAGGCAGTGTGCTTAGAGGAGAAAGCCATGAGCAAGAAGAGACCAGTGTGTCACCATGGGTGTGAAGCTGAAACATCCAGACAAACCAGCCTCAGATCCATCATTCACTCAGTGAGCCAAATGCCTGCGTAGGATGACAGCACAGAGCCTGGCCCTGCTTGTTTCATTGTTCAGTTGCTCAGTTGTGTCAGACTCTTTGCAACCCCAGGGACTGCGGCACGCCAGGCTTCCCTGTCCTTCACTATCGCCTGGAGTTTGCTCAGACTCATGTCCATTGAGTCAGTGATGCCATCCAGCCCTCTCATCCTCTGTCGTCCCCTTCTTCTTCTGCCCTCAATCTTTCCAGCATCAGGGTCTTTTCCAATGAGTCCACTCTTCGCATCAGGTGGCCAAAGTATTGGAACTTCAACTTCAGCATCAGTCCTTCCGATGAATGTTCAGGGCTGATTTCCTTTAGGATGGACTGGTTTGATCTCCTTGCGGTCCAAGAGACTCTCAAGAGTCTTCTCCAGCACCACAGTTTGAAAGCAATGTAGAGTATGTAGATCCAAAACCACAGATGCTGACTGGTTAACTACCTTTCTGCTTGTAGAGCTGCATTCAGTTTTTAGTGTAAACATACCTTGTTTCTATTTGGTCCCAATCATAGTTGGAATCTGAAACCAAATATATGTAAAATGTTACTGATGACCTCTTACTGGTCAAATACAAAGTGTTTTTCTCAGGTCTTAGCTCCTGAAAAATAGTCATATATATTTGATGTAGAAGACTATTCATTTTCTGTATTTGATATAGTGATTATTAATGGTTGAGAAAATTAAAATGTGTGGAGGGGAAAAATTTGCCTGCCAAATTAATCATCACTCTGGATCAATTTGAAAATTCTAGGTGTGGTCTGCTTGATTGGTCAGCAGATTCTTGAGCCCACATTCTGTGCCTGTCACTTCTTCAGAAGCCTAAGAGTTTGTAGCATTTGATAGCATCTTCTTAAAACCCCCTCTGTCTTACATGCCTTTAAACTTTCCTAGCTCTTCTATTGGACTTCCCTGGTGGCTCAGATGGTAAAGTGTCTGCCTGCAATGCGGGAGACCCGTGTTCTTCCCCAGCTCCTGCCTCTTCTGACTCCTTCTTCCCTGAATTTTCTGTTATGGGCATTCTCCAAGTAAACTTATCTTCACAGCTTCATCTCTTTTTCTCTATAATTCTGTTCTTGACCTCTCAGCTAAGGCCCTTGTGCTTTATTTCCTCTACAGAAAGCCCTTCAACATCTCTCTCAAACCAGTTTTCCCTCTCAGTTCTTCTTCTTCTTCCATCCTTGGCCCATCCATTGGATTAATTGGTTTATAAGTCTTCCAAGAATGATCCATTCTTTCTATGATCCAGCCACAAAATCTGAGTTAACTTGATTACTTTGTTCTTTCTCCCAGGAAAGCTGTCCAGTCAATGAAAAGAATAAAATGTTGCTTCAAAGATTTGGTTATCTTCCCTGTATTTGGTATCTTCAAAGATTTGGTATCTCTCTTCCTTTCTATCTCCTTTGCCCAACCTCATGTGTCATTGTTTTCTGCAGCTATTTCCCCGATGGGCTTCCTATCATCAGAGCTATTGGAGTATTGCTTGAAATAATAGCAAATGTGTGTTGAGCACTTACGTGCATTGTGCTATTTTATATTTACTACTTTATTCAGTCCCTACAACCACCTCGTGAGGTTTGATGCTATTTCCCTCATCTTGCAAAAGAAGAAACTGAGGTTTTAGCAAAGTTAGGTGACTTGCCCAAGTGTCCGCAGATAGAGTGGTGGAACTGTGACTCACATATCCATCTAGGTTTCATTCCAGTGGATACTTTTAAACTATTGAATTCTGCTATCTCTCAGGATATAGTGATATTGAATCATGGGCAATTAATACATTTTAGTTTCCTTCCTACTTACCCTCCTCTTTCTATACATCATTCTCCCTCAGCCTATGGTAGTCATTCAGTCATGACTGACTCTTTGTGACCCCATGGACTGTAGCCCACCAGGCTCCTCTGTCCATGAGATTCTCCAGGCAAGGATACTGGAGTGGGTTGCCAGTCCTTTCTCCAGAGGATCTTCTTGACCCAGGGATCGAACCCAGTCTCTTGCATTGCAGGCAGATTCTTTATCATCTGAACCACCAAGGAAGCTTGATTTGAAGAAGCCCCAGGCAAAGCTAAATCCCTACAACGCAAGTGGCTCTGAGCTCCAGAACCCTTCAAGGCTCTCCTTTCTCCTGCATGTACTCGGTCCTCTCAGTTTTTCCAAATATCTTCAGTGCTTTCCTGCTCTGTGGTGGCATATTTTGTTATTTTAAATAAATAAATCCTTGAAGGGCTGGTTAGCTGCTGCTGCTTTTGTTTCTTTTGTGTGTTATCAAGTACTAGGGTATCAAGCTCTAAATGTGATAGGTATTTGGTAAATAATTGTTATATATTATTGCACCTTGATGTTTTTGAACTGTGGTGTTGGAAAAGACTCTTGAGAGTCCCATGGACTGCAAGGAGATCAAGCTAGTCAATCCTAAAGGAAATCAGTCTTGAATATTCATTGGAAGGACTGATGCTGAAGCTGAATCTCCAATACTTTGGCTACCTGATGCGAAGAACTGACTCACTGGAAAAGACCCTGATGCTGGGAAAGATGGAAGGCGGGAGAAGGGGACAACAGAGGATGAGATGATTGGATGGCATCACTGACTCGATGGACATGAGTTTGAGCAAGCTCCAGGAGTTGGTGAAGGACAGGGAAGCCTGGCATGCTGCAATCCATGGGGGTCACAAAGTGTCAGACAGGATTTTGTGACTGAACAACAACAAATCTTGAGAGCAGAGGTTCCTGAACCATTAGGGATGTATGAGGAGAATAGACTGGAATCAGAAGGGCACACCACCCACTAGGATTGAGTGGAGGGGTAAAACTGCTGGTAGACTGGTTAGCTCATTGCCTCAGTCCAGGCAGGAATCCCTGAAAGAACCCTCGTCTAGAGAGGAGCACAAGGTGAGAGGTTTGGAATGCCCTGACTCTCCTCTGCTGAGCAGCAGAGCCAGCTCCTGGAAACTAGGGAGAAATGTTACAAGATGTGGGTGAGTTTCAGGCCCCCAGATCAAGGCTTCAGAGATGCATTAATTGGATATTCAGGAGCGATTGAGGATGTTATATTCAATATAGCCTGATTTAAGACGTGAGGCAGAATCAGCAGCCTTTTCCCAGAGTTCCTTTCTTTGCCTCCACTCCTAGAGGGGTTATGACCACCAGTTGTAGGCTCTCGGGTTGTAGAATCTGTTTTGGCCCTTCTGCTTGTCAACGGAGCCCATCGCAGCGGCTGGTCGCCCAATCCCAGTGCGTGATAGAAGCCCTGGAGACCAGGGCAATGCAGAGAGAAAACTCTGGCCACTTTTCATCTGAAAATGCTTCTTAAGAAGAAAAAAAAGACTCCTACAGAGACCTCATCTGGACTTTGAGGGCAGATCGGGAAAACGATTTCGGCCGGAGTTGGCCTGGTGGGGAGGAAGAGAAAGTCGCAGGAAGGAGACCGAATCGAAAGAGGCCGTTGCCCTCCTCACTCCGGGGCGGACACTCGAGCTGGAGCCCGGGGAGGTGGCAGCAGGCGGTCTCCGGGGCCTGGGGAGGGGCGGCGAGCGGGTGAAGGCGGGCTCTAGGGCCCAGCGGCCGGGCGCCCGGCGGGGGTGGAGTGTAGGGTTACGCGGACCAGCCCGGACCACCCTCCCCGGGCGGCGGCGCGGGCGCCAGGGCGCTCTAGGACCCAGAGGCGGCGCTGGGGTTTGGGGCTGGAGGGGAAGCCCCGGGCTGGTCTCCGCTTCCCGTGTGAATGGGGGCGATCGCCGGGCGCCGCTTCCGCAGGCTGCCCCCACGCCGTGCCCAGCGCGCTGCCCGGCGGCGGCCGTCCCCAGCCGCGGAGCTGAGCTGGCCATGATCGCCTCATGTGGAGGGCAAAGTTGCGCCGGGGAACTTGTGAGTCTGCGGTGAGAGGTAACCAGTCCCCGCTCGGGGTGCAGGGAGGGGCGCCCCCGAGTCTCCAGCGCCGAGGACCCAGCCGATCGATGCTCTCCGCCCCCAACCACTCCGGGCCGGGGGAGCGGTGGGGAGAGCTCCTTTCCCGGGGGGCTCCGGGCTGAGGTCGGCCCGGCTCCGGAGCGACTTGGGCAGCCTTTTTTTCGGCCCCTGGGACCGAGAGTGCCCGCCACCGGAATCTTGATCTCCCTTACCCAGATTACTTAAAAAAAAAAAAAATTAGAACTCCGTTTCCGCGCCACTCTGCAGGCCCCAGACTGGGAGTCGTTTGGCCGTCGCGGCCCGGGACCCGGGGTGCAGAAGCGCCCCATCCGTGGGGCAGGCCTTTAACGGAGGGGCGCTGCCATATGGCCGCGCTCCGCACGACCCGCCCGCGCGCGGGTCCCCGGCGGCCGAGGGAAGCGGCGGAGGGAAGCGGTGGCCGGCGGCCGCTTCCCGGCGCGCGAGACAAAGGCGCGCACGCCCGCCCGCCCGACACGCGGGGACCTTCCTACGGCCCCAAACTCTCGGCCCTGGAGGGTGGGGGCGGCGAAGGGACGCCCCAGCCTCGGATCGCCTTCTCCGATTGCTGCTTCTTTGTTCTCCGCGGACAAGTTTCTTTGGCCGAAACTGGGGAGTTAGATCCCTTTCTCTCCCTTGCTGTTACTGTTGCTTCAAAAGCATCTGTTTTCGGGGTGGGGGAAACATTAAACTTTCCAAGTGGCACTGGCCTTTCTTGGAATGGGACTTCCGTGGCAGGAGGGAGATTGGCACTTCGGTTGATGACAGCTGGGCAGAGCCGGGCCCCCGGGCTGGGCCAGGGGGCCGGACGTGCCCCGTGGGCAGCCGAGCTGGATGGCCGGGCGGCCGAACCGACGAGCTGCTGGCGCACACCCACCTCCAGGACCCCCGCCGTGGCGACCTTTCCAGATTTCCCCCTTAGGAGCTCCGGCTGAGAACCCGGCTGGCGGCCCGCAGCTCCCGCTCCTCGCCACGCCCTGCCCTCTAGTATCTTGACTGATGGCTGTAAAGACTTTACATTTTTGTTCCAAGGGTTTTTGCATCTTTGATTTCGGTGTTGGTTTACTGTCCCCAGGTGGCACGTGCTTTGGAAAATGCCCGGCTGGTGTGTGGATCACCTGGACTGGGGTTCAGTAGACGTGGTCCTGATGATGGGCCGGCCTCGGAGACTTGGCGGTTGGGACAGAACACTTTTTCCTCTCGGTCCCTCCTCAGTTCCTTTGCCGTGTCCTGTTGGAGTGTGGACATGGTTGCCGGCTTCCTTCTTCCGAGGCGTGTTAAGAGGATCGAGTTTTTGTTCCATCCCTGGGTTGGGAAGATCCCCTGGAGAAGGAAATGGCAACCCACTCTAGTATTCTGGCCTGAAAAACCTCATGGGCAGAGGAGCTTTGGGGGGCTACAGTCCAAATGGTCGGAAGGAGTCACTGACTCGACAACTAAACACACACACACAACAGGCACTGGAGGTAGGGAGTCAGTCACCCTTTATGATCCCCAAAGATGCTTTGGACCACCCCAAACAATAAGGATACTTGCTGTAAGCAAATACAACCAGAATAGAGGGCTTATTCATAGCTCCTATTCCAAAAAATGTCCTTCCTTTTCGGGAAGTGAAAAGTCTGGACTTGAAATGTTGAACAGTCATCCCTCTCTCTGCTTCCAAAACTGGCCAGTGTGTCCTGCCAGGCTGACTGAAGATTTCCCCTGACTGCCCACCTCTCCTGGACCCCATGGCTCTTCTTGGACATCTAACATGGTAGGGGGTGGGGTCTCTCTAGATTTCAAGTTCTTGAAGCATCTAGACCAGTGTGACGTTTATCTCCCAGGACCGGGCTCGGATCATCATAGCATCTACTATAACGCTTTTTATGGAAGCAATGTGGTCACAGTACTTCACACATTTTGAGCTGTTCTGCAGGGGAGCAGAGGATTGGAAACCACTGATTTGATCAGAATAAAAAGGAGTAGGGCATAGAGGAGAAGGCTTTAGAGCCGCCTGCCTCTACTCCCTGGTGGGGTGTGGGTGGATGCTTAGTTTTTGGATGGATATACTTGCTTTGGTGAGATACATTTTTTTCAAGATAAATGAAGAAACCCTTGTGAACTCTATAAGTAGGATAGGATGAGAGAAGGCGCTCTTTAAAAAAAAAATTTTTTTTTGACTTAGGTGGGGAGGCAGTCTTAGTTGTGGCACTGAGATATAGTTCCCTGACCAGGGATGTAACACAGGTCTCAGGTTTTGAGATCAGAGAGTCTTAGCCACTCTAGCACCAGGGAAGTCCTGAGAAGGTGCTCTTAAATCCACTTCCCTCTCCCTTCTTTTTAAAATATGCACAAGTCTTGGTGTTTTGCTTCGGTGCAGATGGTGGAGGGTGAAGAATACTAATGTACAGAAGGACATGTGGAGATCAAAGCACTTAAAAATACATCTTTTCATGGAAGCTAATGGAGGACTTTGAGTTTAAATGAAATTTTAAATTGCTGTCCTTAAGAAAAGCACAGGAATGCAGAAATGTGAGTGATTTTATGGGAAGGCACTCTGCTGATTAGACTTGGAGTGTCTGCCCTTGACTGGTTTTTCTGGAAGGCTTCTGTGTAGAGAACTCTGCTTTTTTTTTTTTTTTTTTTTTTTTTTGATGTCTACCCCTGTGGAGAAGTGTGGACCCAGTGCCTGGGGGAAACATGGCTGAACTAATTGAAATTAGATGGCAGTCTGGTTGGTGAGAGTTTTGTGGAAAAGTACAGCCCATGGGTACCAGTGCTGCGTTTCTTAGTAATTTGTGAAAATGCTTTGAAAATGATGAAGTATTGTGTGACATAAAGCTTTTCAAAGAAAAAAAAATAATGAATGACTTAGGAAAGGAGGGGATTGCTAGTGAAAATTGTAAACATCTGATTTTCCAGGCCAGTAAATGAAAAAGGAAGTAACTTTGTAAGACCTGTTAATAGTCCTGATAAGCAAAATTCTCACAAAGTAACATTCTCCTGGCAGGAACTGCACCCCCTCACAACCCTTCACCACTTCCAAGTATCTGTCTGCATTTTAAATGGATGTGGAAGCTTAGATCAGTAAATTCTCTAGTGTTTTGAATAATTTTTCTCCTCCTAGTTTTTCATTAATTTTGGTAGGTTCTTATGTCCCAGAATTCACCAAGCAGTGGAATACTTGAAAAGCAAGGGGTAGCTTGGAGGTCATGGAAGAGGACATATTTAATTATAAGGTTTGTTGGAAATAGTCTGGGGTTGTTGAGGTTTTTATTTGTTTGCTTAACAATTTTTTTTTTAATTATTTTGTTGGTTTGTTTTGTCTCGGAAGGAAGGCAGAATTTAAATCTTGGCCATCGTGGGTAGATCCACACAAGGCATTTTCTGAAAGAGAGCCTCGCCTGGGCTTGTGTGTTGGCACCGCTTTCAGTTCTCCTCTGACTTGTGGGCCCTTGGCCTCCATCCTTGTGAAACTTTAGGGTCTATTCATGCCAGGCTGTTAGGACCAGACTCCTGGATTCCCAAAGTGGCTCACACATCAGGCATCTTTCCTCCCTTTATTGGAGGATGAGGGAGTACCTCCAACATATTAGGAAATGTATCCCCTTTATGCCGCTGGAGAATTGGGTTTAACTTAAAAAAAAAATCAAGCCAGTGGGCCTACTTTGTGTGTTTAAATCTGTAATTGGGACTTCACTGGCCAGTCGTGCAGTTATGTACACTTCTTTTTTTATTTGTTTTCAGTGAAATGCCTGTAATTCCGTTGTTTAACTTTTAGTTTTGAGATGATTGTAGCTTTATGGGAAGTTGCAAAAATCGAAGAGAGGTCCCGTGTTCACTTCACTTCTGTCTCCCCCATTGGTAACATCTCACTTATCCCAGGGACGGGGGAGCCTGGTGGGCTGCCGTCTATCGGGTCACACAGAGTCAGACACGACTGAAGCGACTTAGCAGCAGCACATAACCAGAGCATAGCAGCGGAACCAGTAAAGAAACGTTGGTACAATCCAAACCATATTCAGACTTCACCAGTTTTACATGCGGACATTTGGGGGGAGGGCGGTGTCGTATCCTTCGTCTGTGTGGATTCCTGTAGCTACTTCCGCAGTCAAGATACAGAGTTGTTCTTTCACCTCCGAGCTCTTTGCGCCACGCCTTTGTAGTCACGCCTCCCTTAGCCCCGCCCCATCTCTTAAACCTGGTAACTTGTGTGGTTTTTTGTGTGGCTCTTTGCCATCTGTAATTTTGAGAATGTTACATACATAGCTTTATGCGGTATGTGGTCTTTTGAGATTAGCATTTTCACTCAGCATAACACCCTTGAGATCCACCCAAACCGTTGCATCATCACTAGTTCATTCCTTTTTATTGCTGAGTAATATTCTATGGTGTTGATATACCAGTTTGTTTAAGCATTTACCCACTAAAAGACACCCAGCTTGTTTTCAGTTTTTGGCTTTTACAGTTGAGGTTGCTGTGAACATTCATGTACAGGTTTTGATGAGGACAGAGTTTTCATTTCTCTAAGACAGATGCCTTGGATTGCGATTGCTGGGTTTTGGATGGTAAGCATATGTTTAGTTTTTTCTTTTTTAAAGAAATTGTCAAACTTTCCCAGCATGGCTATACTCTTTCACATTCCCACCAGCCATGTGAGAGGTGCAGTTTTTCTGCATCCATATTTTATTTGTTTATTATTTTAGTCTCCCAGTAAATGCTCTAGTCTCATCATGGTTTTGATTTGCATTCTCTAATGGCTGATGGTGTTGGACCATCATGTGCTTATTTGTCATCTGTGTGTCCTTTATGGTGAAATGTCTGCTCCTGTCTTGCCCATGTTCTAAGTGTATTTTTTTTTTTTTTTTTTTTTTTGCTATTGAGCTTTGAGAATTCTTCATATAGTCCAGATATGAGTCCTTTGTCAGATTTGTGGCTTGTGTATATATTTTTTTCCAACATGTAGCCTGTCTTTTTAAACTTTTAACAGGATCATTTAGAGGACAAAATTTTTAAAAATTTTGCTAATATCCAGTTTATTGATTTTTTTTTTTTTTTTTTTGCTTTTATGAACTGTGCTTTTGGTGTCACATCTAAAAACATTTTGCCCAAGTTAATTTCCCAAAGATTTTCTGTTTTTTAAAAGTCTCATAGTTTTACGTCTTCAAATTGCAGTTCCCTTATACCCTCTTAATAATGTGTATGTCTTGCTATCCATGTTATCCACCATCTCTTAGGTGTCGATTGTATATTTTAGTGCTCTGGAAGCCCACCGCTGATTCAGATATAGTTCCCACTCTCCCAAGCTCACTATTGGCGCAGTGGTGTGCAGATATTCCCAGGTGTTACTGTCAGAATAGAGAAGAGCGAGGGAGAAGTATGTGGGAACCGAGAGAAGAGAAGCCTCAGGGAGTTCCCCTCTGATCAGGGTCAGGGAGGGCTTCCCTGGGCATGTTGCCCGAGCACGGTGAGAAGACAGTGGGTTCTTGCCTTCGATCTAGGTTTTGAATATTTTACTGGCATGAATTCTTCCGTGTAAGTTACCCAGGTTCTTGAGCACGGGCTGAAAGACTGAGTAAACCGAGTGGTTGAGGACTCTTTTGAACAGCACGTGGCATACTAGCCTTTAAAAGGAAGTACTTAAAACTGAATAACATAAAGAGTATGAGTAAGGTTGAATAGATTTAAAGTTAGAATATGTGTCAAAATGAAAAAAGCAATAGTATTTTGGATTGTTTAGGTCGGATAGATCTGGTTTGCTTCTTGGCCCTGCCTCCTCCTTGCTGTGTGAGCTCAGCGAATGTGACCTGTGCAGCCTCACAGAGACAGTGGAGACAGTCATAGTGCTCACCTGGGGGAGGAGGGTGCAGGTGAAATCAAATGATGCATATATAGTACTTAGCACAGTGCTGGGCACAGTCAATAAATGCCTATTATTATTTTAAAATAGCAGGAGATAAATGATTTTGTTTTGTATATTCTCATTTCTTTCTCTGAGAAACTGGAATACCAGCTCTTAATCATCGAAGCTTAAAAAAAGCCATAGAAATTTGTCTTTTCACACTTGGGAACACAGTTGTGTACTAAATACTATTTATTCTAAAAATTATTTAAGTATAGTTGATTTACAATATTGTGTTAATTTATGCTGTACAGCAAAGTGATTTATGTATATATATTCTTTTTCATATTTTTTCCATGATGCCTTATTACAAGATATTGAATATAGTTCCCTGTGCTATACAGTAAGACCTTGCTGTTTGCAAATATTTATTGAGATTAGAAGCTAGGATACTCTGTTCACAATCTAGTATTCCCTATAGAATATACCTTTCCCCTGCTGCTGCTGCTGCTAAGTCGCTTCAGTCGTGTCTGACTCTGTGCGACCCCATCTGACTCTGTGCGACCCCATAGACGGCAGCCCAACAGGCTCCCCTGTCCCTGGGATTCTCCAGGCAAGAACACTGGAGTGGGTTGCCATTCCCTTCTCCAATGCATGAAAGTGAAAAGTGAAAGTGAAGTCTCTCAGTTGTATCCGACCCTCAGCAACCCCATGGACTGCAGTCTTCCAGGCTCCTCCATCCATGGGATTTTCCAGGCAAGAGTACTGGAGTGGGGTGCCATCGCCTTCTCTGTACCTTTCTCCTACTTCTAAACCAATTTCTTTTTTAGAATTTATGTAAAAAGTTTTTTTTGGCTGCACTCGTGGCCGAGCACACGGGCTTAGTTGTCCCGCAGCATGTAGTTAGCTCCCAGGCCAGGGATGGAACTCGCGTCCAGATTCTTATCCACTGGGCCAACAGGAAAACTCCTAAACCAAGATTTTCTGAGTAAAGAACAATTTCCTCTGTGCCCTGACCACAGGAGGTGTGTGCGGTCCCGAGCTAGTTCACAGCTTGGTGGTGGTGTCACTAAGACACTAAGTTGTGTCTGACTTTTGCGACCCCATGGACTGAAGCCCGCCAGGCTCCACTGTCCATGGGATTCTCCAGGCAAGAATACCGGAATGGGTTGCCATTTCCTTCTCCAAGGGTTCTTCCTGACCTAGAGCTCAAACCTAGGTCTCCTGCATTACAGGCAGATTCTTTTACCGACTGGACTGAGTCCTTTATTACCTGAAGTACAGTACATCAGGGCTGATGTCACCAGGACGTGTCTCAAACTTCACTCCCAGCGGCTCCCTTTCCTTTCCCTTGATGACCAGGTTGTTTATTTCCCAGAGGAAATGGCCTGGGCTTCAGATGTAGAATTGTGGCACAGTGGTTCTCAAACGTGGGTGGACATGGGAATCATCAGGAGGGCTTGTTTTAAGCCAGACTGCTGGGCCCCACTGGCTGTTTCTGTTTCAACAGGGCTTGGAGAGGGCCTCAGAATTTGCGCTTCAGACAAGTTTCCAGGGGCCACTGTTGCTGCTGGTTCTGGTTCGGGGACCACACTTTGAGAAGCACTATTTTAGGGCATAGCCTCCCCCCCACCCCATAAATTAGCCTAGACTGGTGCTTTACTCTTTGGAACTGAGACTGTTCCTGTTTAATAGTTGAGATTAACGTCAGTTTGATTTCTGTGGCTCCTGGCTGATGTGCCTGATTGCATCCTCTAATCCCTCCTCCACGCCTTCCCCCTTCATCACCACAACTTTTCCATTGTCTTTTGACCTCTCACCCCTTGGAAGACGTGTGAGGTTAGGGTGCATGGTGACCAAGTGCTGGTGATACTGCCTTGGCCAATTCACTTATGTAAAATAAATGTGTTACTAATGCTTATATCCTGATGTTAGGTGAGGCTTCCCTGAGATAATGCATGTGAAAGGGCCACATAAGAGGTAAAGCATGGTGCAAAATTTATTTTTTATTATTTTGAGCATCCTTGATTTCCCTTTGAAAGAGTATCCTAGGATTTTGGGGGTGGACTGATGCTGAGTCTCACTGCTGCTGAGGGCACCTGGTAAAGACGGCAGGGACATTGTGGAGTGGCTTCCTACAGTGGACCATTTGGGCTCGGGTCTCTAAGGGCCTTCTGAGTTGTGATGTGTTGGAGGCACATTGATATATAATTGTCAGGACCAGAGAAGAGTTCAGAGCTGGAAAAAAGCTGGAGCGGATGCTGCACGGTTAAGGAAGTTCACTTCCTCACAGTAGAGAAATAGAATTCCATGGTTTTTTTTTTTTCCTGGCAGCTTAATCTGGCCCCTGTTTTTTTGTTTTTTTTGTTTTTAAGTTCTAGATCTCCTCCGTCCACGGTAACCACTAGCCACATGTGGCCATCTAAAATTAATGAGCATTAAATGAAATTAAACCTTCAGTTTAGTTTAGCCAGGATTCAGGTGCCTAAGAACCATTTCCAATCATCACAGCAAGTTCCACTGGCCAGTGCTATTCTAAAAAGATACTAACCCTGTTTGTCTGAAGGCAACATCACTGGGCTTCTTATTGTGGGACCAGGACATGTTTCTGAGTGAAATGTACCACTCCTCCTTGGAGTTCTGGTGTGGACTGATGGGGAGAAAATACTCCACTGTCAGCTTGAACCTCACTTTGCCACTTGGCGTTTCTGAGACTCTTTACTTGGAAGGTAGGTCAGTGAGGCATCTGGGAGCGGAGCTTACCAACTTAGCAGGCTGCTGTCAAAGGAGGGGGGTCTACTGTTTCTCGGGGGTATTCCTAGATTTGTTTGTGGGGTTCCTCCAGGAATCTGGTCCTTGAGAGAAACAAATGGAAGTGTCAGGGTGGGTTTAGCCCTGAGATGCCCCTCTCCTGGGGACCGATTTAGCCCCAAGATGCCCCTCTCCTGGGGACCGATTTAGCCCCAAGATGCTCCTCTCCTGGGGAGGGATTTAGCCCCGAGAAGTCCCTCTCATGGGGAGGGATTTAGCGCCGAGATGCCCCTCTCCTGGGGAAGGATTTAGCCCCGAAATGCACCTCTCCTGGGGCAGAATTTAGCCCTGAGATGCCCCTCTCCTGGGGAGGGCTTTAGCCCTGAGATGCCCCTGGGGCGGGATTTAGCCCTGAGATGCCCCTCTCCTAGGGAGGACTTTAGCCCTGAGATGCCCCTCTCCTGGGGCGGGATTTAGCCCTGAGAAGCCCCTCTCTTGGGGCGGGATTTAGCCCTGAGAAGCCCCTCTCCTGGGGAGGCCCCACCGTCAGCCTGGCCTCCTCCACCTCGGGTCAGCTGCTTCTTCGCACCAGCCTGTGCCAGCGGGTGGCGGGCGGGGGGCTCGCTCATCTGGTTCAGGGTGCCGGTTTGGACTTGCTCGGATGCCATTCCCCACTGCGTCATTCTCGCTGTTGCTGCCTTTGAAGGTGTTCCGCAGACTGTCGAGTGCTTCTCCACTTCCTCACCCGCACCCGCTCAGTCACCAGGTGGGCCCCAGGAAGTCTCCTGGACCCATCCCCTTCCTTCACGTGTCTCCACTGCCCCACTGGCTGGACTCCTGTGACCTGGGCTCGTGTGGGAGCCACGCGATAGGCGCTCCCCTCTCTGCTGTCTCACACCTCTTCCGATGAGCCCTGTCCTCCCCACCACCCCTCTCAGAACAGGCAGAGCCAGACAAGGATGGCAGGTGTCCTGTCTTCATGCCTGCTCTGCCTCCTCAGTGTGAGGTGGGGCCCACACACACCCCGTGGCCCTGCGCCTCCCTGCGTGCTGCTGGCATGTCCCTGCCAGCGGCCACTGCTCAGCTGTAAGGGCTGCTCTGGGAAGGGAGGCCCAGGCGTGGGGCCCCGGAGCACGTGTGGGCCCGCCTTGCCCTTCCTCACAGGAGCCGTGCTCTGAAGGGCTCTGAGAACAAGGTTTCTCGTGAGTCATCCTTTCTGTCTGGGCAGTCTGGGGAAAGGAGGGAATGTCATATTCTCTTGTTTCCTGAGGGATGGGCTCCTAGTATCATGGCCACCAAGTTGTTCATCCTGGTGATGGGGGAAAATTTGGTTGAAAGATGTGAGGGCAATTTGTTCATTCATATGAACTCTTAATTTATAATCAACCCTCATTTTAGGATGGTAGGTTTGTTTTCAGTGCTTGATATTGCAGGCAGTACTTTAATAGCTTTGTGCTTACCTCTTTGCAAATGTGCTAATATATATCTAATATAAATTTCTAGAACGATAATCACATATGAGTACATTTTGAATGTTAATGGATATAGCCAAGTTACCTTCCAGAGGTTCTGTTTTTTTCCATAAATTCTCCTCAAGTCAGTTTTGTTCAAATTTTACCACCTGATAAAGAAAAAAACTGTTATATTTTAAATTTTTATTTATTTATTATGAGTGGCATTTAGCATCCTTTTATACATTTATAAACTATTTGTATCTTTTCCTGAGAACTTTCTATTTATGTGAAACTTCTGCATATTGATTTGCAAGATCTCCTTATACATTGAAGGATGAGCCATTAATTGTCAAAGAAAAAGATGTGAGGGCAGACAAGAGGGCCTCTCTGGGGTCTTTTTTGAGGGACAGGTCAAGAAAGAGGAAGGGTAGAAACAGAGACTAGGAAATGTTCTTTTTCAGAATTATGGAACCTTGTGGATGCAGTAGACATCTGTTTCTGCGTTAAACTCCCTGCAGAACACACCTAACTCCACTCTAGTTTCTGAAAAAAGAAGTGGTCTAATGTCCCTTTCACTAGAAGAGGAAAAGAAAATGCCTTCTGAAATCACAGTGGCTTAAATGAAGGCACCTGGGAAGTACTGTAACCAGCAGCACAATACCATTTACCCGAAACCCTGAAGACAGTGGGGATTGTGAGGGTAAGAAGCTGGAGCTTTGTTAAAGGCAAGGGGTCCCCAACCCCCAGGCCATGGGCCTGTAGTGGTCCGTGGGCTGTTAGGAACTGGGTGAGCAGCGGGTGAGCCAGCAAAGCTTCGTCTGTATTTACAGCCGCTCCCCATCGTTTGCATTACCTCCTGAGCTCCGCCTCCTGTCCATCAGCTGTGGCATTAGATTCTCAGAGGAGCTCGAACCCTACTGTGAACTGCGCATGTGAGGGATGTAGGTTGCCGGTTCCTTCGGAGAATCTAATGTCGGATGATCTGTGTTGGTGAGGCTAGCCCCGGGGAGTGGCTGCCACTGTCTCCCATCACCTCCAAATGGGACTGTCTAGTTTCAGGGAGACAAGCTCAGGACTCACCCTGATTCTGCAGTATGGTGAGCTGTATAATTATTTCAGCTGTATAAAGTAATAATAATAGAAGTAAGGTGCACAGTCAATGCTGTGGGTCTGGACTGTGGCAGGGCCTAGTAGAGACGGCTTGTTTCTGTCCTCTGTGCTGAGAAGAGGCCGGAGGTGACTGGATGATTTGGGATTGGGTCATCTGGAGACTCCTTCATTCATTAACCTGGCCCCAGAGCTGAGGTGCGCTTCAAGGCTAGGTGTGCAGACTGGAGCTCCTGCAAGTGGCCTTTCCTCTCAGCAGCAAGCTAGTCAGAGTTCTTACATGGTGGCTCAGAGCTCCAGATGGGAGTGTCCCAGCAAACAAGGTAGAAACTGCTCTACCTTTTATGTTAGTCTGCATCCATTAATCCCAAACTCCCAATCCATCCCTCCAACCAGTCGCCTTGGCAACTACAAGTCTGTTCTCTACGTCTGACATAGAGAAGTTCATTTAAGTTGAGATAAGTTCATTTGTGTCATATTTTAGATTCCACATGTAAATGATATCATATGATATTTGTCTTTCTCTTTCCAACTTCACTTAGTATGATAATCTCCATCCAATAGCCATGATTCTTGTTCCATTTCCCCATTCTCGTAAAAGAAGCCAGAATGTATTGAACATACACTTTGTCCTGGAACAACTGCTTGTAGCCCTTGCTGTTGTCTCAGTTAAGCTTTATAACAGCACTGTGTAGGAGGTCCTATTATCCCCAATTATTAATACCAATGTAATGGCCAACAAGAAGTTAACTCGTTTGCTCTAGTTCAGGTAGTTTAATATATGGCAGAGCCTGGATTTTTACATGGTTTAAGAATCAACGTACATTGTTTAAGAAGGAGATTTGCCAAAATAAAATGAAAAGCATGGCACATCCTTCCTTTCCATTTAGTGGATATTTTCTCCTCTGTCATTTTTATTCTTTAAACCTTTCTAATACTCTGGTCTTCTGGCTTGAGAGCATCATTCTCTTTTCCTTTCAGTCATCATTTCTTACATCCTTCCCTTTGTCCAAGTGTTGCCTGACTTCCTGCTGGGCTAGTTATTACAATTTCTTTTCTTCCCACCTCTTAAAAGTAATCTCACGGAGCCTTTTTGCCAATCACATATCACTGTTGATTTGTGTTCCTTTTTATAACAAGGGCAAGAAAATGCATTCCTGTGCAGGTGTTTTCTAGAGAGGCTGCTTTCTCTCTTCAGATGCATTGCTTTCAATCAGCAGGATTCGTTCATCTGATAGAGTTCAAGCAGGGCTTTGCATCAAAGGGGCTGTGTGTGTCTTCTCTGTAAGTTTCACCAGCTTCTGAGAGCTGTGGGCATATCTTTCTTTGCCTGGGCAGGGAGGTGACTCATTTTCAGGTATGACTGCCTTGCAGCCATTTTCATCTTAAAGTTATCCTTAAGTTTCACATCTTTTCCTGAAAGAGGTTATAGAACAGAGTAGTGTTTCTCAAAGTGGTGTCGTGTGGAACACCGGGGGGGTTTCTGAGACCTAATAACTATCTTCATAATAATATTAAGACTACTAAGATGTGTGTCTTTTCCACTTTATTGATGTTTGTACTGATGGTACAGAAGCAACGTTGGGTAAAACTACAGGCAGATCGATATAAATCAAGGCAGTGGCCTCCAACTGTATTGGAAATCAGGCCGCTTCTAACCAACATGGTATAGAAAGCCCATTTCACTTAAGAATGTTCTTGTTGAAGTGGTACAAATGATCAATTCTATTAAATCTCCAGGCTCAAGTACATCTTTTCAGTGTCGTGTGTGACCAAGTGGGAAGTACACATAAAGTACTTCTGTTGCAAAGGGAAGAAGAGTCCTTGTGTGACAAGCACTTGAGTCTTGAGTTTAACTAGCAGCTTGTCTCAGGTTTAGTTGAAAGAACAATGGACAAACGATGGTTATTCTGAGTTAGGTATTTGGTAGCTGCTGTTTTCTCAGAAGTGAATAAAGGGAGACGTCAAGAAAATCAATGGACAGTATTTGCTACTGATGGTAAAACTCAAGCTTTCAAGTGAAAATTAGAATTTTGAAAAACTTGCATTTGCCAACTGTGAGCTTGACAGCTACCCAATATGTGGAAGAGTTTTCTGATGATTGTGATCTGTGGTGTATTAACAAATGTGATTTTCTTGATATTGCTTACTTGAATATTTCCATGTATGGAAGATTTTGCATAGGTCAATGAACCATTATTTTTCTATGACCAACGTATGATGTTAGCAAATCCTACATTGATAAAGAAAATTCCAAAGTGAAAGGTGGACTGATAGATTATAACATAACAGAATATAGAGAAATATCCAGGAAACATTCACCTGAAATGGCTTTTTAAAAAGCTTATTTTTTATTGAAATGTAGTTGATTTGCAATGTTGTGTTATTTTCAGGTATACAGCAAAGTGATTCGGTTCTATAATCTGTTCTTTTTCAGATTCTTTTCTTATATAGGTTGTAAAATATTGGGTATAGTTACCTTTGCTATACAGTGGGTCCTTGTTATTTACCTATTTTACATATAGTAGTGTGTATATATTATCCCCAGATTCCTAATTTATCCCTCCCTTCCACTTTTCCCCTTTGGTAACCATAAGTTTGTTTTCTAAGTCTGTGAGTCTGTTCAATCTTTTGTAAGTTCATTTGTATCATTTTTTAAGATGACTTATTGATTTACTTTACCTTGGTATGACAGTCTCTAGGTCCATGATATTGCTGCAGATAACATTATTTCATTCCTTTTTTTATGGCTGAGTAACATTCCGTTGTCCCTGGAGAAGGAAATGGCAACCCACTCCAGTATTCTTGCCTGGAGAATTCTGTGGACAGAAGAGCCTGGTGGGCTACAGTCCATAGGGTTGCAGAGTCAGACACGACTGAGCAACTGACACACACACAGCATTTCATTGTGTGTGTGTGTATGCACATCTTCTTTATCCATTCATCTGTTGATGAACATTTAGGTTGCTTGCATGTCTTGGCTATTGTAATAGTTCTACAGTAAACATTCGAGTAGGTCTAGTCTATCTTTTGAATTATGGTTTTCTCTGGATATATTCCAGAGAAGGCGATGGCACCCCACTCCAGTACTCTTGCCTGAAGAATCCCATGGATGGAGGAGCCTGGTAGGCTGCAGTCCATGGGGTCGCGAGGAGTCGGACATGACTAGCGACTTCACTTTCACTTTTCACCTTCATGCATTGGAGAAGGAAATGGCAACCCATTCCAGTGTTCTTGCCTGGAGAATCCCAGGGACGGGGGAGCCTGGTGGGCTGCCGTCTATGGGGTCGCACAGAGTTGGACACAACTAAAGCGACTTAGCAGCAGCAGCTGGATATATGCCCAGTAGTGGGATTGCTGGATCATATGATAGCTCTATTTTTAGTTTTTTGAGGAACCTCCAAACTGGTCTCCATAGTGGCTTCACCGGTTTACTTTCCCACCAATAGTATAGGAGGGTTTCCTTTTCTGCACACCTCTAACGTTTATTATTTGTAGACTTTTTGATGATGGCCATTCTGATTGTTGTGAGGTGATACCTCATTGTCGTTTTGATTTCCTTTTCTCTAATAATTAGTGATGTTGAGCATCTTTTCATGTGCCTTTTGGCCATCTCTGTGTTTTATTTGGAGAAATGTCTATGATATGGTTTTATAATGCACATTGCAACTACCTTTAAAGAATTTTCACTTGCTGTGTTTTGGTATAGTTTCAAAGAATAGTCACAAATATATGAGAAGGGTATTAAAATACTTTTTCCAACTGTGTGTTTGAATGAGACCAGATTTTCTTCATCTACTTCACCTAAAAAATGCGTAGCGGTAGATTGACAGCAGAAGCAAATGTTAGAGTACAGCTGTCTTCTGTTAAGCCAAACATTAAAGAAATTGGCAAAATTATAAAACAACACCATTCTTCTTACTGCTTTTTGTTTTAGAAATGAGTGTTCCTAATGTGTAACTTATACTGGGTTTATTGTTTTTAAATGGTTGGCATATATTTTAAAAATGTAAAGGGGAGCACTTTTTTCCTTTTTGAGTGGCAAAGACTATAGATTCTGGAGCCAGACCAGCTGGGCTTTTTTGCCATTTACTAGTTATGTAAGTTTCTAGCAAGTTATTCTCTGTGCCTTAGTTTCCTTATTTGATAAATGAAGATAAGCCTCATAAAGCTATTAGGAGGACTAAATGAGTTCATGTGAGTTCCTCAATGCCCTTCATGTAGGAAATGTTCAGTAGTGTTTGGTTACTTCCATTTCCCTCTTTCCAAGACATGTAGTTCATTTGCCTCCAGGAAATTGTATTTTGCAGCATGTTTCCCTCTTTTCTAGTATAAATTGGGGGTTCTTATTACAAAACATAAATAGACTCACAGACCTAGAGAGTGAACTTATGGTTACCAGAGGGTAAGGGTGGGGGGAAGGGATAATTAGGGAGTTTGGGACCAACATGTACACTTGCTATATTTAAAATGGATCACCAACAAGGGCCTACTATGTAGCACAGGAAACTCTACTCAATGTTATGTGGCAGCCTGGATGGGAAGGGAGTTTGGGGAGAATGGATATGTGTATGTGTATGGCTGAGTCCCTTTGCTGTCCGCCTGAAATTATCACAACATTGTTAATCGGCTATGCTCCAATACAAAATTAAAAGTTAAAAAAAATAAGTCATCAGATGTGAATTAAGGGAAATTGAACAGCAGAAATAAAAGCAATGTCACAGACCTTAAAAAAATAAATTGTGGTTTTTCTACTGGCGTTATTGTGTGTGAACTTCATGAATTCAGTGTGTGTGCATTCTTCTTGACCTAGCTCTGTAGCTCTTGACAGATTCTTTGAAAGGTGTTGTCCGTGATGCCAAACATGCAGGTGAAAGAGAGGAAGGAGGTAAGCGTGGCCCAGCAGATCCAGCGTGTGTGCCCTGAGAGGGATGTGGGCTCTATCCCTGCTCACTGCTCCGCGCCACCATCCAGCTGCTTGCGTCGTTACGTTTCTGTACCGGTGAGTCCTCCACTTGTACAGCTGTCTCTCTCAAGCAGTCATATTTGTCACAAGCCTCGTACTGGGCAGTCTTTTGTCCTGACAGATACTCAACCGTCATAGATCTTTGTGGAATGTATAGATGAGTTGTTTAGTCGCTAAGTTGTGTCTGACTCTTTGTCATCCCAGGGACTGCAGCCTGCCAGACTCTGTCCATAGAATTTTCCAGGCAAGCATACTGGAGCAGGGAGCCATTTCCTTCTCCAGGGGGTCTTCCCGACCCAGGGGCTGAAGTTGCATCTCCTGCATTGGCAGGCGGGTTATGTACCAACTGAGCCAATAGGGAAGCCCATACATAAGAAGATGAGCGAATTAGTGAGTGATTCCGCACGGTGCTGCTAATCCAAGTCACAGACCCGTGAGCTTTTGTAACTCATAGGAGTTATAAGAAACCCAGATACTATCACAAACACCTACGTGTTTTAAAATATCATTTAAATTCTGTGGTGTGCTTTGGAACAGTCCAAGTTGAGTCTGCATCTCAACCTTAAGGCCATGAGCTTTGTGACTCAGAGTGTCATTCCTGCTTTTGTTTCGGTAAAAAGGAGATAAGGAAACCTAATTCTCAAGGATGTGAGAATTATCTGATGTAATGTTTGTACCATATTGTGCTCAATATGTTACTTTCTATGCCTTCCTTCCCTGTAATTAGATAGCTGCTTGTCATGTTTGGCTTGGTGACAGTTGGCCATGTGATTTCTGAGTTTCAGAAATAAATATATTTATTGTATGATAGGCAGTTTCCCAGGCTTTTTTTTATCATTATTGAATTAGATGTATTTTTTGTATGATTGCTTTGTTATTGTATCTTTATAACAATATTTTAGATGTAACTGAAATAGTCATTGGAGAAGGCAATGGCAACCCACTCCAGTACTCTTGCCTGGCAAATCCCATGGACAGAGGAGCCTGGTAGACTGCAGTCCATGGGGTCGCGAGGAGTCGGACATGACTGAGCGACTTCACTTTCACTTTTCACTTTCATGCATTGGAGAAGGAAATGGCAACCCATTCCAGTGTTCTTGCCTGGAGAATCCCAGGGACGGGGGAGCCTGGTGGGCTGCCGTCTATGGGGTCACACAGAATCGGACACGACTGATGCGACTTAGCAGCAGAAATAGCCATATTCCCTTATGCTAACCAGTCATTCAGGTTAGCAGTTATGAAATAATGGGGCACCAAAACTATCAACTTCAAATATAAATTTATGAAAAAGTAACAATTTATGCAAAGAATTCTTCATTTTAAAGGAGTAAATGCAGATTCATTGGTTGGCTAATTTTAGAAAAGTTGTCACTTTTAATTGTTCATCGTCATTTTGGTTCATAAATCTAACACGTTTTGGCTTAAAATGTGATTGAATTACAAAATTTCAGTTTACCGCAACTTTTCAGTTCATGTGTTGTACAAGATCTTGTATGACAGAGAAGTCCAAGCTTCCCAACCCCGATTCTGCATTCAGATCAATTGTGAAGTGTGGCTCTCCAAAATTCATTTCTGGTCCACACTTGAGGTGATCTTGATGTTTTAGGTCTAACATGGGGACTTGGAGGTGACATTTTAAAAATGTCCCTGAGTACTTTGATGCACCACAGGTCTGGAATTCATTGTTAAAGTGGAGACACTATCGTGAAAATAATAGATGGCTAAATGAGAGAGGTGGGAGGGGCGGCTTCATCCTCTGCCTCGGTGTTACAGTGGTTGGCAGCAGCTTGCTCTCCTAAGCTTTTGTAAGTAATAACACAAACCTGCCTGTATATATTGGCATTTATGCAGGCATATAGGGAGAGAAGGAAGCTTTCTCTGAGCCTTTTCCCATTGTTCACAAGCAAGGACATTTCATTAAAACTCCCCTAATATTGACATAAGAAATTAGGCAGGAAAAGAGGACTTAGAATCAAGTGTGCACTTTGCAGTATACCTGAATCATTGTAAATTAACTAGACTTCAGTTAAAAAAAAAAGAATTAAGTATACATTACAATTCCAGTCCTGGGTATATATCCAAAAAAAGATACATGCATCCCAGTGTTCATAGTAGCATTGTTTACAGTTGCCACGATATGAAAGCAACCTAAGTGTCCAACAACAGAGGAATGGGTAAGGAAGACGTGATATATATACACAGTGGAATACTACTCAGCCATAAAAAGGAGTGATATTTTGTCATTTGCACTAACATGGATGGACTTGGAGGGCAAGACATACAGAGAAATGCAAACGCTATATGATATCACTTATATGTGAAATCTAAAAAATACCCCAAACTAGTGAATATAACAAAAAGGAAACAGACTCACAGATACAGAGAAACCTGACCAGTGGTTACCAGTGGGAAGAGAGGGAAGCAGGGGGAAGGTCAATACAGGGGAGAGGATTAAGAGGTACAAATTATTATGATTAAAATAAGCTCCAGGGATATACTTAGCTTAAATAGCCAATATCTTATTATAACTAAAAATGGAGTATAACCTATAAAATTGTGTATTACTGTATTGAACACTTGTAACATATAATATTGTACCTCAACTGTAATTCGATTTAAAAAATTGTGTGCACGACTGACTGATCTTTGGAAGGCATGATTGCTTAGTAAGAAGAATTTTGTTGTTGGAGGGTCTGAGGGACTGTTCTGCTGGCTTGTTTTGTGACCCTGGGCATGACTTAACCACTGTGAGCCTAGTATCCTTGTTTACAAAATGGGAATAGGGTTGTGATAATTAAATACAGTAATTTTTATATCACCCTTGCACTTAATGTTGTTCAGTCGCTCAGTCATGTCCGACTCTGCGACCCTGTGGACTGCAGCATGCCAGGCTTCCCTGTCCTTCACCGTCTCCCAGAGCTTGCTCAAACTCATATCCATTGAGTCAGTGATGCCATCCAACCATCTCATCCTCTTTCATCCCCTTCTCCTCCTGCCCTCAATCTTTTCCAGCATCAGGGTCTTTTCTAGTGAGTGGGCTCTTTGCATCAGATGGCCAAAGTATTGGAGCTTCAGCTTCAGCATCAGTCCTAATGAATATTAAGGGTTGATTTTCTTTAGGATTGAGTGGTTTGATCTTGCAGTTCCGGAACACTCAGGAGTCTTCTGCACTTAATAGGCCCTCAATAAATGGTAGCTCCTGATTGAATGGTTATATTCTTATTACCAAAGCGATGTTTAATTTCTTGGGGGGATATTGGTTGCTTAAATTGTGTAGTTCATTCATGAGCCGATGTTGATTTGTGAAGTTGGTGGTGAGTGTGATGAGAAGAAAGGTACTTGCCTCTTGAGAGTCCCAGTCCCCACGAGACACTGCTGCCTGGCAGGCCTCTGGGGGCCACTCAGCCGCAGCAACATGCATCCATAAGTTCTGGAAAGCTGAAGGAACAAATATGTATGTTTAAAGATGATTTAAATCTCAGTCATTCAATTAATGTAAGGCTTATTTATTGAAACTGATCCAAGTAAATAAGTTCTAGAGACAGATCTGTTACACAGCGTAGTGCCTAGAGCTGACAGTACTGTATTGTGTATTGAAAAGCTGCTGAGAGGATGGGTCTACTGTAAGATTTTACCACGCACACATGCACACATCAGTCTCACAAACAACAGAGAGGGTGAGAGAAAACTTTGGGAGGTCATGGATATGTCCGTGACCTTGATGGTGGTGATGATTTCATGGTGTATTCTTATCTCCAAACTCATTGAGTTGCATACATTAAATATGTATAGCCTTTTACATGTTAATAACACCTTAATAAAGTGGTTTTAAAAAAACACTCGAGGAAAAGAATCTCTGAAGTCCAGGTACTTCTAGTTTTAAGTAAGTTAACCTGCAAATACATCAATGTGAAATATGAATTATAATATTATGTGCCATTTGAGTCAAGATATTTAGATAGTCTTTGGATTTTATATTAAAATCTAAATTTAGGACTTCCCTTGTGGTCCAGTGGTTAAGAATCTACCTGCTAATGCAAGGGACACAGGTTCTGTCCCTAGTCGGGGAAGATGCCACATGTCAAGAGGCAACTCAGCCCGTGGACCACAGCTACTGAAGGCCAAGCTCTAGAGCCCAAGAGCTGCAACTGCTGACGCCCTTGCACCCTAGAGCCTGCGCTCAGAGACAAGAGAAACCACTGCAATGAGAAGCCCGAGCACCTCTACTGGAGAGTAGCCCCCTGCCAGCTGCAGCTAGAGAGATTCCATATGCAGCAGTGAAGATCCAGCTTAGACAAAAATAAAAAACCTCAAATTTAAAAAATGACTTTCTCTTGGTAGATGAAGTTCTTTTATCATGGACTCTCTCATTGTGAGTCCAGGTGGTAGGACTGAGATGATTCCTTTTTTTTTTTTAATGGTGCGTAGTTGGATACCCTCAGAGGTCTCCTGACTCTGCACCAGCTCTCAGACCTGTGGGAAGGAAGCAGAAATCAAAGGCTGCATTTAGAGCACAGTCCCAGGGCTCCCAGGGTAGTGCAGTGGTAAAAGAATCTGCCTGCCAATGTGGGAGATGCTGGAGATGCAGGTTCGATCCCTGGGTCGGGAAGATGCACTGGAGAACAAAATGACAACCCACTCCGATATTCTTGCTTGGAGAATCCCCATAGACAGAGGAGCCTGGTGAGGCTGCAGTCCATGGGGTCGCAGAGTAGGACATGACTGAGCGACTAAGCATGCATGCACACATGCCTGTAATTAACCTGTTTTAGCGCTAGATGGCTATTTTTTTTTTTTTTTTTTTTGCCCAGTAGCTTTTACCAGGAGAAGGCAATGGCAACCCACTCCAGTACTCTTGCCTGGCAAATCGCATGGATGGAGGAGCATGGTAGGCTGCAGTCCATGGGGTCCCTAAGAGTCAGACATGACTGAGCAACTTCACTTTCACCTTTCACTTTTATGCACTGGAGAAGGAAATAGCAACCCACTCCAGTGTTCTTGCCTGGAGAATCCCAGGGTTGGGGGAACCTGGTGGGCTGCCGTCTATGGGGTTGCACAGAGTCGGACACGACTGAAGCGACTTAGCAGCAGCAGCAGTAGCTTTTACCAAGCCCAGGTTTCCTGAATAGTTTGAAAGAGACAACTCACCTTTGAGTTAAGCTCTGTAGAATTGAGAATATGTTTGTAATTGGTTATTTTTACATGTACCTTAATTCCATTAATGTATATTTATCGAGTATCCCTGGTGGCTCAGATGGTAAAGAATGCAAGACGCTCGGGTTCAGTCCCTGGGTCAAGAAGATCCTCTGGAGAAGGGAATGGCTACCCACTCCAGTATTCTTGCCTGGAGAATTCCATAGACTGAGGAACCTGGCGAGCTATATAGTTCATAGGGTTGTAGAGTTGTACCCGACTGAGTGACTAACATTTTCCCTTTTTTTTTTTCTTTTACATTCAGTATCCATTATATGCTAGAGACTGTTGCGTTCACTTATCGTGAATGTGTGCAGATGAGTCATTGATTCAATAAATATGTATTGAGCACTTACTTTGGTCTTATTCCTGCTAGAAACTGGAGATACAGAGGTAAATAAGGCATGGCCTCTGCTGTTAATCAATTATAAGTTATTAGGGGGACAGATGGAGAAGGCAATGGCACCCCACTCCAGTACTGTTGCCCGGAAAATCCCATGGATGGAGGAACCTGGTAGGCTGCAGTCCATGGGGTAGCTAAGAGTCAGACACGACTGAGTAACTTCACTTTCACTTTCCATTTTCATGCATTGGAGAAGGAAATGACAACCCACTCCAGTGTTCTTGCCTGGAGAATCCCAGGGACGGGGGAGCCTGGTGGGCTGCCGTCTATGGGGTCACACAGAGTCGGACACGACTGAAGCGACTTGGCAGCAGCAGGCAGGGGGACAGACTAAAAAAATTAAATACACAGGGAATTTAATATATCGTGGCGTAAGTGTGCATGAACTGTGATGGGAACACAAGTGAGTGGCATGTAAAAAATTGGGAGAGGAGGGGTAGATGATGTCCTGAGGAAGTGGCACTAGAGAAGGACTTCCAGAGACATTCGGATAGTCAGGGTAAATATGGTAGTGTTTAGTGTGTGCTGAAGTTAGAGTTTCCTTGACTCAACTCATACAGGGAGAAAGGCCCTCCAGATGGAGAAAACTTTGGAGGAACTGCAAGTATTACTCTAGGTTTTGTGCAAAGGATATTTGGGTTAATAGACACGAGATTGTGCTAAGTCATGTCGTATTTTAGATATTAACAGTGTTATTTTCTTAGAATAGGTGTCAGAACAATTAATTTTTTTTAAATAAGGTAGGTATCAGAAGTTCTTTTTTAAAAAATTATTGAAATTTAGTTAATTAACAATGTGTTAGTTTCAGGTATATAGCATAGTGATTCAGTTATACAGATATGTATAAATGTATTATTTCTTTACATTCTCTTCCATTATAGATTATTACAAGGTACTGAGTATAGTTCCATGTGCTATACAGTAGGTCTTTGTTGTTTATCTATTTTATATATAGTAGTGTGTATATTTTAATCCCAAACTCTTAATTTATCCCTTTTCCCCTTCCCCTCTGATAAGTGTTTGTTTTCTATGTCTGTGAGTCTTTTTCTGTTTTGTAAATAAGTTCATTTGTATAATTTTTTTAGATGCCTCCTATGAGTGGTATCATATGATATATGTCTATCTGAAGTTCTTGATTGTAAGCTGCACAAAGTAAGTTTGGCTAAATTAAGCAATTTGTTATTGTCACTCAGTCATGTCCGACTCTTTATGACCCCATGGACTGCAGCACGCCAGGCTTCGCTGTCCTTCATCATCTCCTGGAACTTGGTCAAACTCATGTCCATTGAGTCAGTGATGCCATCCAATCATCTCATCCTCTGTCGTCCTCTTCTCCTCCTGCCTTCAATCTTTCCCAGCATCAGGGTCTTTTCTAATGTCAGCTCTTTGCATCAGGTGGCCAACTTAAGCAATAGAAGAATTTATTGAAAGTACCTTGGGCAGCTCACATATTAATGGAAAGCCTCAGAAAATGAGCAGGATATCTTTAGGTGAAGATATACTGGGAACCCAGGCAGGGCTAGACTTCTTGTCTTGTGATGATGGCGGTCACCATAGACACCACTGCTGCTCTTAAACTCTTGGGGGTTCTGTTACCATAGACACTTTAGCAACACCCTTTGTTTTTGTTTCATTTCCTCAAGATTCAGAGTCTTTGGTTGGAACATCAGTTAACTAGGCCTAGGTCCTTCTAACTGCTAGAACAGAGAGGGGCCTTTTGGCTTCTGTAACAGGAGGTAGACTCAGCCCCAAGGCTTACACAAAGAATTCAGAGTTCTCCAACACTATTTAATTTAGTATTTAATTAGAGATGATTGACTATCAGGAATATGATAGGTAATAGTTGAAAGCCGAACCACGTAATTCTAAATTATTTTCCATTTCTGTAGTGTTTATAATGCACTAGGGCTTTTATTTATTTTTACTGAAGTACAGTTCATTTACAATGCTGTGTTTCTGGTGTACAGCAAAGTGATTCAGTTATATATACACACACACTCATACATATTGCTTATCATATGCTTTTCAATCATGGTTTATTTTTAATACTTATTTAGTTGGCTGTGCCATATTTGCACATGTGGGATCTTTATCGTGGCATGCAAACTCTTAGTTGGGGCATGTGGGATCCAGTTCCCTAACCAGGGATTGAACCCTGGCCCTTTGCATTGGTAGCATGGAGCGTTAACTGCTGGACTACTAGGCAAGTCCCTCGATTATGGCTTATTAAAAGATATTGAATATAATTCCCTGTACGGTAGGATCTTGCTTTTTATCTGTTTTATATTTAGTAGTGTGTATCTGCTAATCCCAAACACTTAATTTATTCCTCCCCGCATCCTGTTTCCCCTTTGGTAACCATAAGTTTGTTTTTTATGTCTGTGAGTCTTTCTGTTCATTTGTATCATGTTTTAGATTCTGCATGTAAGTGATGCCATTTGGTATCTGCCTTTGTCTTTCTGACTTCATTTAGTATAATAATCTCTAGGTCCATCCATGTAGCTGCAAGTGGCATTATTCTATTCTTTTTTATGGGTGAGTAATATTCCATCGCACATACGTATCACATCTTCTCTATCCATTCCTCTACTGATGGACGTTTAGGTGGCCTCTGTGTCTTGGATGGTATAAGTCGTGCTGCTGTGAACATTGATGTGCAGGTATCTTTTTGAATTTTCTAGGTGTATGCCAAGGGATGGGATTGCTGGATCCTATGATAACTTTATTGGATTTTGAAAACCTCCCTTAAATACTGGATTGTGGGTCTGTAGATGCAGCTTCGTCGTGCTCCTCACCCACACTTAAGCGCCAGTGAACTCCCTATCGCTTAAAGTGCCCAGGCACCTCGGTGACTCAGTCCCTGTGCCTCACCTTTATCTCACTGGGCTCATCTTTCCTCACTAGCACCCTCTCGTCACCCTGAATTGGATTAACAGCCTCCTCCTTTTTTCCACTTCAGCTTAGGAGTCTTTTTCTCCCTGTCATTTCAGCTCCCGAATCACCTCCATCAATCAATAGATAGGAAGGAATTACTCCTGAGTCACCAAAACTTTGTGTCCCTGTAATAGGGCACTTACTCCGAAGTGAAATTTGGATCTCTGTGTACACCTTGTCTCCAGAACCAAATCATAACATCCTAAGGCCAAGGACAGTCTTACTCATTTCTTTGTTATTTATAGCTCCCAGCACAGTGCCTTGCTGAACTCAGCTGTTACTTTAAAGGTTAAGAATACATTCGCATTTTGGTTCACACTGATAATATCTCAGAGATATTTTTAAATAAGCATTACAGAGTTATACTTCACACAACTTTAAAGAAAGTTATTCATCACAAATTCCACATTGAGAAAGTCTAAATTAAATAGGTGTATTTACTGTACATGTACTTTATGATGGTCCAAGAATTCAAATTCAGGTTCAGTGCCCAGGATGACCATACCCTGTAGAGACTGGGAAGTTTGGAAACCTTCCCCCCTCCCACCTTGGGTTTCAAATACTGGTTCCTTGGGGGAAAGTGAGTGAGAAGGCCTCTTCAGGTATGTGCCTTCAGTTTAGTGTTGGAGATTCCTGTTTCCTTTTACAATGCGTGCAGGTGTTCATAGCCTGGGGTGCTGGGACCTGTCTTCCCCCAAGCCTCAAGTTCAGAAGTGTGACTTGGCTACCTCAGGGAAGGAGCTTGGCTTCACATGAGGGTCTGTGAACAGACCAGCCCTTATTTTTCTGGTATTGGCTGTGGGGTCTCCAGATTCCTCCTAAGACCTCGTTTCTAGGGCATCTGTCTCCTGGAGTGGACTATTCAACTCCCCAGGGAAACCTCCAGTCCTGCCAGGATCGTAAGGCTTGGTTGCTTACATTTGACTTTGAGGACGCTGGCACACTCAGTAAATTCCTCAGCTCTTTGAAAAGGAAGGTGGAGGCCGCAGAATTGTTCTGTTGCCTGTGGTTAAAATCTCTGTCATAAAGTTAGAGGAGGTTATTCTCATCTCGTCGGTAAAGTTGTTTTTGAAGGCATTAGGTGGTTTTGGCTTACGTGGGCCTGGCGGAAAGTCTTGCACTTGGGCGCAATGACACCTGGGAGGTTTTCTGGGTTTTTTTTTTTTTTGCAGTGAGTAAAGGCTTTGAGGAACCTGGCCTGCAGACCCCAGAGCATCACTGCCAGCTATAGTGGGGACAGTGAGTGCTTCCTCCTCTTAGGGGACTGAGAGGGCCTGGGAATCGTTGGGAACTCTCAGAGACCCACTTTGGAAGGACCTCTTTAAACTTGGCAGTGACAGCGTCCCAGAGGATATGCCAAGTCTCTCCATCGGTCAGCAAGGAGGGAGCAAGAGAACACAGGCTGTATACAGAAAGGAGCAAGGACTCGGATAGTGCCCAGCTCCAAGCTTCCCAGGACACTGGCCCCAGCCTATATGTATTTTTAAAATTTTATTGAAGTATAGTTGATTTGCAGTATTGTGTTTAATTTCTGCAGTTAGGACGAAGTGACTCAATTCTACATATATATAGTCTTCATTATGGTTTTATCACAGGATATTGAATGTAGTTCGCTATGTTATACAGTGGGATCTTGTTTATCCATCCTATATATATACATAGTTTGCATGTGTTAATCCCAAACTCCCAGTCCTTCCCCCATCTCTCCCCCACCCTTGGTAACCACAAGTCTGTTCTGTGTATCTGTGAATCTGTTTTTATTTTGTAGATATGTTCATTTGTGTCACATTTAGATTCCACATGTAACTGGTACCATTTGGTGTTTATCTTTCTGACTTACTTGCTTAGTTTGATAATCTTTAGGTCCATCCATGTTGCTGCAAATGGCAGTATTTCATTCTTTTTAATGACTGAATAATACTCCATTATTTATACACACACACACACACATATGCTGTGTGCTTACTTACTTCAGTTGTATCTGACTCTGCATCCCTATGGACTGTAGCCTGCCAGATTCTTCAGGCAAGAATACTGGAGTGGGTTGCCGTGCCCTCCTCCAGGGGATCTTCCCAACCCAGGGATCGAACTCACATCTCTTGTATTGCAGGTGAATTCTTTACTGCTGAGCCACCGGGGAAGCCCCATATATACATATATAATCACATCTTCTTTAGCCATTTATTTGTGGATGGATATTTAGGTTGTTCCCATCTCTTGGCAATTGTAAATAATTCTGTAATGAACATTGGGGTGCATGTCTCTTTTTGAATTACAGCTTTGCTTGGATATGTGCCCAGGAGTGGAATTGCTTGATGCACCAGCCTATATTAAATGACAACCGCAAGCTGCTGGGCAGTTTAAGTGCTCAGTTGTGCACTTCTGATCATAATTGCCGTAGCTGTTGGGGGCAGGCAGGCCATTGTAGGGGGAGGTGTTCTAGAGAGAGTAACCTGAAGATGTCTTGGGGTGAACTTTAGAGGACCTCGGGAAGGGAGTGTGAAACGGGGCCTTGGAGAATGAGGGTGGCATGTTGATGGGATGCTGGAATGCTGAGGGGACCAGCGAGACTGGTGACAGCTAAAGGAAGGGTCTGAGTGTAGTGGCCTTGAAAACCAAGCAGAGTTTGAACTTGAAGCAATAGCCAAAATGGTGATGTACAGGGGATTGACAAGCTGGCAGTGCAGTTTAATTAAGGACAGGTGATTCCCAGCTGTGTGTCCTCTGCTGTCTACACCTGAAGGAGACTCCCGAGCCTGTTACGTTGGTCTGTTTGTGGATTCTGGATCTGGTCTTAGGGAACAAACTAGTTAACGGTGAAGGCGAGGCTGGTGAGCAGGTGACCAGGGTTCTTGCTGTGCCTCTCCCTTCCGCCAGGAAACTCACTTCATTTTTACCTTGATTCATTTCCTCTCAACAAGGAGGCCTTTGTCATCACTACTATGGAGTGAGGCAGAAAAAAGCCTTGTTCGGGGTCGCGTTGCTTAAAGGCCTCTGGACATTTACAAAGACAGTAAGAGTGTAGAACCATAATGGGAAGGAAGTTTTCAGTGCTTTAGAAGCTAGCCAGAAGCAGTCATGCTCATAGAGAAGCAAAGGATTCTTTTTGTTGACAAATGACGTACAGTTTTTGCAGAGAGAAAGAAACTATTCTGGGTGAAATGGGTCATCATCAATCAAGGTAGAAAGGTTGAACCCTCAAACTGAACTTGCAGAATTTCACCCTCTGTGGAGTGCAACACAAACATGTCTGGTTTTCCTTCAGGTGGGGCCCCCTGCCCAGAGGGAGACCCTGAGCCTGTTTTCTGTTGCTCTTGCCACTTTCCCTATGCAGACCAAAGCTGTGTTCTTGGTGGTCCTTAGATGAAGGTCTGGTTTGAAAGCAGGTAACTGCACGTTACTGAGTCAAGAGAACCTTATGTGGAGATTGACTTTTTTTGAAACCCCTCGAGGCAACTCCTTGCAAAGATTACATAGAAGCAGAATCCTTGCTCAGCCACTGTTTTTGTTCAGCTGATCAGCTGTGTCCAACTCTTTGCGACCCCAAGGACTGTAGCATGCTAGGCTTCCCTGTCCTTCACCATCTCCCAGAGTTGGTGCAAATTCATGTCCATTGAGTCAGTGATGCTGTCTAACCATCTCATCCTCTGTCGTCCCCTTCGCCTCCTACCCTCAATCTTTCCCAGCATCAGGATCTTTTCTATGAGTGGGCTTTTTGCATCAGGTGGCCAAAGTATTGGAGCTCAGCTTTAGCACCAGTCCTTCCAATAAATATTCAGGGTTGATTTCCTTTAGGATTGACTGATTTGATCTCTGCAATCCAAGGAGCTCTCAAGAGACTTTGAAAGCATCTGTTCTTCCACACTCAACCTTTATGGTCCAGCTCTCATGGACGCCCCTAAACACTTCCCTGTTCCTTATGCCCTGAGCCCCAGCCAGGCCCTGCAGCACTGCCCAGGAAGGGGTGGCGTCCAGGCGTCTCCTGTGGTTTATCGCAGCTCCTGCTCCGGGGGCTGGAGAAGTGCTAACAAGGAAAACCACGTCTCTGCTCATGATGGATACTGATGTCAAGTTTCTGATTTCAGAGACCCTTGACTCTACTGGTTAGATTACGGACGCTGTGTTTTTACATAGGAAAACATACACAAATTACGCGACCAGAGTTCCTAATGAAGATCCTGAACTGAACAGGAAGGGAAAGATTACGTGCTCGTGGGCCTGGGGGTGGTGTCTGTTTTTTGCCGCATAGCCCAGGAAGCTCGTTCAGAGCCTGTGATCCGTGTTACTGTCGTTTGCCCTCGTCTTCCCAGTGAGGGAAGAGAAGTAAAGTGATTCCTTTCCGGTGTGGCAGTACCCGCCCCGCCCCCAGCCCCGGGGGGATCTCTGGGCTCAGTGGAGTTATCATCCCTGGGCCTATCTGTCCGTAGGGTCTGTCCTGATCATCTGCTCGGCCAGCCTTTTCTCTCGCCCTCTGAGAGGGGCAGAGTGGGAGCAGGACTCAGTGTGGGGGCTGCCGCATCTTAAATGACTGTCGGTGAGGAACTGAGATCCTGTCCTTCAGTCTCCATAGGTGCTTGTGTGTGTGTGTGCGTGTGTTCATGCACGAATGTGAACTGCATTTGTTCTTTCCTAATACTGAACCTGCGGAGGAAATGGTGACAGGGGCACGTCTTTGATGCCCTCAGTGCTCATGCCCATCATCCAGCCCTGCCCTCTGCACAGCGCTCTGTGGCCTGGAGCCCTGGAGCTCACTGCCACTTGGCAGGCCGTTGGATAAGGTGTGGAAAAACAATTTATACCAGTCTGGTGGTGATAGGAGTGACTTAATGCGGGGTTCTTTTTTTTTTTCCCAATTTATTTTTGAAAAAAATTTTTAACTGACATCTAGTTGATTTACAATGTTTTAATTTCTGCTATACAGCAAAGTGATTCAGGTATATATGTACATATACACACACACACGCATTCTTTTTTTAATCATCTTCTCCATGATGATTCACTATTGAATGTAGTTCCCTGTGCTATGCAGTAGGACCTTGTTTATCCGTTCTAGATGTAATAGTTTGCATCTGCTAATTTCAGCCTCCCACCCCACCCCTCCTCCAGCCCCCTCCCCCTTGCAGCCATTCTCTTTGTCTGTGACATTGTTTCTGTTCCATAGATAGGTTCATTTGTGTCTTATTTTAGATTCCACACATGATTGATATCATATGGTGTTTGTCTGTGACTTACTTCACTTAATATGATAATCTCTAGCTACATCCATGTGGCTGCAAATAGCATTGCTTTGTTCTTTTGATGGCTGAGTAGTATTCCATTGTCTACATGTACCATATCTTCTCTATCCAGTCATCTGTTGATGATGGACATTTAGGGTGTTTTCAGGTCTTGGCTGTTGTGAATAGTGCTGCTGTGAACACAGTTGTGCATGCATCTTTTTTAATTCAGAGTTTTGTCTGGATATATGCCCAGAGTGGGATTGCTGGAGCACATGATAACTGGCATCCATGTCTAAAGCATGTATCCATACATACACACATCCCCTACACACTCCTTTATACACCCATACAATATACATGTATATTCTTAAGTATGCCTCAATTTTATTGGCAGTTTGCTCTCTGTTGTCACTTACAATTTGTAGTCAATCTGATAGTACAATTTGATAGTAGGGCCTGAAGTTGTAATCTGCTGGCATATGCCATTCCTGACCCAGATCTACTGTAAGAGAATGTTATGCTATGCTATGCTAAGTCACTTCAGTCATGTCCGACTCTGTGTGACCCCATAGATGGCAGCCCACCAGGCTTCCCCGTCCCTGGGGTTTTCCAGGCAAGAGTACTGGAGTGGGGTGCCATTGCCTTCTCCAACTGTAAGAGAATACCACACTTAAAAAAAAAAAAGTTGAATTGGAGTGTAATTGATTTACAATGTTGTGTTCCTTTCAGGTGTACAGTAAAGTGATACAGTTGTGTGTGTATATATATATATATATATATTTTTTTTTTTCCCAGATTCTTTTCCATTATAGCTTATTACAAGGTATTGGATACAGCTCCTTGTGCTGTATAGTTTATCTACTGTTTATCTATTTTGTATATAATATACTGTTGTTTATGTACCTCATACACAGTGGTGTGTATCTGTCGCACTCGCTCCTCTTTGCTGAAGTGTGTGGGTCCTCACTGCCCCTGACGCTCATCTGGTGGGGGAGGGGCTGCGGGTGCAGCAGGTGTGTTTGTGTTTTCCTGTTTCTTTGTCTGTGTACACTGTTCTCCTTCTGGCTTAGGGGTTCTCAACTGTGGCTGCGTATCAGAATCATACGAAGAGCTCTATGAAATGCAGATGCCTGGGTCCTATCCTGGGACGCTGACTGCCAGGTCCGGGTGAGGCCGGGGTGCTGGCATTGGAGAGCTCCCCAGGGGATCCTCTCGGGCGGCCACGCTTGCTCTGTGCGGCTCTCCAACTTTCCACCAACATTTTCCACCTGTCTGCATTAGAAGCCAGCCTAGATTTGCCTTTGGATCCAGGCCATTGGCAATTTCTAATTTTAACTCTCGACTTTGAGACTTACAGATGTAGAGAGTGAAGCCCAGAAGGGACTGAGTGTCTTTCCATGGTAGTCCCTGTGGATTGGCCAGAAAGAGAGTGCTGACGGATGCTGTCAGAGGCGCTGAAACTGTCATTTTAGGCTGATCTTTATATAGTATGTCATTCATACTCAGATTATATTCAACCTTAAGCTCTAACTCACAACTGCATTATTTAACATTGTAAGATAAATATTCTAGTTGTCCAAATCTTTTTTTCTCTTTTTCTCTGTAGTCTAGACATGCTTATGCTCCATGTGAAAAGAAAGATAGGTAATCACTTGGTCGTGTCCGACTCTCTGTGACCCCATAAACTGTAGCCTACTCTGTCCATGGAGTTCTCCAGGCAAGGATACTGGAGTGGGTAGCCTTTCGCTTCTCCAGGGGATCTTCTGAACCCAGGGATTGAACCCAGGTCTCCCGCATAGTGGGCAGACTCTTTACCAACTGAGCCACCAGGAAAGCCTTTTGCTACATGTGAGCACACGTCCAAATGTCATTTCATGGGTTGAGGGAGAGAAACTCAGAAAGAGGATGAGTAAATTTCCATCTTACAGCCTCTCGGAATAACTAGTTGCTTTGGCCTTATGGGAAATGGATAGATAGCCGTCCTAGCAAGAAATTTTGAATGACCCATTTGGTGTGATGGCTGAAAAACCATATTTTTTACTAATGGAATGATCTTGCAGGCAGGGATTTTAATTTTTTAAAAAAGCATGACTCTTTTCCCAGAGTAAACTGAATTACCTTTGCCAAAAAGAGCCTTCAACTTGGTGCCCACGGGGAGAGGTCAGTGCAGAGAGGGCGGAGCCTGGACTCCCCCCTCACACTGAGTGCTCCCACTCATCACACTGAGTGCTCCCTCAGTGTTGTTTGTGCTGTATCAGTGTCATGTCCTGGTACTTCATGTTCAATGACAGCAGGATTGAACCCAGTGTCACTTTTAATTGAAACAGGAAGCGTGTTCAGCTTTGTGTGTGAAGCACCATGTGGGATCCGAAAGGCCAGTGCTGGGCAGAGGGCCAGAACCCATGACCCGGGCTCACACTGCCGCATGAGGCTCCAGAACCCCCAGAGTGGGGCCGATTGCACTGTGCTGGGCTGCAACCAGCCCTTGCTAACACGTGGTCTGGCAAAATGACCACTCCTCTCTGCATCTTCAAGATGCTCCAAGAGACAGCTGCTCTTTCCGTTTTAGTTTTCCCTGTCTGGCCTCCCCGCCCCCTTCCCTTTGACTGCTCCGAACCTGGTGGCTTGTCCAGCTCCACAGGGGACTTGATGTTTGTGGCTGCTGTTGCCACTGGCCTTGGAAATGAATTGTGTGAAAGGGCCCCTGCCTTTGCTCAGTGTGTCTTGAAAATTATGATTATGACCTCACGGGTCATTGTGATGGGTGCCAGACTTGTGATGATTCTGAATAGTTACTTTGGAATTTTATGAGTCAAAAAGACAGAGCTGCCCCTACCAGTGGAGAGGCATGGGGGAGAATGGCTGGTGTGAGTCACATGGCGAGGAGGACTTCGTTGACACTAAAGTGCACTTTGCTCTCTGCCCCCAGGTCCCCCTCCGGCCTGTTACAGCCCCAGCAGTCCCGTCCAGATTCTGGAGGACCCCAGCTACTTTTTCCCAGACTTTCAGCTCTATCCTGGGAGGCATGAAGCATCTTTGACAGTGGAGGCAAATAGCAGCATCAGAGAAAAAGTTGGTAAGTTCTTTCACTGGCACTCACGTTGGAAAAGCAGAATGATTTTATGTTTTTCACTCTTCTGAATAATTTTTTCTCTATCCTCTTTTTAAAAAGCAACATATTGGATTACTGGTTGTTTCTTTATTGGTAGGTGCCTTATTTTTAATGTTTGCTTAACATTGTGCATGCATGCATGCTGAGTTGCTTCAGCAGTGTCCAACTCTTTGTAACCCTATGGACTGTAGCTGGCCAGGCTCCTCTGTCCATGAGATTCTTCAGGCAAGAATACTGGAGTGGGTTGCCATGCCATCCTCCAGGGGATCTTCCTGACCCAGGGATTGAACCTTTGTCTCCTGTGGCCCTTGCATCGCAGGCGGATTCTTTACTGCTGGTGTTAATAGACTGTTAATTATAATACGTGACTCACTCAACAGAGAGAGTTCCTGAGTAGGTAGGAACTTTCGAATTATACCATTGAGTACCTAATTTTTCTCTAATTCCTAAATGTTCTTTTTTGTACTCTTTCCTAGAATCTTTCATTTCTTTTTTCTTCTCTGCTTTCATAACTCTTTTTGCAGGTAATTCGGAAATTCAGAGAAATTCTAAACTATATTTGGAAAGGAACTGATTCCTTTGTAAAAATTTCCTGACTATTTTTAAGGGTTTATGAGATTGGTTACACCATGAAGGAATCTTCAAAACCACATTAAAGAAGGATCTTAAGGCTCTTGCCAGATGTGCTCATGAAAAGGAGATTCAGTCTCTGTGCCTAATGAGACCCCATTCCTTTTATTATTCGTCCAAAAAATCATTTTCCTTTGGAAATATGTTTTTATTTGAATTTTTATTCATTTTGTTTTAAAGTGTTGATTTTTTTATTTGAATTTGCTTGTTCATCAAGCCCTGAGGGTAAGAAGTGTCTTCTTTACTCTCCTAACCCAGCACCTGTCAGAATGCCTGAATATCACAGGCTGGCAGTTGGTATTTGTGGTGAGTGATGGCTCAACTCAACCCACGCTGTTAATTGCTTTCCTAGGATTGTGCATCACTTAGTACAGTTACTCAGCAGTTCCTCTTGGGTGACTTTCAGTGGTCTGTTTTTGTTGTTGCAAAGTTCTAATTGTTGAACTTCGGGTTTATATCTCAGTTACTGTGCACGTTCTCTGAAAATGAGCAGTAAGTTTGAATTTACTCCACATACCATCCTGTGAAGTAGATATGAAGCCTGACCTCAGAGGAGAGAGAGGCTCAGAGAAACCAAGTCATTGCCTGAGCTCACGAGGGGTAGATCAGAGATGAGCCTCAGGAACCAGTCTGTAGAGTTCTTTACGCTCTCGTTTTTTAAACCATTTTTTTAATTGAAGTATAGTTAATTTACAATGCTGTGCTAATTTCAAGTGTATAGCGAAGTGATTCAGTTATATCTATATATCTGTATATGTCGATTGTTTTTCAGATTTTTTTCCATTATAGGTTATTACAAGATATCAAATATAGTTCCATGTGCTATGCAGTAGGTCCTTGTTGTTTACTGATTTCATACATGAAAAGTGAAAGTGAAGTCGCTCAGTCATGTCCGACTCTTTGTGACCCCGTGGACGGTAGCCTACCAGGCTCCACGGTCCATGGGATTTTCCACGCAAGAATACTGAAGTGGGCTGCCATTTCCTTCTCCAGGGGATCTTCCCAACCCAGGGATTGAACCCGGGTCTCCTGCATTGCAGGCAGACGCTTTACCGTCTAAGCCACTATAGTAGTGTGTCTATGTTAATCCCAAACTTCTAAGATATCTCCTACCCTCCAACAGTTCTTTCCTGAATGCCTTTTGTGTATCGTGGTAGTGTTCTAGACAGTGGGTTCACAGCATGTGATAAGATAAGGCTGTCTGTTCCCTGGTGCTAGAAAATTCTAGTAGCGGAAGACTGGTAATAAATACACTGTTGATTGAAAGAGAAGGCCAGAGACAAGGCCAGATGTTAGGCTGTTCAGGACATTTAGAAACTGGTTAGGGGAGCTTGCGGAGAAGGCAATGGCACCCCACTCCAGTGTTCTTGCCTGGAGAATCCCAGGGATGGGTAAGCCTGGTGGGCTGCTGTCTATGGGGTCACACAGAGTCAGACATGACTGAAGTGACTTAGCTTAGCTTAGCTTAGCTTAGGGGAGCTGGAACCCGGGGAATGGTTGAGGTCGTAGAAGCTGGGGCTGCAGTCTTTGCTGTTACAGAGACACTCAAAATGTCATCTACTGTCACCTTTTCTCATATTTTAATACCAAAAAGTATCAGAGGAATGTAGTCCTTAATAGCAGCCCCTGCTAAAAAAAGGTAGTAAACTCAGCTTATGTGTATCTAGGTATCTACACATATATATGTGTGATTATGTTTGTATTTATATATCTTGCAAGAGTATCACACCACCTTCATTTTTTTCTTATTTTACTATAAACTGAAAACCTAGCTTGGCACTTGATTAAATGTAAGGAGCAAAGGGGACTTTCCTGGCAGTCCAGTGGTTCCGACTCCATGCTTCCAATGCAGGGGATGTGGATTTAACTGATGGTTGGGGAACTAAGATCCCACATGCCATGTGGTGTGGCCAAATACATAGATAAATAAATTAATAAAGTATCTCTACAATTCAACAATTAAAAAAAAAAACTTCTTTAAAAAAAATTGGAGGGAACAAAGGAAACAAAAGAGACAAAATTGTATCTGCACTTTGTATCTGGATGACACTTTAATCCTAGATGAGGATGCCATTTATCAGAAAAAAGGCAACTTTGGGGAAGAGAGATGGTTTGGGGGGAAATAATGTGTCCTTCGTATATATAAAAACACAGAACCATCACTGCTTGGAATTGTAGGGCTGAAGGCTACTTAGAGATGGGCTCGTTTAGCTCCCTCCATTTACAGGTAAGGATTTTGAGCCCAAAGGCAGCAAGTCTTATCAGTAGTAAGTAGTAGAATGTTTACTAGCCTATCACTATAAATATCCTCAATACACTCCTTCTGAGTACTTTTGTGCAAAGGCATAAATTATATATTTCATGGTACTCCTTTATTGGTTAAATGTTTGACACCCATTACATGCAGACACGAGGTTGCTTGTTGTTGTTCAATTACTAAGTTGAATCCAACTCTTTGCAACCCCATAGACCACAGCACACCAGGCTTCCTTGTCCTTTACCATCTCCCAGAGTTAGCTCAAACTCATGTCCATTGAGTCCATGATACCATCCATCCATCTCATCCTCTGTCGTCCCCTTCTCCTCCTGCCTTCAGTCTTTCCCAGCATCAGGGTCTTTTCCAATGAGACAGCTCTTTGAATCAGGTGGCCAAAGTATTGTAGCTTCAGCTTCAGCATCAGTCTTTTCATGGAATATTCAGGGTTGATTTCCTTCAGGATTAACTGGTTTGATCTCCTTGCAGTCCAAGGGACTCTCAGGAGTCTTCTCCAGCACCGCAGTTCAAAAGCATCAATTCTTCAGTGCTCAGCCTTCTTTGTGGTCCAGCTCTCACATCCATACATGACTACTGGAAAAATCGAAGAGTTGTATGCTAGGGAGACCCAGAGGAGGAGCCATGATCTCTGCTTTTAAGATGTTCAAAGTCTTGTTTACATAAATAAGTGCCATCTGACACAACTTAGCAACTAAACAACAACTTGTGATGGTCAGTCTTTGGGATGTATGACAACAGAACTTGGATGTTGGAGAAGGAGGGCTCAAGCCTGCTGGGCTGCAGCAGGAAGTGTTTTACTTAGAAGGCAGCTTTGGAGCCATCACTCAAAGCACATCTAGGAATTTCCCAAGAAAGATGTAGTGAGATGCATCTTTCCAGGCAGAGGGATGAATGGGGACAAAGTCCTGGAGGCCAGAGAGAGCTAGCTTGTTTGGGTACTCTTATGTTCTTGGTGTGTTGCTGGAACTTGAACTCTCAGAGCAGTAGGGCAGGCCATGGCTGGAGTGTTTGAAAAGTGGAGACGGCAAGTGTCGGTTGCTTTCTGAGGACAGTTCGAAGAGAAGAGAGAGGAGAAGCTGGGTGGCACTTAGAGGTTTACACTGGGCTGTGAGAAGGTGGTTTCTTTTTCTGTTGTTGTTCTGATTTTTTTTTTTTTAAGATGGGAAAGACTGTTTATATGATGAAGAGAAGGGGTCGGTGGAGAGCTTAAAGGGAGAGCTTGAAGGCCTGACCAAGGTCTAGAAGGAAGCAGGAGGTGAGGGAAGGGAGAGTGGGAGAGGCACACTGAGCTGGAGAGATGCTCCCCGTGAGAAACTGCAGGGTAAATGGGGGTGACGCGGTATTGGAACGCTTTAAATGCCTCTATCATTAGAAAGTTCATTATTCACAATATACACTGAGACCTGTATGGAGCAGCCTGACACGTTTTTCCCATGTTTATCTTCCAGTTGAGGATCCTCTCTGTAACTTCCACCCCCCGAACTTCCCGAGGATCCCAGAGGTGGAGATGAGAGGTTCCGAGGATGCGGCAGCTGGAACAGTGTTACAGCGGCTGATCCAGGAGCAACTGCGCTATGGCACCCCGACCGAGAACATGAACTTGCTGGCCATTCAGCACCAGGCCACAGGGAGCGCAGGGCCAGCCCACCCCACCAACAACTTTTCTTCCACGGAAAACCTCGCTCAAGAAGACCCACAAATGGTCTACCAGTCAGCACGCCAGGAACCGCAGGGTCAGGAACACCAGGTGGACAACACGGTGATGGAGAAACAGGTGCGGTCCGCGCAGCCTCAGCAGAACAACGAGGAGCTGCCCACGTACGAGGAGGCCAAGGCGCAGTCCCAGTTTTTCCGGGGACAGCAGCCGCCGCCGCCGCCGCCACAGCAGCAAGCGGGGGCCGTTGGGCACAGCTACTACATGGCCGGGGGTGCCAGTCAGAAGGCCCGGACTGAGGGCAGGCCGACGGTGAGCCGCGCCAACAGCGGACAGGCGCACAAGGACGAGGCGCTGAAGGAGCTCAAGCAGGGCCACGTCCGCTCTCTCAGCGAGAGGATCATGCAGCTGTCGCTGGAGAGGAACGGCGCCAAGCAGCACCTCCCTGGCCCCGGGAACGGAAAGGCGTTCAAGGCGGGAGGGGGGCCCTCCCCAGCCCAGCCTGCAGCCAAGATGCTGGACCCCCGAGGTCCTCCACCCGAGTACCCCTTCAAGACCAAGCAGATGGTGTCCCCGGTCAGCAAGACCCAGGAACATGGACTGTTCTACAGTGACCAGCACCCCGGGCTGCTCCACGAGATGGTCAAGCCTTACCCTGCGCCCCAGCCTGCGAGGACAGAAGTGGCCGTCCTGAGGTACCAGCCACCCCCAGAGTACGGGGTAACGAGGTGATTATCAAGACTAGAGAATTTTAAAAAATTTATTCTTTTAATTGAAGTACAGTTGATAGATAATATTATTACTATTTTGCAGATGTACAATAGAGCGATGCATAATTTTTAAAGATTATGCCCCGTCTATAGTTATTATAAAATATTGGCTATATTCCCCATGTCTTACAGTGTATCCTTGTAGCCTGTTTTATAGCCAGTAGTTTGTTTTATAGCTAATAGCTATAATAGTTTTATAGCTAATAGCCTGTTTTATAGCTAATAGCTAATAGTTTGTTCCTCTTAATCCCCTGCCCCTACACTGCCCCTCCTCCTTCCCTTCTCCCCACTGGTCACCACTAGTTTGTTCCCTGTATGCCTGAGTCTGCTTCTTTTATATCACATTTACTGGTTTGTTGTATTTTTTAGGTTCCCCATATTAGTGATATCAAACAGTACTTGTCTTTCTCTGCCTGACCTATTTCAGTTAGCAGATTGCCCTGCAAGTCCATCTGTTGCTGCAAATGCAAACCTTCATTCTTTAATATGACTGAGTGGTATTCCATCATGTGTATCTACCACATCTTCTTTATCCATTGATCAGTTGATGATACTTGTGTTGCTTCCCTATCTTCTGTGAAGTTGCATCATCTGTGAATACGCGATTCTTGATCTGTGCCCCTTTGAACACTTTTGCGTACGTGTGTGCTCAGTTGCTCAGTTGTGTCCAGCTCTTTGCAACCCTGTGAACTGTAGCCCGCCAGGCTCCTCTGTCCATGGGATTTTTTCAGGCAAGAATATTGGAGTGGGTTGCCATTTTTTCCTCCAGGAGATCTTCCCAACACAAGGATGGAACCTGTGTCTCCTGCATTAGCAGGCAGATTCTCTACCATGGAGCCACCTAGAATGCTGCTGTGAATACTGAGATGCATGTGTCTTTCTGAATTAATGTTTTTATTTTTCTAAGATATATACCCAGGAGTGGAATTGCTGGGTCATAAGGTAGTTCTGTTTTTAGTTTTTTGAGAAACCTTCACACTGTTTTCCACAGTAAGCCTAGTGGTTTCACTCATGGTTTTAGCTCTCATTATTTTCAAGGCATATTAGGTTTTGTCATCAGGTTTTTTTTGGTTTTTTTTTTTTTTTGTTGTTGTTGTTTGGTCTATGCACAATAATTAGTAAGCAGAGTTTTGGCCAAAATATATAGAGTGAAACAGAATAGAGGTCAACTGGGGATTTTCTTCAGGTGTTCCCGAAGGCGGGTAGGGATTTCTGAGTTTGGGGCGGAGCCTCCGTTGCGGGCTGTCCCTGGGGAGCTCGGCCCAGTGGGCTAGAGGAGCAGCAGTTTTCCTGGCTGGCTTTGTGGAGAGTGTCCAAACTCCTGGAACATGTTATTACCATGGGGTTTTATAGAGTCTTTCTTCATTGTAGATTTTAAAGGAAAATGTAGTCTGAATTCTAGAACAGAGGAGCTAAAGAGACCTAGAAATCATATAGCCTCACCCCTTTATTCAACAGAAAAGTGAAAGTATTAGTCGCTCAGTTGTGTCCAACTCAGGCGATGGCTCCCCACTGCATTACTCTCGCCTGGAAAACCCCATGGACGGAGGAGCCTGGTGGGCTGCAGTCCATGGGGTCGCTAAAAGTCGGACACGACTGAGCGACTTCACTTTCACTTTCTACTTTCCTGCATTGGAGAAGGCAATGGCAACCCACTCCAGTGTTCTTGCCTGGAGAATCCCAGGGACGGGGGAGCCTGGTGGGCTGCCGTCTATGGGGTCGCACAGAGTCGGACACGACTGAAGCGACTTAGCGGCAGCAGCAGCAGACTGTAGCACACCAGGCTCCTCTGTCCATGGGCTTCTTCAGACAAGAATACTGGAGTGGGTTGCCATGCCCTTCTTCTGGGGATCTTCCTGACCCAGGGATTGAACCCAGGTCTCCTGCATTGCAGGCAGATTCTTTTACCATTTGAGCCACCAGGGAAGAAGCTCTGTTTATTCAAGAGATGAGAAACTCAGTTCCTGCAGTACTCAATTCTGAGGCAACTGGAGTGAGGCTCAGGTATCCTGACTGTCAAAACCATTTCCCTCCATTGCCCTAATTGCTCTGACTGATGGATTCAACAACACTTCCCACATTTGTAGTCTGTGCAGCCCTGTACTCAGTTCAGAGATAAAGATACAGTTTCCACCCTCAAGGTCCTCCCAGCATCGTCTCAAGGAAGCCAGCATCTGAACAGATCCTTGGGCTGCAGGGTGCCATTTTAGGATAGAAAGGTGCAGAGAGCTTTCAGGAACCGGAGAGAGTGGTATGACTCACAGCTGAAGGGCTTGGGGAAAGCTGCACGGAGGTGACGTTTGAGTTGGGTCTTGAAGAAGAAATCAGAGCTGTGGGGTAGAGGTGAAGTAGCAGGAGGTACTATGCAGGGGAAAGGCCATTTCTTCAGACCAGAGCTTAGGGGGTTTTGTCTGGCATGAGCTGCAGTCATGCAGAGCTGTGGCGGTATAGGAAGTGGCAGAAAGTGTGTTTGGACAAGGAAATTGAGACCAGTTGATGAAGATCTTTGAGTGTCATACTAAAGAGTTTAGAATTTATTCATAAACAATTGCAAGAACCAGTGTTTTTCAGTAAAGACTGTGTTGATGTTTACTAGGCTGATTTTAATGGCAACAAAGGATGAATTAGAGGAAGGGGAACCTAGAGGCCATGAGGACCATCAGAGATGGGGTCAGTTGTATCCAGATAAGACTTGGAGAGAGTAGCCCAGCTTTGAGGCCATAGGTATGGAGGAGCATTATATGCTAAGAGAAATAGAGCTGACATCATTTAATGATTGATTAGATGGGACACTGTGGGAAATAAGTCAGTTGGAAAGCAAACTCTCAGGAGAGAAGTTGGCTCTGGAGACATCCGTTTGGAAATTGCTGGAGTTTAGATGTTTCTGAGCTTGCTTTGCCTGGGGAGACTGTGGAGCATAAGAGAAGACAAGTGGGTCACTGTCTGTTATGGCTGTGTCTTCATTCTTGCCAGAGGCTTTATTTATCAGATTCTAAACCAAATGAGCAGAGATTTTCCTGAGTGACCCCAATGGCTGGGTGCAGGGCCTACTTTGGCTGTACATCTTCTGAAAAGAGAGTGACTGGGCCTTGGCAGAGTAAGCTGGCCTGTCACTCACTTGGCAGCTGCTGACCCGTTTCCCTGCCTTCGGTGGCAGTGGCCGTTTTGAAGCAATGTACCGACAGGCAGGCCCCTGACAGGCAGCAGGACGCAGCAGACACAGTGTGACCCCACTGGGGTATCCAAGTGCAGCCTGGGAGAGCTCTTGTTCTCATCCTTTTATGATTCCTTAAGCCAAGGAGAAATTGAAATTTAAAAGCTATTAGGTTTGAAGAGGAAAAATAAATCTTCAAATCTCTGGTTATTAGCACATTGATTTGCCAGAGTTAAATAATCCATGGTACTTGCTTGGAAAATCCCATGGGCGGAGGAGCCTGGTGCGCTGCAGTCCATGGGGTCGCTTAGAGTCGGACATGACTGAGTGACTTCACTCTCACTTTTCACTTTCATGCATTGGAGAAGGAAATGGCAACCCACTCCAGTATTCTTGCCTGGAGAATCCCAGGGACGGGGGAGCCTGGTGGGCTGCCATCTACAGGGTTGCACAGAGTCGGACATGACTGAAGTGACTTAGCAGACTGATTGCAGAATCATATCAGAGTTTGGGTTGTGATAGTTCACTTTTTTTTTTCTTAATCATTTAACTCTGTGTCTAGAGCTTGATCAAAAGTAGAAATATCCCTAGTCTCCTTACTCCTCTTGGGCTTTATTCTTGGTTACCTGGCAGGGCATAAAGGGGTCTTGCTGCTTTTTATCATTTGGCAGTAGGTATGCCGTGAGTGGAAGACAGGAAGGGGGAGGAGGAAGCTATTCCTGGAGGGCTGCCCAGGTATTTGTGGGCAGTGTCATGTGTTTCGATGTGATGACGTCAGAAAGAAGAAGCAATGCCTGAAGGATTTGAGCTGGTTGCCGGGCTTGGCAGCTGGGTCCACATGACACATCAAAATGCCCTAGAAGATGTAACAGACAGACCATTGAGGCTCAGCCCCAGAGCTACAAGGTGGCTTTGTGAGCCTGGCCGCAGCTCGCCAGCGTGGCTCCCCCAGGGCAACCTTTGGCCAGCAGGGTAAACAGAGTTGAGTCCACACCAGCCCTGCTTCAGACACATTCAGTGTGGCCTGAGCTCCAAGGACTGGATCTGAAGCTCAGCACGGTGTGATGTTCAAGCTATCTTTGACCCAAAAGAAGAGCCATTGCGTGCATGCTCAGCCATTTCTGACTCTGCAGCCCTGTGAGCTGCAGCCCGCCAGGCTCCTCTGTCCATGGGATTCTCCAGGCAAGAATACTGGGGTGGGTTGCCATGCCCTCCTGCAGGGGACCTTCCCGACCCAGGGATCGAACCTGTGCCTCCAGCGGCTCTTGCAATGGCAGGCGAGTTCTTTCCCACTCAGCCACCTGGGAAGCCCAGAGAAGAGCAGGTCTCCCTTTAACTTCACTGTCACCTTCCCTTGTGCTTAACAGGTTATCAGTTTGTCATTAATGGTGATGGTTTGGGAAGCTGCCGGTTGTTGGGTCAGTGCCTCATGGACGACCCTTGAGTCAGGGAGGCGTTTGTCTGAGATCACTGGGCTCATGTTCTGGCCTCGAGCTGCAAAGACGGCCTCAGTATGTTGCGGATATTCAGCGCTCTCACCCCATCCATCACACACTATCAAGACTTCACTGCTTTTTGTCTAGAGATGGAAAGGTCTACAGAGCACAGAGCTTAGGATGAGTAAGAACCTGGAGTTGTGGCCTTCATTACTGATTTACCATAGCTTGCGAATTCTCTCACCTGCTCTGATCCACGGACCATGGGAGACGTGCAGCAGGTTATGGTCTCTTCTTGTGGGAAACCCCGTGGAGAGGCCCCCCTTCAAGGCCTCCTTGACCTTCATCAGTTCAGTTCAGTTGCTCAATCGTGTCCGATTCTTCGCAAACCCATGGACCACAACACGCCAGGCCTCCCTGCCCATCACCAGCTCCTGGAGTTTAGTCAAACTCATGTCCATTGAGTCAGTGATGCCATCTAGCGATCTCATCCTCTGTTGTCCCCTTCTCCTCCCTCCTTCAGTCTTTCCCATCATCAGGGTCTTTGCAAATGAATCAGCTCTTCACATCAGGTGGCCAAAGTATTGGAGCCTCAGCATCAGTCCTTACAATGAATATTCAGGATTGATTTCCTTTAGGACTGACTGGTCTGTCCCGTTAATGGAAGTGAAGACACGGATGAATAATCTCACACCACAGCTAAGTTTGCATGCTGCAACTAAAGATTCCAAATGCCACCACAAAGATCCCCCAAATAAATATTAAAAAAGAGATGACGTCAGAGCCAGTGGTGCCATGGATCCCCTTCCATAGAACACGCTTGCTTCGTCTCTTCACAGGCCAGCCATCCTTCCCATCAGTTCAGGGTGCTCGTGGTTTCCTGCGTTCATGGAGGAACCCTGTGGTGTGCTCAGCCTCCCAAATCATGCATGTTTCCTTAGAATATTCATTATGAATTTTCCTCTAGAAAAACCTCCTGGTTTGGTTTTATTTAGCACAGAGTCAAAGTTCCTGATGTTCTCTGGTGCTCAGGTGCTTCAGTTAGGTCCAACTTTCTGCGACCCCATGGACTGTAGCCCGCCAGGTTCCTCCATCTCTGGGATTCTCCAGGCAAGAATACTGGAGTGGATTGCCGTGCCCTCCTCCAAGGGATCTTCCCGACCCAGGGATGGATCCTGGGTCTCCTGCACTGCAGGTGGATTCTTCACTGTCTGAGCCACCAGGGAAGCCCCATGCTCCCTGGGAACGTGTCAGACCGCGCAGCGGGGAGAGGGGGAGCAAAGAGGAGAGTCCTGGAGCCCATGTGGCCGATTAGAGAGAAACCGTGCCTCTTGGCAGGAACCCACGCCGACCAAGCAGTGCAGCCAGAGTGCAACAAGCGTGAGAATTTGGGCTGAAGAGCAGCTTTACTCTGGGTGGGTGTGAGGTCTCAAATGTGCTGTATAGTACAACAGAGAATGTTCGGTGGCCCCCTCTCACTCTGAGTTGGAAATGGCTGGAGGAGGAAGGGGGATTGTCGGAGTGAGTGTGTTTCCAAAGTGTTGATTTGCAGTTTAGATAGTTAACGAAAATGAATTGCTATGTGGCATTAAAAGGTGAGCTAGACCCAAAGCTTTTGGATTAACCACTATGTGTTGCTCTGAACAAAAATGAGGCCAGGGAGTGTTTTTTTAAATTCCACCAGCTAAACATGTGTTTTGAATACCAGAATTAAAATTTACAAGTTTGTACAATTTTTAAGCTGAATTGTGGCTGGGTGAGCCAAGTAAAATGCCCTGTTTATTGTGAGGAGTGGCTCTGCGGTGTGGGAATTTGAAAAGGCTGGGGTCAAGTTTAGGTTGCTTTCTCAGGAAATGTAACACAACTCCAGCTGCAGGGCATTAAATGCATGGCTTCTCCAAACAAGAGGATCATCCATATGCATCCTGCCTAGCAATAGTTTGGGTCTTAGTTTACCCAAGAGTCTAGACTCAGCCTGAACACTTAAGAGTCCTGTGTTGCACCACCAAAGGGGTCCAGGTGGGAAGGCTGTGGGTTTGGGGAAAGAAGATTTGAGCGGTTTTAAGTCCTGGCTCTTCCACTTTGTAGCAAATTGCTTAAGTTCTCAGGGCCTCAGTTTCCTTATCTGCAATTTGTTGTAGCTGATGTTTCCTAAAAGTAACTGATTTTCTCTTACACCAATGAAACACTTTCATTATCAAAAATCTAGTAATATAGATAACTCCCACTTCCCCACTCCCTAAAAAATGGTAAAGAAGGGAAACAGAAATTGCCTGCAGTTCCATTATCCAGCCAAAACTACTCTTAAATACTCTGTTCACTGTTGCTTTCACAGTCAGAAAGTATAAGAAAATACTCTAAATTGGAAACCTCTAGGTAAATAAGAGGTATTTTTACTGAGGGAGAAGTCTTAAAATTTGAACCTTGCCATTTGTTCTTTTCACCTCATTTTAAAATTATTTTGTCATGTTTACTTCCTCTGATTATTAAAATAACAGTGCTGATTTTTGACTTATCTCTATTTTCTGATTTTTCTATAAGTGAAAGTCACTTAGTCATATCTGACTCTTTGTGACCCCAAGGACTGTACAGTCCCTGGAAGTCTCCAGGCCAGAATACTGGAGTGGGTAGCCTTTCCCTTCTCCAGGGGATCTTCCCAACCCAGGGATCGAACCCAGGTCTCCCACATTGTGGGCGGATTCTTTACCAGCTGAGCCACAAGGGAAGCCCTTGTGGCTAATATATGTTTTTCTATGATGAACATATATATTAGTGCAGAACTTTTTGAATAGCTAGCCATATTCATTGTAGAAATTACATAAAGAATAGAAAAATAGGAAGAGAGAAAACAAATCCGTGAATTTGTCCTCTGGAGACAGTCATTCTGTCCTTTTGTCTTAGTTCCTGCTAGTCATTTTTCTGTAATGTTTTACTCAAGCAAAGTTCTAATATGTATCATGTCTTGAGAATTTTAAAGAATCTTTGCTTTGAAGCTCAGTAAACATTCATTGAACTGATTGTTAATATTGATAAATGGAAAAAAGTTGTTTTGATTTTAGTTGTCTATTAATAACTTTGCTTTGGGAAATTTATTTAGCTGTTTGCAGTTTCTCTTTTGAATTACTTGGTCACACATCCTTCATCTGTTTATCCATTGATGTCTCTTTTCCTGTTATATTTTAGACAACTTTTGGCAGTCACACAAGCCATATTAAATGTTAGCACGATGGCCTAATTGTAGATAAACATGTTGTTGTTGTTGTTGTTGTTTAGTCACTAAGTCATGTCCGACTGTTTTGTGACCCATGGACTGTAGCCCACCAGGCTCTTCTGTCCATGGGATTTTCCAGGCAAGAATACTGGAGTGGGCTGCCAGTTCCTTCTCCAGGGGATCTTCCCATCCCAGGGACAGAACCTGCATCTCGTGTATTGACAGGCAGACTCTTTACCCCTGAACCACCCGGGAAGCCCCCAAAACATGTAGTATTTTGAATATAGGTTCCTGGTCACTATTTTTTTTTTTTAATTTTATTTTATTTTTAAACTTTACATAACTGTATTAGTTTTACCAAATATCAAAATGAATCCACCACAGGTATTGATGCTTAGAGATCTGGGGTTAATAGAGTGGGGACTACTGGTCTGTTTGTGTGAATTGCTCTGTTGCTCACTGAATTCTGGAATTGTCTCCAAAATGAAGCCTTTTGGTGTACATGTAGTGTGGACCAAAGCAGTGCTGAACAATGAAAATATACTGTTGAGGAGGGAGAGGGGAGGGATAAATTGGAAGATTGGAACTGACGTATAGATGCCACTATGTATAAAATAGATAACTAGTAAGGACCTGCTATATAGCACAGGAAACTCTACTCAATACTCTGTAATGACCTATGTGGGAAAAGAATCTAAAAAAGAGTGGAGATACATTTGTGTGTATATGTATACATATATGTGTGTGTGTGTGTGTGTGTGTGTATGTACACTCTTTTTTAGATGTGTGTGTGTGTGCCTGTGTGAGTAACTGATTTACTTTGCTGTACAGCAGAAACTAACATGACATTGTAAATCAGCTATACTCTAAAGAATTTAAAAATTTAAAATGCTAAATTGAAAAAGCTTAGACATTGACATCCTTTAAAAAAGAAATATAATGTGGGTCAGATATCTAATTAAAATTTTTCTCACAGCCACATTTTTATAAAGTTAAAAGAAACAGGTGAAATTAATTTAAAAACATGTTTTAGTTAACCCGTTTTTAAAAATTGAATATAGTTAATTTACAGGGTTGTTTGTGTTAGTTTCTGCTATAAAGCAAAGTGATTCATTTATACATTATACTTATTACATTTTTTTTCTGTTATTGAATATTGTTCCCTGTGCTATACTGTAAGACTTTGTTATGTTTTATGTATAGTAGTTTGTATCTAATTCCAAACTCCTAATCTATCTACTCCCGCCTTGGTAACCATACGTTTGTTTTCTATGTCTGTGAGTTTATTTCTGTTTTGTCAGTCAGGTCATTTGTTTCATTGTTTTAAGATTCCAGATACAGGTGATACCATATATTTGTGTTTGTCTGACTTCTCTTAGTATGAGAATCTCTAGGTCCATCGAAGAGATTGCTGCAAATGGCATTTCTTTCTTTTTATGGCTGCGTAATATTCAACTGTGTACGCTTATCACATCTTCTTTACCCATTCGTCTGTGGGTGGACACTTAGGTTGCTTTCATGTCTTGGCTATTGTAAGTAGTGCCGCTGTAAACATTGAAGCTTGTGTGTCTTTTCAAATTGGTTTTTCTGTTTGGTGGATATATGCTCAGGAGCAGGATTGTTGGATCATACGGTAACTGTATTTTTAGTTTTTTTAAGGAACTTCCATACCGTTAGTTAATCCATTTTAAAACATACATTTGGATGCATGTTTTATTTAACCCATTATATCTAAAGCATTATCAACAGGTTATCAACATAAAAAACTATTGCTGAGACATTTTACCTTTTTTGTACTGTCTTCAAATTTTGATGTGCCTTTTATACTTCGCGCACATCTCAGCTCAGATGAGACACATTTCAGGTGTTCAGTAGCCACATGTGATTTGTGGCTAGCATTTTGGACAGTACAGGTCTAGAAGAAAGTGAGGATCTGTGTTCGAGAGACAGGGTCCTGGCATGCATGTGCATCACTTTGACATTATACTCTTGTTCTGCATTGCATTGCAAGAAATCTCTTCAGAAATAGAAGCTTCTGTGGTGCTGGCATTTGCTTTGTTTCCAGGTTGAAGCTTTAGTGTTAGGGACTGGGATTCTCCACACAGAGTGTTTTAAGAGGAAAGGACACCCAAGGGTGCATTATCCTTTGCTTTTCTCCTGACACCCATTAGCAGTGTAATAATAATAACAGAGACTAGCAGTTATTAAGTACTTTCCCAATGACAGACACTATGTGCAGTGCTTTATATACATGGTCTCATTTAATCCTCATAACAACTCTGTGAAGTAGATAACTATCGTTGCTGCTGCTGCTACTGCAGCTAAGTCGCTTCAGTCGTGTCTGACTCTGCGCGACCCCATAGACAGCAGCCCACTAGGCTCCTCTGTCCCTGGGATTCTCCAGGCAAAAATACTGGAGTGGGTTGCCATTTCCTTCTCCGATGCATGAAAGTGAAAAGTGAAAGTGAAGTTGCTCAGTCTGACTCTGCGCGACCCCATGGACTGCAGCCCACCAGCCTCCTCCCTCCATGGGATTTTCCAGGCAAGAGTACTGGAGTGGGTTGCCATTGCTTTCTCCATCAGACTCTCTGCTGGTCATCAAAGTCACCCAGCCTTTTCCCCATATCATTTCTCTCTCCTGAGAAACCCAACAACCCTCACCCATCTCTAGCTGCCCAAATTATACCTATCTTTCAAAATCTATCTTTCCCCAAGATTCTTGTTCCAGTTTGCAATAGTATGAGATAGTATTCTCCTGAAATCTCTGTCGTTATCACCATTTAAAGGTGAAGAAGAAGTTAAAAACTTGTCCATGGTTACATGGCTAGAAAGAAGCAGAGAAAAGAGTCCCGTATTAAGGAATACTCCAGTCTTGTGCCAGCATGGGGCGATAGTCCTGGTGTGGTGGAGGTATGTGAGTTCCAACCCCCAGTTCATAGCCCGTTGGTTTGCTTTGTAAAGACTGAGATCTCTGGTTTATTAATCCTCTGAGCTTCAGTTTGCATACTTTAAAAACAGAATAATAATATATGTTGTGAGAGCAGGGAACGTCCAAGCTTGTGAGAATGAAATGACAGTGGAGGTAAAGTACTATTCATGGCACGTTTAGTACATTACACATTTAGGTGTAATGTAAATACAAATGTTTAAACAAGTGTATTTATGGGAACTTCCCTGGTAGTTCAGTGGTTAAGACTCTGTGCTTCCAATGCAGGGGTCATGGGTTTGATCCCTGGTTGGGGATCCCACATGCTGTGAGGCACGGCCCCAAAATTTTTTTTTAAAGAATATGTAAACAAGCTTATTTATGAAGTCTTGTTGTGTGCAGAGAGAAGCAAAGGGACTGTTGAGTAGTACCTGTCACCAATGATCTTGCTTCCCTAATCCAAATTACATTATCACTTCAGTCTTGAGCTGCATTTTGTGTATGAGAAAGGAAGCGACATGGAGCTGTGTTATTAAATTGGCAGTGTCATGACTGGAGATTCTAACTATATTATCCAGATCAAATATAAATACCAGAGGTCTCTTCCTCAATAAAACAGTGTTGAAGTTCATAAAGCATATATGACCTCCTAACTGGCTGTTGGGCTCTGGGGCCAAATCAACTGACAAAAATGTACTGGATACCAATTTAGTGTAAGTCATAATTGTCTACCCTCAGAAAACATGCATGATACTAATTAGGAAGAATAATAATGCATGAAAAATTAAATGACATTTAAATAAAAATTCAAGAGAACAAAACCATGACATAGGCCAGTGGTGGTAGGTTGTCAGGACTGTGAGTCGGGCAGGGCTGTAAATTAGGAAGCAAGAGATGAGTGCAGGTTCCAGGGCAGGCTGTGTGTCACGGTCCCAAGTCATTAGTGATGGAAGATCAGCCCATATATATTCCCTGTATGGCCCTATTATTTTGAATCATAGATGCAGCTCTTTGTTTTTTTATTAAAATTTTTTTGATGTGGATCATTTTTAAAGTCATGGTCCAAATCATCGATGATGGAAGATCAGCCCATATATATTCCCTGTATGACCCTATTTTGAATCATAGATGTGGCTCTTTGTTTTATTAAAATTTTTTTGATGTGAATCATTTTTAAAGTCTTTATTGAATTACTTACAGTATTGCTTCTGGTTTATGTTTTGATTTTTTTCATCATGAGGCATGTGGAATCTTAGTTCCCTGACCAGGGCTCAAACCCACACCCTCTGCATTGGAAGGTGAAGGCTTAACCACTGGCCACCAGGGAAATCCCAGATGTGGCTCTTTAAATGTTCCTTGATTCTTGTTTCTAATACCTCACTGTGGACTTGGGGCAAAGAAGCTTTTCAGCCCTGCTCAGATATGTTTAATAGTCAGTTCAGTGGCAGGCGGGAAAAGATCCCTTTCTTCAGTGTTCCAAGATTTCTCCAGTTCCGTGAGACAGGAGCAGAACCTGGTGGTGGTCCTGTCTTGGTGTGTGTGAGGATAAAGCGAGGTGATAAGTTGTGCTTCCTGGCAGATGGTGTAGACCCTTAATAGAGTTAGTTGAATGCTTGTGTAGAAGAGACATTAACCTATGAAAGACAACAGCATTGAAGGTAAGTAACAGTCCAAAAGAACAACACAGGGGCAGCTGTCTAGCCTTCATGCTTCCCCTGAGGTGGCTTGAACCTACGGAAAGCTCTGATGCTTTCGCTAGGGTGTGAGTCAGGAATGTGGCGGTCACTCAGACTGAGCCGCGGGACCTGGCAGCAGAGGTCACAGGGCGCCTGCCTGTCCTCCCTGTGTTCCCCCGCACCGTTCAGGGAATGAGTGAGCTGCAGGCTCCGGAATCCCAAAGCCTGTGCTTGCATCTTCTTTATGTTTCTGCCATTTAAGGAAATGGCAACCCACTCCAGTATTCTTGCCTGGAGAATTCCATGGACAGAGGAGCTTGGTGGGCTCCAGGCCATGGGGTCACAAAGGGTCAGACACGACCGAAGCGACTTAGCACAGACCGTCTTGTGCCTTGTTTTCTCATCTAAATACAGAGACTTGATAGTGATGCCTATTTTATAAGGCATTTATGAAGGTCAAGGTGAGATGATGCGTGTAGCAGTGTATACTACAGTGGCTAGAGTCAAAAGTGCCCAATAAACGTTAGCCATAACAGAAAAAAAATATTGGACTTTTCATGAAGGCCACACTCAGGGCTAGGCTCTGGGTTGTTGTCGTTCAGTCACTGAGTTACGTCCAACTCTTCACCACAGCATGTCAGACTCCTGTGTCCTCCACTGTCTCCTGGACTTTGCTGAAGTTCACATCCACTGAGTCGGTGATGCCATCCAACCATCCCATCCTCTGTTGCCCGCTTCTCTTCTTGCCCTCAATGTTTCCTAGCATCAGGATCTTTTCCAGTGAGTCGGCGCTTCGCATCAGGTGGCCAAAGTATTGGAGCTTCAGCTTCAGTATCAGTCCTTCCAGTGAATATTCAAGGTTGATTTCCTTTAGGATTGACTGGTTTGATTTCCTTGCAGTCCAAGGGACTCTCAAGAGTCTTCAGCAGCACCACAATTCAAAAGCATCAATTCTTCAGTGCTCAGCCTTCTATGGGATACAGATGATACTATTATAGTGGTAATAGCTAACATTTATTCAGTGCTTAATTTGTGCCCAGCTTAATACATATTAACTCCTTAAGTCCTTTAACTTAAGCCAAGTGATGGTATGGTGCCAGGATACTGAAACAAATGATGTCGAGTAACAGCTCTCTGCCTTCACATTCTAACAGAGGAAGTAAGTGAAAGTGTTAGTCGCTCAGTTGTGTCTGACTTTTTGCAACCCTATGGACTGTAGCCCACCAGGCTCCTCTGTCCATGGGAATTCTCCAGGCAAGAATACTGGAGTGGGTAGCCATTCCCTTCTCCAGGGGATCTTCCCGACCAAACCCAGGTCTCCCACATTGCAGGGAGATTCTTTACCATCTGAGCCACCAGGGAAACCCCAACAGAGGAAGTAAGCTATAGTCAAATAGACAGTTGTGGCATACAATTCTGGGCTTACCTTTACTAGCTCAGCTGGTAAAGAATCTGCCTGCAATGCATAAGACTCCGATTCAGTTCCTGGGTCAGGAAGATCCTCTGGAGTAGAGCGTGGCAACCCACTCCAGTATTCTTGCCTGGAGAATTCCCACGGACAGGAATCTGGTGGGCTAAGTCCATTGGGTTGCAAAGAGTTGGACACCACTGACCAACTAAGCACAGCACAACATAGAATTCTATACAAGGTAGTTTCTCAATAAATATTGGTTCCCATCTCCTCTTTTTCTTTTTTCTCTGTGTCCCCATTGCGAAGAAGTCTTTATCCTAATGGTGGCCGATCAGTAGCATTATCTTTGGAAACGGAGGATATCTTGATTCATAGCACTGGTCTGATGGTGTGTGACATTTTCTTGTGCCCCCCTACCCCCGCACCATTCTTTCCCCTTCATTTACTCTCATCCAAATCTGCCTTGTACGGACCTTTGAGCCCACCTGCCCCAGTGGCTGAGGAGCGGAGCCAAGGAACAGTGTTTTACTCTCCTGGCTATACATCATCCGTTGTAATACCATGCTTCTTGAATGCGTATTCTTGAATGTGTAACCGGGTTATTTTTTGAAGCCAATGTTCTCTATTTATCATAAAAGACTTCCTATTTTGAAAAACCCATTCTTTCCGTCCCTGAACTTGGCAAGAACCTTTTTCCTGCATTGCCTCTCAGGTGGCTAGTCACCATCATGGATGACTTAGGCTGGCATTATGCAAACTTCCTTTTTGTTATATAAGGGAACATAGGCCCATCCTTGACTGTGAGTTCCAAATGCCAGAGCCCAATAAATGTCAAAAGGTAGAACCCCCGCCCTGAAGCCCACGCCTGAAGCGTCAGAGGGCAAGTCCTATTGGGGCCCTGATGCTTCATCTGTGCCCACCCCAGCTCCAAGGAGACATACTATGCTTCTTTGCGTTGGATGAAGTGGGAAGGGAGAACTTGAAGTTGGGAATGGGTGTCTGCCTTTGGATTGAGGCAGTGTAACTTGTGATAGTTTGTCTCTTGTCAAGGTAACCTCTTTGCATGAAAAATACACTGTAGAATTGGCAATGGCACCCCACTCCAGTACTCTTGCCTGGAAAATCCCATGGACGGAGGAGCCTGATTGGCTACAGTCCATGGGGTCGCTAAGCGTCGGACACGACTGAGCGACTTAACTTTCACTTTTCACTTTCATGCACTGGAGAAGGAAATGGCAAGCCACTCCAGTGTTCTTGCCTGGAGAATCCCAGGGATGGGGGAGCCTGGTGGGCTGCCGTCTATGGGGTCACACAGAGTCGGCCACAACTGAAGCGACTTAGCAGCAGCAGCAGAATTTAGCCAGGCTGCAGGAATGCACTTACTCACAAAGGACCTGTGGTATTTTGGGTCCACAACTGATAGGAATCCCTGTGATGGGGGTGAAAGTTGGGCATTGTGAAAGGCAGCCAAGGGCATTTCACTCTCACTATGGAGTTGGACCTTGTACACACAGACATCCTCATGCACAAGGGACAACACATTCACATATACTTCAGTGTAGAAGGGGCACAAATTCATCAAACTGCAGAAATGCTTTATTTCTAATGAGAAGGTCAGATAGTAATCATAGGTGTGGAAAGGGAGGGAAGGGGGAGGGTTTACACCTCCCCACCCCGAGCACTCCTTTCTGAAATCTGAGGCCCTTAAGGAGTAAAGAACCACCTTAAGCTCCATGGTTCCCTATTTTGACTCGGGGAACTTAGATCCCAGCTATTTTAACATGAAATGGATGGGCTCCTAGATCAAAACCGTAAGGAGATCTAGTTGGAAGCTAGCTTGGGAACCCGATGGAGCACTCTGATGTTGGTTACCAGAACAGAGCCAGTGGTTAGTCACTCTGGTGGGATCCCTGGGTTTCTTCTGAGTCATCTTTAGGGGTGTTTGCATCTCCATGTAGGGAGGGCTAAGGTGACACCCTTTCTTCTAGAGTTTGACGTTTAGCTGCAGAAGTCAGCATTCAGAGGATACTTAATGCTGTAAGATACACTTGCACAGTGAGAGATATGGAGGCTGACATGGTCCAAAAACACTGCAGCAAATATACTTAAAAGGAAATATAAGGTCAGATGACCTCTGAGGATAAAGGGAGGTAGTTCTGAGAGATTTGGCCCTGGAGGATCAAAAGGAACGGAGGTAATACATGAAACTGTTACAGACTAGAAGGAGCTCAACCCTTTGATATAAAGACGCCAGTGATTTGGGGGTTGCTGATAATTCTTAGCACCCCAGTTCCCAGACTGAGACCTAAAGATTGAAGGGGTAAACAAGAACACCAGTTTCCCCAAGTCTGCAGAGGAGAGATAGCCATGGTTGCAGAACTAGATGCCAAGACTGTCTTTGCTGTTTATACTATAGAGTTGTTGTTAGGAGCTCTTGGCGTAGGCTGGAAGAAAATACAGTGATTCTTATGAAACCAGTTAACAGAATCAGGAGGCGGGGATCCTTCGGAAGGGGAGATGAAAATGAAAATTCATGGGTTCAGATAAAGAAGCTAGTACCAGAATTTGAACCATCAAGGAACATCTGTGTTTTTCTTAACCTGGTTGTTGTTGTTCAGTCACTAGGTCATATCTCAGAGAAGGCAATGGCACCCCACTCAGTACTCTTGCCTGGAAAACCTCATGGACAGAGGAGCCTGGTAGGCTGCAGTCCATGAGGTCGCTAAGAGTTGGACACGACTGAGCGACTTCACTTTGACTTTTCACCTTCATGCATTGGAGAAGGAAATGGCAAGCCACTCCAGTGTTCTTGCCTGGAGAATCCCAGGGACGGGGGAGCCTGGTAGGCTGCCGTCTATGGGGTTGCACAGAGTCGGACACGAATGAAGCGACTTAGCAGCAGCAGCAGCAGCAGGTCATATCTGCCTCTTTGTGACCCCATGGATGGCAGCTCACTCCCGTGTCCTGCGCTGTCTCCTGGAATTTGCTCTAATTTATGTCCATGGAGTTGGTGATGCTATCTGACCATCTCATCTTCTGTCACCCCCTTCTCCTTTTGCCTTCAGTCTTTCCCAGGCTTCCTCACTGGGCACCTTTGGTCCATCCTTGCCAACATACATCCCACCCACAGGCATGAAGACAGCTCCTCTCCTGCCCCCTCCACATTCCAAGGGAAGGTCTGGCTTTGGCTCCCAGAGGCCCGTGCCCATCCCTCTGGCCTCATCTCGCTGTTCCTGCCGTCTGGGCTCTGTGTCCACTTGCTTTCTTCCACTTGATCTGCTCCTCTTAGTCCCGCCTTAGGTCCCACTCGCCCCCGATCCATCTACCTGGAAAACTTCCCCTGCTTCTCCACCCCCTGCCCCCAGCCACTCTTTACTCCATGTCTGTCAACAGACTTCAGCTCAGGCGTCCACTTCTCAGAGACCATTTCCCTGACCCCTCTGTATGAACTGGCCACTCAGTGATTCCCTGTCCCTGTCCCTCGGGTTGATTCTTGGAGAGGTGTCGTTGCTTTTCAGTACCCAGCTTTGCGTGTTCATCATTTGGTGGTGTGCCCATCTCTCTCTCTCTCCAAGAACATAAACTTCATGAGAGGAGGGAAGGACCTTGTCTGTCTGGTCCACCGTCTCCGGATGACCAGAGCAGTGCACATTCAGAGGGAGAGCGCTGAATATCTGTGGGATGGGGGGTTGAAGCTGCATCTCTCAGCCCAGCCTGGACCCTGCGTTGATGCTGATCCCTGGCATCACCACAGTGCCTGTGCTGTGGGCTTTCCTCCCACCCCACCCCCACCCTCGCCCCAGCCTGTGGCCCTGGCCCTGACTCCTGGTCTGTTCCCTTGCAGCCGCCCATGCCAGCTTCCTTTCCCGTCCACGGCGCAGCAGCACAGCCCGGTGTCCTCGCAGAACTCCTCGGTTAGCGGGCCGCTGCACTCCGTGCCCCTGCCGCTCGCTCCTCCCATGGCCCTGGGGGCCGCGCCGCCCCCGCCCGCCGCCTCGCCCAGCCAGCAGCTTGGCCCTGACGCGTTCGCGATCGTGGAGCGAGCCCAGCAGATGGTGGAGATTCTCACGGAGGAGAACCGTGTGCTGCACCAGGAGCTTCAGGGTTACTATGACAACGCCGACAAGCTCCACAAGGTAGGGGGCTTCCCCGGAGACGGGCGGGGGAAGGTTCTCGGTATTACACACAGACGGATCAGATCAGGGGCTAGCGGGACCTAAGGCAGGACTGAGAGGAGCCGATCAAGTGGGAGAAAGCGAGTGGACAACAGAGCCCAGAAGGCAGGAACAGCACGAGATGAGGCCAGAGGGAAGGTTCTCCGAAAGGCATATAGTTCCTTATGGCTCAAGGGGGTTGATTCACTGAGTCACTGGCCAGCGTTTAATTCGACACCTTTTTATGCCAGGCACCATGTAAGGCTTTAGGAAGACAAAAATAAATATGCCAGGGTGCCTCCCTTGGAGGAGCTTATCGTCCAAAAGTGGGAGAGTCACTCCTTCAGGTTTGATGGAGAAATCAAAAGCTTTCCCGAAAAGCAAAAGTTAAGAGAATTCAGCACCACCAAACCAGCTTTATAGCCAATGCTAAAGGAATTTCTCTAGGCAGGAAACAAGAAAGAGACCTAACTACAGAAAATAAACCCCAAACAATTAAGAAAACAGTAATAGGATAACACATATCGATAATTGCCTTAAACATAAATGGATTAAATGCACCAACCAAAAGATATAGGCTGGCTGAGCAGATGAAAATCTGTGCATATATGTACTTCCACTTACCTCATCACTGCCTGATGCCCTCCTGCCAAATGGTAATTATATTGTTAGGTTACTCATGTTCCCATTATGGCTTGCAGTTGTAATTATCTTGTATTTTTTGTCTGGCTATTGATTATGAAAACTGATAAACATCTTTTACTATTGTGATTATGCAAAAAAAAAACAGGGGTGGAGGGGAGTCACGCAAGCTAAACCTGCAGTAGAATGTCAAGGGGCTACAGGAGAGACAGGAGATGTGCCCCTGGACAGGGACTCAGCAGCTAAGCAGCATCGCCCCAAACGGACAGTGTGGGAGAGGGGACACCGAGAGGGATGCGGAGCAGCAAGCTGAGAGAGGCAATTTCTTCCTTTACGTCTAGGATCTCACACAGGAACCTGGTGATTGCTGTGCTGGTTTCATTAGCCGGTCACTGCAAAAAAAAAGCAGTGATGTCTCAGCACCGAGGGCAGAGTGCGAGTTCCGGCATGCTCTCCTTCTGCTTACTCAGCAGGTGGGGAGATGCTGCAGAATTCCATTCCGTGTCTTTGTCATGAGAATATTAGGACACACGGCAGCCTTCATTCTTAGGGCTTTATGCTGTGAGCCAAAGTCAACAGGGAGACGTCTAGTGAGAGTGAACTGTTACAGGCAGTGATTTCACCATGACCCACACGCCAGCACCTGAAAAGCTGCAGGTAAAAGGCCCTGCAGGTGAGGGACAAAAGTCATAGGATGGTTTCAGGCAGCAGAGCCACGGGGCTCCGGAGTTTCCTTTCTGGGGACAAAGCGGCATGTGTGGTCAGGGCCATCTCATAAGAGTCTAGGGGCCTGCTCTGTCCTGGGCAGGTGGGGGCTTTTGTAAAGAGAAAGAGTGGGACTGTAAACCCCCCTGAGCAGAGCAGCCTTGCCCTTTGGTTCCTCATGCCAGGGCTTGCTCCTGGCTGGCCCACGGTGGTCACTGCATCCATATGACAGGGCTGCTCAGTGTTGACCTCTCCGTAAAGCCTGGCCTTTCTGCTGGTCCGGGTGTCAGAGCCGTCAGCCCCTCTGATTCCCCCGAGGGCTGACAGCAGTTGGCAGGGTGCCGTGGGTGGGATGATGCAGCCGTTCACAGACGGGACCTGTCCCAGCGCGTTTGTGTGGAGCTTCCGCGGCGAGGGTCTGGAGCTCCTCGAAATCAAGACCAGGCTTGGCTCCGAGAGGCCTGACTGCCTTTTCTGGAGGCGTCAGACGAGGGGCGGGGATCGGTGGGCTGCCCAAAGATGGCGGCCTCTGCCCTGGGCTGGTCACGCGGTAGCGCGTATGCGGGCTCCTGGCCGTGCCTGGAAGTCACGCTCAGGCCTTGGCTTGCCTTTCTTGCCTCTAAGCTTCTTTCCTGGTCTAGGCTGAAAATTGGGACGGGCCACCTCAGCACTTCCTGGGAAGTCAGTCATTTTTTTTTCCTCTCTCTCTCTCTGAGGGAGCCCAGTGGCAGATGTGTCTAGGAGCCGTGCAGACTCCTGAGGGCTGAGTGTCGTTCTCCCCCTTTTCCATAAATATTTTTGAACAGTTACAGGGAAGATGCAGAAACTGGGAGTTCTTGTAATTCTTCATTGACTTTTTAAAAATTCAGACGTATCTTTATTGGCCTGTAACACACATCTCTTTCTTGATGTCGATGACCATTTCAATTTTGAAAACCAAAATCAGCCTCGCAGGGACTCAGTTTCCCTGCACGGGTATGATCCTTAAATTTCGTGGCCAAAAGCATTTTGGTAACTTCTGGAAAAGGGCAAAAATCGAAGGCTGTACCCCTTCTGAAATCCCAAACTCCTTCAGTCCCTTGAATGTTGTGAATGGTTCTGTAAATATTACATTTCATTAATCACTAATTAGTTGTGTATCTAACTGAAATTGTTGGTTTGAAAACTCAGATTTTAATGGATACGAGCCATATTCAGCACTAGTTCCGTAGCTGCTCTCGGCAACTGGGACCAAGAGACACAGAGTGGCCTGATCGTGACTGGGTGGTTCAAGGCCTGTGCTCCCGAGGTCGCCCTCGTCCAGGCCCCACTGCTCCGTGTGTCTCTGTAGCTGTGTCTCTTATTTGAGCCTCAGGTCTGGGGAGAGGCTTGTCCAGTGAGGTGACTGTACTCCTCAGGGATAAAGACCCCCACTTTCGGTGGTGCCACATTGTAGGATGTGGCCGCCCTGTGTTGGCAGGAATGTCCTTTCTGGAATCCTTCTTCACAGCCTTGGAAGCGCTCGCGGAGATTCATCTCCAGGGCAAAACCAAAAATAGATAAATTTTTAATTGCAGGGCTTTAGCCTATGTGCGACATGCCAGGAACTCAGCAGGAAACAATGACTGAGCTCAGAGGCTGCCAAAGAACCACCTGGAAATAAAGACCCTGTTTCCAGAGAGGGGCAGGGTGGTGATTATCTCTGTTAGTGTTGGAATGAGGACCACGGACCCCCAGAGAGAGTGGCGGTTTTTCATCACTTCCTTTCGGCCACTCATTTTGCTTCTTTTTCCTCCCAGTTTCCCTGAAGCATAATTCATGCACGGAATTTCCAGCAGGACCAGACTGTGGGTTGCTGAGCAGGTTGGCCTCAGAAGCCACCAGGGTGTAGGTGGATGTTTGAAGAGCCACACGTCGATGGTTCCTCTGGGCTTGCTTTAGTAAAGACCCTCTTGTCCGTATAGCAGCAGCGGCTGCGGCTGGGCAGTCTGAGGCGTGGACGGCAGGCCTGTCTTCAACCCTATAAGTCCCTGAGTTGTGCATGTGAAGGTGTCTGGGAACAAGCCAGTCTCTCAACTGGGAAGGGCTGAGACTTGCTCACAGCCCCTCGCTGCCCCTTTGCTTCATGGCGGCAGCCCTGCTGAAACTGTAAGTTTTCCACTCTGCTTGGAGTTCCATTTCTGGGCCAGAGATTGCTTCTCGGAGATTCCCAGGTCTCCTGCAGCCCGCCCTAAGAGCTTCCTGACATCTTTGCTGGAAGGGAGGCTGGGAGCTGTGGAGGCAAATGCTCTTCATATGTTCCTGCTCAGACTTGGGACTGGCCCAGATGGTCTGTATATCAAGACCAACCTGTCCAACTCCTTTCACCTCTGACACACATCGCATGTGTGTGCTAGGTCATTTCTGTTGTGTCCGACTCTGGGTGACCTTCTGGACTGTAGCCTCCCAGGCTCCTCTGTCCATCAGATTCTCTAAGCAAGGATACTGGAGTGGGTTGCCATGCCCTTCTCCAGGGGATCTTTCCAACCTAGGGATCGAACCCGTGTCTTTTATGTCTCCTGTATTGGCAGACGGATTCTTTATCACTAGCACCACCTAGGAAATGACATTAAGAGGGCCTTAAGATATTCTGACCCGAGGCTCTGAAGAAGAGGGTGTGGTCCTCCTTCTGAAGGAGTGTGCAGTCAGAAATCACAGAGCTTTAGACTTAAAATTCTTAAAGTGATTCTAGTCCAATTTCCCACTCCTTAGAAACCTCATGTTTCTGAAAGGAGGTCATTCATTTTTTTACTTGAATGCCTCCAGAGCAGAGACACTCACTACTGGGTAGACTTCTGGAAGAGATTGTTAGGAAATTCTCCCTGATGGTGAATCACAATCTCATCTTGCTAACTTCCTACATACAGTTGTAGTTCTGTAAGAGATTTAAAGGTTAATTATGCAGTCAGTACTTTTGTCATGAGGCAGGGCACAAGTCTAGGGCTATGGGGCTGTTTCTGCTCTCAAGGAGTTGACAGTCAAATCAGAGACACAGAATGCAGCCGAATTCCAGTCAGCTGAATATAACATAGGAAAGTATATGAAATCAGGTGGAGGCAAGTTCCTATGGGTGGCCTAGTTGAAGAAGGCTTCACTGGTGCCCCGTCTTACTGGGGATTGTCCCTGCAGCATTGCCCATCTGTCTGCAAGCAAAGGCCACCTTTTACAGATGAAATTAGCATAGAAGTCGTGGTATGTTTTGGAGCCATCTCTTTTGAAAACAAAATTAAAAGGAAGAAACATAATTTTGCGGTAGGACTATGAGCAGGATTCAGGACAGGCTGTTCTTTCTCCTGCCACATGACCAATAATTCATGATATCTTTGGAAGAGATAGAAAGGCCTCGTTGAAATAAGGGGACTGTGGAGGAACCCACTCTGGTATTAGAGGCCTTTGGGAACATCCATGCCGAAGGGAGCCTCGGTGTTCAGCCCCGCCCCAGCTGGAGGCCACCGAGCAGGAGGCCCGACGCCCTGCAGCCTCGCCACCCACCTCTTCTCTGATGTGTATTGGCTCCGTTGCAACCTCTGGGGCAGTGACCACACTCTCTCTCCTTTAGTTTCTGGCTTCCTGGCTGTGGAGGCGTCCCTGTGTCGGTCTCTCTCCTGGGTCCTCCTGTCCCACCTTCTCCTGAAGCGTCAGCACTCCATCCTCGGCCCTAGGAGCATCTGGTGGCCTCCCTAAGCGGTCTCTGTTTCATGGCCTCATCTGTCCTCTGCACATAGCGGCACAACTTTGCCCTCCCGACTTTCAGACCTGTCTCTCCCCGGCTAGCTGGAAATCTTTGCCCTGTTGTTCTGCAGGCACTTCAGGCCTGGTATCTCCAAACCCAGACTGGTTTTCTTTCTTTGGTAAACGTGTTTGCCTTATCATCATTTATCTTGGCTGACTCTTGTTACTCTGTCTTCTAAGCTGTGACTGTGTTTGGTTTCTTTCTCCCTTGCCCGTCCAGACCTGTCACGGAGGCTTACTGAGTCTACTCTTCAGTGTCTTTGGGATCTGTCTTTTTGGTTGTCTGGGTTCACTCTTTGTCACGTGTCACTGAACTGTTTACAGTAGCTTTTACCTGGACTCCTTTCTCCTGCCTCCTGTCTCGCAGCCCCGTCCTTTAGTCTGAACTCTGTAAAACCTCAGGTGAGATTTATGCTGCCCTGCCCTCCCCAAGCTCTCCCACCCGTCATTCTCTTTAAAGCCCTGCCTTTGCGCTGCCTTGCTCCTGCCTCGCCCCTTGCTGCCATCCTCAAATGACCTGCCCTGTCAGACACATGCACACTCTTTCATGGCTCTGTCTTGGCTCACGCCCTCCCTGTCTTCTGCTTTGAATGCCAAAGCCCTTTAGCCTTTTCTTTTCTGCTTGGCAAGTTCCTGTTCATCCCTCAGGACTCATTTTAAATGGCGTTTTCTCTGAAATCTTGTTTTAAAGAAACCCCTTCTTACCCTGCTAAATTAAGGACTTTGTCTGCAGGCTACCATAGCATTAACACCACACCTTTTGTCAGACTGCGCTGGAGAGCCGTGTGTGCCTACACACAGTCCAGCCAGGCTGCAAGACCCACAAGAGCAGACACTGTCTTATTTCTGTTCCCCTGGCACCCAGACACACAGTGAGTGTGTGATAGGTGTCTGTTAGGGTAGGTGTTGGTTTAGCAATAGTTACAGGAGTCTAAGCAGGGACTTTCTGATCTGGGCGTTTGGAGTTCAGGCAATCAGGTTACCTGGCTTATGGTGTACACAGCTCTCCTGTGAAGAGACCAAAATGCAGGGCAGGTCTCTTTGTGCCCAGGGAGGGGTGCTGGTGTTCTCAACCCTGCCACTTTGCCTCTGATTCCAACTTTTAGTAGCCAAGTTTGCGGGCACTCTTTACTTTTTCTGGGCTTCCCTTGTGGCTCAGCTGGTAAAGAATGTGGGAGACCTGGGTTCAATCCCTGGGTTGGGAAGATCCCCTGGAGAAGGGAAAGGCTACCCACTCTAGTATTTTGGCCAGTATTCTGGCCTGGAAAATTCCATGGACTGTAGAGTGTCCACAGTGTCGGACACGAAAGAGCAACTTTCACTTTACTTTTTCTCCCACATGTATGTTGCACAACAATAAAATGGGATTTATTAATATCTACTTTAAAACATGCTATTGTGTTAGACTCCTCTTATAACAGTTTCAGCTACTTATTATAGATTTATATATGCCATAGATTAAAGACTTCACCAGTGACAGCCCTGGATTCAGTGAAACACAAAAGAGAAAAAGTGGTTTGAATTCATGTCTTTTCAGTTCCCTCACATAAAGAGAAACAATCTAGCAGATTGGTTTACACTTAGTTACAAATCCATTAGTCCTTTATATAGATGATTTCATAGACAAAGGGGTAACAAAACTAAGCGATGAAGCCATCCTTCATGTGGATTTTATATTCCTTTGAGGATGAGGGTCTCAGGAAGAACACTGTACTTGGACTCAGGCAGTTTGGGTTCCTGCTGTGATCCTTTCGTTTTCTTGTACTTTAATATTTTTCTTAACTAAGAAAAATAATAGTTATAAATTACCATACAAAATATAAGAGTATGAGTTATGTTTAAATTCACCCCTTCCTGATAGACATCTGATGGACATTGTACTGAGAGACACCTGATGTACCAGGTGACATCAGATGGTCCCACCAGACTTGTGACTGTCATTCACAGGATCCTAACGTGGCCCTGGGGGACACGTTGGGGTGAAGTCGACTGTAGGATTTGCTAGCCAAACTTGAGGTGCAGAAAGGCTGCGTTGAAGATACAGCCTTCACACTGGGAACGTCCAAGAATCGGTATAACCAAGTCATGGGTGAGAATGTCAGAGGTTCCACTTCCACGCTGTTTCTTTCTTTCAGTTTGAGAAAGAACTTCAGAGAATCTCGGAAGCCTACGAGAGCCTGGTCAAGTCTACCACCAAGCGAGAGTCGCTGGATAAAGCGATGAGGAACAAACTCGAAGGCGAGATTCGAAGGCTCCATGACTTCAACAGAGACCTCCGAGGTACATCACCCACATTTTCCCTGCCCTAAACACCCTCGCCCCATGTAGCTGACAGTCTAACTCCAGGTCCAAGTTATGTTAGATAACCTTGTAAATCCCAACCTCCTGGGGAAGGGGCACCAAAGAGCAGACGTGTTCTTTTCACCTTATAGGTTGTCCAGTGCAGCACTGAGCCTAAGAAGTGACAGTCTCTATGCATGAGTCCTTGAAAGGGAGGGAATACGTGTGCAGCTCCTTCTTGCTTCAAAAGTACTTAGCATGATTCTTGTTGTGAATGGGAATGTCTAAAAAGACCAGTGTTGCATGAACAACCCTTACCATATCAAGCTGAAGCATTTGATTGCATTCTTGGAAAGCCAGCACTTAACACTTGCTCAATATATAGTGTAGAAGACAGAGCTAGACACATGTCCCTCTTGGAGAAAAAACAAACCCATGGTTATGAGAAGAGTAAACATATATCAATTTCCTGAAAGCCCGGGTCCCATGTTGTAGGATCTTGACAACCTCCCACATGCAGACTGATTTGACCCATCTACTTGCACTTCACTTTTAGGCAGCCAAGCCATTTTTTTCAGTTCTCTCATGTCAAAAGACTCAGTGTATTTGGAGTCTGTAGCTGGAACCTACATTTTTTTTAATTACTGTAAACCCTTCAGTTTTGGGTATGCTGTATGCTCAATAAAACCTTGTTAGGTTGAATTATTTAATTGAATAAATGAAGACTGATGAAATGGCATGAGCAAACCTAGAACTCACTGAGTAGAGTCTTTATCCATTAGGTCATCTTGACTTGTTTCCTGGTATTTATTTGTTATTTTTAATTTTTTGTTCCCTAGCTACAGAGAACTGATAGTTAAGTTTAGATGAGGGCTGGGTTTGAGGCCAGGGGGACTCGAGCCCTTTGCGAGGACTTTGCTGGGCTTGCAGGTACCTGCTTTTCACTGCCTGTTGCTGGTGCACCCCTTGGCAGTGGATAGCATAAAGACACAGCGTGGCCACTGAAGACTTTCCTTTCAATGTTTTGGAACATCTTGTTCCTCCCCAAGAGTTGTTCAGTTTGGGGCTCCTTCCTGGGCAGCTCTCCCTACCAGCTCTCAGCACCCGGGTCATTTGTCAGTTGCAGGGTGACTTAGATTCGCATGCATGTCTTTGTAACCATCTCCTCTTTATGTCCAGATCGACTGGAGACAGCCAACAGACAGCTGTCCAGCAGGGAGTATGACGGACATGAAGACAGGGCGGCCGAGGGGCTTTACGCTTCCCAGAGTGAGTCTCCTTGCTTATCTTTCCCAACTGTGTGGTTTTAAAAGCTCAGGGCCTAAGGGGAGAAGCCTGTTCATTTTAATTAAGATTTGTGCTGCTTGCTTTTCATTTGTTAACTCGGCATATAAGCTCTTGGGCCTAAGATGAGGCCCTCTTGGGTCTGCCCAAGACAAAACCGAGGTTGTAATATTTCAGTAGTGTTTATTCTGACCTCCTGACCTTCAGTTTCTGTTTCTCTACAATACCCTCCGAGGAATAACACTCTTGCAGTATTCCCTGGCACTCACCACCTGGAATAAGGCATAGTTCTTTATCTCCATGGAAAAGGAAGGAGGTCTGTGGCAGGATTCGCTCTTTTGTTGTGTTTTGTGTGCACATAGGTTGAGCATTTCTGAACTGGCCACCCCTGGCAGCATGAAGCAATGGAGATGTTCCCAGCATGGGTCTTCATTGGTGATGCTCAATGCTGAACCCAGCGAGCCCGTTTCAACCAGAAATAAAATGGCTTCCTCTGCCTCTAGATTTATTGGGAAATACTCTATTAATTTCACCAGACGCAAATAATAGAAGCAAATGGATTTTGAAAAACCATCAATTAGGGTTTGAATTTCTGCAAATTCATTGTCTAAATCAGAAACATAAAACATCCAGCTGTCTTTTTTGGGAAACTGTACAGAAAATTGAATTCATTTCTCTGTCATAATTCTCAGCAGCATTGTGAGTTAAGTGCCCACAGCTAAAGACAGTTCTAACAGCAAAAAATGTTCAAACACTGGCCATCCACTGTATAGTGATAGTATATTCTGGTGCTTGGATCCCTCAGTACAGGTCTACATTTTCAAAGCTGAAAAATTCTTGGTTACATTTTCTAATTCCCAATATTGTCCATGGGGGTTAATGTTTCTTTGTTTTTCCCAGATTTACTCACGATTGCACTCCAGTTTTTCCCTCATGATCAGACTCCAGCTTGAGTCTCAGCTTCATTTTTAAAACTCTGTTTGGCAAATAGACACTCATACGGTCTTGAACTTTTGTGTCAGATTCCTTTGCATTAGATGAATTGGCCTGTGCTCCAGACTTGTATACAAAGCTGTATATATAAGCACCTTGAGTTATTCACTTTCCTAACAGAAGTTATTTCTACTCATAGATGCAGTGGATTTACCATTTCATCTGAACATTCATTTGACAAATGAGTCATCTGTACTATTAGCACTTCAGATTTTGACACCTTAATTTTTAAAAATTAATTTACATTTTAATTGGAGGGTAATTTCTTTACAGTATTGGGATGGTTTTTGCCATACATCAGCATAAATCGGCTCAGGTATACATGTGTCCTCCCCATCCTGAACCTCCCACCCACCTGCCTCCTCACCCTATTCCTCTGGGTTTGACACCTTAATTTTGGATGATCATATTACTAGGTAGAGTAAGTATCCTTGTGGCCGTTATGTCAACAGTGTCACTCTGCTGATACTCTGCCTTCTTGTCAGGAGATATTATTTTGTCACGTAGTTCAGATCAAAATGGAAAAGTCAATGCGTTTCATTAGGTGAGCATTTGCTGTAGCCTCCCAGCTCAGGCTGTGCTGATGGACTAATAGATTTTGGTGTTGTGTGAGTTCAGAAATGTTCCCGACAACTTTAACCTTCTGGCTGAAAGCTAAAGCATCAATAATGCAGGGAAAGGGGCCCTTCCAGCTTTACAAGGAATGAGTTGTTCCATGCAAATATGTTCTGCTGTTCCAAAGGTATAAACAAGAGAGTCCAGGGGCATTTTTCAACTGCTGAAGGGTGCCTCAGTGTTGACGTGTGATGTAATTGCATCTCGGCAGGGCCTTTGAAGCAGGGTTGCTAACATTGATAGCTAACCAATGTTTCATTACCTAGTCTTTGCAGGACACTTTGTGCCTGCCTGCCAGCTTTATAATTGTTTGCATTAGCTTTTCCTCTCCTGGAGTGGACAAGAGATGGACTTGAGATGTTATTTCAAATTTACAAATAGTGTTTTTTTTTCTTAGTGAGTTGGAAGAACTCTTTGTATGAAGAAAATTAGCATGTTTCCTGCCATATATAGAGCAGATATTTTTTCCCCAGTTGTTTTTGTATCTTTGAATATAGTGCTCTTTATCTTATAGATTTTCCAAGTGACTATATTTGTGCCTTCTAGGTTTTAGATCATGCTTAGAAATGCTTTTTCCACTCTAAAATTATAAACATATTCACCTGTGTTTTCTTCACGTATGTTTATGATTTCATTGTTTCTAAGGCTTATGTTTTAGAAGCTAGTTAAGGAGGCACAACTAGCTTCTAAAACATAAGCCTTAGAAACAATGAAATCGTAAACATACGTGAAGAAAACACAGGTGAGTTAAGGAGGCACAGGAAAAGGCAATGGCACCCCACTCCAGTACTCTTGCCTGGAAAATCCCATGAATGGAGGAGCCGGGAAGGGCAGAGTCCATGGGGTCACTGAGGGTCTGACACGACTGAGCGACTTCACTTTCACTTTTCACTTTCTGCATTGGAGAGGGAAATGGCAACCCACTCCAGTGTTCTTGCCTGGAGAATCCCAGGGACGGGGGAGCCTGGTGGGCTGCCATCTATGGGGTCACACAGAGTCAGACACGACTGAAGTAACTTAGCAGCAGCAGCAGCAAGGAGGCACAAAAGAAGGGAAATTCATGAAGAACTAAGCTGGAGGCAAGGAGACTGGTTAACAGATAATTTAGTATCTGGGCAAAAGAGGTAGAGGTCCTGAACTAAGAAGTAGTAGTGGAGGGTAGGAGACAAATCAACAGTTGACAAATTAGAGGACTTGGTGACCAATTGAATAATGACAGAGAGTGAAATATGTGTGACTAGAGCCACTGGGTGTATGGTCATCCTTTACCAATAAAAAGCAGGAGGAGGAGGAGGAGACGTGGGGATTCGGTAACAAGTGAAGGTTTGAGCGTGTTGAGTCATCTCCTGCTGCGGCCCGTAGCTAAGTGAGCAGCTGTAATGACAAAGGTGCAGACGTACCCTGGAGGCTGGTGATGGGCGGTGCTCTCTGTCAGGCTTTCCTTTTAGCACGTGGGCACAGAATGGCAGGCACAAATCACTATCTCTTCAGTTATTAATGTGTTCCATTATCTGTATAGTCTTTAGAAAGTCTATTATAAGAATACTTTTCAGTGCCTAAGAATCATAATCATAAACACTGAGTGTACACTCAAGAGGAGCCATGTTTTTCAGATGAGCCTTTGAGATTCTAATGCTTGGCTAAGAGCAAGCTAAGACTGACTGCATAGCAAACAGTAGTGATGTCTCTGGATCTACCTACCAGGAGCTAAGGCTAAGTTGGGAAGGCCCTGACAACCACCTTGGCCAATGGAAAAGTTAGAGGGAAAGGGGAAAATAGAGAATAACATGTATGATGTTTTTGCTCCATGTTCCAGCGGAAGCTTGGAGTCCAGGTCCCAAAACACCCAACGCATTCTTGCAATATGAGCGGATGGGAGGATTTCTGTAAAGTCTCAATTAGTGGAAGGGGATGTCCTTCCTGGCCTGATTTCCAAGTTTCCCTGCTGCCCAGAGTAGTTTGCCTTTAAAGACAGAAATCTGCTCTTCGTTGGAGCCTGATAAAGGCCTGGGTGGTCTGCATGGGTCATTACACATAGCTGTACAAGTTGAAATAAGCATTCAACAGAGTGATAATTATGCTCCTCTTAGACATGAGATTGTCTGAATTAAAAATCTCTCTGAATGAAAATGCAAATCAAAACCACTATGAGGTACCATTTCATGCCAGTCAGAATGGCTGCGATCCAAAAGTCTACAAGCAATAAATGCTGGAGAAGGTGTGGAGAAAAGGGAACCCTCTTGCACTGTTGGTGGGAATGCAAACTAGTATAGCCACTATGGAGAACAGTGTGGAGATTCCTTAAAAAACTGGAAATAGAACTGCCTTATGATCCAGCAATCCCACTGCTGGGCATACACACTGAGGAAACCAGAAGGGAAAGAGACACGTGTACCCCAATGTTCATCGCAGCACTGTTTATAATAGCCAGGACATGGAAGCAACCTAGATGTCCATCAGCAGATGAATGGATAAGAAAGCTTGGTACATATACACAATGGAGTATTACTCAGCCATTAAAAAGAATACATTTGAATCAGTTCTAATGAGGTGGATGAAACTGGAACCTATTATACAGAGTGAAGTAAGCCAGAAAGAAAAACACCTATACAGTATACTAACGCATATATATGGAATTTAGAAAGATGGTAACAATAACCCTGTGTATGAGACAGCAAAAGAGACACTGATGTATAGATCAGTCTTATGGACTCTGTGGGAGAGGGAGAGGGTGGGGAGATTTGGGAGAATGGCATTGAAACATGTATAATATCATGTTTGAAACGAGTCACCAGTCCAGGTTTGATGCACGATACTGGATGCTTGGGGCTGGTGCACTGGGATGACCCAGAGGGAGGGTATGGGGAGGGAGGAGGGAGGAGGGTTCAGGATGGGGAACACAGGTATACCTGTGGCGGATTCATTTCGATATTTGGCAAAACTAATACAATATTGTAAAGTTTAAAAATAAAATTAAAAATTAAAAAAAAGATTTTTTACAAAAAAACAACAACAACAAAAAAATCTCTCTGAATGAAGTGCTTAGGAGTTTTAAGACTCAGGGGAGTGTTTTTCCTCTGTCACCTCATGATGTTGCATTGTTCTCTTTGGAAGGATTCAAAAATGTGTGTGTGTGTTTTCTGATTTTGTGTGTGTGCTCAGTTGCTCAGTCGTGTCCAACTCCTTGCGAGCCCGTGGTCTGTAGCAATTTCCCAGGCAAAAATCCTAGAGTGGTTGATCATTTCCTTCTTCAGCGGATCTTCCCAACCCAGGGATCGAACCTGAGTCTCCTGTATTGGCAGGCAGATTCTTTACAATGGAGCCACCTGGGAAGCCTTTTCTGGTTTTACTTACTTGTTTTTCCAAATATGTTTGCAGCCAAATTACTCCTTAAAAACAGGGCATCTAGCCAATTTCTTTTTTTGATCTGGTTGAGTGAAACTGGATACTTTAGCTTTTTTAATTTACTGAGATTCCTGGTTTCCCCATTTACTCATCTGTCTCACACGTACACACAGATACACACACACACACACACACACACACGGAGCAAACATAGACCACTGTCCACCAAATGTCTGTCATCATTCTTAGCTCTGTCTTGTCAATAACTGAAATGTTTTATCTGTTTCTTTCTGAAAATAAGTAACTCTGAAGAATTTCTATCACTAGTATGTCTGGAGTGGGTTGCCATTTCCTCCTCCAGGGGATCTTCCTGACCCAGGGATTGAACCTGCATTTCCTTTGTCTCTTACATTGCAGATGTATTCTTTACTGCTTGAGCCATCGGGGAAGCCCATACTAGTAGGCCAGAAAGTCAAAAACAAAATATTAGATATGGGGAAACTAGACTGGCAAAGATCTTATATTCTTGAGTGGAGGGGGAGCTGATGAGCTTTGGCAGCTTGTATTATTCCAGGATAAAACCCATCTGTGTTACAGGATGGCCAGAAGCTTCTCTCCCCATTCACTCCTTGGGATTCTTTAGGCCTCATGGGTTCAGCATATTTGGTTAAACTGAAGTCTATGTATATTAAATTCTATCTGTTAAATGTCCCTCTCTAAGAAAAAAAAATATTTTGGGGACATTCATTTATTTGTTTAAATTAAAAAGTTATGGGTATAAATAAGAGTAATTCATAGGATTTGATTTCCTTTATAATCCCCATGGGTTTAAAAATGAACCCCCCCAAAAAAAAGTGTGGGACCACTGTTTTAAAAATAACAATAATTTGCCGTTTTCAATTTATCTTACAATCATCATCTTACTTTAGATACTTTGATTTTCTGTCTCTCTTAGAACATAAAAGAGGCAAAAATAATTTCCTACAAGAAAATCCTTCTTTCTGTATTTCCTCTAAGGGCTTATGTGAAACACAAAGCAGAAATTACAATGACATAAATATTAATTCTGTTGACCCACATAGAGCGTAAGGAGCGTATTCTGAATCCTCTTTGTGTTTCATTACATCCTGTTGTGGGTTTCTGTCAGGCTTCATTAGGAAGGAGAGGCTCGATGTTGTCACACGTGGATGCACTGGGTTCCCTCCTCCTCTGTGGGCCCGATGGTGCCTGCAGCTGCCACCTGGGCGCGAAGCCCGTACTGCAGCACTTATTTTGCCTGCGTTCTCTGTGGGTACCGTTTCTTAGTGTGAATCTCCTCCACTAGATGGGAGAATTACAGGCATTCTTTGTCAACATCCAGCCCCAGCCTTCATTAAAACCCCTTGGATCTTTATGTACCTGGCGCTCAATAAATGTTTATTGAGGAAATGAGTAAAAGTGGGAAATCCTTGTAAGAACAGGCTTGAAATTTCCATCACGGCACATCAGTATCAAAATGTTCTTTTTAGCTCAAAATCTCCCACCCATGCTAGGAGCTACCTCTGGTTCTGCTCAGTTATTTCAAGATATTAGGTGAAATTATTAATGACAATAGAATAGAAGCAACTTAAAAATGCTTGTGGGTTTTTTTTTTTTTTTTTTTTTTTTTTTTTTTGCCTTTCACCTTCCCCTTCCCCTCCTTTCTTGCTTTTTCAAGTAGGAAGATATCCAGGTAAAGGGAATCTTCCTCTACTTCCAGGAACAGTAGTATTTTTCATGAAAATGACTACTATGTACTAAAATGTAGTTGGTTCCCTGACTCCTCTTTTACTCTGCTGTGGTCATGTTGAAGTTGAAAGCTGACTATGGTATATAAAAGTTTTGGGGGCAGCTTGCCATATTCGTGCACAGACCAGTCTATAGACCATGCCAGACACCAAACATCAGATCCTGGGCAGAGGAAGGGAATGTCCACGAAAGCCTGCTAAGGTACATTTCTTAAACTGAGAAAATTTTCTTGCCCTAAATTAACCTTTAGATGGCCTCTGCATTTAGTTGTTGTTCAGTCGCTCAGTCATGTCCTACTCTTTGCGATCCCATGGACTGTAGCATACCAGGCTTCCCTGTCCTTCGCTATCTCCCAGAGTTTGCTCAGATTCATGTCTATTGTGTCAGTGATGCTATCTAACCATCTCATCCTCTGTCATCCCCTTCTCCTTCTGCCCTCAATCTTTCCCCGCATCAGAGTCTTTTCCAGTGAATCAGCTCTTTGCATCAGGTGGCCAAAGTATCAGAGCTTCAGCATCAGTCCTTCCAGTGAATATTCAGGGTTGATTTCCTTTAGGATTGACTGGTTTGATCTCCTTGCTTTACTAGGACTAAAAATTCAGTTTTAAAAAGCAAAGGTTTTATAGGCACAAGCTTAAGCAACCTAATTTTGGATCAGTCACCACATCTTCCAGTTCTTGGGTTCTCACTCACATGCTCAGTGACCTGAAGTTAGGTGCTTAGTCTCCCTGTACCTACATTTCATCGAAAGAAATAGAGAACAAAATCTTCCCAATTCAGCCAGCAGAGCTCTGTGGGCTCATCAGTGATAGGAAATGCAAAGAAGACTTTATGCATTTATTCTGCAGACTTGCATTTATGGATTTGTAAGGCTATACATTTATTCTGCATCGCTTCTTCCCGTTCCTTTGCCTCCTTCCTCCACCTTCTCTGGAAGAACCTGCCAGTTTTCAGGGTAGGGAAATGGGCCATGTTCCCAAGGAATGCCTGTGTGGCCTGCCGAACCTTGCTAGGTTTTGAAAGCAGAGTGTGTGACTGCTTACGCCACTTGATCAGCCTTGACAGGCAGCATTGAGAAACTTCAAACCTTCCTGACAACCAGCGGTGCATCCAGCCTGCAGGGTGTCTGATTACATTCCATCACATCTTCTCCCCAAGTGTGAAAATTAATGTTATTCAATTTAGGCTGATTTTCTCTGCCTGAAGAGCCAGAGCTGATGACAGACCTGTATCTTGGTCACATGTTGATGTCCAGTCTCTAACAAGCAAACGTGGCTTATGATTTTCACGTCATTGGTTTTTAAATTATTTGCTTACTATTCCTGTTTGAGGGTTGAAAAATCAAGTGTCTTCAACTTCATTATGATCTGTGTTCCTTGCACTCATAGCTAGATGGATGGATGGAAAAAGCACAGACTGAAACCCATTTGCATTTCATGTGGCATCAGGGACCCTTCGCTTTCACTGACAATTCAGAGCCAGGAAATCCACGTTCAGGTCTCAGCTCAAATTAAATGGCAGTTACTCAGAGAAGGCTGCCTGAGATAAGATCCAGTCTTTTATATCTCCCTCCAGTCCCCTGTTCCCTTTGTAAACACTCATCATACTGTAAATAAGGAACCATTTGGATGACCATTTTCTCCTTTCCCTTTCTAAACTGTCCATACCATGAGGGCATGGACCCTGTCATTCTCACCATTTTAGTCTCAGGTTACTATGTTTCCAGAAGCTGGCACAGGGCCTGGTGCTTGGAAGCATTAAGCACTTGTTGGATGTTGAATGAAATGATGACCATTATCATTTTGTCCAAAACAGTTATTAGCTACCTACTATGAATGAGCTGTGTTCTAGACCATCGTTCAGGAAACTCTTTCCATAAAGGGACAGCATGTAAATAAGTCTAGGCTTGAGGGCCGCAGCTACTCAACTCCGTCCCTATGGTCTGAAAGTCACTATAGATGAGCCATGGACAGATGGTGTGGCTGTACGCTGGGTTCAGCCTGCAGGCCATCATGTGTGGACTTCTGTTTTAGGCGCTGGTTATGGAGAAGTAACTTAGCATGCATGCATATGGAGGAGGAAGGGAAAGGAGAAGCCCCAACAAAGAAGGAGGATGGAAAATAACTTCAGAAATATTTATTAGATCTTATTTTGGTAATTGTCCCAATTTATAAATCAGGATTTAATTGTTATTTTCTTTTCCTGGTAGGCTTTTAGTCATCTTTTACTTCATTCCTAATTAGGTGAGCATGGTTATTTCACATGAGATTAACTGAGACACGTATGAATGCAGTTACAAGCCTTTGTTAGCCCTGTGGGAATCCATAATTAGCTAATGGTGGAAACAGGGCTGGGCAGGGTAGTCCTGTGGTTAGCCACCGGTGGTAGCCTCCTGGGTGCCGAGGTCTTAGGGGTCCCTCTCCCAGCAGGGCCATTAATCTTCCCATAAGCATCCTGCTGTGAGGTGAGGTCTACAGTTCTTGAGTTGAGGAGTATCTGAGTGGCTGTAAGTCTGGTTACCAGCGGTGCATGTATCCTCTGAACTGGAGCTCGTTAAAAGCCATCTGATGGCCATTATGAGTGACAGTGATTTCAGAGGCTGTTGATCTGATGGTTCAAAGTTTACCTTTACGTGGAGTTGCAAGTGTGCTCCCTCATAATCTAGCCTTCAGGTCCTGGTTCAGATCATGCAAAAAACGGTGAGGTGGCCACCGCGGATTGAGCACTTCCTGTCCACCAAGCGCAGTGCTGACCTCTGACAGTGTGCAGTCCCGGTTCATCCTGCAAGCAGCCCTGTGAAGTGGGTATTACAGGTCTTTAACGGGTGAGCGAACTAGGGCACAGGAAGGCTAAGGAACTTGTCCATGGTCATACAGGCAGGTAAGTGGAGCAGACAGGCATTGAACCCAGGGCATCCTGATTCTCGAGAGCTGCTTCCTGTGTACCAGGCATTGGAGACAGGTAGCAGAGTTGAATTCCCAATGATTTTAGAGCTCACTTAGCGTGGCCTCCATGCTTCATTAAAGAAGAAACTGTGACCAAAGATGATTAAACGATTTGTCCAAGGCCCCCTCAGTACTTGATGCAAGACCATGATAAGAATAGGGACCTCCTTTTTCTTATGTTGTTTTTTTTTATCCTTTCCAGCCTCCAAAGGTCATCTCTGTTGGCTCTGGGAGTAATAAGAGATTTCACATTTTTTACCTAGAGAAGAATCCAGCTTAGTAAGCAAACATAAATAATTCTTGTACTAGAATTTCTACTGCAAATTATTTAGCCCAGTACTGTAACTTAATGATAGTGTATTCAAGTCATCTCAAATGAGTTCTAGCTACTGGAATGAACATTTTATGTTTCTTAACCTTTTACATCTGTCTTTGAACCTGAGCCAATTATAATAAAAAGCCTTGCTGGATAATTCAGTATATCTCCTCAGATACTAAAACAAGAAAATTGTTGAGACCAGCCTAGAATCGTAAAAGTTTTCTCAAAACATCTATGAAATTAAACTCTTTGTTCTCTGGATGATAAGAATAAAAAATAAACAAATTATAATAAGTAACCCTGGGGTGTGGTTTCTTACAATTAGTTTTTGAAATTATTTTTGGTTCATGAATTGGAAGGAGAATATGCGGTTGTATCTTAATGGAATCCAAGAACTTTGAGGGGACAAAGTGTTTCTTTTAAGTTCAGAAAATTTGGTCTTGGACCATTAAAAATAAGCTTGCATCTGCTTCTAATTTGCTTCTTGCCGACAAAGACTGTGGTTTGGTAGAAAGAAGAAGAAAAGGATCTGCTCAAAGCAAGTTATGAAATTGACAATGGAAGAGCTCGCAGAAGCTAAAGGAAGGGAGAATCTGTAATTGCAGGTGACTCATTTCTTTCTCCCTGATCAGTAGATTAAACCACTTCCGTTCCCACATATAACAGTTTCCCCAGCATCTACTTTTTTCACCCAGGTTTTGGTGTTAAGCCGTATCTGCCATTCAGAGGTCCCGTTTAGAAAGCATAGTTTTATTATACATATTATAATAACGCCTTGAAGTGAAAGTGAAGTGTTAGTCTCTCAGTTGTGTCCAACTCTTTGCAACCCCGTGGCTGTCACCTGCCAGGCTCCTCTGTCCACGGGATTCTCCAGGAAAGAATACTGGAGTGAGTTGCCATGCCCTCCTCCAGGGGATCTTCCCAACCCAGAGATCAAACCTGCCCAACATTGCAGGCAGGTTCTTTGCCATTTGAGTCACCAGGAAAGCCCTTAATTAAACCAAATATAGGTTTATAACACGTACCTATATGTTCATACAGTAAAGTTTACACATTTTAAGTGTACAGTGCGATGAGCCGTGACAGCTGTCACAGTCCAGCCCCCGTGCAGGTCGAGCGCGAGCAGCTCTGACCTCTGCAGTGAAAGGCCTCCCCTCACCATCTGTCCCCCTGCCTCACATCTTACTCCCTTCAGGTCGTTGGTCTCTGCATTATGTCCAGGCTCTGTGGTTGTTTTCTGCAGGGGCAGCAAAATTGTCTGGTAGGTTCTGACTTTGTCATACTTGGAAACAGACGTGTCTGTTGTTTATCATTTTGTATGAAGAAGAGAGAAGGCAAAAAAGGACTTCTGTGGAGATTATAGAAAGCGTAAACCATCAGGTTTCGTTGACAATCGATTCATGCGTGGGTGTATAGTCAAAATCAAATGCCCTATGCGTCCTGACATTTTTAATGCATTGCATAATTTATTATGCTGTCTGCAGTGACACAGAAGTAGCAGTACGTTTTTACTTCACGTTAAAAATATAAAATGGAAGGTCAAACAGCGCATGAGGAGGCTGAGCCGGGCGAATGGATGTATGAATATAGAAGGTTTCGCTGAGTAAGTTTGCAGGTTGTGTATATATTTAGGCAGGTTAAAAAATACCTATGAATTATACTTGAAGGTATAAGTACAGTTTCTAAAATTAAAATGCAGTACTGAAAATGATTAGATTAGAAAAAGTTATATTGACAGAGCTTTTACTGCTATTCAGATATTTTACCAAATCCATACCTGAAATATTTTACATTGGGTGCTATAAAAAGCACTTTGCGGTATTAAACTCACTTTCTGGATACTAAAGAGCAACAGATAAATAGAGTATGGTAAGACCAAATGTGTTGTTTTCCTCAATTAGATCAATAGATTTTGTGGTTTAAGTTTGTTACTTTCCAGGGAAAAGCAACTGAAAAGGATTATTTTTGAATTTTTAAAGATTGAGGTAGAATTTGATCGTGAATTAATAGAACACTCATTCAGTGAGGTGTTGCCTAAACTTTTTATATTTCTGCCCATAGGAAACATTTCTACTATCTTAGATCCCTAAAATCCTACAAAGATAGAAGGATTTAGACGCAGTATAAAGTAAGTCCAGGAGGTGGAAGGATTAACTCGGACGTTGGCCACTGTCCCTGGAGTACAAGTAGAAAACTGTCAAGACTCGTGAAAGAACTACTTTCCCCCTCAAAGGGTATGAGTGCAGGTTCTCCCGTGCAGGAGAGGTCTCCTTGATTGCAAGAATCTGTGTAGCCTTCAGTGTGGGCCTGGAAAACAGATTTGTATGTTAGAGTAATTTAGCTGCCATGTTGCTGCTGTTTAGTCGCTAAGTTGTGTCCACCTCTTTGTGACCCCATGGGCTGTAGTCCACCAGGCGCCTCTGCCCATGGGATTTCCCAGGCAAGAATACTGGAGTGGGTTGCCATTTCTTTCTCCATTTGTAAAAGGGAAAATTTCTATTTTCTTTTTAACTTTGGGCAATGAAGACTGAATGAATCCTTCACACATAAGGCTTTCCCTCCCATATTGATTGGTTCATTTCTCCAAGTGTCTTCCCTACATTTTAACAGCAGCCATTTCCACAAATCTGTGTTTCCCTTGTAATGTCTGAACTATTGGCTTTCAACCTCAGAGGTCTTATTTAAAGAGAGTTTATCCGGGGACTTCTCTGGTGGTCCACTGGCTAAGACTCCATGCTCCCAATGCAGGGGGGTGCAAATTTGATCCCTGGTCGAGGATCTAACATCCCCCATGCTGAGTGGTGTGGCCAAAATCAAGAAAGAAGAAAAGAACGCTTATCTGGAAGCTCAGATAAAACGCACGAAGCCAAAACAGGTTTCTGGTTAGGACAGGGGTGCATTTGTCAGGAGCCCCTTCCTTCCTAACCTGGCCCAGCATCCCTTTTCTCCCCTCCCCCTCCTCCTCCCAGGACTCTGCAGAACAGAGTTTGGTTCTTAATCTTTCTTATTACAAAATTCGTTTTGAAACAGTTCACTCTCAGCCATTTAAAGCAAACCCTGGGTAGAGTGTTCTGTGTTTGTTCACAGACCTATTTAGCCGCCCACTCACAGCCCCTGTCTCCCTGTTTCCGGGAACCGTGACAGCACGCATGCGCGTACGAGGATGGCAGGGAGCCCAACAGCCTGGTCTGAAATAATGAGTTTCCTTACCTGAGAAACTTTTATCAGCCCATTTTACAAAGACAGCAAAAAGCCAAACCAGGAGGATATGGGGTCAGCTTTGTATTCTGTCACTTTTGCATTTCTGAATGAATGAGTGTGGCTTTTAAAGGTAGATCATCTCTCAGGTTGTTTTGCATCAGATAAACCTCATGTGAACAGATTACTCTTACATGCTGTAAACAGTGCTCTGTTTGGATTATATAGTTTGGATGTGTCAGTGTGGCTTTCAAACTGGAGTGAGGGAGTGAGGGCAGATGGAAGAAGGAGCTTCCGAGGGCATTAAGAGAATATCTTTGAGGCAGAATGAACCTAAATAGCTTGGCTTATAGTGAAGTACTTGGAGTACCTTCCTCTTGTCTTTCCACTCTCATAACCCCAGCAGAGAGGACTTGCAAATGGATCTGACTCTCCAGTTATTCCATGAATCATAGCCGAACCTTGGAATAGGCTTCTCTGCCACGTCTGCTCAGAATTACAAGATACGGTGCCAGGATGTGGCCAGAGAATCCTGAGGAAGAAGAAACAGGAGGGGACATTTTAAGAAGGGATAACAAGGCAAATAATTATTCAGATGTCTTTCCAGAAGAAGGAGTCCATTTTATCAGCATGGTGGAGCAGTGTCCAATTATCAGAATTGGTGCCATGAGTCCTGGGCAGCCTGTCCTGAGGTCCTTTCTTGGTGGAGGGAATCAGTTCAGTTCAGTTGCCCAGTCGTGTCTGACTCTTTGCGACCCCATGAACCACAGCACGCCGGGCCTCCCTGTTCATCACCAACTCCGGGAGTTCACTCAAACTCATGTCCATTGAGTCAGTGATGCCATCCAACCATCTCATTCTCTGTTGTCCCCTTCTCCTCTTGCCTTCAATCTTTCCCAGCATCAGGGTCTTTTCCAGTGAGTCAGTTCTTTGCATCCGGTGGCCAAGGTATTGGAGTTTCAGCTTCAGCATCAGTCTTTTCAGTGAATATTCAGGACTGATTTCCTTTAGGATGGACTGGTTGGAGCTCCTTGCGGTCCAAGTCCTTTTTTGGTGGAAGAGAGCATAGAGGTGTAAAGAAAGAACAGTGAATATGTTAGTGACCTTTTGGTTACAAAAAGAAAAATTTGATTGGGCTAGCTTAGCCCTGGATAAGAGAACTATTATTGTTGGGTTTGGGTTTTTTTTGTTTTTGTTTTTGTAGTATCCTTGTATGTGAAGGAGGCCCTAGGCGAGATGTGTAGACACGCTTCACACAGGCCAGGGGCCCAGGCCAGCCTGTCTGTGAGAATCCAAGGGGAGATGGTTTGGGGGGACTTCCCTTTCCCTCTCCCCTTCCTACCATGGCCTCTCCATGTCCATCTGCTTGATTCTTCACCCTCTGCATGTACACTCTCTGTCCGGCGCGCATGTGGGATGTGGTCCCTGGCCTCAGAGCTGGGCTGCCGGTCTGTGTCAGCATCCCCCTCGCCCAGGCGCCCCCTCATGCAATTCCAGACGTTTCACTTGGCCTGGCTTGGGTCACAGGGCCCTTCAGGTTTGCTCCTGTCGCATGGAGAGTGGGATTGGGGATGCGAAGGGCTTTGTAATGCAGACGCGGCTGCTTGGAATTTAGCCCTGCAAAACGGGGACCATAGTAGACATTTTTCCAAGTGCAGAGTTCTCTGAGCAGCCACTGTGACAGCCGTCTACTCCAGGTAAAGATGTACTTGCCTCTTTATATAGATAAGTATAGAGTTAATTTACAACTTCTTATTAGTTTCAGGTGTACAGCAAAATGATTCAACTTTATGTATATACATATATAAATATATATGTGTATATATGTATATATATGATATATTTGTATCATCATCCTTTTCAGATTCTTTTTCATTATAGGTTATTGTAAGATACTGAGTATATTCCTGTGCAGTACAGTCCATCCTTGTTGGTTATCTATTTTATATACAGTAGTGTGTATGTATTAATCCTAAACTCCTAATTTATTAATATCTCCCCCCCACACACAAGCACCATCCCCTTTGGTAACCATAAGTTTGTTTTCTATGTCTATGACTCTATTTCTGTTTTATAAATAAGTTCTTTTGTATTTTTTTTCTTTAGATTCCACATATAAATTACATTCTGTGATATTTGGAAAGGGACCTCTCTTTTGCCTTCCAAGCATTCTAGTGAATTAGTCACCCCTTGGTCACGCTGGTGGTAGCCAGACTCCTCTGTCCTTCCAGCTATATTGGGCTTAGGGGAAAACTTATCAAAAAACCTTTATATCAAGAACGGCCTATAACAACCTAGAGAGGTGGGAAGGGGTGGGAGATAGGAGGGAGGTTTAAAAGTGAGGGAATATATGTGTACCTATGGCTGATTCATGTTATGCAGAAACCAACACAATACTGTAAAGCAATTATCCTTCAATTAAAAGTAAATAAATTAAAAAAAAGAAAGGCCTAGAAAATTAATTCCTGCTTGAGAAGGGCCAGTTTGTAGCTTTGCTCCCCTCATCAGCTCCAGCCATAAGTTGGAGCTCTGCATTAAAAACCAGCAGCACATTTAGTAGAGAAATGCAAATCAAAGCTACAGTGAGGTATTTGCTCACACCGATCAGAATGGCCATCATCCAAAAAATCTACAAGCAATAAATGCTGGAGAGGCTGTGGAGAAAAGGGAACCCTCTTGCACAGCTGTGGGAATGTAAATTGATGCAGTCACTATGGAGAACAGTATGGAGATTCCTTAAAAAATTAGGGGAAAAAACTACCATATGACCCAGCAATCCCACTACTGAGCATATACCCTGAGAAAACCATAATTGAAAAAGACACAGGTACCCCAGTGTTCATTGCAGCACTGTTTACAATAGCTAGGACATGGAAGCAACCTACATGTCCATCAGTGGATGAATGGATAAAGAGGTTGTGGTACATATATACAATGGAATATTACTCAGCCTTTAAAAGGATTGAATTTGAGTCCATTCTAGTGGGGTGGATGAATCTAAAGCCTATTATATAAAGTGAAGTAAGTCAGAAAGAGAAAAACAAATATCATATATTAATGCATATATAAGGAATCTAGAAAAATGGTATTGATGAACCTATTTACAAAGCAGGAATAGAAACACAGACATAGAGAATAGACTGGATCCAGCAGGGGAAGGAGAAGTGAAGAAGTGAACTCACTCAGTCGTGTCCGACTCTTTGCAACCCCATGGACTGTAGCCTACCAGGCTCCTCAGTCCATGGGATTTTCCAGGCAAGAGTACTGGAGTGGGTTGCCATTTCCTTCTCCAGGGGATCTTCCCAACCTAGGGATCAAACCTGGGTCTCCCGCCTTGTAGGCAGATGCTTTACCATCTGAGCTACCAGGGAAGCCCAAGGGGAAGGAGAGGATGGGACAAATTGAGAGAGTAGCATTGAAACATATAATATACACTACCATATGTTAAATTTTGAAAGTGGAAGAGGAGAGTGAAAAAGTTGGCTTAAAACTCAACATTCAGAAAACTAAGATCATGGCATCCAGTCTCATCACTTCATGGCAAATAGATGGGAAAACAATGGAAACAGTGACAGACTTTATTTTTGGGGGGCTCCAAAATCACTGCAGATGGTGACTGCAGCCATGAAATTAAAAGACGCTTGCTCCTTGGAAGAAAAGCTATGACAAACCTAGACAGCATATGAAAAAGCAGAGACATTACTTTACCAACAAAGATCCGTCTAGTCAAGGCTATGGTTTTTCCAGTGGTCATGTATGGATGTGAGAGTTGGACTGTAAAGAAAGTTGAGCGCCGAAGAATTGATGCTTTTGACCTGTGGTGTTGGAGAAGACTCTTGAGAGTCCCTTGGACTGCAAGGAGATCCAACCAGTCCATCCTAAAGGAAATCAGTCCTGAATATTCACTGGAAGGACTGATGCTAAAGCTGAAACTCCAATACTTTGGCCACCTGATACGAAGAACTGACTCATTAGAAAAGACCCTGATGCTGGGAAAGATTGAAGGCGAGAGGAGAAGGGGATGACAGAGGATGAGATGGTTGGATGGCATCACCAACTCAATGGACATGAGTTTGAGTAAGCTCCAGGAGTTGGTGATGGACAGGGAAGCCTGGTGTGCTGCAGTTCATGCGGTCGCAAAGAGTTGGACACGACTGAGCGACTGAACTGACTGACTGACTGGTTATATGTTAAATAGATAGCTAGTGGGAAGCTGCTATATGACACAGGATCCCCAGCCTTGGGCTCTGTGACAACCTGGAGGGGTGGGTGAGGTGACAGGGAGGTTCAAGAGGGAGGGGACATATATGTATACATATGACTGATTCGCATCATAGTATGGCAGAAACCAGCACAACATCGTAAAGCAATTGTCCTCCAGTTAAAAATAACAACAACAAAAACCCAGCAGTGCAGGGCACGGTGCCCTGACACTTCCACTGCCAGACCCCGCAGCCCAGGCTCCACCCTCAGTGTTTCTCCACAGAGGTTACTAGGATGCATCACCCTGTGCTTCAGCCAGCAGTTAAGCTTGGTGCTCAAATCGTAATTGCAGGAACACTTGCAACAGTCAGTCCACTGCAGACTTTGCCCAGAACTGGCAAAGGTGAAGGGTAAGACGGGAGGGGAGCTTCTTTGAATTCTAGACCCAGTTCTCATTTCCATCGACTTCTGCTCTTTTTCAAGCCAAGAGATGACCCTATGGGTAGAGACGCAAAAGAAGCTACCATTAGACCTGTCACAAGTGCCATAGCTCATGTTGCTTCAGATTTTCCAGTTGGCAAATGGAGTTGATGTGAGGATTCATGAAATGAGGTTGTGTGGTAAAGCTGAAGGCACAGTTCCTGGGGCAGGAGAAGCACAGTGTCATGCGTCTCAGCTCTTGTTGTTTATTAAGTGTCTGTTAAATGCCAAGCCCCACGGTAGGTATTTTATGTGCTAAGTCACTTCAGTCATGGCTGACTCTGTGCGACCCTATGGATGGGTCCGTGGGATGCTCCAGGTAAGAATACTGGAGTGGGTTGCCAGTCCCTTCTCCAGGGATCTTCCCAACCCAGGGAGCGAACCCATGGCTCTTATGTCTCCTGCATGGGCAGCTGGATTCTTTACCACTAGTACCACCTAGGTCGTCAGTTTAATTCTCACAACATTCCTGCAAAATCACTTCTTAGTTGCATCGGAGGAGATGGAGTCTGCACAGGGGAAGTCACGTGTTCAAAGTGAGCCAGCCTGTGAAGGTGCCAGAATCGTACCAGGTCAGCCAGCTACAAAGCCCATGCCATCGCTGTGGTTTCCAGAGTCAACAGTGTGCGAGCAGACATCCTCTGTGTAAATGGGACCGGAGCCATCAGGCTAAACAACGCCCCACTCCACACAGTCGAGGGTAATTCATATCCACTGAATAAACAGACCATTCTGGGCATGAGTTCCCTTGTGTCAACTTGCCTGTTCTAAGAATTCTCAGTATATACCTTGGAGCTTGACCAGAAGTTTAATGTGAGGCTGGTCTTTCTCAAGATCCATCCCGAAGGGCTTCACTAGTAAACTGCAGGGACCTTCCTATGAGATGGTTTGACTTATAGGACTCACCCTTGGCATCTCCCAAGAGATGACTTTTTCAGATGGCCCTGACATACCTAGTCCCTGTGTCTCCAGGGGATTAAGAGGCACAGTGACCCCACCACGTAGGCTCACTGCCTTGGCAGCCCCTCTTCCTCCTACCCTGGGCTTGCGGCAAGGGTCCTCCCTGTGTTGTCATAGAAACTGCGCCAGCATCTCTTAGAGCAGCTGGTCCCAGGGCCTTTGCCTGTGTCCCTGCCTCTCTTCCCACCTGACTAAGAGCAGGGTGCTCTGGCCTACTCACCTTGTAGCCTGAGAATTTATCACACTTTTTGGACAAGAAGAATAGCCTTAGCATGTCATAGTTGATATTTGCTATATGCATATATGCATTTTGAAATAGGTACTGTTGATGAGTAGGTGAGTAGGATCCTTACCTTAAAGACAAGGAAACTGCGGCACAAAGATGTTCATTTATTCTGAGTCACAAAACTGTATAGGAAACTTGATATTAGATTTGTGCTTTTATACCCGGAGAAAAACATGATCCGAAAGGATATGTGCACCTCAGTGTTCATTGCAGCACTGTTTACCAGTAAACATACTGTTTACTGTTTACCTAAATGTCCACTGACAGGGGGATGGATAAAGAAGATGCGGTACCTCTTTATAATGGCATATTACTCTGCCATTGAAAAGAAGGAAATAATGCCATTTGCAGCAACATGGATGGACCTAGAGAGTGTCATACTGAGTAAAGCAAATCAGAGAAAAAGACATATCATATGGTATCTCTTATATGTGGGATATAAAAAGAAATGATACAAATAAGCTTATTTACAAAACAGAAAGAGACTCACAGACTTAGAAAACGAACTTATGGTTTCCGAAGGGGAAGGGATAGTTAGAGACTTTGGGAAGATCATGTATACACTGCTACATTTGAAATGGATAACCAACAAAATCTTACTGTATAGCACATGGAACTCTGTTCAGTGTTATGTGGCAGCCTGCATGGGAGTGGGATTTGGGGAAGAATGGATACATGTATATGTATGGCTGAGTCCCTTCACTCTTCGCCTGAAACTACAACATTGCTAATCGGCTATACTCCAATACAACATAGAAAGTTTAAAGTGTTTAAAAAAAAATTATAAGACAACTATGCTCCAGTAAAAGTTAATTAAAAGAAAAAAGATTCATGCTTTTGTCCAGTACTCTGAATCCTCCACATAGCAAATAATTAATATTTGCAAAAAGATACACATGCAGTATCAATCGCCGTATACTGAGATGATGATATGACCCGTGACATACTTAAACCTGTGCCATGATGAGCTGGGTAGCGATGGTGCTCTCCCAAACCTCCTGTTCTGTCATTCCGGAGGTCTTCACCCCTCATGCTTGTACAGCGGAGGCATGAGGCACTTTGCCTGTGGATGTGCATTACAGAGGTGTGGTGAGGGTTCTGGCTCTCCCACTGACGAGCGTCACCTCTGTGGGCACATTACTTATTCTCCACTGGAAAATGGGAATCCTAACAGTGCCTCCCTCGTAGAGTACGTTGAAAGGAGAGATCATGAATGGAATAATGAAAGGGAATAATGTAAGTCACCATTCCTGGGACACAGTAGCCATTCACAAACACAAGTTGTCATGAACATTGTCTTTAAAATGGGAGCACTTCCTGTCAATGGACAAGGAGTTCTGAGCCAGTGTGAATGACATTAACATTGCTTCAACCTGAAGTTTAAGGTCATCAAACTCAGGGCAGAGATGTCTGAACCCAGGAATTCCAGAGCTAATGCACTCTCCCCCCCAGTACCCACATCTTTGTCCTGATGTGCCAACTGTGAGATTCAGGGAGCCTGGGCAGAAGAAGGGAGCCAGAGACCTTCAAGGTCAGTACCAGCCATCTGATGAGTGGTGGCTTCAGAGGTGAAATGGACCGCTGCATAGCAAAGCCTGTCAGGAGACCCCAAGGAGGCCAAATGCTAACTGCTAACAAGAGCTGCCATTTATTGTACTGTTGGCAGTGAACTTGGCACCCAGTAGAGATTCGTTCACTTATTTATTCATTCAACAACACTTACTGAGCCAGGCAATGGTCTAGGCTCAATAATGACCTAAAGAGACAAAGATCTATCTGTTTCTGTCCTTTTAGTCATTATCTGCATCATCTTTGTCAACAGACTCATCACAACAATTCCATGATGTAGCTTTTATCTTTCCCATTTGATAGATGAAGGTGCTGAGACTCAAAGAGGTTATTCCTTGCCCAAGGCCTCAAAGCTGAAAAGTGATGAGCCTGGGATTTGAATCCAGCTCTTTCAGATGCCAAAGTGCATTCCCTATCCACAGTTTGATACTGCCAATCAAGGGAATAGCAAAAACTGGAATTGTATGTGTTGGGGGAGGGGAGGGGTATTCGTTAATCCAGAAATCCAAGGAGTTGTCCTAGTTGTCATTGTGACAAGGCAGTGTTTGTGATCAACTTGCAAACTGCAAGAAGCTCTAGTTGTGGCTTCTACACTTTGCCTTTGGTCAAACCTGAGGTGTCTTTGCCCTCAACAAAGACAGAAAGTATTAAGGTTAGGTTGATAACCAAGCAGAAACTCTGAAATGCAGTGGTGCATCCCCAGGTCTGCCTGCTGAGAAACTAACCCCTGGGTGCCCTCCAGAGCCTGGACAAGGCCAGTGGGCACCATGCCTGTTCAGATGTTGTCCAAACCCAGGGAGCTAGTGCTCAAATGTCAGTAATTTTGCACAGAAGGCGTGAAATGCTCTGGTCCGCCCGGGGCTGTGGATGGGGATGCCCAGAGCTTCTGGCCCATTTGTTTAGGCCTCTTGCATGCACGGGGAAGGAAGTTTCAGAAGTAGCATCTCATGCCACTGAAAGGGAAAAGGCAGTTGGTCGTTGCAGTGGGATATGAGAGCCGAAAAGTAATGCTCTTTTCTGGGTCAGGATGTTGGTGGCCTCACTTTGTTTTTGAGAGATGCCATTATTTCTCGCCATCACAGCCAGCGCTCTCTTTACAAGTCTGCTCATTCATTCTATCCATTCTGAAGCTGTTCCATTGTAGGCTGATTCCCTTGACATAAGCTCACGGGGCAAGGGCAATGCAGTCAGGCGGGAAGGACATCACGGCAACCGTCAGGAGACCGGCCTTTGTCCCTGGCTCTGCCCCAGCTGGCGGGCACGCTAGGCAAGTGCCTTCACTCCCGGGCTTCCCTTTCCTCACGTGTTAAGCAAAGGGGGCAGAACTGGATGGTGATATATCCTGTGATTCCTCCTGGCTTTAAAATTGTGAGTTGTTTACTGAGTATTAGCTGAAGGATTGATGCTTTTGAACTGTGGTGTTGGGGAAGACTTTTGAGAGTCCCTTTACAAGGAGATCAAATCAGTTAATCCTAAAGGAAATCAGTCCTGAGTATTCATTGGAAGGACTGATGCTGAGGTTGAAGCTCCAATACTTTGGCCACCTGATATGACGAACTGACTCATTTGCAAAGACCCTGATGCTGGGAAAGATTGAGGGCAGGAAGAGAAGGGGACAGCAGAGGATGAGATGATTGGATGGCATCACCAACTCAGTGGACATTAGTTTGAGTAGGCTCCAGGAGTTGGTGATGGACAGGGAGGCCTGACGTGCTGTAGTCCATGGGGTCTCAAAGAGTTGGACACAACAGAGCAAATGAACAACAATAAGCAGCCCTAAAATATCTTCACCCTATATTCAGAACCACATTTTCCCTTCTCCTTACAAGCGGCCTTCCTTCTACTGCTTCAGTGCCTGTAAGACCAGTCCTTGATGTTTGATAACTCTGCTGAATGAATGAGTGGCTATCCAAGGAAATCATGAATGAATGAAACCACTATCACAAGCTTGTACAGCTTCTAGACTTTGGTTCTTAGTGTTTCAGTTTGGTTTGCGAGGAGGACTAGATAACCAGTATGAGGCATTTGAGTATGTGGGCACAGAGAAATCAATTTCTTTTTTTTTCCTCTCTTTTTTATATTTTAAATTATGAAATTATGATAACACATTTATAGGCGACTTGAAAAATACAGAACAAGGTTACATATAGTTCCACTATATGTTACAATTATTTTTTAAGTAGAAAATTAAGATTTTTAGTTGGAGTTTCAGTATTAAACTCTCAAAAAGTAGTAGAATGAATATATAGAAGTAGGATATAGTGGACCTGAAAGCACTATGAAACAGTTCAACATAATTAAGATTTATATATTTTTCACACAACAGTAGGATACAAATTCTATTCAAGTTCCCATAGACTCTAAACTAGGAGACATTGGAACATATCCAGGGACATAAAACAAGGTGCAGAAATTTATGATCTAAAGATATTGAAATCATACAGAGTCTGTTCTCTTATCACTGTGGAATTATATTAGAAATCAATATCAAAAGATATTTGAAAATGACAAACATATTTTCAGATTCTGTGTGACATTTACCAAGAGATATCTTTGACTTAGCCATTGAAAGCCTCAATAAAGTTAAACGACTGAAAAAACACAGAGAGTGATTGCAGAGAAGAAATCATTTAAATGAGAAATTGATATCAAAGATACTTTTAAAAATCCCATGTATGAAGAAGTCAATTTGTAACTATTGTTGTTGCTATTAAATGCCCTGTTTTCTACAACTATGGAAGAGTATGCACAGGGTTTTGTAGCCACCTTTTTTCAACAATGAAGATTTTTTTCCTCATCATGAATAGTCTCTTATTTAGTTTTAATGGCAGCATCCTATTCTATTGTAGGGTTTACTGTATTTTATTTAACCAGTCCCTTAATTTTACACATTAAGTCCATTCAAGTGTCTCCATATTATAAACAGCATATCTAAATATTCTAAGTTACTTTAAAAATAAAATATACAGGCATGTCTCATTTTATTGCACTTTGTTTGGTTGCCTTCCCCCCCCCGCCCCCAAATTAAAGGTTTGTAGTTACAAACCTTTGAGTAAGTCTCTTGGTGCCGTTTTTCTAAAAGTATCTACTCCAGTCCCTATGTCATGTTTTGGTAAATCTCACAATATCTCAGACTTTTTCATCATCATCATACTTGTCATGGTGACGTGATCAATGATCTTTGACAGTACTGTTTTGTTTTGGCCTTTTTTAGCAATAAAGTATATTTTAATTAAAGTATGCAGATTGTTTTTTAGTCACAGTCCTATTACTGCATGCTTGTGCTGTGCTTAGTTGCTTCAGTTGTGTCCGACTCTTTGGAATCCTGTGGACTGTAGCCCGACAGTCTCTTCTGTCCATGGGATTCTCCCACCAAGAATACTGGAGTGGGTTGCCCTTCCCTACTCCAGGGGATCTTCCCAATCCAGGTATTGAACCCACGTCACCTGTGTCTCCTTCATTGCAGGCGGATTCTTTATCCACTGGGAAGCCCGTTGCGTGCTTAGTAGACTACAATATAATCTAAGATCTACTGGACCCAGGGATCAAATCTGCATCTCTTACATCTCCTGCATTGGCAGGCAGGTTCCTTACCAATAGTGCCACCTGGGGAGCCCATAACTTTTATATGCACTGGGAAACCAAAAAAATTTATGTGACTTGCTTTATTATGGTCTGGAGTAGAATCCACAGCATCTCTGAGGTGTGCCTGCATTGCTTTGTAACAGGAGACATGTTTTCCATAAAAAATACTGACCTCATGACACCATGGGCCCTGTCTGCTTGTCAAACGGCGGGCGAGGCTATGGAAGAGCCAGGTGGGAGCGGCAAGGGGGAGGTGCCCTTTGCGCGCCACATGCGGAAAGATGTGATCACCCTCAGTTACAGCATCAGCAGAGGAGAGGAAGGCTGTTTGCACACATCCAGATCAACTTCCCTTTTCCTCTCATGAACAGAACCAAGAGAAAAGGTGAAGCTGGGTTACATGGACGAGGACCCAGCCAGAGACTGGAGGCCTGGATTGAAGCTCCCCTCTGCTGCCTGGCCTCAGAGCGAAAGCTGAACCTCCTGGACTGGGGTTTATTTTTCAGTGAACGGGAGTGTTAGTGTTACCATTAGTATTGCCTGCCTTTCCATCACTGGTTTGGAAGTTAGAAGTGGGGAGCTTGTGAGCCGAAAAGGAAATCATTGGCCCAAGGTTAATTTGAAGGCTTAAAGCAAATGTTGTGCAGAAATGAACACCTGAGAATAGGGGCTCACTAGATCTGTGTGTGTTATGCATCTCTGGAGCTGTGACCTGGAATATATCTAGAGTTAACAGTGGTTTTTAAGAAAATCCTTGCCTTACACACCACCCCTATGAACAAGAAGCAGAAGCAGTAGTTCCAGCCTCCACTTTGTGCATGTTTTTCAACTCCTAATTCTTGCCAGATGTAGACTGGCGGGGAGCCCAGACGGGGAGTGCTTTCTGATAGAGCTCGTTTTGTTCCTGTCTCCCTTCTAGACAAGGAATTCCTGAAGGAAAAGGAGAAGTTAGAGATGGAGTTGGCGGCAGTGCGGACCGCGAGTGAGGACCACCGGAGACACATCGAGATCCTAGACCAGGCTCTGAGCAATGCCCAGGCCAGGGTCATCAAGCTGGAAGAGGAGGTGAGCCCACAGGGGAATTGGGGGTACAAGGGGTGGTGCCCAGAGCCCCAAGGGCTTCCATGTCCGTTTCCTAACCCAGCAAGTTTAACCAGAGCCAACTCCAGGGGAGCAATGTAGGCGACCTCTCAAATAAAAATGAGTAAAAACAGAGCTTATCCACCCCAGATTCGGGCAAAGGATGAGAGGCAGTGGTGAATACGTCAGCAAAGAGCTCAGTCTCAGCGATAAACCCAGGCTGCCGCCCACCGCCTGGCAGGTGTCCAGGGGCTGGAAATAAATGGAAGGACTGGGAACCACTGGTGCTTGTGCAGAAAAGAGACTCAATTAAGAAAACAGTTCAAGTTGTGTCTTTGGGTTCTCCCGTGCGTAAAAAAGGCCCAGTCTTCTGACTGGGTGGGGTAGGAGTGGTGTTCAGCAAACCTGTCTCCAGTTTTTAGAAGTTGGCTCAGTTAGCAATGACCACCGCCCACACCCCTGCCGGCCCCCCCCCTCCACGCCCCAGTCTAGGAAATATTGATGCTGCTCAAGCATTATGGGTTTAGTGCTTTTTTGATGAAATCAAGCCTTTAGGTGAAGTTTTGAGAAGTAGAAAGTAAAAGCATTCATCTCTTAGTTGTGACTGACTCTTTGAAACCCCAAGGACCTTAGCCTACCAAGCTCCTCTGTCCATAGACTTCTCCAGGCAAGGATACTGGAGTGGATACTGGAGTGCCATACCCTCCTCCAGGGGGATCTTCCTGATCCAGGGATTGAACCCAGGCCTCTCACATTGCAGGCAGATTCTTTACCATCTGAGCCACCAGGGAAGCACTTTTCCTTTAAGCCTGACCAGGGAAGGAGAATGACCACTCCTGAGGCCCCAGTTCCAGGATCCAGGCTATAGATACCGCAGCACAGAGAAGCCGGCTGCACAAGCCCCTGTGTGGTGGGGCTGAGTTGAACAGACTTGCTGTGGAGAGCAGGAACTGGTAGTCAGAGAGACACAGGACTGAAATATACTCCACCAGAACCCAGTTGGTGCTTGAAACACAGGATGCAGTATTGTTATTAATTTAAGTGCTTTTATCCTTATTGAAAATGAAAAACTGTTCCTTCCAAAAACATCTCCTGGTGCCAAGGGACTCGAGTGTCTCGGCAAACTTCAACTTCAAGCCTGAGCAGTTAAAGGCAAAGATTGTTAAGTTAGTACTACTTGTTGTTTTTCAGTTGCTCAGTCATGTCTGACTCTTTGCAACCCCATGGACTGCAACACACCAGGCTCCTCTGTCCTCCACCATCTCCTGAAGTTTGCTCAAATTCCTGTCCATTGAGTTGGTGATGCTATATAACCATCTCATCCTCTGCCGCCCCCTTCTCCTCCTGCCCTTAATCTTTCCTAGCATCAGTCTTTCCCAGTGCATCGGCTCTTCCCATTAAGTGGCCAAAGTATTGGAGCTTCAGCATCAGTCCTTCCGGTGAATACTCAGGGTTGATCTCCTTTAGGATTAACTGGTTTGATATCCTTGTCGTCCAGGAGACTCTCAAGAGTCTTCTGCAGCATCACAATTCAAAAGCATCCTTCTTTGGCCTTCTTTATGGTCCAGATCTCACATCTGTACATAACTACTGGAAAAACCATAGCTTTGACTATGTGGACCTTTGTCAGCAAAGTGATGTCTCTGCTCTTTTAATACACTGTCTAGGTTTGTCATAGTTTTCCAACCAAGGAGCAAGCATCTTTTAATTTCATGGCTGCAGTCAGCAGTGATTTTGGAGCCCAAGAAAATAAAATCTGTCACTGCTTCCACTTTTTCCCATTCTATTTAAGTCAGTAGGGTTTCGTCCATTAGACCTGTCTGTTAAACCCCACAAGTGTTATGTACAATTTTTTTCTAGCAACTTATACTTAATTTTCTTTTTCTCCCCCTATTTTTTGGCCACACCATGTGGTGTGTGGGATCTTAGTTCCCCAACTGGGGATCAAACCCATGCCCCCTGCAGTGGAAGTGTGGCATCTTAACCACTCGACTACCAGGGATGTCCCTACATACAGTTTTAATGCTAGCATGAGTTATCTCAGGCAACAGCCCCAGAGTTTTCCCTGTCACCACCAAGCAGCTCATTAAATACGAAAACATTTGCTACAGAAAGTAACCTTAACCCCTGAAGGACAGGAGGCCCGCTTTGAGCAATGGAGGCTGGGACTCATTATCAGTATAACTAAGATCATTTCCCAAGGGCCCATCTCCATGTGTGGAGTGAAGAAAAATGATTATCTTTAACCTTTTTATTTAATATTTCTGTTAAAGCCAAAGTGAACTCCTTGAAGACAGGTTCTTTATAATCACCACTATGGATCTTCCCTTGTCATTATAAGATCTTTCCTCGACTGATTGTGCATAACTTCTCCAAAATGTCTCATGTGTCTGGCTTCCAGGATCCCTCCTTGTTCTTATTAAAGAAGGGTGTTAACTCAGTTCAGATGGCTCACACTGAGGGCTTACCATAACTTTCCACAATGCTTAAGTGCTTGGACTCTAAAGGCAGAAGACGTGAGTTAGAATCCTGACCCCAGGATGGGTAAATCAGCTGTGTAACCTTGAGTGAATCACTAACCTATTCAGTCCTCAGTTTTCTCATCTGTTAAATCGAGATAGTAAGAGTTTACCTTCTTTACTGTCATTGGGCAGATTAAACGAGATACTGCATATAAAGCACAAGGCTTGGCATGCTGTGCTTACAAAATGTTGGGTGATTAATTACGGTTATGACTAATCACCCTCATCATTACATACTCCTTGCTGGGCTTAGGGCTGTTACAAGGGTGAATGAGAGAGAACCATGTCTTTAGGAATCCTGCAGTTAGAATTAATATTAATTCATTCATTTAACAAATATTTACTGAACTGGATGGCAGATACTGTCCCAAGCCTTGGGGACATACTGCACACTCTGCCCCAGGGAGACAGATCTTGTGGCACTTATCTTAGTATTTTAGGGGCTACACACTCAGAACGGTATACAATTCAGGACATGGTAAGTGGTATATGAACAATACTCACAAAATATTCTATCAGATGAGGCTGTTCTAGCACAGGAACCTGCAGCCAGTAGGTCCTCAAGCAACCAAAGTCACAGTGAAGGAAAAGCCAGAGGAAAACTAAGCCCAAGAGCTGGTGTAGAAAAGGCTGTTGCTGTCTGCACTCCCTGCAAAAGGTCAGAAGCCTCTCCTTTCTTTATCGCAGTGGCTTTGGCTAGGACGCAGGCATTGGTTACGGCAGGACTGCCTGCTGAAGTCAGACACCGACCTTCGCAGTGGTGTCTTTAATCACCAGCATGTTCCACTAGCGTGTTGCCAGTGCAGTCGGGTTGAACTCAGGATCTGAACCACCTGCCAAGCGTCTGTACACTGAGGTGCAGAGTGACAGGAAGTAGCATCTGGTGTCTTCTCACCCAGGACCAGATCAGATAAATGCCTCAGTCTGATTTTTGGCCCCAGCCAATCCGCAGCAAGTTAGAAATGTGCCTGGAATTTATGAACATGGACCAGACATCTAATTGGGAGAAAACAAACTCTGAGGGTAAGAATTTGAAGCTGTTGATTGATGGTTCTAAATTCATACCTGACATGACATTTACATAAATCATTTTTCCTTAATCTGTTTCTCCTCAGTTATTGTGTGGTTTGCATGTTCATTAGCCCCTTCCTTCTCTCCAAGGCTGTCAGCTATTCATCCGTAAAGGGCTCTGAAATCTTTAGGAGAAAGTTACTTCCAAATATCTATAATAAGAAATGTTTATACTTATTCACACATACACAAATGGATACACATGCATATATTCATACAGACACAATCTCTCTGTTACAATAGTAATTGATATTTATAGAAAATTTGAAAAATACAGAAGAGAGTAAAGAAGATGAGAAATTATTTTTCTGCTATACAGATAAACACAATGCTTTCGTTTCCTTTCAGTCTTTTTTCATACATTGATGATAGACATAGTTGTGATGATGTTGTATATAACTTTTGATTCTAGATTTTTCAGTTAACATTATAGAATAATCATTTCCTCATGACACTTAAAAATTCTTTTTTAACCTCATTTCCAATGCCCGTACATGCTGTAAGTACTAAGCAATAACCAAGGATTGAGCTCAGAGCTGATTGAATGACTGAAAGCAGGTGACCTCTTAGGGTCTTCAGTTCAGAATATCCCAGCCGTTTTAGGTGTAACTGCTGGCCTTGGCCTAAATCTTTTCTGTTTCATCACGGCTTAGGTATAGGAGTGGGGAAAGGACAGCGTCTCCAGGTACTCTGACCTTCTCTCCCCCTCACCCCGCCCTCACCTCCACTCCAGCTTCAAGAATCACAGTCTAAATCCCGTGCTCCTTTTTACTCTGCTCAGCTCCGAGAGAAGCAGGCATATGTGGAAAAAGTCGAGAAGCTGCAGCAGGCCCTGACCCAGCTGCAGTCGGCGTGTGAGAAGCGCGAGCAGATGGAGCGGAGGCTGCGCACCTGGCTGGAGAGGGAGCTGGACGCCCTGAGGACCCAGCAGGTGAGGGGCGGGGCGGGGTGGCGCATGCGTGGAGCGGGGCGCATGCGTGAAGCGGGGCACCTGCTGCCTGCGGGCTGCGCTCTGCGGTTGGAGCTCAAGGCTAGTGAGAGCGTCTGTGCTCGGAGGTCCAGCCAGTGGAGCAATCAGTCCACTCCCTTGGAGGGACAGAGGTCCTTACAGAAAGAAATAGGTGACCCTTGGGGGCTGGGCATGGGGGAATACAAGTATAGACGACTTCACAGAAGATGACTTTGAGTAGGACTTGGAGAGATGAGTTTGTTGGCCATTCTGCTGGAAGCATCAGAGATAGAGGAGTTCAGTGCATAGAGGAGAGAGGTGTGAGACAGGCGGTGAGTCCAGGACAGCCAGGGGAGCGTGCCCAAGGAGCTGGCTGGTCAGGAGGCAACTGCTAGTTTGTGGAGGGCGTTTGCTCAGGTTGGGAAAGTGGATTCCCCACCCCCCGCTCCCACCCCTGTAGGATCAAGGGAGGAGCCCTCCAGTGGTGTCAGAAGAGGGGCTGGAGGGACAGGTGTCAAAGTCAGGAAAGCCAGCCTGAATGGCTCTTAGTGTCTTCAAGGGGGTAGATATGGTGGGAGTCGAGGTGGGGGGTACCTAGAATGGGGGTGAAATAAGGAGGACATGACCATCAGTGAGTGTTCAGAGGTAAAGGACAAAAGGAGTCAGGACTATCCCGAAAAGCTAGTATTGGCCATAGGCACTTAGTCCTTCTGCCGCTCCCTGTTTCTCCTGGTAACAGCTGTTCCTGTAATGCAGCTATGAAGAAGCTCAGATGAAAACACCCCAGCCCAGGGTCCATGTGGGCCTCGACAAGGGCAGACATCCGCCACCCTTTACAGGCTGGTCAGGGGCTCCTGGCATATCATCGGCCAGCGCTGTGGGCCCAATCCTCTGTGCAGCTGGTGAAGGGTGTGCTCTAAGTTTGGAACCAGGGAAACACGAGACAAGGCTCCATGGAATTGTCTGGTGGACAGCGCATAGTGGTTATGGTTGAAACACTTGAAAACACTTGAAAGCATATGCTCAGGCCAGTTCAGCCCTTTCTCGTGGCAGCGCACACAGCTCCCTCTGCACATGTGTACTTGGCTGGAAATGGACGTGTTGGCGAGATTGCCCGGAAAATTCAGAGGCCCACCCAGGCCCCCACCAACTTGGCTTCTTAGGAAGAACTGAGTCTGTCTCCGATCTATCTAACCTGTGCCACATTCCCCAGCATTTCAGGTCCACCCTTCGGCTGTTCTCTGTTGCTCGGTTATTGAGATCCTAAGCTTCCCAGCTGAAGGGTAGGCTCTCTGGTGCCAGGCTCTCTGGTACTGTGCTGGCACCTGGTGGGTATTTACGAGTTTCTGGCTGACAGAATAGGCACATCTCAGTACTTAGAGCAAAAAAGAATGTTCCTTTCAAGTTAATGTGCCACCCACACCCTACAGTTAAATTACTTATCCCTGGATCTTCTATTTTGAGTGCCGTGTAACCAGACTCTTCATTTCAGCTCCTCTGTGTATTCTCAACCATCTCTCCCCCACTGATTACTCTCGGGATTTTTGTCAGTGGTATTGCTGTTATAGACTACTATAGTGAGCTGCCTTTTTATATGTCTCCTTGCTAAAGAATGTGAGAGCGTCCCAAGAGGATATACCTAAAAATGGGATTTCTGGATAGCGAATGCCTATGCTAAACATTGCTAGATATTGCCAAATCACTCTACAAAGTAAATGTACCAATTTCTTATCTGAAATGTATAAGAATATCTTCCTGTACATTATCAACAACATTTAGTTTTGCACGATGTCTCTTTCTTAAAGAAAAAAAAAAAGAGGAAAGAAAGAAACCAGACTCAACTCCATTATCCTTGTTATATATCCAGAAGAAATGTGAAGTTAACATTATTTGGAAAATATCTCTATTGCCACAGAGGCCCGTTCCCATATGTACACTTAGACCCTTGCATACTCATATCCATTTTTTCCTTAGACGAGCAAACACAACATTCCTGCTGTAGATAAAGTCAGCTGCAAGATTTAGGCTACCTGGGGAGGACAGAGGGCTTCCCAGTGGTGCTAGTGGTAAAGAACCTACCTGCCAATGCAGGAGATGTTAGAGACGTAGGTTCCGTCCCTGGGTTGGGAATATCCCTTGGAGGAGGGCATGGCAACCCACTCCAGTATTCTTGCCTGGAGAATCCCAAAGACAGAGGAGCCTGGTGGGTCCAGTGGGTTGCAAAAAGTCGGACATGACTGAAGCGACTTTGCTTTGCATGCACGTAATGGGAGGACGGAAGTTTCAGAATTGGGACTCTTCGAGTATTATGCAGCTTATAGTTTGGACTTGTCTTTGGAGGGGATAGCAGACCCCAGCTGTGTGTGGCTGACATGAAACCAGAGAAAGGGGAAACAATCTTTAAACAGAATTCCCCAGCATTTCTTTACATTAATATTCCAGGGTGTTTTTTGTTGTTGTTTTTTAATGAGAATGTTAATCTGTCTCCTCTGTTATGAAAGACACTTGAGGGTTTCCCTACTTTTCCCTACTCATTAAAAAGACAATTTTTAAAAAATTTTTTCCTTTAATGCTTCATTCTCTCATTTTACCAGTGAGCATACTCCTTAGTGGATCAGACAGTAAAGAATCTGCCTGCAATGCAGGAGACCCAGGTTCAACCCCTGGGTTAGGAAGATCCCCTGGAGAAGGGAATGGCAACCCACTCCAGTATTCTTGCCTGGAGAATCCCATGGACAGAGAAGCCTGGCAGGCTACAGTCCATGGGGTCGCAAAGAGTCGGACACGAATTACCAACTAACACTTCATATACGTTATTCTATAGCCAGAAAAGGCAAAAATGTTGTCACAAAGAAATGCACCAGAACACCTTGGGATTTTACTAGTTCCATGTGGCAGATACTATATAGATTGGTCCAATTCCTGCCTGGAGTCTGTGAATAAGTATAGTGATCACAGTTCTGTTGACCCTCAGCAGGGATGACCAGCATCCACTCTGGAGTGCAGGGTCACCCGAGGAACTCATACTCTGATCCGCTTCCTCCTCATTCACTGTGAGGAGCTCACACATCTGCCCGCCTGGGATGTGGGCAGCCCATGCTGCACCCTGCTCCTTCACTCTAGTGCCACTCAAGTATTTATCTGACCCTATCAGAAGGCATACTGAGGCTACACAAAAGAAATAAAGCTCCCGGTTATCTCTCTCTTCAACAAAGCAGTGAGGTCACACTGCCCACCTTCCCCATAGAGAGTCATTCTGGAAAGGACCATTGAGAGAACAACTTAGAGCACTTTTGAATCAACTACCCCACAGAAGGGCTCTGCCTTTAGATACACGCCAAGACACTGCTGACTGTCTCCACCCAGGCTTCTAACAACACCGAGCCCCAGATGAGCTCCATTATCCCTGCAAGATGCCCTGGAACCTTCCAGAAGGATGGTTAGACTGGAGGTGAGCAGAGTGGCATGGAATCGTAGATCAGATCAGAACATGGACTCTGAGGTTAGGCTGACCAGTGTTGAATCCTGCCTTCTCCTATTGTAAAAGTAATCTGTCTGCACCTTCACTTCCTTGTCTCTAAAATGGGGCACATAAATTATACTTACCATATACTTGTAATTACAAATAAGAGAATCTGCACAAAATCCTTACAGTGATTGACACTTAGCAACTAATGAAGGAAGAATAACTATCATTGCTGTTTTTTCTCATCATTACCTTCAGAGTCGTTTGATCGAACTGCTCCAACTTTTCCAATGCCACTGAAATAAAAAGTGACAAATGTGGCTGGACCAAGAAGAGGGAAGACGAAGATAGGTCAAGACGCTAGGACCAGGAGGAAATAGCAGCTCTCCACAAACGGATTCTTTTTTTAGAAGTCATCTCCCTCTACTTTGGGAGGCCAAGTGTAGTACTCAAGCATCATTAGAAGTGGGAGAAAGTGAAATAGAGTAACAGTAAAAAGGGAAGGGAAATTAAAATTTTTAGAACTCACAATCTTTTCTTTCTTGAACAGAGCTCAGGTGGTCTTAGGAGGTAGAAGAGAGAAGGGAAAATATTCTGTTTTTTAAAAATGTACTGACTTATTTTTGCTTTGGTTGCACTGGATCTTCATTGCAGTGCGCAGACTTTCTCTAGTTGCAGTGAGTGAGGGCCACTCTTGGTTGTGGTGCGTGGGTTTCTCATTGGGATGGCTTCTCTTGTTGCGGAGCACAGGCTCTAGGCGCGTGGTCTTCAGTAGCTGCAGCACGTGGGGTCAGTAGCTGTGGCTCTCAGGCTCTAGAGCACAGACTCAATCATCGTGGTGCACTGGATTAGTTGCTCCGCGCCATGTGGAATCTCCCAGGACCAGAGATTGAACCCGTGTCCCCTGCATTGGCAGGCAGATTCCTATCCACTGCACCACCAGGGAAGTCGAGGGGAAATATCCTTGAAGAGCAAAATGAGGTCCAGGGCAGCTGAGAGACCATTTCAAGATCAAGGAGCTAATTAGGGTATTTCTCCCAGGTGAACACATTGAGGGCAAAGATTTTCTCTGCACTGTTCCTTGTGGTACCCCCTGTACAGAGTGCATGCTTAGTAAATATTTGGTGACTAGCTGAACAGGCAGCAGAAGCTGGCCTGCCCGACTCTTCGTATGTTTTTCTGGCCAACATACTTACCCATTAGATTGTGCTATCTCTGAACACTCGAGTGTTGAAATGCATGTATTTGCTCAGATAGCTCTTAACCCAAGCAGGTCACCAGCCTGAGATGCAACACAAGGGATTTGGACAGAAACTGAGAGGTGGGTCTCTTATAGACCCAGATGGAGAGAAGGGGCTGGGAAATGAGCTTGATTTGCATCAGAGGTTTTCTGGTAGCACTTTGTTTAGCCCCTTAAAGTGTATTAAGTGCTTTCATAGCTGTCCTATTTGATTACCCGGCTTCCACGTAGGGTAGGTGTTAATTTCTGTTTCCCAGATGACAGCGGTGAGTCTGGGCAAGCATGCCCTCAAGGCAGGGGTCCCCAGCCACTGGAATCTAATGCCTGATAATCTGAGGTGGAGCTGATGTAATAATAATAGAAATAAAGTGCACAATAGATTAATGTGCTTGAATCATCCGGAAATCATCTTCCCCCTGCCCTGCCCCCAGTCTGTGGATGTCTTCCAGGAAACCAGTCCCCATGCCAGAAAGGTTGAGAACCGCTGCCTTAGGGCATCTCACTCCCACTTCCTTTGCCTCCCTTCTGACTCCCAGCCTCAGGGAAAGCAAACAGCTGAATCACTTCCTTGAACTCTAGAGAAAATGCCCTAGACCCTGAGGCCCAGTCTTCTTTCTTGTTCTTACTCTTGGGATAAATCAACTGGGAGACCTTGGACAAAGGCATTTCCTGACTGGTGAAGCTGGATGTAGCCGGACAGATTTCTGGTTTAAATCCTGAACCTGCTTAAGAATAGCCTTAGAGACACAGAACAGTGCATTCAAGCTTCCTCAACAGCTTACTTTTCCCGTCTGCAAAATTGGGATCACGTTGTGCCTTTGGTAGAGTTCCAGGAGAATTAAATGAGCTAGAGGAACCGGATATAGGGGTTGACAGTGTGGGGATCCACCCGTTAGGGTCACCTGTGCTGGAGAGGAGGCAAGGGCGTGCGGATGCGTGTGAAACGCGCTGCAGGACCTGCGTGAACCGCGAGCGCTTCCCGGGGGAGCTCTGCCCACATGCGGTCTGCTTTGCAGCCCGGTTTAGCATCGAGGTGTTATTTCTTCCGCTTCTCCAGAAACACGGCAACGGCCAGCCGGCCAGCCTGCCGGAGTACAACGCCCCAGCGCTCATGGAACTTGTGAGGGAGAAGGAGGAGCGCATCCTGGCGCTGGAGGCCGACATGACCAAGTGGGAGCAGAAGTACGTGGAGGAGAGCGCCATCCGCCACTTCGCCATGAGCGCAGCGGCCACCGCCGCCGCCGAGAGGTGAGGCCCGGGCACCGCGCGCCTCGGAAAACACAGTGGAAAGAAGCGCAGGGTGTCCGGAGGGGTTCACGGGTGCATCCCAGGGAGTGAGAGCGGTTAAAAATAATTTCAAAGTGGCTGTAGTGCTAGTTGGAGAGCAAGGTGTGGTGTAAGGTTTCTGGAGAATGATTTTAGTAATCTATCCCTCTTCTTTGGAGGACTCACTGGAAAAGACCCTGATGCTGGGAAAGATTGAGGGCAGGAGGAGGAGGGGGCGACAAAGGACGAGATGGTTGGATGGCATCATTGACTCAGTGGACATGAGTTTGAGTAAACTCTGGGAGTTGGTGATGGATAGGGAAGCGTGCCTGCTGCGGACAAATGGGGTCACAAAGAGTTGGACAGGATTTAGCGACTGAACAACACCATCTCTGCTTTGGTTCCACAATTCTGGATCTCAACATTTCTTTTAAGGAAATCATTGTATAAGTGCCTGAAGACTTATGTCCAAGGACGTTCCTCTCAATGTAGTTGAAAACATCAATACATTTAAAAACAGAGTAGAGCCCAATAAGTGGGAGTCAGTCAATACTTTGAAGTCCATCTGTTCAACAGAGTACTATGTGGTCTTTAAGAATGATGCTGGAAAAGTATACTTTATGCTCTTTTTAACAGTGGGTATATTTCATGGTCCAGACAAGAACATGCAATCCTCATAACAGCCCTGAGAGTGAGGACTATTATTATCCTCATTTTGCATATACTCATGTTTCCTCGAATTGGGGTTTAGAGAGACACAGTGGTAGTAAGTGGTGGTACCATTCGTCAAATTGAAATTTGCCCGGCTTAAAGCCTGATTTCACTTGGTTTGAAATGGTTTTCTGCAACTATCAGTTACTGTCTCTCTTGCTTTATTTCCTTTGCTGTGGATGCACAGCCTTACTCTTTCTTTAAAAATTAGCTCAAAACGCTCGATAATTCACACGATAATTCTGTTAGGTTCTACCCTTGTCTGAATGAGCAGGTCGTTTCCCTCGACTGCTGGACCTAGCCTGCATTCACTTCTGCTGCACTGACCTGCAAGGCTGTGTGTTCTGCTAGTCCGGATTCTCACCACCTCCTTTTTGCCATAAGTTGTATTGGGCATTGAATTCAGAGTTGTTTGGAATTTACCAAAATTTTGAGTCAGCATATTTGGCAGAGAGCCTCAGATTTTAAAGGAGCATCAATAAAACTGGACTAATTAAGAGTTATTGTTGTACCATTGGGGATGGTAGGGTGTGAACCAGGCAGGAGAAGAGAATGCTGTCATTTAGTCAGCCCTCCACTTCTTGGGCTGTGGGATTTCTTCTTGAATGAGGTAGAGAAGGTCCCTTGTGGTTTGGGGGAGTTACTTTATAAGTTGCGCGTGGGCTGCCATGTTCATTACCCAGGTAGAGAATTGCTAGCTGAATGCCCAGATGGCACCTCCAGGAACTCAGAGAGAGACCAGTGCTACCCACGTGGGCACAGATGCCTCCTCTGGACGCTCAGCACGCTTGCACCTGCAGACCCAAGTGGAAAATGACTATTTGGGGATCCTTTATTAGTCTCAAGTGTTGATTCTGTATGTCGGTCCTGTGAGGGAAAATAGCCCACCGGGTCCCCTCCTAGTGTGTCTTTGGGAGTGGAAATAGGCATTCAGGATGCGTATCAATCTTGGTGAGGTGCAGCTCCAGCCATGGAGGAAGTTACAGCCTCAGGCCAGCCCTTGAAATGTGTGGGTGACGTTGGTGAAGCCCTTGGAAACACTTTTGATTTTTTACATAACTGAAATGTTTTTATCTTCAGCTCTTTGTTTTCTGAGCTAATAACTAAATCACCTCTGGATCCTGAGGCAGAGAACAGCCCATCATAAAGTTGCATGGAGGGATGTGGCCTTGTTTGCCAGCTTAGTCTAACGCCTGCCTGTCAGTGGTTGCCCTGGGAATCTGCATGACTTTTGATGGAAAGAACACCGAATAGGCAGGCAAGACGTCCACTTTCAGCCCTTCTGTCTCACCAGCATGCACTTTCGCTGCACTGACCTGCAAGGCTGTGCGTTCTGCCAGTCAGGGCTCTCACGGCCTGCTTTTTGCCCACTGTAGGTGTGTGACTGCACAAGGCCTTTCTGAGTGTCACTTACTTTACTCAGAAATTACCTAATTTCTGAAATGGAAATTATAATTCTTGACTGGTGATGTGCAAGACTGTATTCCCCTGGCTGAGAACACAGAAACCCCAATAGCGCTACCTTGGAAGCATGACCAAGGCTGTTATGGGTCATTGTCTCAACTCCTGATTTATCAGATTGGATGCATGCTTGGGATCCCCAGGAGGGCTTCCTTGATGGCTCAGTGGTAAAGAATCCACCTGTCAATGAAGGAAACTCAGGTTTGATCCCTAGATCGGGAAGATACCCTGGAGAAAGAAATGGCAACTCACTCCAGTATTCCTGCCTGGGAAATCCCATGGACAAAGGAGCCTGGTGGGCTATAGTCCAAGGTGTCGTGAAAGAGTTGGACAGGACTTCGTAACTAAACAATAACCAAAAAAAGAAGAGGGGTTCCGGAGACAAATGGGCTGCTGCTGCTGCTAAGTCGCTTCAGTCATGTCCGACTCTGTGCAACCCCATAGAGGGCAGCCTGCCAGGCTCCCCCGTCCCTGGGATTCTCCAGGCAAGAACACTGGAGTGGGTTGCTGTTTCCTTCTCCAGTGCATGAAAGTGAAAAGTGAAAGTGAGGTCGCTCAGTCGTGTCCGACTCTTAGCAAGCCCATGGACTGCAGCCTACCAGGCTCCTCCGCCCATGGGATTTTCCAGGCAAGAGTACTGGAGTGGGGTGCCATTGCCTTCTCCAAGACAAATGGGACTGGAATATAAAGTCAGAAGTAGGGGGATGGAACAGGTCTGAGGCATGAGACTGCTCAGTGGGCACAGGATGGGGGTGGCGGAGTGTTGTGAGTTGAACCAGCCAGAGCCCACACGCAGTCAGCCCCATCCCACTATGTTAGGCCCAGCCTTGGCCATCTGTCATCCTTCAAGCAGGGGAAAGGCCTCTTGCTCTCAGACAATAATCCTGTGGGATTTACCCAGCCCTGTTGCTCTCCTCCTTAGCTCTGTTTAAAGTCCTGGATGGATTCATAGGTGGATGGGTCACTTTGCACCGTCCCTCCCTTCCCCTTTTTTTGCTTTCACATGTCATTACTGAGCATCTAACAATTCCGTGGGAAACTTCCCTCTCTTCTACTGACCACTGCTTCCCCCAGTCTTGGGAAAAGTCAGTTCAGAGGAGGTCACATTTGTAACTCCTATCTTACTGTTCTTTTCAAAGAAAACCTCTGTAGTTTAGCATGGCTTTGCTGTTAACAAAAAGGGAGAAAGGGAAAATGAAGAATTTTTGAGAAAGGTCAAAATTCTGAGCTTTTATTGCTGAGATGCTAAATGGCTACGTAAGAACTGGCAAAAGTGACTATTTCCAGCCATTAGCTTAGTGACTTTGCAGCCGTTGCTGCATACTTCATGTTTATAGGCACTGTGATATTTGTGTACCAACTGCTTTTGCCATCTTGATGCATTTTTGGCACCAGTGATCAGAAGTTTGAGAGGCTAGGCTGTTTTGTGTGGGTGGGGAAGTTTTGAAACTTTTTAAACATTTCAAAGCAATGTAATATTTTGTTGAGAGTTGTGTGTGTATACCTTCTAAGTTGTTTGCATCTAATTGTACCTCCTGTCCTTGATAGTATAAATATGAATTTTTAAATCTGTCTCCAGTAAATTCTCTAAAAATAAATCAGTTGAAAATGTTTCTGGCTCTAATACCCTGTATTGATGAGTTTTGAGCACCATGGAGTGAATTTATAATTGTGTCAGTATGTTTAAAGCACTCTGCTGGCTCCCTGTGTTGTTAGGCGTTCTGATTTGTTTTAGGCAGTTTGCACTTGGCCACATTCTCACATGTGCCCTCTTTGTTGGGTTATCTTATCATTCGTGGACCTTTGCTGAGGCCTTCTTCATAAAGACACGGGACACTGAGGAGTGTGAAGGTTAAGAGCATGGACTCTGGAGTCAGGGATATCTGGATTTGAATCCCTCTGCCTTCACTAACTGGGTGCTCTTGCAAACTCATTCATTTGTTCATCTGTAAAATGAGGATAATCATGCTTACTGCCCAAGTTCCTGAGAGAGCTACATGAGATACCTCGGGTAATGTGCTTCACCCAGGTCCAGACATGATGAAACACTCCCTCATGAACACATGCAAGAAGGCCCCTCTTTTTGCTACTTTTAGGTGTTCTAGAAAAGAGCTTTAAGATTTTAACACTGTAATGTGAAGTTAAAGGGATGTGAAGCTGGATCACTTCTTACTAAAGATTCACTTCCTAGTTTAAGATTGTGCCTTTCAGCCTCAGACGTGCTTAGATCTCTTAGAATTCAGAGATCCTCAACCCCCAGGCCAAGAACCAGTACCATGGCCTCTTAGGAGCAATGGAATGACAGAGCAACTAAAGCTTCTTCATCTGTCTGTCACTCCCCATCGCTCACATCATCGCCTGAACCATCCACCCTCTGCCACCCCACCCCACCCCTGTGGACAAATCGTCTTTCACGAAACCTGTCCCTAGTGCCAAAAAGGTTAAGGACCACTGACTTAGATGACACGATTATCTTGTCTTTACCAGTCATCATTGAAAGAGAAAGTGTTGGTTGTGTCCGACTCTTTGTGACCCCATGGACCATGGCTGCCAGGTTCTTCTGTCTGTGGAATTCTCCAGGCAAGAGTACTGGAGTGCGTTGCCATGCCCTCCTCCAGGGGATCTTCCTGACCCAGGGATCGAACCGGGGTCTTGTGCACTGCAGGCAGATTCTTTACCGTCTGAGGCACCGGGGAAGCCCTGTTAGGGGTAATTATATTGACAGAACCAGTGACGGGAGAGCAGTCCCCGTTGACCGGCTGTTTTCAGCCAGGCACCTGCTGCCAGCAGCACTACTTGGTGGTCTCCCTCTGTCTGCCCCTCCCCGACTCCACCCCCTCGACTGGACTTTCCCAGGACACGGGGTGTGTCTTCTTCATGTTTGTGTCCTCCTGCCTGGCATGGTTGTCGCACTGAACGGACCTGAATCCTAGGCAGGGGCTCACAGGAGAAGCGAGCCGGACGCAAGCGTGGAGGGGACTCCAGCCGGGGCCTTGCTGTCCAGGAGGACCAGTCTCTGTTTCAGGCATTTCCTGAGTCCCCATTTACTGTAAAACACTGAGATAGCTCCTAAGTGGGGGAGAAACAGAATAACACCTGAATGCTGGTTGAGAAAGTAAGAAAGAAGTGTGAAAGAGCACAAGCATGGACATACTAACTGACATGATACTATCCGGTGTCCACATGTTAGGAGACACTGGCCCTTAAACCTGTAAATGTACAGTGTCTGTATTCAGCACACACCATGTCTCTTATGATTCAGGATCATTGGTAGAAGGGGCAGGAAATTTGGAACTTTTGCATTTTATTTTCCTTAGATACTAGCTTCGTTCTAGCGGTTCAGGGAGAGAACTGACTGACATCAGTCTGTGTGTGTGTTCCGTGTTGCCAGGGACACCACGATCGTCAACCACTCGAGGAATGGCAGCTATGGCGAGAGCTCGCTGGAGGCCCACATCTGGCAGGAGGAGGAGGAGGTGGTGCAGGCCACCAGGAGGTGTCAGGACATGGAGTACACGTAAGGGACAGCCGTGCCCAGCCCCCCGGGCCCCACGCCTGCCACCCACCTCGCAAGCCCGGTGGGGCCACCAGCCCGCTGTGTGCACTCGTCTCCAGCCCCTTCCCGTTCTAGATAGCCTTCAGCTTGAGCCCTCCAAGTTTGCATTCCAGGGAAAGAGTCCTGTTAACAAGGGGCCTGGAGCCCGAGGTCTCTGGGAGCTAATTTCATGTCAGATGCAGATATTTAGGTGGAGGCTAGTAACAAGAATTTAGAAGCCCATGTGTTTTCTGGGTGTCTGTCTCAACAGCCTACTCGACATTATCAGCTGGACAGAGGGAAACATCATATGTCAGAGTCTCAGAGTTTTTGAGCCAGTATTTATATATTCCAGCCAGTAATAAAGAACATATGTAGCCAATGTGTTTTTCTCCTGAAGTAAACAAGAAGTCCTCCAGCAGGCTTTGTGACATCGCAGAGCTAGCCTGCCGCCCACCCCCAGCCCTCCCTGTTAAGCCCTGGGAAGCTGAGCTTCTCATTCTGCAGATGTGAAAATAGGACTGCATGGCTGAGTCGTTGATAAACTCAGCAAGTTACTACTTAGGTTGTGAAAAAGAACTCACATGTCTCCTGATTCTTATCTTTGACCTTCAGGGAGGAAAACATCATCTTCTCACAGAAAACTTGTCCATTTCCTGAACCCCGCCCCTACCCCCCCCCCTCCCCGCCTCAGAAAATAGGCAAATTGACTCTCCTGAGCAGCCCACCCTGTGTGAGGCTTGAGTGTGTGTGTTTCCCCGTAGTTCCTTGCACCCTTCCTACTGCCAGGCTTCTAGACACACTTCAGTCCAAGATGTCCCTACCAGGTGGCCACACGCACTCAAACTGTGTGTCCTCGCGGTCCCAGAGCCTCCTAAGGGGCCAGAGAATGTGTCCCCTTTTCAGGTACTACAAAAGATCAGTCTTCTACAATTGAGATTGTAACTGAAGACATAGGCAGCAGTTAACTCTGTCCTTGGAATTATAGTTAAAATCTGTGGGGTCCTGAGAAAAATATAAATATCCCTGTCATCCCATGGATTTTGATCATGACTGTTTTGTTTTCTTACACAGTATTAAAAATCTCCATGCCAAAATCATAGAGAAGGACGCCATGATTAAGGTCCTCCAGCAGCGATCCCGTAAAGATGCCGGGAAGACGGACTCCTCCAGCCTGAGACCCGCTCGCTCTGTGCCATCCATTGCAGCAGCCACCGGGACTCACTCCCGCCAGACCTCGCTCACCAGCAGCCAGTTGGCTGAGGAGAGAAAGGAGGAGAAGACCTGGAAGGGAAGCATAGGTGAGCCCCACCCTCCTCAACAAGCCCCGCCCCTCCCAAGCAAGCTCTGCCCCTCTGCAGGTCAGCCCCACCCCCTCAACAAGCCCCGCCCCTCCCCAAGCAAACCCCACCCCTCTACAGGTGAGCCCCACCCCCTCAGGCAAGGTCCTCCCTCCGTAAGTGAGCCCCACTCACCCCCAGGCAAGCCCCACCCCTGCATAGGTGAGCCCCTCCACTCCTCACGTGAGCCTCTGAAGAGCAAGAGTCAAACAAACACTGAGGCACCTCAGCTGGCCAATGGAGTTCAGACCCCCTTGTGAAAGTAGGAATTTTGAGTATCTCCAAGTCTCAGTTTATTCACATGTGAAGTTCGGTTCCCTCGCTCAGTTGTGTGCGACTCTTTGTGACCCCATGGACTGCAGCACACCAGGCTTCCCTGTCTTTCACCATCTACCAGAACTTGGCTCAAACTCATTTCCATCAGCTCGGTGATACCATCCAACCATCTCATTTTCTGTAGTCCCCTTTTCCTCTTGCTGTCAATCTTTCCCAGCATCAGAGCCTTTTCTAATGAAAAAACCTTATCAGGTGGCCAAAGTATTGGGGCTTCAGCTTAAGCATCAGTCCTTCCAGTGAGTATTCAGGAGTGATTTCCTTTAGGATTGACTGCTCTGATGTCCTTGCTGACCAAGGGACTTTCAAGAGTCATCTCCAGCACCACAGTTCAAAAGCATCAGTTCTTCAGCACTCAGCTTTCTTTATGGTCCAACTCTCACATCCATATGAGTGGATGATGGGAAAAACCATAGCTTTGACTATATGGAGCTTTGTTGGCAAAGTAATATGACTGCTTTGTAATATGCTGTCTAGGCTTGTCATAACTTTTCTTCCAAGGAGCAAGCATCTTAATTTCATGGCTGCGATAACCATCTGCAGTAATTTTGGAGCCCAAGAAAATAAAGTCGGTCACTGTTGCCATTGTTTCCCCATCTATTTGCCATGAAGTCATGGGATCAGATGCCATGATCTTAATTTTCTGAATGTTGAACTTTAAGCCAACTTTTTCAGTCTCCTCTTTCACTTTCATCAAGAGGCTCTTCAATTCCTCTTCATCTGCCATCAGAGTGGTGTCATCTGCATATCTGAGGTTATTGATATTTCTCTCGGAAGTTTTGGTTCCAGCTTGTGCTTCATCCAGCCCAGCATTTCTCATGATGTACTCTGCATGTAAGTTAAATAAGCAAGGTGACAATATACAGTCTTGACCTACTCCTTTCCCAATTCGGAACCAGTCCATTGTTCCATGTCCAGTTCTAACTGTTGCTTCCTGACCTGCATACAGATTTCTCAGGAGGCAGGTCAGGTGGTCTGGTATTCCCATCTCTTGAAGAATTTTCCACATTTTGTTGTAATCCACACAGTCAAAGGCTTTAGTCTTTGACTAAAGTAATCAGTGAAACATAAGTAGATGTTTTTCTGGAATTCTCTTGAATTTTCAGTGATCCAAAGAATGTTGGCAATTTGATCTCTGGTTCCTCTGCCTTTTCTAAATCCAACTTGAACATTTGGAAGTTCTCGGTTCATGTACTATTAAAACTTAGCTTTGAGAATTTTGAGCATTGCTTTGCTAGTGTGTGAGATGAGTGCAGTTATGTGGTAGTTTGAACATTCTTTGGCCTTGCCTTTCTTTGGGATTGGAATGAAAACTGACCTTTACCAGTTCTGTAGCCACTGCTGAGTTTTCCATATTTGCTGGCATATTGAGTGCAGCAGTTTCACAGCATCATGTTTTAGGATTTGAAATAGCTCACCTGAAATTCCATCACCTCCACCAGCTTTATTCATCTTGATGCTTCCTAAGGCCCACATGAGTTCGCACTCTAAGATGTCTGGCTCTAGGTGAGTGGTCACACCATCGTGGTTATCTGGGTCATTAAGATCTTTTTTGTATAGTAGTTGTGTGTATTCTTGCCACCTCTTCTTAATATCTTCTGTTTCTGTTAAGGCCATACTGTTTCTGTCCTTTATCGAGCCCATCTTTGCATAAAATGTTCCCTTGCCATCTCTAATTTTCTTGGAGAGATCTCTAGTCTTTCCCATTCTATTGTTTTCCTCTATTTCTATGCATTGATCACTGAGGAAGGCTTTCTTATCTCTCCTTGCTATTCTTTGGAACTCTGCATTCAAATGGGTATATCTTTCCTTTTCTCCTTTGCCTTTAGCTTCTCTTCTTTTCTCAGCTATTTGTAACGCCTCCTCAGACAACCATTTTGCCTTTTTGCATTTCTCCTTCTTGGAGATGGTTTTGATCACGTCCTCCTACACAATGTTACAAACTCCTGTTAATAGTTCTTAAGGCACTCTTATCTATCAGATCATATCCCTTGAATCTATTTGTCACTTCCACTGTTTAATCGTAATGGATTTGATTTAGGTCATACCTGAATGGTTTAGTGGTTTTCCCTTCTTTCTTCAAGTCTGAATTTAACAATAAGGAGTTCATGATCTGAGCCACAGTCAGCTCCAAGTCTTATTTTTGCTGACTGTATAGAGCATCTCCATCTTTGTCTGCAAAGAATATAATCAATCTGATTTTGGTGTTGACCATCTGGTGATGGCCATGTGTAGAGTCACCTCTTGTGTTGTTGGAAGAGGGTATTTGCTATGAGCAGTGCATTGTCTTGACAAAACTTGTTAGCCTTTGCCTTGCTTCATTTTGTACTCCAAGCCCAAAGTTGCCTGTTACTCCAGGTATCTGTTGACTTCCTACTTTTACAGTCCAGTCCTCTATGATGAAAAAGACATCTTTTTTTGGTTTTAGTTGTAGAAGTTCTTGTAGGTCCTCATAGAACCATTCAACTTTAGCTTCTTTGGCATTTGTGGTTGGGACATAGACTTGGGTTACAGTGATACTGAATGGCTTGCCTTGGAAATGAACAAAAAAAATCTCATTTTTGAGATTGCACCCAAGTACTGCATTTCAGACTCTTTTGTTGACTATGAGGGCTACTCCATTTCTACTAAGGGATTCTTACCACAATAGTAGATGTAATGGTCATCTGAATTAAATTTGCCCAATTCGATCCTTTTTAGTTCACTGATTCCTAAAATGTCAATATTCACTGTTGCTATCTCCTGTTTTACCACTTCCGATTTACCTTGATTCATGGACCTAACATTCCAGGTTTCTATGCAATATTGCTCTTTACAGCATAGGACTTTACTTCCAACACCAGTCACATCCACAAATGGGTAATTGTTTCCACTTTGGATCAACCTCTTCATTCTTTCTGCAACTGTTTCTCCAGTCTTCTCCAGTAGCAGATTGGGCACCTACTGACCTGGGGAGTTCATCTTTCAATGTCTTATCTTTTTGCCTTTTCATACCATTCATATGGTTTTTCTCAGTATTCTTCTGAAGTATACTGAAGTGGTTTGCCATTCACTCTCCAGTGGACCATGTTTTGTTAGAACTCTCCACCATGACTTGTCGGTCTTGGGTGACCCTACACAGCATGGCTCATAGTTTCATTGAGTTAGAGAAGGCTGTGATCCTCATGATCAGTTTGGTTGGTTTTCTGTGACTGTGGTTTCCATTCTGTCTGCCCTCTGATGGATGAGGATAAGAGGCTTGTAGAAGCTTCCTGATGGGAGGGACTGGCTGTGGGGGAATCTGAGTCTTGCTCTGATGGGCAGGGCATGGGTCACCAGTTGCCTGCCACGGGAACAGGGGCTCTGGCTGCAGCAGACCTGGGAGGTGTGGGATGTGAGCCCCACCATAGAACCACCGAGCAGACAACCCACAAACTGGAGAACAGTTATACCAAAGAAGTGTTTGCACTGTTGCGAAAGTTCTGGGACCCAAACCAGATTTCCCAACCTGGGGATCTGGCAAAGGTACTGAGAACCCCCAGGGAATTTGAAGGCCAGTGGGATTTGATTACAGAACTTCCACAGGACTGGGGAAACAGACTCTTGGAGGGCACAAACAAAACCTTGTGCGCACCAGGACCCAGGAGAAAAGAGCAGTGACTCCACAAAAGACTGAGCCAGACCTGCCTGTGAGTGTCCAGGAGTCTCCAGTGGAGGCGTAGGAAGGATAATGCATCATACTTTGGTGGTGGAAGCAAAGGCCACCCCACCAGTCACTGTTAGCCTTGAGTTGACTCACATAATCATTATCATTATTACTGAAAGCTAAGGTGTCTTACACTATAAAAATTTTTAGTAGGAAGAAGACTTTGAGACTTCAGGCCTCTGAACTTGGTTCTGCCCCAGACCAGTGGTAGGACTGCTCCACCTCTGCTTCTGTGTCTAGAAAAGCTGGGTGGTGTCTGGAGGTGTCTTCCCTGCTGTACCCCATGGGGTCATTGCAAGGCCAAAATGACATACTGGAGAGAAAGCGCTTTGCAAGCAGTGCTCTCGCATAAGGGGCTGCTGGTGGTATTTTGTTGGACTGTTGTTGCACAGGCAGAGTTTGGAAGAGCATTCTGCAAACACAGTCATAGCCATGGACTGGTTTCCTAGGGTGACGGGGACCAGCAGCCCAGCTCGCTGAGTCAGAGAGGATGAGACAGAGCTGCCCGGGTCACAGGCAGCACTCCCAGTCACACGTCCTCTGCTCTTGTCCCTGACTCTGCAGCCCCAGGGGCCTGGCCCTTCTTTGATGCATTTCCCTGGGTCAGAGTGTGTTTTGTTTATCCGTGGAGCCGAGAGCCTGTTTTTGTCAGCCCAGGACAGTGGAGGAGCCTGGCTGCTTCATGTCAAAGGGGATAAGAGCTTCCAGGAGGAAGCTGACAGACTTGGGGGGGAATCAAAGGCACCCAGCCGCTATCTCCTTTTGAAGTCCCCCCATGGGTTACTTCCGTAGCCCCTGCCCTCCAAGGAAATGCACTTCAAAGAGGAGGCGTGTGGACAGCAGCTGGGATCTTCAAAGTCCCTCCCAAGGACTCTTAGCTCCCCTCCCCGTTTACAGAGCCTCGGCAGTGGTGCTCAGGTGGACTTTGGAGGGGACTCGGCACGTGCTCCGCTCCCATAGAAACCTCTCTGGCAGAGGCCCGTCTGTGACATCCAGCCAGGCAGGCATTTCCCTGGGGGCTGCCCGTACCGGTAGCATTTGATGTGTCGCAGCCAGGCCTGGGAGCGGAGGACCCGGCTGCAGGAAGAGCTCCTGTGTTCTCCGCACTCGCATTCCCCCTCGTTACTGTGATCAGTGTCCACGTGTCGCAAGACAGAGTGGAGCCCTCCCACTGCAGAGGGAGGCACACGTTCAATTCCCACAGACCTCCTGCACAGGCCCCTCAGCGTTCCCACGGTCTCTTGTCTGAGGGGCTCCGGAAGGAGGCAGATCCCTGTCTGATGGCTCAGGGGCTCCCAGGTGAGATGACCGGCCAGTGGCTTAGTTGCACAGGAATATTCTCATCAGACTGTGGCTCTCCACGCAGGAGTAGAGTGATGAGGTGGAAAAGGACAGAAGGTGGACTTAAAGGCAGGCACCTCTGGCTTCAAATGCCATTTCTGCTACTTCTCCACTGTGAGACACTAATTTTGGCCATTTCCTTTTCTATAAAACAAAAGAGAGCAACAGAACCTACCTCATATGAACTGAGATGATGTCTGGGAAGCACCTAGTGAAGGCCTCTTGCTCCTCAAGGTGTGGTCTGTGGGCCAGTACCACCAGCATCGCCTGGGAGCTTCTTAGAGAAACAGAAGCTCAAGGTCCCCCGCTGACTTGAATCTTCATCTTAACTATATGCAAGTAATTGATGTGTGAACACGTTGAGAAGCATCGCTGTAGACAGACTGGATTGAGTTGTGCTGCATTGTGAATGGGCACCCTGAAAAAGCCCTACCAAGGAGACTGTGCGAACTTCGTTAAATGAACGAACGCTTGATTGTGCTTACCGCACTTTCTGTAGGCTGGTGTGGAGTGCTGGCGCTTTTCTGAACGAGGGCCGTACTTCACTATTAGAACAGTTGCTGTGCTGTCCAGCTTGCAGAAAGACATTGAGGAAACGGGGCACATCACGCCTCCCTTTTGGCCAGCTGGCCACCCTCTTCCCACCCTGGACGCTTTGGTCTTGGGACGGGTGGGGAGAAAAGAGCTGAGCGGCCCTCCCCAGGAACTCAGCTGGCTTCCTGCCTCTTGGAGGACATGGCTCTTCATCACAAGGAGCCCTCTGGGGAATATTGTACACAACTCTGTTGCTGTGACCAGGAGGCATGCGGTTTTGACTCAGGCCCTGGGGAGACAATTCATTATTACCAGAGAGGAGCGGAGTTGGGGGCTGTTAAGCAGAGCAGCAGGCCAACAGGGCTGTGTCTAGTAGCAGAGAAGCCTTCAGGTTTTCTTAGACACGCCGCCACTGCTCAGGACTAGCCCTCCTGGGCTGCATACGGAAAGAAAGCACTGTCTCCAGAAAGCCTTGCAGGAGTGCCCCCGCCCCTCGACCCTCTACCTGTAGGCACCTCTTCTCCCTTCTTTCCATAGCATCCTCAGAATAGCAGTATCCTATCATTTGTCATGTTATAACCAGTTTACGTGACAGCTCCTCCCATGCCCCATGCTAGGTTTTTTGTTTTTGGTTTTTAATTGGGGTATTCAGTTCAATCGCTCAGTCATGTCCGATTCTTTTGCGACCCCATGGACTGCAGCACGCCAGGCCTCCCTGTCCATCACCAGCTCCCAGAGTTTACTCAAACTCATGTCCATTGAGTCGGTGATGCCATCCAACCATTTCATCCTCTGTCATCCCCTTTTTCTCCCACCTTCAATCTTTCCCAGCATCAGGGTCTTTTCCAGTGAGTCAGTTCTTCACATCAGGTGGCCAAAGTATTGGAGTTTCAGCTTCAACATCAATCCCTCCAGTGAACACCCAGGACTGATCTCTTTTAGGATGGACTGGTTAGATCTCCTTGCAGTCCAAGGGACTAAGTCTTCTCCAACACCACAGTTCAAAAGCATCAATTCTTCTGCACTCAGCTTTCTCTGTAGTCCAACACTCAGATCCATACATGACTACTGGAAAAATCATAGCTTTGACTCGACGGACCTTTGTTGGCAACGTACTTGCCTTATAATGTTGTGTTAGTTTCTGCTCTACAGGAAAGTGAATCAGCCATCCATATACATATAGTCCCTCCCCCTTGGACCCCCTTCCCACTGTGACCCCCATTCCATCCACAGAGCATGGAGCTGGGCTCCCTGTGCTATACAGCAGGTTTCCACTAGCCGCCTCTTTTATACGTGTGTGTAAGCTCAGTTATGTCTGACTCTCTGCAACCCCATACTCCTCTGTCCATGAGATTCTCCAGGCAAGAATAGTGGAGTGGGTAGCCATGCCCTCCTTCAGGGGATCTTCCTGACCCAGGGATCAAACCCGAGTCTCCTGCATCGCCTGCACTGGCAGGTGGGTTCTTGGCCACGAGTGCCACCTAGGTGTGTATGTGTGTCAGGCCTGATCTCCCAGTCCACCGCTCCTCAGCCTGTACAGACGTCTGTTCTCTTTGCTGGCGCCTGTATCCCTGCCGAGCCGATGGGTCTTGCTTCTTGAGGCACGGCACTGAAGAAGCTGTTCTTCCACCCACAGGGCTGCTGCTGGGGAAGGAGCACCACGACCATGCATCCACCCCCCTGCTGCCCACCCCCTCTGCCGCCACGCTTTCGCCCCCAGGCCCCAGCACGTCGGCCAGCAGCGCCCACGCCAAGACGGGCAGCAAGGACAGCAGCACGCAGACCGACAAGAGTGCCGAGCTCTTCTGGCCTGGCGTGGCCTCCCTGCCCACGCGCAGCAGGCTCAGCGGGACCCCTTCCAACAGCCCCGTGCTGAAGCACCCAGCGGCCAAGGGCACAGCAGAGAAACTGGGTATGAGGTCTCCACCTGCTCTCACGCTCCATAGAGCTCCCTGTCCTGTCGGGTGGGGGAAGGGCTTCTGTTGAGCTGGGGAGGGAGTCAGGCTACCAACCTACTCCCACTTATGGGTTATCTTATGGTATGGTTGGAGAAGGCAATGGCAACCCACTCCAGTATTCTTGCCTGGAGAATCCCATGGACAGAGGAGCCTGGTATGCTATAGTCCACAGGGTCACAAAGAGTTGGACATGACTGAGTGATTTCACTTTCTATGGTATGGTTACTCTGATGCATTTAGGCTCTGCAAAGTGTTAGTCACTCCATCGTGTCTGAATCTTTGCAATTCTATGGACTGTAGCCCGCCAGGCTCCTCCATCCATGGGATTTTCTAGGCAAGAATACTGGAGTGAGTTGCCATTCCCTTCTCCAGGGGAGCTTCCCAACCCATGGATGGAACCTGGGTCTTCTACAGTGCAGGCAGATTCTTTGCCATCTGAGCCACCAGGGATGCCCTAGACTCTGCAGGCTCTTTATTATTCTGGAATTGAAATATGTGTGCTTGCATGCTAAGTCGCTTCTGTCATATCCCACTCTGTGACTCCATAGACTGTAGCCCGCCAGGCTCCTCTGTTCATGGAATTCTCCAGGCAAGAATACTGAAGTGGGTTGCCATTTCCTACTCCAGGGGGTCTTCCTGATCCAGCATCATGTCTCCTGCATTGGCAGGCATGTTCTTTACCACTAGTGCCACCTGGGAAGCCCTAAAATGTGTGTAGAGACTCCTAACTTATTACCATTTAAAAGAGCACAGAAAGTGCATTTGTCCTTTTAGCGTATGTTTAATAGCTAGCCCTTCCCCAGAAGGTATGCAGACAAACCCTCCGAGGGATGTTAAGGAATTAGTCCCCCCAACTCCCCCACCCCCCGTATGTTTGGGAGCTGGTACCAGGTACCAGGTCCATCAAGAGCATGGGGTACAGAGATGTTGCCTTCAGGGTGTTTACTCATCAAGGATTCAGTGTCGACTGAAGGAGACACTGATTCAGTCCCGATTGAAGCAGAAGGTAGATTTAAGGTGGGTGAACTGGCCCAGCACCCAGGCCAGTGCTGAGGAGTTGCTTTCAAACATTTAAGAGAAGACAGATTGGGAGGAGTTTTGCAATGAGTCCAGAAATGTCCTTGGAGAGAGTAGACTTGGCTTTGGACTATTCATAGTTGTGGGGTGAGGATCCCTCTGCTCGGGAATCCTTTGGAGGAGGTGGGGGCTCCTGGGCATAAATGAGTTGTTTCCTCCAACGGGGTTCCCTGTGTTCATTCTCCAAAATAAACAAGTATACATAATGTTGTTGATTTTTGGAGATGTAATTCTTGGGATGCCCTTTTGCCAAGAAGGCAGGGAACCGGGGAGGGACCTGCCTCATTGTAGGCACTTGATAATGTAGAGGAAAGGAGGGGAGCGGGGTGGGTGAGGTCCCCGCACAAAGTCCTAATGCCCCCTTCCCCCGCTCAGACCTCTCCCATCACGTCCTGGTTGTGTTCTTTGTGTCTGAATCCCAGGCCCAGGCATTTAGCTTTGGTCCACCAAAGCTGGGCTCTGTGGCCTTAACCTGTGTGCGCCGGTGGTGGTGGGTGGTACTTGAAGTGGTTCCATTTTAGAGAGAGCTGGGTAGGCCTGTGATCCTCCTGGGGAACGGGCCACTGATATGTCCCTTCTGTTTGGCAGAGAACTCTCCTGGCCATGGAAAGTCGCCTGACCACAAAGGCCGCGTCAGCAACTTACTCCACAAGCCCGAGTTCCCCGACGGGGAGATGATGGAAGTTCTCATCTAACCCTGGGCTCCCTGTTGAATTTAACAGTGGAACACCGAGGCGCAAGGAACGTGGCAAAGAGAAAGAAAGATCACGAAGGTTGCGGATGGGAAATCAGGGATGGTTTGAGCAGATAAGGATTTCAGATTAGTGAGAATACTTTTTATAAATGTTAAAACAAAAACACAAGACCTACATGACTGAAGATAAAGAGGATGCCGTGGATTTTTACTGCTTACGGTGGAAGAGAGAAGATGCATGTAGGTTTGGAAACAAAGAAGATCTAGGAAATGAAATTTTTTCATTGTACAGAAAAATGTACCTCTCGGGGAGGGTCTGTGTACACCCATGGTCTGGTTATAAACAGCTAAACCTGAGCATGGATCTTCCTTGGAATACACCCATTCTCCTTGCCTCTTGGCTTGTTTTGAGTAGAACCTCCTAGAAATCTCTCAGTCTGTCTTGACACAACGTCATTTCACCTGTGCCCTCCATGATGTGTCCTGTGAATGCATGTGGGTGTGGCAGGGAGGAGAAATGTCCAGGGTGATGGAGGGTTTAGAAGGCCATCTCCACCTCTGTACCTGATTGGTTTGGATTTTCAGGAGGTTATGGGCCTTCTTGGCTTTTCTGCACTGAGCAGTATATTCTAAGCAGAATGGGAGCTTTCTGGTCTTGGGGTTCACCCCCGCTCACATCTCTGAGTTCATCTCTGTCTCTGCCTCATTCTCTTTCATTATACCCTTTTTTCCTTCATTTTTTTCCCTGTTGTAATAAGCCTTGCAGAGTTCCTTCGGTCTGGGGTTTGCCAGAGCAGTATCTGATCGGTCATCATGCACAGTGACTAGTGGGACAAAGCCTTTTGGTGGCTTCCTGGCAGTTTCCTCTGCCTTGGAGGAGTTGGGCTACAGCAGTTGACCTTCTGACAGTGAACTTGGTCAGCTCCGATGAGACAGAGGATTCACGGCCACTGTGACGTCCTGCATTAAGCTCCTGCCACCACAACTTTCTCCCCTCACATCAGCTCTTGCGTGGAGTTCTGTATCTCCACCTCATTGCTCCGTTGAGATAGGACTTTCAGGATTGCACTCCAGGAACCAAGGGACACTTGACTTGGTGGCATCTAGAATCTCCTCTGGTACCTTGTCCCGCTTGCTACTGTTTGTGGCCCCTGCTCTGCCATCCCCTTGAATCCTTCTGGATGTAGTTGGTGAGCACACAGATTCTGTGGCTGTCAGCAGTCGGGTTTGCCCTGCTGGGGACTTGCTTCGTAACCTAATAGGCCAGTATCGATACAGTGTGGTTGGGTTGTTCAAGGGTTTAGTTCGAAGCAACTGGTCCAAAGTAAGACAGAAGCACCAGGTCCAAGAGCCCGGAATGAGTGAGGCCGTGGCCCCCTTTTCCCCTTGTTGTAGGGTTTTGCATCTGACTTCTCAGATGTCGGCTTCCTTTACAAACCTGGAAGGTGCTGGATCAGAGGAGAGAGGCTAGTCAAGCCATCAGATGCCCTTGTGGGGTCCTGATGAATTTGTTCCCTCCAGGCCAGCGGCATTTCTGTCACCCTGGGTCCTCATGCCCATGATCTGAGACTTTCTCGCATCCCACCCAAATGAAGCCCTGAAGACCCCATCACTTCAGAAAGTTGGCTGGGGTAGCTCTTTGAAGGGTTGGTTTTTGGAGTGTAACCTGGGTGCCTACCTGCCTGCTAAGTCGCTTCAGTCATGTCCAACTCTGTGCAACCCTGTGGACCGTAGCCCGCCAGGCTCCTCTGTCCATGGCGATTCTCCAGGCAAGAATGCTGGAATGGGTTGCCATGCCATCCTCCCGGGGATCTTCCCAACCCAGGGATCGAACCCGTGTCTCTTATGTCTCCTGCCTTGGCAGGTGGGCTCTTTACCACGAGGGCCACCTGTGGGGAGCCCTGTAACCTGGGTGAAGCCTCCCCAGATCCACATGGTAGAAGAGGGTGATGAGTGTGAGTGGAGGGAAGGAAACTGCTGGCTTTGCCCAGGAGCTTCTCGGAGCTGCCTGGCGGTCAGAATAAACAGAAGGGATGCACCTCAGGCCTGGCTCTGTGGGGGACTCTATGTATCACGCATGTTGCCTTCTGCGGTCCCACTTTAAGCATCACTGAGGGTTGTGCAGCCTGAGGAACCAGAGTGGCTTTGCGGGGCCGAGCAGTCCCTGGTTCCACCGCAGCAGTGAACCTCATGGGTGGTGCAGGGGTGTGGCGAGTATGGACACATGGGTGTGGTGGGGCAGAGGGCTCCCCGTCCCATCTCTCTTCTCTTTCACTTTTGACAAGTGATGAGGCTCAGTTGATGGCAGCTGACTCTCTTAAGGACCTTTTGACCCCTGATTAATGTTGAGAAAGGAAAAAATTAGTATCTAGAAATAAGAGGTGCCCCCCCACTGCTGTCCAGGCCTGGGCCACCCCAAATGTGAGCTGTGTCCCCCAGAAATGGGGGAGAGCCAGAGCCTCGTCTTTAGGCCCCAGCGCATCTCATTGGCAGCACAGGCACGAAGCTCGCTGGCTTTCCTTGGTCCCCGAGTTGCCAGGCCTGGTAACTCACAGTACAAGACGTCACCGTTTTTCTACTGTGCTGTGGTGTCTGTCCACCTTTTTTGCTTCTGACCTGCCTCCTCTGCAACAAAAGGGACTTACAGCTTTGAAATCTCTTCTTTCGTGGCAGATTTCCGGCCCAGCGAGGGCCTCACTGCTCTTCATCTCTGTAGATTTCTCGAAGCCTTGCTTGCCTTTAGGAGAAAGCAGATACTGAACTCCCACTGTGCGTTCTCGCCGTTGATGATACATGATCTCATTGGATTTTTGGAAAAGAATCCTTACTCCATTTTTTAGTGCCAACTGTGTGCAAGCACTGGGTACCTTTCAGTGCATCCTCGGACCACATGGGAGCAGGGGCAGGTTTATATCCTTATTTCACAGAGGAGGAAACGGGTCCAGGGAGGTCAAGTCCCTTCCGCAGGAGAGACCGGCTGGACCGAGGGTTTGGGAGAGCAGCCTTGACGCGGGCCAGACTGCCTCTGACTTGGGGGTGATGAGCGTCTTTTTGGGTCACACCTTGACCCGCTCCATCCCCTGTGTGTGTCTATGCACATGCGCACACACACGCAGCTCCCTTCTTCATCCCCCCGACCCTCTGAACTGCTAGGACTGCCCATAAACACAGCTTGGAAGTCTGTACTGTTACACTAGGCCACAAAGTCTGTTTTATAAAGCTCTTATTTGTGTGTAATCCAGAGGCCGGGTCTCCTCCAGAACATCCCATTGTGGTGTCTGACCATGAACTCCTGAGCCCTGTCTCAGGGTGAAGGGTCAAGGCCTTGGCCCTGGGTGATGACATGCCGGAGTCACCCTGCCTCCTCCTCGAGCATGTCATCTGGCAGTTTCCGCGTGCCACCCGGGGTACCGTGTGGAGCAGGCGATGTCGCTGCTTTCTGGCACTAATTTCTGAGTGTGTGCAGAGCCTTTCCTTGATGTTTTCTTCTCAGCTTGTCTTCAGCTTCCCACAGGTTGGAGGCCAGCCACAGCGTTGCGCTGCGCCTGCTCAGAGCGGACACGCAGGACAGGGCTGCCGTGTCCCTCCTGGGACTTGGGTTGGAGGCAGAGAGCGGGGGCCCTCCTTTCTTTCTTTAGGTTTGCGGAGCTTGCTCTTTAGGACTCACTTGTGCGTTTGACTACACAGGACTTGGGCTGGGTATCCAGGTGTGCCGGAATGCCCCCTGCAGAACAGTCAGCCATCCCTGCTGTTTGTTGTCTCCCGGCTTTGACCTTGTGATGCTGAGTGCCAACAGTTAGAGATGTCTCCTGCTTCATCCTCTGCAGTGCTGGTGATTTAGTCTCTTAAGTCATGTCTGACTCGTGCGACCCCATGGGCTGCATGTAACCCTCCAGGCTCCTCTGTCCAGGGATTCTTCAGGCAAGAATACTGGAGTGGGTGGCCGTTTCCTTCTCCATTCCTCCTTGGTAGCTGATGGTGATAGAAACTCCCCCCACTGCATCCTGAGTCCCAGAGCCTGGTGTGAACACAGACATCAGAAAAGGCAGGGTTCTAAGAGTAGGTGGCGGGTTGCAAGGTTTGGAGGCAGGGAGCTCACATGAGCAGAGAGGTGTGTCTTCCAAAACAAAGTCCTACAGCCAGCATATGTGCCCTGGCGCTGGTGGGCGAGCTTCTGTGTGCCCCCCGTGATCTCACACTCCTCCTGAGCCAGGGAGGATCGTGGCCGTGATATGAGGGAGTCAGAGAGTCTCCTTTAACACAGAACATCCTGCCCAAAACTGCCCGCTTATTCCCACGCGTGACGCAGCTGCAGTGTATGCTTTACAAATGTTTTTTCTCTTCTTCTTCTGTTTTTTTTTTTTTTTTGCTAATTAAACCATGTGTTTAGAATGTCTTCATTCAACATGAGGGTAGTTCAGTGGGTGCCCCTTGTGTGTGGCTCCATGGAAGATGGGCAGAGTCATTAAGAAGTTACCAGAAGCTGATCAGCTGCGAGCATGAAAAGGTTAGCGCTTCAGTAAATAGATTTCTTCTGGACCTAATAAGCAGTTTTTTTTTTCCTCTCGCTTTTAAGTAGCACCCCCTTTTCTTGTTTGGTAATTTAAAGGTATCTAAAGACATGCATTTAAAAAAAAAAGACCTGTATATATTGTCAGTGCATACATATGAGATGTGGCTCTAAGATTGTATGTCGAGTTTCTTTTCTTAATATCCAAAAGATCCAAGTGTTTCATTTCACCCTGCCTTGTGAGACTCTTGCTGATGACTACGGTGTTGTCCAAGTAGAAACGTTCTGAAAACACCTCTGTTAGGATGGATTTGGAGGCCTGACACGTTCCTCTGGTTATCCTTAGAGATGAGGGAGCATCATCCTTTGAGAATGGGTTTAAGTTTGGAAATAAACCCAAGTCATTGACTCAGTTGGATAAGTAAAAATGGGTGATGAAGGTAAGTCACATCCTTTTAGCTCTTTCTTTTAAAAAAAAAAAAGTCCCTAAGATGTTCCTGGGGATACTGCATCTTTGGACTCCTTTCAGAGTGACCACTTCAAAGGAAAACAGTAATCACTAGTACATGTAACTTCCAATGGATTAAAAAAAAAAAAGCTGCTCTTTTGCCACGCCTTATACGTGTTCACATCTCTGCGTACACACGGATGTAAACGCACATTCATGAGTATCTATCTGCCTCCAGTCGGAATTCCATAAAACCATGTTAGACTTAAGTGCATGTTATTGTCATATTAGGCCAAAACCGGGGTGTTTCTTTGTCGTGAAACTTTGCTTCTTCACGGAATTAAAGCACTGTTTTCAGTATAATGGAACCCATATACAGCGTTCTCTTGTATCAGCTCTGGAGTTCTGGTGCCCAGTGGTCTGTTTCCATGTGGTTTACCTAGAATTCTGTTCACACAGAGACACCTATAAGTATTTATTACAAACTGGGATGTGAACAGACTGACCCGTAGTGGTTTTCTTTGATTTAAGGTGTTTTCCCCCTTTTGCGGAGCGGAATCTGGGACATTCTGTGAGGCAGGGCGGGTCAGGCACCCACCTCGGCCAGAACTCTGCTGGCTTGGGAGCCACCGCGCTTCCTGCCGAGTGCGTGTGCTGTGTTCTGTCCAGCAGACTCTAATGTATCATTGTGGCATCTTTGTATGGCTGGTCTGTCCTGGGGGGGCGGGGAGCCCAGAGCTGCAACGGCCAGATGGGTCTGTGTACAGAGCAGGGAAATTCAGGAAGACGGTTGTGTCCCCCACAGCAAATATTGATCCTGTCGGTCAGCCAAAGATTTTCCTATCCTTTGCTGCTTAAATTTGTGCCTTAATATTGTATATAATAAATGGATTAAAAAAAAAAAAACAATTCTTTCCCTCTCATTTGCTCTTTTCTTTCCCTAGGAACTTACGTACCCGGCGCTCAGTCAGTGTGGGTTGAATTTCATCTCATTTTACTCCTGGAGGCGGCCTCACTTGCTGTTTTGCTTCCAGAGGCCTCCAGTCCCCCACTGCACCCCTCCACCACCACCCCCTCCTTGTGGAACTCCTGCTCTGATCCCAAGGAGGAAATGAGTCATCCAGGCCACTGGAGCTTGCCATCCACCCCCTACCCACCCCTCCAGACAAGTACGGAAAGAGGAAACACAGGGACGTGGGCCCGGGAGATAGTGGCCACTTTGATGGCATCTGAGCGTTCCCTTGAGACGTCCCTGGGCCCTGAGTCTGGGCTGGGGTCAGACGTGTCTCCGCACCCCATGATGGACGTGGCAGATGTTGTTGCCTTGTTAGTCTCTTAGGGTCATGGGAAGTGTGGGGGGCTTCGGTAGAAGTCACGTGGTAAATGGTGGGGCCTCAGAATAAATGCCAGGAAAGTCCCCAGGTGCAGTGCCGTCCCGAGGGGACAGTGGCCTGGGGACACTGTCAGGGAGGATGAGATGCCCTCTTTGTTCTCTAGTCCTTTGTCTTTTAGCAGAAACCTCTCTTGCCTACCCAGCCCACGCCCCCAACCCAGGCTTGGCAAAGGCTTCCTCAGTGTGAGCGCGGGGAGAGCGAGGGGCCCACCTCCAGTCTGCAGCGATGGCTGTTGTGACCTGCATGTGTTCCTGCCTTCAGTCTTAACAACCTGGTTGGCCCCATTTTAAAGACAAGGAAACTGAGGCTCAAAAACCTCGGGCAAGTCACTTGTGAAAGATGGCAGGATTGGAACCCAGGTCTATCTGACCAGGAGCCCATGTACTTGACGATAAAACATGGGTAGGGGCTGAAAGCTTGGGTTCTTACCTGTCCTGCCTTCTACCCAAAGGAGCTCTTCTCTGCGGGGACCCCTGGACCCCTGCATGCATGCAGATGTGACGCATGAGAATAAAGGGCAAACTGGGCAGCCCCCAGCCTCCGCCTCCTGGCGTGACTTCGGGAAGACAGCTGGAGGACCCGCATGTCCTGGAGCTCAGAGGAGGAGAGGGGGCTCCTGAGCTGGGCGCCCCGCTCTGCCATCTCCCTGCCCTAACCCCGTGCCTGCTGCTGGAGAGAGTCGCCCGCAAGCTCTGGCCTCTGTCCTGAATCCTGGGCCGGGGCCTCTGCACCGCAGGGAATAGTCGCGAGGCCTTTTAGATTGCCTGGGCTCATCGTAGTCAGGAGGCAGGTCCCAAATGAGAAATAAACCAGGAGCTCTGAAATGCCTTTCTTAAAATATACAGAGTTCAGTGGTGATGAAATAGGAGCTTTTGCCGTCTCCCCATTTCCGGTGCCCTTTTATTAGGCACCGCCCTGTCTCCCACATGCTCCCTTTAGCCGCTGCGTTCCTGGCAGGCAGACATCCTCTCTTGGCCAGTCTGTCTCCCTCCAAACTCCCCTTACGGAGCCCCAGAAGGAGACGGCCCCCCCCATCTGATGTGGCTTTCTGTTGAACGGTGACTCTTCCCAAGTTCTTCGTGTGAAAACAGAGTATAGGGCTCGCAGACTATGTAGTTGGGTAATTAGGAGTAAAATAAAGTGAATCTACCCACCACAGGAGGTAGCCAGAGTTTATCAGCAGCTTTCTGGGGCTTCCCAGGTGGCTCAGTGGGAAAGAATCCACCCGCCAATGCAGGAGACGCGGGTTCAATCCCTGGATTGGGACGATTGCCTGAAGAAGGAAATGGCAACCCACTCCAGTATTCTGGCCTGGAGAATCCCATGGACAGAGGAGCCTGGCAGGCTACAGTCCATGAAGCTGCAAAAGAGTACGATACGACTGAGCATACATAATGTGAATCTTAGTCCTTGTGTTGGAAACATACTACAGCGCGTAAATCCTGATTGGTTTCAGCCCTCTGATTGAGGGAGGGAGGTCCTAACATTTACTGAGTTGGCTTTGGAATATTGCTTCTGCTTAGCAACCTCTGAGGGAGGTGGATGATGCATCTTCACCCCAGAGTTTCCGATGAGGAAATGCTTATGAGAAGCATGGTGCGTGCCTGGCTGAAAGTCCAGCCCAGGCAGACTTCTCTAAGTCCTCGTCCTTCTCCCCTGTACTATGTCATGGTTTTTTACTTTAACTGGTCTTATCTTTGATGGTTTGTTTTCTGCATTTTGTTTTTAATAGTTCTAGAGAGAATTGGTAGGCAAATGGCTAGTTGGGGAGTGGGGGAAGCATTTTTGAGCTCTTTCAGAAATGTATGTCCAGCGGGAGGCCTGTGTGGATGGACAGACTGAATTCAAGCCTCTGGTCTGTTTGTAAGATAAGGACTTAATGTAGAGCAGCTTGACTGTGTTTTGATGCAGGTACACCTAGAGGGCAGCACCAGGGAGAAGGGACCCAGTGGCTCAGATAGTAAAGAATCTGCCTGCGATGCAGGAGACCGGGGTTCAATCCCCTGGTCGGAAAGATCCCCTGGAGAAGGAAATGGAAACTCACTCCAGTATTCCTACCTGAAGAATCTCATGGACAGAGGAACCTGATGGGCTACAGTCCATGGGGTCGCAGATTCGGATCTGACTAAGTGACGTAACACTTTCACTTTCAGACGTGGTCAGAGGGCCCACTCTCAGGCCAGGATCTCACTCTTTATTTTGTCAGACAGGTCCTTAGCCCCCAGGACTCGGGGTCCAGAGTTGCTGACATAAAACTGAAGTACATTTGTTTTGGCCAAATGAACTCATGGGCTGTTCCTGCTGGACGCCTCTGTGTGGGTTTCCCCAGACTTGGCGTCTTCCCTTCCCCTTCCTCTGCTCTGCTAGCTGTTGCATCCTCTCTGTCACCTCTGCTGGGAACCCAGGTCGCCCGGGCCCCTCCCTTCCCCTGTTCCTGGCTACTCAGTCCACCTTCCCAGGTTGCCTCCCTGCTTTCACTCCCTCCATCCTCACAGCCTTAGCTCAAGACCTCATCTCTCACTTGGACAATTGCAGGAGCCTCTGCCTCCCATCTAATCCCACTCCATCCTTGACAGGGACACCAGAGAAACGAGGAATAGCCAACACTTATTTATTGTTTTTCTGCACCCCATACTCCTGTGACCTGGAGAAGGGCATGGCAACCCACTCCAGTATTCTTGCCTGGAGAATCCCATGGACAGAGGAGCCTGGCGGGCTACAGTCCATAGGTCGCAGAGTCAGACACGACCGAAGCGACTGAACATACATGCTCCTGTGAACCACTCCTACCTTAGTACGTTGAATTCTTATGGTCACTCTGAGGCCGGCACTGTTACTAGATCCTCATTTTATTGGAGGTAAAACTAAGAGGCAGAGAACTAAGTCTCTTGCCAAAAATTCTAGAGTTTGTGAGTGGCACGTTGTTTAGTTGCTAAGCCATGTCCGATTCTTTTGCAACCCCGTGGACTGTACAGCCTGCCATTCTCCTCTGTCCATGGGATTCTCCAGGCAAGAATACCGGAGTGGGTTGCCATTTCCTCCTCCAGGGGAATCTTCCCAACCCAGGGATCGAACCCTCATCTCCTGCCTCTCCAGCACTGGCAGGTAGTTTCTTTACCTCTGAGCTGCCTGGTGTGCCACCCTGTATCCAGAGTAGACGCTAATTAAAATTTCAGCCACATATGCGTTCTCCCGAGCTGCTGCTTTCATGTCTTCAGGGATAGTTTTCAGGGAGACCAGAAGAGGGAAGCTAGAGTAAAATCGTGCTGAAAAAAAAAAAATGCACATTAATTACAAAAACAATCCCATAAGGAAGTGCACAGAATAGAAGCTACCTCCCCCTCTAAACGCCTATAAGTCACCACTGTGGACAGTTCAGTTCAGTCAGTTCAGTCACTCAGTCGTGTCTGACTCTTTGTGACCCCATGAATCGCAGCACGCCAGGCCTCCCTGTCCATCACCAACTCCCGGAGTTCACTCAGACTCACATCCATCGACTCAGTGATGCCATCCAGCCATCTCATCCTCTGTCGTCCCCTTCTCCTCCTGCCCCCAATCCCTCCCAGCATCAGAGTCTTTTCCAATGAGTCAACTCTTCACATGAGGTGGCCAAAGTACTGGAGTTTCAGCTTTAGCATGATGCTAAGCTGAAATCCCAGGGCTGATCTCCTTTAGAATGGATTGGTTGGATCTCCTTGGAGTCCAAGGGACTCTCAAGAGTCTTCTCCAACACCACAGTTCAAAAGCATCAATTCTTCGGCGCTCAGCTTTCTTCACGGTCCAATTCTCACATCCATACATGACCACTGGAAAAACCAGTTGTGTACAGCCAAATAGGTAGGTGTACAGATACATGTGAATAAGTATTAATTTTAAAATTACAATCATGCTAGTTCACATAATGTGTTTTATTCACTCAGTAATAGATCACAGGAAGATTTCTCTACCAGTGTATATACATCTGTCTTATCTTTGGTGGCTGCGTAGTGTTTTGTATGGAAGAGGGGAGATGATTGACGTCTATGTTCCATTGTTGCCCGTCCCCCAGCTACCCCATGGCATTTTCCCAGCCATTGACAAACAGCTAAGAGCTAAGAAACAGGCCCAAACTTGCAGTATGAGTCAGGCGTGGCCAAACACTGCCCCCGAGTTCCTCCAAGGCCTCGTAACATTTCCATGTGCCCGTCCAAGCCACAATTGGTGATTCCTGTCATGGTGACATTGGGATCCCAAGGACTTGACAGTGCCGTGGCCCCAGCTGATGGCTCAGGCCCAGCCCGGCCTGGCCTGCTCTATGTGTATCCAGAAAACCTGCCAGCTCTGACAGGCTCACTTGCCATCCAGTGTCCTAGCCTTTGGCCCCGAGAAAACCATTTTCCTGGCATAACCCAGCTCACAATGAGCCCAGCCTGACTTTGTCCAGTGATGTTGATGACATTGATCCCTGTCTTGTCCCCGGCACTTTCATTTTGTAAAGTGTCTATCAGATTTTTCAAATATTTAGCTTAAGGAATAGCCTGTAAACAGAAGCCCATTCCTGATTCACTTACCATGTTGTGCATGCGTGTGCGTGCTCAGTTGCTCAATCATGTCTGACTGCAACCCCACAGACTAGAGCCCGCCAGACTCCTTTTGTGCATGGAATTTTCCAGGCAAGAATACTGGAATAGGTTGTCATTTCCTCCTCTAGATGATCTTCCCAACCAAGGATTGAACCCATGTCTTCTGTGTCTCCTGCACTGGCAGGCGGATTCTTTACCACGACACCACCAGGGAACCCCTCACTTAGTCATGCTACTACTGAAAATTAATTACGCACCTAGCACATCTCACATCCTGAGGGGAAACCAGGCGTAGAGATTGCTCTAGTGATTCCTCTCCTGAAGGAAGAGGAGAGGGGCAGGTGAACTGACCACCTTCTCTGGGCGAGCATTTTATATCAGTCACTGCACTGGGGCCTCAGAATAGCAAGTACAGGGGGATTCAGAGAGCTTCTGCAAGTAACCAGGGTCCACACTTACCCAGATAAGTGTCAGGGTGGCATTTGAGCCTAGGCTTGGGTGCCTACGAGTCAAGATCTTCCCATTATATTAGGCAGCCTCTGCCTTTAAGTCTAGTTGAGGTCGCGGGTACAAGAAATACATTGCTCCCTGCTCGTCCTTGTTGGGGTGTGTAAACCAGCTTTCCTGGACAGACCTGTTAAGACCCCCATCACCCTTGGCAATTGGGAAGCAAGGATTTGGCTGGTTTTCCAGCCAGCTACTGCCATCCCCAGCCAGGGCTGCATCTTTCCCTCTTCTATTTTTTGCGGGGTGGGGGGGTAAATTTTTAAATTTTATGTTGGATATAGTTGATTTACATATAGTTGTGTTAGTTTCAGGTGTACAGCTAAGTAATTCAGGTATACATATACATATCCCCGTTGTTCAGATTCTCTTTCTCTTCCCCCTTCTGCTGTGTCTGCAAGCTCCACGGCCACCATCAACTGTCCTGTGCCAGCCTCTCCAGCAGAGCCACTGAGGGGGTAGGAGCCGGGAGAGCCATGGAGGGGGCGGAGCCGGGAGAGCCACCCAGGGGGGCGGAGCCGGGACAGCCGCGGAGGGGGCGGAGCCGGGACAGCCACGGAGGGGGCGGAGCCGGGACAGCCACGGAGGGGGCGGAGCCGGGACAGCCGCGGAGGGGGCGGAGCCGGGACAGCCGCGGAGGGGGCGGAGCCGGGACAGCCGCGGAGGGGGCGGAGCCGGGACAGCCACGGAGGGGGCGGAGCCGGGACAGCCGCGGAGGGGGCGGAGCCGGGACAGCCGCGGAGGGGGCGGAGCCGGGACAGCCGCGGAGGGGGCGGAGCCGGGAGAGCCCCCAAGGGGCAGGAGCCAGGCGCGCTCCTGCCCTCCCCTCTCACTGGCCTGTTTTCTCAATTTCATTTTACCTGGAAGGGAGGTAGTTGGAGCCAATAGCCATAAGCACTGTCTTTATTTAAAATTAAAAAAAAAAAAAAATGTTTGGAAATTCCCTGGAAGTTCAGTGGTTGGAATTCCATGCTTTCATTGTCAGGGGTCTGAGTTTGATCACAGTTGGGAAACTAAAATCCCACATTTAGCCATGCACTGCTGCCAAATAATAATAATTTTTAAATTATTAGTCAATAATTTATATCTTAAAAAAACTACAAAATTCCCTTTCCCATTTCTTCCCTCTGTCTGATCACTGCTCCCCTTTCCCACTGGATTCATGAACTCAGCCTGTCCCAGCACTGCAACTGACGTCATACCTCAGTAATAAACACAGCGAAAAGGGCAGAGCCACAGGCTGCTCAGTCCTCTGAGCCTCTCAGTCAAGGCCATCACAGTAAGCTGGAGGGGAGCCCTTTGCCTTAGAGCTTCTGGTAACAAACACCACCCACCTTGCTTTCTGTAGAGTAATACCAGACAGCCAATGCAGAGAAGGCAATGGCACCCTACTCCAGTACTCTTGCCTGAAAAATACCATAGATGGAGGAGCCTGGTAGGCTGCAGTCCATGGGGTTGCTACGAGTCAGACACCACTGAGTGACTTCACTGAGCGACTTCACTTTCACTTTTCACTTTCATGCATTGGAGAAGGAAATGGCAACCCACTCCAGTATTCTTGCCTGGAGAATCCCAGGGATGGGGGAGCCTGGTGGGCTGCCGTCTCTGGGGTCGCACAGAGTCAGACATGACTCAAGTGACTTAGCAGCAGCAGCAGCAATGAGTGGCTGATAAATGTGAAATCTCTACTTAGTAACATTCCCACTCTATGCAAAATGAACCTAAGTATGTCTTTTATTGCCATTTGGCGTGGAGTGCATGCACACTCAGTCGTGTCCAAGTCTTTGTGACTCCAAGGACTGTAGCCCGCCAGACTCCCCTGTCCATGGGATTTCCCAGGCAAGAATACCTGGCGCGGGGTGCCATGTCGCCAGTGGATCTTCCCGACCCAGGGATTGAGGCTGCATCATTTGTATCTCCCACACTTGCAGGTGGGTTCTTTACCAACTAAGCCACCAGGGAACCCCTATTGCTATTTGGCTATATGCTATTAGAGCTGCCTAGGGGCGGCTATGTGATTCCTTGTTACACAGCTGGGAGAACAAGAACAGAACTGGGGCACCTTCTCAAGGCTATGGTGAAGTGCCAGCTGAGCCAGATTAGAACTGGGCCCTCCCGTAGCCCTTTTAGTGCTTTTTGGAGCAGATGGAGCCATCTGTGCTGATGCTGTGTGGGCATCATCAGGTCTTTTCAGAGCCCTGCACCCTTTCCTGCCTGGGAAGCAGTGAATGGAGAAGTGATGGGTGTGGAGTGGATTGATCAGGGCATCACTCAAGAAGAGCTTCACATCTAACTCATGTGTCTAAAGAGCCAAGAGATTTCACAGAGACATCCTTCCAGACTCGGAGGTTGGGATTTCTCTCAGTGTCAGATCCAGGAGACTGGAGTCCAGGATCATGGGAACACAGAAGACAATGCTTGAGAACTCTTCCTTTGACAGCCTCAAAACCTATGACCTTATAGCAGAGCTGAGATGAGCATGACCCTGCAGCAAGACAGTACATGGAAACAGATAAGGGGCCTCTCCCAGGGATGAGAGAGCTGATGGCAGATGCAGGGCCCCTTTGTATTTGAGACACAGAGTTGGAGTGGCACCTCCCATGACAGTCTGGCAGGGACCACATGTAACATACTGAGGCCCAAATCATCACAATAGCTCATGATTTGGGACTTTTCTGGTGGGCCAGTGGTTAAGAATCCACTTTGCAATGCAGAGGACACAGATTTGATCCCTGGTCGGGGAACTAGGACTCTACATGCCACAGAGCAACTAACCAGAGAGTCTGCACGCCACAATGAAAGAGCCACACGACACAACACAGACCCCGCATGCAATGACTAAGACTCAATGCAGCCAAATAAGCTAATTGCAAAAAACAAAGCCAAAAAACATCTAGTTCATAGCATTAAAAAAAAAAAAACACCTCATGATTCATACTGAGAAGCATGCTTAAATAGTATAGACCCAACAGAAGCAGAAGATATTAAGAAAAGGTGGCAAGAATACATAGAAGAACTATACAAAAAAGCTCTTAGTGACCCAGATAACCATGATGGTGTGATCACTCACCAAGAGCCAGACATCCAGGAGTCCAAAGTCAAGTGGGCCTTAGAAAGCATCACTACAAGCAAAGCTAGAGGAGGTGATGGAATTCCAACTGAGCTATTTCAAATCCTAAAAGATGATGCTGTGAAAGTGCTGCACTCAATATGCCAGCAAATTTGGAAAACTCAGCAGTGGCCACAGGACTGCAAAAGGTCAGTTTTCACTCCAATCCCAAAGAAAGGCAATGCCAAAGAATGCTCAAACCGCACAACTGCACTCATCTCACACACTATTTGAACACAAGTAATGTTCAAAATTGTCCAAGCCAGGCTTCAAAAGTACTTGAGCTGAGAACATCAAGATGTTCAAACTAGATTTAGAAAAGGCAGAGGATCCAGAGATCAAATTGCCAACATCGGTTGGGTCATCAAAAAAGCAAGAGAGTTCCAGAAAAACATCTACTTTTGCTTCATTGGCTATGCCAAAGCCTTTGACTGTGTGGATCACAGCAAACTAAAAAATTCTTCAAGAGATGAGAATACCAGACCACCTTACCTGCCTCCCAAGAAATCTGTATGCAGGTCAAGAAGAAACAGTTAGAACTGGACATAATGGACTGGTTCCAAATTGGGAAAGGAGTACGTCAAGGCTGTATATTGTCACCCTGCTTATTTAACTTATGTGCAGAATACATCATGCGAAATGCTGGACTGGATGAAGCACAGGCTGGAATCAAGATTGCCAGGAGAAATATCAGTAACTTCAGATATGCAGATGACCACCCTTATGGCAGAAAGTGAAGAGAAACTGAAGAGCCTCTTGATGAAAGTGAAAGAGGAGAGTGAAAAAGCTGACTCAACATTCAAAAAATGAAGATCATGCCATCCAGTCCCATCGCTTCATGGCAAAGGGGTGGGGAAACAGTGACAGACTTTATTTTCTTGGGGTCTAAAATCACTGCATATGGTGACTGCAGCCATGAAATTAAAAGATGCTTCCTTCTTGGAAGAAAATCTATGACCAACCTCGACAGCATGTTAAAAAGCAGAGACATTACTTTGCTGACAAAGATCCATCTAGTCAAGGCTATGGTTTTTCCAGTAGTCATGTATGGATGTGAGAGTTGGACCATAAAGAAAGCTGAGTGCTGAAGAATTGATGCTTTTGAACTGTGATGTTGGAGAAGACTCTTGAGAGTCCCTTGGACTGCAAGGAGATCCAACCAGTCCATCCTAAAGGAAATCAATCCTGAATATTCATTGGAAGGACTGATGCTGAAGCTGAAGCTCCGACACTTTGGCCACCTGATGTGAAGAACTAACTCACTGGAAAAGACCCTGATGCTGGGGAAGATTGAAGACAGGAGGAGAAGGGGGTGACAGAGGATGAGATGGTTGGATGGCATCATCGACTCAATGGACATGAGTTTGAGCAAGCTCCCAGAGTTGGTGATGGACCAGGAAGCCTGACGTGCTGCAGTCCATGGGGTTGCAAAGAGTCGGACATGACTGAGCAACTGAACTGCCCTGAACTGAACTGAACCCATATTGCATTAGAGGAAGGATGTAAAGATAAACAAGATGCTATACGTGTTCTCCACACCCCACACCCCATGCTCATAGTCTGGGTGAAAAGACCAGAGGGAACCACAATACCATGAATAATAAACATCAAACTCATGGGTTGTACAGGTTGTTCTGTTGGTCTGGAAGAGCAGGAAGGCAGAAAGGCAGGTGACATGTGAGTGGAATGTGGATGAGTGAGAAAAATGAGACAAGGCTGAGGTCAGGGCAGAGGGGACAGTGGGCACAGAGGCCGGGTGTGCTCTGGACACCATGGCTCTGGGCTGCAGGGGCCAGTGGGCATGAGACAAGTGGTCTGCTGTGCCAAAGACACTGGCCTTGGTCCTGTGGTCATTAGTGTTGGGAGCTGGCAAAGGTATATACTGTGATCCCATCAATGCCATGTTGTAGGATAGTAACCAAGGGCTGCTTTGAGTCTTCACAATGAAGAAGGGACAATAAAGACACTGGATATTTCCATTTCTATAGCTATGTCACAATTACTCTTAAACTTAGTGGCATAAAACAAATGTTTATTTTGCTCAAAACTTTGCAATTTGGGCAGGACTTAGGGTGGGGTGGGAGTAGTTCTGCTTGGCTCTTCTTGGCTCAGCTGGGGTGGCGCAAAAGCATAGAGGCTGCAAGAGTGGAGAGTCCAAGCCATCTCCCACTGTGGTCTCTCCCATGTTCTCTCCAGCATGCAGGATGGGTGGACCTCGGGGTGAATGGACCTTTTATCTCGTAGTTTTGCGTGTCAAATGCACACGAGAAGAGAGGGCCAGAGAGAAGAAATTCTGCCTTTTATGACCTGGCCCCAGATGTCACACAGCATCTCTCTGCCACAACTATTTGTTAGGCATTTAAAGGATCTGCCAGGGTTCAAGGGCAGGTGGTGGGCAGGGTAGACTTGATCTCATTAAGTGGAAATGGCAAGCTTCTAGAAGAGCACAAGTGCCTGGAGATCCATCTATTACCATGACTTTTTTGGAAAAGAAAGTCTGTCTCACTAGGCACCCGCCCGACCCAGTATCCTGAAGTTTTACGTACACTTTCTCCTCTTCCTCTCACCTCTACCTAAGAGGTAGGTATTATCCTGCCCATTTTATATATCAGGAAATTGAAGCCTGAAGATGTTAAGAGGTCTGCCCAAAATCACACCCCAAGAAGGGCGGAGCTGGATTCTGTGTGCAAGTCTAATGACCCCAAGGCCCCGTGTGTGCTCCCTGCTGCAGCTTCAGCCACAGGGAGGAGAGCATGGAGACAGACTTCAGAGTCATTGTTCTGCTCCGGAATGCTTCCACCAGGAAGAAGGGCAGGTGACTGATGAGCTGAATAGGACTAGTCGGATTTGGACTGTGTCTGCGTCATGGGTGCCAGATGACACCCATGTCATCAGGGCAGCCACCAGGGAGGCAGAGCTGACCATTGTCACTTTTCAAGGACCAGGCACTGTGCCAAGTACTCTCTATGCATTAACTAATTTAATATCCCCAGGTATTATTATTGTTGCTGTTATTAGGTGTCAAGTAATTCATTAACATTGTGCAGAGAGGACATCACCCCCAAGGGACTTCCCACCTCCTTGGTATGAATCGCTTTGCCATCCAGCAACACGATGACATGAGTAAATAAAGCAATAGCCTCCCCTCTCAATGGCACCATTGGCCATGGAGTGGTCAGGAAGGCCTGTCTCTGGAGTCAGATCGGTCGAGTGGAAACCAGCTCCACTGTTTACTAGCTGTGAGCCTGGGCCCATCACTCAGCCTCTCAGTACCCCAGCATCCTCACCTGTAACATGTGAATACAGTCTCTTTCTCACAGAGGTTCCCATCAGAAGTACAAGACAGCCCTGGGTAGTACCCGGTGCAGACCTTGGCCAGGAGAAAGCACGTGAGAGATGCCAGCTATTGTTCTTAGCGTGCAGGCCGGTGCCAAGGGCTCCTTGGTGAGTTCTCATGGTCCAGGGTCATGCATTGTTTTCTGCAGGAGTCCAGGAAGCAACTGATTTTACTGGCCTTGTTGGGGTGGAGATGGAGTCAATCTGTCCAGCCAGATGCCAGGGATAAGCCAACCAATGAGACAGCAGAGGAGGAGAGCAGTTTGCAGATGTGCAGCTTCATAGACACTGGAAAGTGCAGAGAGCTGGCCCCAAACACAGAGGCGTGACCGATGCCGTGAGTCAGGGCCCACACAGCTGTATCCCTTATGGGCCAGCGGCCCTCCTGTGCTTTGGGTTAGCAAAGGAGCTATGGATGTGCTATGGATGAAGCCACCAATAATTGTCAGCATCTTACCACCTGTCACCTCCATTCTTGGCCCAACCCACTTTTGCTTTTAAGGAGAAAGAAAGCTCTCTGGTGGTGAAGCACACAGTCCTCCCAGCACTCTGCGGCAACCTTTTCAGCTCAAGCCAGGCTGCAGCCTTCTCTGCTGGCAGAACTGGGGTCTGGTTGACAGGTGCCCAGTGGTCTGGAAGCGGAGTTGAGAAATCATAGCAGAGAGGAGAGGCTGTGAGCCTCCCGGCTGGGTTCCTGTCCTTCGTTCCTACTGTCCCAGCCCCACCATGCTCCTATCCTTCTGGTGACTTGGTGAGGTGCCAAAACATCTCTCCTCTTGCCCAAGCTGGTGACCTGTGTCCCTGCAGTCACCCATCACTCAGGGTCCCAAGTAAAGTAGGCACAGGAGGGCTCCTGGGTCAGCCCAGGCAGCTTGCCCCCCATGCCCACCTTGAGGGTAGAGAATCCAGAGAGTGGTATCCTTCCAAACACCTCAAAACCAGACCTCGGGGTGTCCTCACTGTGCACCCCCATTGTCAGACCTCTGACGGTTTCAAATGTGAGAATGCTTCCCATCTTTCTATGGTATCAACTCTGCAGGCTTTCTTGTCAGCTAAATCTTCCCTTTTCTCCTTTCCTTTTTGAAAAGCAAGAATCAACATTAAAGACTATAGCTATACCTTACATTTCCACCTTCTTGACGGCAGACACAGGCCCCCGAGAGTCCCAAGTCGAGGAACGATCCCTTCCACCCCACCGAGCATTTCAAGTGGGAGTTTTACAAAACTTCTGTTTACACACAGCTTTCAAAAAGCATGTCAGTTTCATGTTCTCAAAATCTCCATCCCTCCCGTCTCTCACGTCCTTTGATGTTGGCCAGCGTCTGCCACAGGAGATCTGATTGTGAGCTTTCTGACATTTGTTTGCTTACTTGTTTTTATCTTTTATCTTTCCCACAAGGATTCCAGGCAGCTAGCAGCAATGTACACACAGAGAATGGTTCATAAAACAAAAATAGGAGACCTTTGATGTTTGTGATTTCAAATTCCCAGTTTCAGCTCTTCTATAATAATGCTGAAGATCGGTGACGTAGAATTTTGAAACCTCTTGAAAGTCGAGCCACTCAGCCTCAGACTTTCCTAAGAGACAGGACAGTCTGCACACTCCAGAATTAATAAAGGGTTGCAGGCTCACCCCATTCCCTCCCCAAGCCCAGCGGCACCATCTGGGACACAGCTGGCAGTGGGCCAGGGTGGCCAGCCTCCCAGGGCAACTCACTTGCCTCCTGAATCATGAGCCACTGTCCAAGACCGTGATGATGCCAAAGGGGAAATTTGTGGGGAGGGGCAGGTATGTCAATATAATTTCAATGTGCTATCCTGTCCCTAGTGGTTTGATAATCAGATGCAACTTCAAGCATTTCTATAAATGCTGGAGAGGGTGTGGACATTCCCACTATTGGTAGGAATGTAAAATGCTGCAGCCACTATAGAAAACAGTATGGAGATTCCCTAAAAAATTAAAAAGAGAGCTACCATATGACACAGCAATGCCACTGCTGGGCATATACCCTGAGAAAACCGTAATTCAAAATGATACATGTACCCCGATATTCATCACAGCACTATTTATATCAGGACAGAGAATCAGCCTAGATGTCCACTGACAGATGAATGGATAAAGAAGATGTGGTACATATATGCAATGAAGTATTCGCCATAACAAGGAACGAAATTAGTTCATTTGCTATGTGGATGGACCTAGAGTCTGTCATACAGAATGAAGTAAGTCAGAAAAAGAAAAACAAATATCTTTATACATTGATGGATACCTGTGGAGTCTAGAAAAATGGTACAGATGAATCTATCTCCAAGAAGGAATAGAGACGCAGACATAGAGGACAAATACAAACAGAGGAGCAGGGGAGGGTGGGGAAAACTGGGAGATTAGGACTGACACATTTACACTGTGTGCGTGCTAAATCGCCCCAGTCGTGTCCAGCTCTTTGCAACCCCATGGACTGTAGCCCGCCAAGCTCCTCTGTCCATGGGATTCTCCAGGCAAGAATACTGGAGTGTGTTGCCATGCCCTCTTTCAGGGGATTTTCAGACCCAGGGATTGAACCCACGTCTCTTACATCTCCTGCATTGGCAGGCGGGTTCTTTACCACTGAGCCACTGGGGAAGCCTGACATATATCCACTACCATGTGTAAAATAGACAGCTAGTGGGAACCTGATATAAAGCACAGGGAGCTCAGTTCAGTGTCTGTGATGACCTACATGGGTGGGAAGCAGGGAGGTGGGTGAGAGGTCCAAGAGGGAGGGGATATGTATATACATATAGCTGATTCCGTTCACTGTACAGCAGAAAATAACACAATATTGTTAAGCACTTCTGCTGCAATAAAAAATAAAACCACACCAAACAAAAACTAAAAATAGAGCTATCATATGCTGTATTGACAGATGAATGGATCAATAAGATGTGGTACACACACACACACACACACATAATGGAATATTACTCAGCCATAAAAAAGAATGGAATAATACCATTTGTAGCAACATGGATAGACCTAGAGTTTATCATACTGATAAAATATCATATGATATCACCTTTATGTGGAATCTAAGAAAACACAAATGAATTTATTTACAAAATAGACACAAACTCAAGGATATAGAAACAAATTCATGGTTACCAAAAGGGAGAGTGGTGGGGAGTGAGATAAATTAGGAGTTTGGGATTAACAGATACTTACCACTATATACAAAATAGATAAATAATAGGAATGTACTGTATAGCACAGGGAATTGTATTCAATATCTTGTAATAACCTATAATGAAAACTCATTTGAAAAAGCATATATGCGTATATGTAAATATAGAGAGAATTGCTTTACTGTACACCTAAAACTAACATAATATTGTAAATCAAATGTATTTCAATAAAAAATTAACAATAAAAGAATTATAAAATGACAAATCTCCATAGTCCTTCCTCCCAAACAGAAGGCTCCCAACCCTCCCATCTGGGTCTGGGATTTAGCCCCACTTCCCAGGTAATAAGCTAGCCTGTTACTGTTCCAGGGAGGCTGGCAGAAGGCATGACACCCCTGAGTCAGAGACAAATGACTTTGTTATTCACAGCACAGAAAGCAGCGTGAGCATCACGTTGGCATTTCCCACATCCCCATGCCACTGGGGACATCACACAGGACCATGCAGCTGGGTCCAGGCAGATGCTGCCCATGCAGTGGGTTTGCTTCAAAGCTGGAGATCACTGAGCTTAAGGCAGCCATGTTCTCAGAGAGCATGGTAAGCAAGCCTCCTCTTTGTCCAGAGGGAGACATTACCCTGACCCTCAAGGGTGCTTGCAGCAAATACAACCCTGAAAATTGGTCTGGATAGAGAACAGTCAGGGCCTTGCATTCTTGGCATACCCAGGAGAGGTCATTCCTCTCAACAACTTTCCTGTGATGAATTTGGGGTGGGACTTCCCAGCTTCCCAGGTCAACCAGGATGGCCGAGGGTTTCTTGGCTCTGCGTCCGTGACTTCCACATTCCCAGCCCACAGCCCTCCAAGTCCACAACCTTGACTGCTGATCTGATATCCACGAGCCAAGGTGGTGGCTGAACTTTGTGGGGCCTAGACACTGCCTGGCACCATGCCAAGCCCTCTGTGTGCTTTATTTCATTTAATCCTCACACCTTTTGAGTAAGTGTGACCCCCCCTCCCTGTCTACCATTGACAGATAAAGAAACTGAGGATCAGAGAAGGTAAGGGACCTACTGTCTGTCAGCCAGCTGGTAGGTGATGGAGGCAAGTATTGGCCACAGTCTGGCTGCCTCCACAATCCAAGCTCATTGGCAGTGTTTCTGTTCCTTTCCTGGTCGGGAAGGAAGGGGGGGAACTTCCTGGTTGCCCAGTGGTTAAGACTTCACCTTCCAATGCAGGGGATGTGAGTTCAATCTCTAGTGGGGGGCTAAGATCCCACATGCTTCGTAGACAAAAAGCAAAGCATAAAACAGAAGCAATATTGTAACAAATTCAGTAAAAAACGTTAAGAATGGTCCACATCCAAGAAGAAAAATCTTAAGAAGAAATGGGTTTTTTCTTTTCATTCTTTCTTTCCTCCTTCCTTCCGTCTTTTATTTCTCTCTTTCTCTTTTTATTTCTTGTTTATTTTCAATTATTACTATTATTAGCAAATTCTTCCTCACTGAAGGGCATCTTCCACTGACCTCCAGCCTCTATTTATACCCAAAGGCCTGGTTGGGATTCAGCAAGTTCTCATAGACCCTCATAGAATTAGGGTGAGCAAAGGTACACGAAGGAGCCAACTGAGCAGGACCAGCTCTCGAGGCTGATCTTCTGGGCTCCTGGAACCACCCATCATGGCTCCACTTCCTCATAAATGAGTGACTGCAGCCACGCCAGGAATGCTGAAAGATCAAATGGCCCCTTTAGCAAATTAGAAAAAGGCACCCTCCCTCAAGACCTTTGATTAACATTTGCACATTTGCTGGAAACCTATGATTGTAAACATACATATCTAGGGACGTGCCTAAATTCATTCACTTCCTGCAATTGGCTAGTGCCCAATCGACACAACTGTACTGGTCAGGCCAAGTCACACAGTCCCAGTTCTACACTGGTTCTGCCATTTACCAGCTGAGTGATCTTGGGCAGGTCACTGGGCTCACTGAAGCTCAGTTTCTGATAGAATGGAGTCCACGTGGCCCCCTTGTCTAACTTGCTCACAGGTTTAAATGGGGAAATAAGAAAGAGCTGTTGTTTAAGACCCAATTCAGTTCAGTTCAGTCGCTCAGTTGTGTCCAACTCTTTGCGACCCCATGAATCACAGCACACCAGGCCTCCCTGTCCATCACCAACTCCCGGAGTTCACTCAGATGCACGTCCATCGAGTTGGTGATGCCATCCAGCCCTCTCATCCTCTGTCGTCCCCTTCTCCTCCTGCCCCCAATCCCTCCCAGCATCAGAGTCTTTTCCAATGAGTCAACTCTTCGCATGAAGTGGCCAAAGTACCGGAGTTTCAGCTTTAGCATTAGTCCTTCCAAAGAACACCCAGGACTGATCTCCTTTAGGATGGACTGGTTGGATCTCCTTGCAGTCCAAGGAACTCTCAAGAGTGTTCTCCAACACCACAGTTCAAAAGCATCAATTCTTGGGCTCTCAGCCTTCTTCACAGTCCAACTCTCACATCCATACATGACCACAGGAAAAACCATAGCCTTGACTAGAAGGACCTTTGTTGGCAAAGTAATGTCTCTGCTTTTGAATATGCTATCTAGGTTTGCTTCTTGTAATAAGATGGAAATACTCAAAATCAGAGGCTGGGGCCTTGTCCCAGGAGAACGCAACCCTCCCAGCCTCCCCACCAGCCACAGGGGGATAATGGAATCCTTTTAACTCCTCATGTGTTTTCTTTTCACTTGGGGAGATGGCTGGGCTAGTAATTGAGGTTTGCCATCAGTTTCCTCCGCTCCTACTTTCTCAGTGACCAATTCCTCCCCTAAATCCTACCCCACTCATTGCTTTTCTATTCTTTCTCCTATTCAATCTATTTTCAGAAAATGATTGGTAAGCCTCAATGATTCTCAATGGACATGAGTTTGAACAAACTCTGGGAGATGGTGAAAGACAGGGAAGCCTGATGTGCTGAAGTTCACGGGGTCACAAAGAGTCGGGCGTGACTTAGCGACTGAACAACAACAATGATTCTTTGAAAAAGTGAAGTGAAGTTGCTCAGTCATGTCTGACTCTTTGCGACCCCATGGACTGTAGCCTACCAGGCTCCTCCATCCACGGGATTTTCCAAGCAAGAGTACTGGAGTGGGTTTCCATTTCCTTCTCCAGGGGAATCTTCCCAACCCAGGGGTCGAACCCAGGTCTCCCGCATTGCGGGCAGATACTTTACCCTCTAAGCCACCAGGGAAGTTGCCTCTAAATAACTTCAGACCAAAAAGAAAAAACACCCGAATCTAATCAATGCATTTGGATCTCAGAAAAAGATATTTGGGAGTCAGTTCCTACATATGACATGGAAATATCACCAAGAAGTTGACCATCTGTTCTACTTTTGAAAAGTCTAGAATAAAGGAGATGACCTGGTGTCAGAACTTGCTGCTCTGAACCCCTCTAGTGGTTCACCATGGAAATGTCCACCATTCTTCTAGGATGGGGACTTGAAAGTTCTGCTAGTCCAATGCTGGCTTCCAGCACCTGCCTCACTCTTTAAACAGTCATAGCAATGAGGTGAGACATTATTTGGGATTTCTGGTCATCTTTTGATGTCTAGAGAGCAAGAACCTCACTCCCTCAAATTGTTCAAGAGACCAGGTCTCTAGGCCAAGCTCAATCTTTAGCAGGGGCAACTCTAGTCTCAGTTTAGCCTCAGTTTTCTTATCTGTGAAATGAGATTAATGACGTCTGGTGTCTGCCTCTCATAAAATTGTTGTGAGGATCAAAAGAGACAGTAAAGGAAAAAGGAGGTGAAAACTGCATCCATAAATAAATGTTAAGGTAGTTCTGTATGCTGTCTAGCCACATGCAACTATTTAAACTTAAATTGATTAAAATTAAATAAAAATTCAGTGCTTCAGTCACACTGGCTACATCTCAAGTGATCAGCAGCCACATGTGGCTAGTGGCTACCATATTACAGAGCACAGATCTAGAACATTTCTATCATCACAAAAAGATCTGTGGGACAGTCCTGCAGCCTAGAGAACTGAAGAACAAACTTCACATTCCCCACTTCTGTTCTGCCCTTGAAGGAGAAAGTTTTAATGCAGCGGTCAAGTCTAGGAAGATGCCGGGATCACAGTCACCCTGGGGGATACAGTTCACTTTGGCATGGACTTGTTCGTTTTGTGTGTGCATGTGTCCCATAAGATACACAGTGCACACACACAGAGAACCTGCATGTCTCGGCCAAGCACTGTACTAAGCTCATCGTCCTACCAGGAGGAGGGCCTGAGTTGTGCAAATATGTTTCTGCATCAGGGTCTCTGGATAAGAGGCTGTGAACAGTGCAAGGAAGTTTTATTCGCATGTCAACCTCCTGCCTCACAAACACACAACTGAAGTGGCTCCTGTTGCCTCTGGGAAGATTTTTCTGCCCTCTCCACATTCAGTCTGAGTCCTCCTATTTCCTCCCATATTCCCCTGTTCTTCCCTTTTCATTGCACTTAAATTGTGCTGTAGCTTGCTGGTTTGTTTTCTGGTAAAGTGTAAGCGCTCTGAGGTAGGAGCCAGATTTGTCTCATACTCTTGCATCTTCAGCCTCTCATACAGTGCTTGGACCGCACATAGTAGATGCTCAGAACTATTAATTAATGAGTGGTATTTATGGATGGGTGGATTTCCTGCATTCCCCCGCATAAAGCCCTCAGTTAAGGCTGCTGGAGATTCTCTTCATGCTGGGACACCAAATGCTTTTTAGGGCGAGGGCTGAAAAGGCATCACAAGCTGAGTGGGAAAAAGCACAACTTGATTTCTGTTTCTGGCAGTTCAGTTGACAAAAAACAAGTGCTGGATGAAATTTTTAAATTGTATTAAAAAAAAAAACATTGCTAACTCACACAAAAACTTGTACACAAATGTTTATAGCTGCATTACTCATGGTAGCTCAAAGTGGAAATGACCTACATGTCTTACATTCGACAATGAACAAAATTTAGTATGTCTCTACAGCAATGTTATTCAGTAATTAAAATGAATGAAGTATTAATATAAGGATGGTGCAACTTGACAGCAATATGCTCAGCAAAGGAAACTGGTCATAAATGCCATATTTTTGCATGATTTCATTTGTATAAAATATTCAGAATAGGTAAATCTATAGGGACAAAAAGTAGGGCACTCGTTGCCTCGGGCTGGCAGAAAGGAAGAGTTACCGCTAATGGGCACAGGGCTTCTCTTTGGGATGACAGAAATGCTCTAAAATTAGAATGCAATGGTTGTATAACTCTGTGAATATGCTGAAAACCTGGTTTCTCTGATGAATTCTATCAAAAGCTTAAAAAAGTAATTAATGCCAATTTTCCACAAACTCTTTCCATCACCCCCCCCCAAAAAAATAGAACAGGAGGGAACACTTTCCAACTCATTCCATGAGGCCAATATTATTCTGATACCACAACCAGACAATGACATTACAAAAAAGAAAACTACAGACTAATATTCACTGTGAATATAGAGCCAAAATCCTCAACAAAATAATAAAAAACTAATCCCAGCAACATATAAAAGGGATTATATATCATAACTAATTTATCCCAGGATGTAGTAAAGTGAAAGTCACTCACTTGTATTGGACTCTTTGCAACCCTATGGACTGTAGTCTGCCTCTTTCCATGGAATTCTCCAAGCAAGTATACGGGAGTGGGTAGCCATTCCCTTCTCCAGGATATAAGGTTGGTTCAAATTCCAAAAGCAATTAGTGTAATAAACCATATTAATAGAATAAAAGACAAAAAAAATCATCATCTTAATATATGGAGAAAAAGTATTTGACACAATGCAACACTCTTTCATGATAAAAACACACAATAAAATAGGAATAGAAAAGAAACTTTCTCAATCTGATAAGGGCAATTACCAAAAACCCACAGCTAACATCATATTTAATGGTGAAAGATTAAATACTTTTCCTTCAAGTTCAGGAACAAAACAAGGATGTCTGCTCTCATCTCATCACTTCTATTTAATGTTGTATGGGAAGTTCTAGCCAGGGCAATCAGACAAGAAAAAGAAATAAAAGGCATCCAGGTTGAAAAGGAAAAAGTAAAACTATTTTTATTCACACATAACATAATCATGTATATTGAACATCCTGAAGAGCTCACAGTAATAGCAGGAAAAAGAAAATAATTAGAACCAATAAATAAGTTTACTAATATGCAGGATAGAAAATAAACATATGAAAAATCAGTCGTATTTCTATACACTAGCAATGAATAGTCTGAAAGTGAAATTAACAATGCAATTCCATTTATAATAGCATCCAAAAGATGAAAATATTTTGGAATACATATAACAAGAGTATTATAAGATTTGTACACTGAAAACTATAAAACAGTCCTGAAAAAAATGAAAGCAAACCTATGGAAAAACATACATGTTCAGGGAGCAGAATATTTAATCTTGTTAGGATGGCAATTGTTCCCCCAAATACTTACAGATTCAATATAATCCTTATCAAAATCCCAGCTTCTGTGGTGTTTTTTTGGTTTTTTTGTTTTTTTTTTTTTTTTTGCAGACATAGGCATAAAATTCACATAGAATGCAAAAGATGTAGAATATATCCAAAAAACTTGAAAAGAACAAAGTGGGAGCACTCACACTTCTCAGTTTCAAAACTTACCTCAAAGCTACACTTATCAAGACAGTATAGACCTGACATAAATTTAGATGTGTGGATCCATGGAATGGAATTGAGAGCCTAGCAATAAACCCTTACATTTATGATCTCTTGTCCTCAGTTCTTGAAATGAGAGCCTTAAAGGCTAAATGGGTGTCTTGTTATTTGTTAATAACAAGCCACTTTCCACCATAACTTGGTTTATGTTAATAAGGTGAGTTTTGGAAAGCAGAAAGGATGGAGCCTGGTGGCCAAGGGAACCAACCCTGAATAGAAGTTTCCAACTTTCAGTCCTAATCCCGAGCACTCCAAGGAAGGGACAGGGACTAGAGGTTAAAGCGATCACCAGCAGTCAGTGATTTAATCAATCCTGCCTATGTAAGGAAGCATCCATAAAGACCCAAAAGGAGGAGGTGCAGAGAGGTTCCAGACTGGGGGAACAGGACCCTTCCTATGCCCCATGCCAGGCTCCAAACTGCATGAAGATAGAAGCTCCTTTGTTCAGGACTTCACCCTATCTATCTTTTAATCTGGCTATTGATTTGTATCCTTTAATATCCTTTGAGATAAATTGGTAATCTAGTAAGTAAACTGATTTCCTGAGTTCTAGGAGCTTCTCTAGGCTTCCCAGGTGATGCTAGTGGTAAAGAATTTGAATGCTAATGCACGAGACATAAGAGACGCAGGTTCGATCCCTGGGTCAGGAAGATCCCTTGCAGGAGGAAATGGCCACCCACTCTGGTATTCTTGCCCATGAACAAGGAGACTGGTGGGCTACAGACCTTGAGGTCACTGAGAGTCAGACATAATTGAAGCAACTTAGCACGCACACATGCATGAACTAACAGAACTAATAGAACTCAAAAAGAGAGTTGTGGCAACTTCCAGTTTATAGCCAGTTGATCAGAAGCATAGGTAACAATCTGGACTTGTGACTGGCATCTAAAGTTCATACTGGCAGATTAAACAAGCCTATGAAAGCTCCAGTCTGTAGTCGGTTGCTTTGGGCTTGCCATTGGCGCCTTCAGTAGGTGGAGAGTGGGTGGCAGTCCGTAGGAGATGCAGCCTTTAGACTGGAATCTGAAAGTGTCAGAATTGGGTTAAATTGTAGGACACCCAGCTGGTGTTTGGAGAATTGCTTAGTGGTGTATGAAAACCACCCTCACCGCCATCCCTCTGCCCTACCACCCCCACACTGGAACTGGTCCCAGAACTTTTCATACGTTTAGCATATTTCAGAAAGTCAGTTACAAGGCAAGCTCTGGGCCTTTATAAACTGGGTCTTTGCCAACACAGCAGAACATAAGCTCAGTGAAGCAGCTGTCCCTCTGCCCTCGGGGGCCTCCTCTTGCCCTGAGAGCTGCCACGGTCAGTTCCTATGACAGGCACCATCTTGGTAAGGTGATGTCATCTGTGGCTCAGGTGATGGGTTATGGAGTCAAAGAGCCCTGGATTCAAACCTTGATTTGAATGTTCCCACAAACTTTGGGCATCTTCATCTCTCAGTTTCAGCTTCTGCATCTGGTTGGGGATAACATTTGTCTCCCAGGTTTGCTGCTGGCAACCTGCAGCCTGTTTACTCAGACAACCAACATCGAGCTCACAGCACAGGCCTGGTGCATATGAAGCAGTCAGCACACGCCAGATATTCTTATTACTCATTTTGCTCTGTGGAGACTCAGCTCATCTGCTTGTGGGGCACGGGAAAGAGAGAAGAGGGGTTTTTTTCCCTCTGTGTTCTGATGACCGTGCAGCTACTCAAAAAGAGAATCCAGGCAGCCTCTTTCTGACTGCAGATTCCTTATGAAAAATGGGTCTAAAATGGCCCCAGAGAGCCCCGTGAATGTTAAGAAAGACTTAGCATACCTGCACCGCTCCTCAGGCCCTCCACATCCCAGAGGAGGTCAGTTCCCATTCACTGCTCAGCCTTTATGAGTATTTTTAAAACTTTTCTTTGAACCTATCTATAGGATGGTGTCTTCAAATGTCTTGCCCAGGTGACAAAGTTCTTTATTAATAGATCCAAAGGATAGCTATGTCCATTGCATAACTCATCTTTCATGGTTCTCATAATAATCCACCTATTTTTAAAAAAAGGTGCTTCTTCTCTAAAGTTTCTCATGACTCTGAAATGTTGATGCTTTCATTTTATTAGCAATGGCTTCCTAGACCAAATGGTGCAAAATATCAAAAAAAGTAGGGAAGTCATGTATGCATTCCATGAACAGTAAGATTGTCATACTGATTTCCAATTCTCTCCTCTCTGGGGTTTCTGTGAGTTGACTGAAGGTCAGTTAAGTACTGAGAATTGTATTAGGTCTGGAGTGCAGCAAGGTGAGCCTGGAAGATGGAACTTCTGATCCAGCGGGGGCTAAAGACTCTTACATGGACAATTATGATGCAGGGGGGTGGTGACCTGAAAGAATGGGATGAGTGTGGGTGTTGTTGGATGAGCTAGAAGAGGCGTTTACCCAGAGTCGGGATCAGCAGAAGTGTGGGCTAGGGGCAGGATGGCAGGCTGGATTCTTGGGAAGAGGATGCTGAGATGGAGTTTGGGGTGTGGGATGTTGCATGGGGTGAACTCCTGGGAAAGGAAGGTGAGGAGGCAGGATGGGGCCAGGGAAGAAACTGAACTACGGTGTCGCCCCAGCAAGCTGCGGCTGGCTGGGTGGGGGGCTCCGGAGAGCAGGCAGCCTGTCACGGGGTTCCTGGTGGGACTGACACTGCCCCGCGGGAGCCCCGCACAGCGGCTGGATGTGGAGGCCTGCGGCCGGCAGCCGGGGCTGCCCGCTCACGCGTTCCTCATGAGAGGAGCCTCCCCGAAGGCAGATCCGGGTCTGCTGGCCTCGGGGCTGCCTGGGAGGAGGCTTCCTGGAACAGGTGACATCCAAACCAAGACGTGAAGGATAAACACGAGGTACAGATGTGAACTGGGCGAGGGGTGGGAGCAGGTGGAGGGAATGGCATATGTGGCCGTTCAGAGGAAGCCCAGGGTTCAGGAGGGCGGGAGCTGGCCGAGCCGGGCCAGGTGGGGCGGGAGGGGGAGGCGTGCGGACAGGAGACAGCAAAGTGCGCAGGGCCTCGAGGGCCCCTCCCTGGGGTCTGGACTGCATACTAAGGGCCGTGGAGGTGCGCTTACAGGGGAGTTGGCCCTGACCTCTGTTCCGGAGGGTGGGCTGGCAGATGGGGGTGCGTGGGGCTCCGAGGCGTGAGGCCTGAGCTCCTGCTGAGAGAGGGAGGGGCTCCAGGGAAGGCCCCTGGAGAAGGGCGCTCCTGAGAAGGATGGCTCACTCCAGCCGGTGCGTGGACCGGCCCGTGACTCCCTCTGAGGAGGAGACAGAGGCCTCCCGAGCCTTAGGAAGGCCTGGCACCTTCCACCATTGCAGTTCTGAGAGAGGTCCAGCTCCTCCACGTGGCTCCATTCACAGCCCGTATCCTCATCAATTTCCCTTTTCTCATATCCTGGTGGGCTGCCGTCTATGGGGTCGCACAGAGTCGGACAGGACTGAAGCGACTTAGCAGCAGCAGCATATCATTTTGCAGCAAATTCCAAGCATTATGTAATTTAATCTCTAAAAGATAAGGATATTAAAAAAAAATAAAACCATGGAAAACAGAATGGAGGCTCGTCAAAAAGTTAAAAATAGAGTTGCCATATGATCCAGAAATCCCACTCCTGGGCATATACCCAGACAAAACTATGATTGGAAAAGATAGATGCACCCCTGTGTTCATAGCAGCACTATTTACAAGACATGGAAACAACCTAAATATCCATCAACAGAGGAATGGATAAAGAAGATGTGGTACAGATTAAAATGGAATATTACTTAGCCATAAAAAATGAAATACTGCCATGCGCAGTAACATGGATGGACCTAGAGTTTATCATACTAAGCACAGTGAAGTGAAGTCGCTCAGTCATGTCCGACTCTTTGCGATTCCATGACCATGGGATTCTCCAGGCAAGAATACTGGAGTGGGTTGCCATTTCCTTCTCCAAAGCGAAGTGAGTCATAAAGAGAAAGATAAATACTATATGATATCTCTTATATGTGGAACCTAAAATCCAACATAAATGAACATATGTAAGAAACAAACTCACAGAGAACATGCGGTTGCCAAAGAGAAGGGCAGTGAGGGAGGGAAGGATTGGGAGCTTGGGATTAACAGATGCAAACTATTATATATAGGATGGATAAACAAGATCCTACTGTATAACACAAGGAACTACATTCAATATCCTGTGTTAAAGATCATAGTGGAAAAGAATATGAAAAAGAATATTTATGTATAACTGATACATATGTGTATATATATATATGTCTTGCTATATAGCAGAAATTAATACAACATTGTAAATCAACTATACTTTAATAAAAATTTCAAAAGAATAAAAAAAAAACCATAGTACTAATGTAACCTGAAGAAACTTCAAGGTTTCTTGATACCAAATGAAATATCAAACTTTGATTTGTCTCAGAATGTAATAGATGTTAATTTTCTACCATTGGTGTAAATCAGGATCCAAGCAAGGTCTACTCACTGTGTTTGGGTGGTATGTTTTTAAGTCTCTTTTAATCTACACGTTTCTCTGCCATCACTCCTCCCCTTCACAAAAACCACCCTCACCCCCATATGTGAACCGTGAACTTCCAGATGTTCAAGCTGGTTTTAGAAAAGGCAGAGGAACCAGAGATCAAATTGCCAACATCTGCTGAATCATCAAAAAAGCAAGAGAGTTCCAGAAAAACATCTATTTCTGCTTTCTTGACTATGCCAAAGCCTTTGACTGTGTGGATCACAATAAACTGTGGAAAATTCTGAAAGAGATGGGAATACCAGACCACCTGACCTGCCTCTTGAGAAACCTACATGCAAGTCAGGAAGCAACAGTTAGAACTGGACATGGAACAACAGACTGGTTCCAAATAGGAAAAGGGGTACGTCAAGGCTGTATATTGTCACTCTGTTTATTTAACTTCTATGCAGAGTACATCATGAGAAACGCTGGGCTGGAAGAAGCACAAGCTGGACTCAAGATTGCCAGGAGAAATATCAATAACCTCAGATATGCAGATGACACCACCCTAATGGCAGAAAGTGGAGAGAAACTAAAAAGCTTCTTGATGAAAGTGAAAGAGGAGAGTGAAAAACTTGGCTTAAAGCTCAACATTCAGAAAACGAAGATCATGGCATCTGGTCCCATCTCTTCATGGGAAACAGATGGGGAAACAATGTACAGTGACAGACTTTATTTTTTCGGTCTCCAAAATCACTGCAGATGGTGACTGCAGCCATGAAATTAAAAGTTGCTTACTCCTTGGAAGGAAAGTTATGACCAATCTAGATAGCATATTGAAAAGCCGAAACATTACTTTGCCAACAAAGGTCCGTCTAGTCAAGGCTATGATTTTTCCAGTGGTCATGTATGGATGTGAGAGTTGGACTATAAAGACAGCTGAGTGCTGAAGAATTGATGCTTTTGAACTATGGTGTTGGAGAAGGCTCTTAAGAGTCCCTTGGACTGCAAGGAGATCCAAACAGTCCATTCTAAAGATCAGTCCTGTGTGTTCATTGGAAGGACTGATGTTGAAGCTGAAACTCCAATACTTTGGCCCCCTCATGCGAAGAGTTGACTCATTGGAAAAGACCCTGATTCTAGGAGGGATTGGGGGCAGGAGGAGAAGGGGACGACAGAGGATGAGATGGCTGGATGGCATCACTGACTCGATGGACGTGAGTCTGAGTGAACTCCGGGAGTTGGTGATGGACAGGGAGGCCTGGCGTGCTGTAATTCATGGGGTCGCAAAGATTCAGACATGACTGAGTGACTGAACTGAACTGAACTGATATATAAATATATACACACATAAATACATACACACACCACATCTTCTTTTATCCATTCCTTCTTCAGTGGACGGTTAGGTTGCTTCCATGTTCTGGCTATGGTTAATAGTGCCACAATGAACATGGGGTACATGGATCTTTTTGAATTATGGTTTCTCCAGTATTTTTAATTTTTCTAAGAAACTCTCTTACTGTTCTCCATAGTGATGGTGTCAATTTACATTTCCACCAGCAGTGTAGGAGGGTTCCCTTTTCTTCACACCCTCTCCAGCATTTATTTGTAGATTTTTTGATGATGCCCATTCTGACTTGTGTGAGGTGATCTCATTGTAGTTTTAATTTGCATTTCTCTATTAATTAGCAATGTTGAACATCTCTTCATGGGCCTATTCTGCCCTATTCTTGCCCCCTCTAGCATACTCTGAGTAGCTATTTCCTTGTAACAGAGTGCTTCTTACTAAAATGTTGAAAAGTGTTGCATTTGTTACTGATTAGAGTTCACTTTTCATGGCAAATATGATCTATGTTCTAAGGAGATTTACTTCTTTCTACCCCCTTTGCATAAAGCTCTTGATTTCTGCTCATGGTAGGATAATGGCTCTCTCTCAATGTGTGATTGTTCTCTTTGCTTTGGGTCAGGAAGTATAACTGTTCTAGACCAGATGAGCTTTGAGCCTAAACCAGATTCCCTCTGTGGGGAACCTGGCCAGGCCTGGGCCCTGTTGGAGCCTTGTTGGGCAACCTTCCCACATGCAGCAGCTCCAGGCTGGTGCCATGTAACCATTCCTCTTCAGCTGACGTTAATGATAAGGATAATTGTTGTTCAGAAACACTGGAAGGACTGCCATGCAGTGAGGAACGTCTACTCACCCTGGGCCACTCCAGAGGCAGTGGCCCAAGCATGGCCTAACAGAGAAACAGTCTTGGCTATGCTATGCCCTAAGGAGGAGTTTTTAGATAACAGAACACCCCCGAAAGAGAAGGGGCTCTCCATCAGGAGAGGTGCTCCCAGGGGCCACCTGTCAGGATGCCTGGATACATGACTCTGCCCTGGGTGGGGGTGGCTTGGAGGACTTGAAAGTGAGGCCCTGACCATCTCTAAGGTTCCTGGGTTTCTACCGTGCTTGTTTATGACCGAAATCCCATTTGTGGGGGGGAGTTAACTGGCTCCTGAACCGATCACACCCACGACCTCAAGCTCATTTATGTCTTTCATGTCATTCTCAGAATTGGCCTTCCCTGATCCTCTCTTCCCAGAGCCTCACTTCCTGGTCAGAGAGGTAGCACGCAGGGAATTTAGTTTAAGGGAGCACAGAGAAGGACAAGGAATACACATTAATAATCCAGCCCCTACTGACAGTGTACAAAGTGCTTTCAGGCACATTGATTCACTGCATCCTCATTACAAACCCCATGAAGCTGAGTGAGCAGGAATCACTATTCCCACATTACGGAGAAGGAAACTCAAATGGAGCAATGACTTGTCGAGTGTCACTTAGGTTGTACTTGGCAGGGCCAAGCTTCCTTCTGCAAGTAAAAAGATGAGACAGAGCACAGCCCATGCTGGTCAAGGGTTGAAGTGTAGAGGTGATGCTCCCTGAGTGTCTGCTAGGAGCTGGGTGCTGTGAGAGAGGGTGAGTGCAGACACAAATAGGCTTTTCTCCACTGGGAAATGCTGACAATTAAATAAATGTTCATGCAATGAGAGGCACACATGTTCCCTTCGGCATCCTTGAATCTTAGAGCTAGAAAAGCATTTTGTCCAGCCCATCCACCTCGCCAATGTGAAGCACACTAAGCTTGATTTCACAATGTTTGATTTATGTGGTTCGTAGCTGTATGTTCTCAAGAACTTGTTTCACTATGTTTTTCTTTTCCCAAGATTGCTTAAAAACTAAAGTGTCAAGCATTCTGCTAAGCACTTTAGTCATTTTAGGAGAATTTGTCATTGATAATTATAAACAGAAGTTAATATTGATAGGCTGAATAAACAAATGGACAATCACTTGACCCTCTATGAAGATAGAACTCTACAGCAACCAGCCCCAGAGGCCAAACCACAACCCCAGTAGCAAAAGAGCCCCAAATAGTTAGAACTTAGGACTGACAGCTTCCATAATTGTTGCCTCCACCTCCAACTCTGATCCAATCAGAGAAAGGCAAATGTTCCTCCCTAACCAATCACAGAAGAGGGTCTACTTCCTTAGCCCGCCTCCAGCTTCCCGGTGCCAACAGCCTCCAGTCAGGGCTCACCTGAAGTCTTCTTTTCTACCCGTGAAAGACCTTCTAACTCCCCTGCCTGCATTTGATTCTTTACCAAGCCCGACTGATGGTGGCTGGCCCTTGTTATAGAAAACTCTGAACAATGGCCTCTGTATGTTCCAATCTGGGTGGTCTTTATTTCCACAGCATTTAGTATATACTAATATTATTTACATTATATATATTTTTTAAAAACCCTGAGGCACAGTCCATCCATATCCCTTCAGGCATTTGAGTGCAGGTCTGAAAGAGTCTAAGGCTCACACTCTGAACCCCTTTATGTCATAGACCTTCATTAACCCCTGGACTTCTGTTTAACCTGGGTCTCCTCTTCCTCCTGGCCACTCCAAGGTCTCATCTTTCTCCTTTACTCCTCTGGCCACCTTCTCTGCTCCTCACACTCTTTGCCCCTAGACAAGGTAGACACTGTGGAGTCTCAGTGGACCCCAGCGTCTCTTCTGTTGATGCCCTTGATAATTATCGCTAATAATGGGAATACAGGTGCAATAACAGGAATAATGAACTCTTAGCTCTTAATCTGGGCTAGTCACTGTTTCACATGTTCGGAGTATAATACGGTTATGGCAACCCACTCCAGTGTTCTTGCCTGGAGAATCCCAGGGATGGCAGAGCCTGGTGGGCTGCCATCTATGGGGTCGCAGAGTCGGACATGACTGAAGCGACTTAGCAGCAGCAGCAGCTTTTAATCTGGGCTAGTCACTGTTTCACATGTTCGGAGTATAACAGTTATTCTTCACAACAACTCTGTGGTATATGCACCAATATCCCCATTTTATAGATAAGGAAATGGAGGTGTAGAAGAGTTAAGTAACTTATGTGACATCACCCTGATAGTAAGTGGCTGAGCTGAGAGTCAGACCCAGGTGGTCTGAATCCCAGGCCTAGTCCCACATTATACACTATGCTAGACATTAGAAGGAGCAAAGACAGGGAAGGTACAAAGATGCCAGAATCTCTCCAAATCTTACAGGCAGTACAGGTTGTCTTCTTCTTGCATAAATCCTTCTGCCCCCAGGACCAGTCCCATCTTATCATCTTCTTTTCACCTGGGGGAAGCCATTTCCTTGGGCTCCATCCCAACAACCTGCCTGGTGGCTCAGATGGTAAAGAATCTGTCTGCAATGCAGGAGACCTGGGCTCGGAAGATCCCCTGGAGAAGGGAATGGCTTCTCACTACAGTATTCTTACCTAGAAAATTCCATGGAGAGAGGAGCCTGGTGGGCTACAGTTCATGGGGTCAAAAAGAGTTACTAACACTTTCACTTTCATATCCCAACAGAGAGGTGGTCTCTTAAGGTATTTCCTCACCTAGCCAGTACCCAAAAGGGAAGAAAGCTCTACAGAGCTCTCTTAAAAGTTACTCTGGCCCCTCGACCAGGAAGGCAAGGAGAGAGGCATCTGAACTGAACTCTCTGAGCCAAAAAGAAAGGGTGATGGAGCTGAAGGGGGAGCAGTAGGGGAAAAGATACTGCCCCAGTTGGTGGCAAGGTCATCTCTGCATCGGTCAGCTCTGTATTACGTACAGGAGAGTGAGAGCAGGACAAGCTCTCTGGAGAGTCCTAGAAACCTGGAGAAGTCTGGTTCAGTTGTATCCCGGGTGCTGACTTCTCCTCCCACCCCCAGCCCCAGAAGGAATAAATGTGTCCAGTTTTGAAGGCCTGCAGGTAGACGTGAAAGGTGGCATTAAAGAAGGGAAGGAGAGAATGTATGGGGCATTTAAAATTTTTCCCAATGATAAGAATCACTGGAATTGTTGTTTAGTAACCAGATTACTAGACATCTCTCCTGGAAATTCTAATTCAATAGCTCTGTATTGGGCCCCTGAAAACTGTTTTCAAAGATTTTCCAGGTGATCTTTGTCTTCAGGAGAGTTTGGGACTCCTGGGAAAAGCCATTGACTTTTTAAGGTTGTTGGGAGTGGGGAGCTAGTTAGATCTGCGATTCAGTGGACTGAAATTACTTGGAAGAACCGAAAGGTCCACAGAAATCTGTTGAAAGGCTGTTGTAATAATCGAGGTGACATGTTGTGGTCACTTGTTCCTGCGTAGTAATTATGGAGATGGAAGGAAAACTCAGTGATAGACATGGGGCTGAAGGAGGAGGACTGTGTTGGAGAGGACAGCTGAATCTGGCTTGTGCAGCCAGACAGCTGGCAGGGCCACTGGCCAACACAGTGACAATGCAAAAAAGCAAAGATCACGTGTTCATCACGTGTTCATTTTGAACTGAGTTTGAAACGCCACTGAAATGGCGTTTAAGACATCAAGGAAGCAACCGAATGAATTCATCTGGAGGACAGAGGAGATACCTGCGCTAGAGAAGTAAATATCCCGGTCATAGGTCTGTAGGTGGGAATTAAACCTGCAAATATGTTTGAGGTTGTCGGGGAAGATCACATGGAGTCAGTACTGAGAGGACTTATGCTGAAGCCTTGAGGCGCTCCATGGGAGGATAGGATGAGGAAGGTCAGCCTTCAGTGGAGACAGAAAAGGGAAAACCAAAATGATCGGAGGAAAACCAGAAGAGAGTGGTGTTCCAGGAACAAAGCTGGATCTTTTAGAGGGACCCCTGTGGCCCCTGTATCATAGGTGATTAGTCAGGCAGATGGGGAAGGTGTGCTTTTTTTTATTCTAAATAATTTTTTTTCCTGATGATCTTTAGCCACACCAAAAAAAAAAAAAAAAGCCTGAAACCTGAGCATATCTTTCTGTCTCACTGTTTAACTGATGTAACTGAGGTTTGCTGCCTGTAGGAATAAGAGACTCCCAGCAATCAAACTGTTTCAGTGAGCCTCTCAAAAGAATTTTTGATCTTATGTTTCTCTGTTTCTTTCGAATGCAATTTTGCTACACTGAACCCATTTAAATATAGTTATATCTTCAGAACATTAGGACCAGGGAGTCAGGTCAGGTTCTTTTTGTTTTAAACCTTGAATAACTTATTACTCCACATGAAACAGTAGCAATTCTGCTTTTATGGGTCTTCCCAGTTTTCAAGCCTCATTTGAAATCTTCATGCAGTGAAGATAAAACAGTTAAATTGAAAAGAGGGGACAAAACTACATTTTATTGAAAGGAACAAGTGTGGTGTTTTGGTTTGTTTTGGTTTGTTTTGTTTGGCTCCAGCTACTGCATTTAGAATAGTTTTGATGCCCACGAAAGAAAAAAGGCTCTTGGAAAACAGGACAGTGGCAACTTCTTCCAGTGGCGCTGCAGCAGACACTTTGGATGAGCATATTTGTAGGCATTTAGTAAGAGGTGGTTTTCAGAAACATTATTCATGCATCCCATAAATATTCATGGAGCATTTACTTTGATCCAAGCATGGACAAGGCACTAGGATGGTTACAGCCATCTCCAACTTTCCCTTTTAATGTGTGACTCTGCGCAGTTGCAAAGAGAAATAACAAGAGCCAGAACAGTTGAAGTCTGGGCAGCTGACAGCATCGGCATTGCAAAGACAGTGACTCTGTGAGTGTCCCGAGCCTAAAACTTCTACGGCAGCAGATCCACCGTGACTCAAGGAAGTCATCCCTGCAGTGTCCCTGAATAGAGTCTGGATGATTGAGGGTGATCCAGAAACAGACAATGGAGGGAGGGAGTGCAGATCCAGACATGCGCAACCTGGCCACTTGCCCCACCAATAGTAGGAAGTCCTGTTTTTAAGGTACCTATTAGTGCCTGCTATGGCCCAGATACTTTGCTAAGCATCAGAAATGCCAAAGTCATCAAGAAAGTCATAGACCCTACTTTCATACAGCAGAGGCTCTCAACGTGGGGAAATTTCCCTCCCACCCAGGGGATATTTGGCAATGTCTGCAGACATTTTTGATTATCATGATTTGGGAGGGGGTTGCTATCAACATCCTACAATACATAAGGAGAACCCACAATAAAGAATTAACAGGCTAAAAATGTCCACAGTGCTGAGGTTGAGAAGACTTGTTGTTAAGTATAAAGTCTATGATCATCAAACAAGTAAAGTATAATTAGTGTCATGGTAGAGGAAGCTCAAGATACTGCAAGAATCTGTACTATGAGGACTTAACCCAGAGAGCAGGGCAGGTCTCCAAGAATAGGGGATGTTTAAACTAAATCCCCAAGAATGAGCCCCAAGAATGAGTAGGACTTTGCAACACAGGGGAGTAGGGATGGGAGACCCAGGAAATGGAGAAGAGTATATACAAAGACCTGGAGGACAAGTAGATCTCTCAAGGAATTGAGAGATGTAGTACGGCTGGAGTAGTCTGAAAAAGAAAGCCAAAAAGATGAGTCACAGAAGTTCTTACAAGGCCCCCTATTGATACGTGTGTGTGTGTGTGTGTGCGTGTGCTAAGTCACTTTAGTCATGTCCAACTCTTTGCAACCCTATGGACTGGAGCTTGCCAGGCTCCTCTGTCCATGGGGTTCTCCAGGCAAGAAGACTGGAGTGGGTTGCCATGCTCTCCTCCAGCGGATCCTCCCAACCTAGGGATTGAACCTGCATCTCTTGCAGCTCCGGCCTTGCAGGTGGATTCTTTACTTTTACCACTGAGCCACTGGAGAAGCCCCCTGTTGATACCCACTAGGTGTCTACCAGGCTCTGTGCCTTGTTGCCATGCTGGCAAGTCCTACCTGAACCCACTAGCTTTTAGTCTTGAGAAGTGAAGGATTTGGGCTTTTATCCTAAGGGCAGCCATGTAACAGCTTTATTCAGGAGGTGATAGAGTATGATTGGTATTGTGGAAAGCACGCAGAGGCTGGATTTGAGAGCAGAAAGAGAGGAGGCAGGAGGACCAATAGAGGTTGTTATGGTAACCCAGATGGCAGATAGTGATGGCCTGAACCAGGAGAGACCTGTGCATGTGGAAGAAAGAGAGATTCCAGAGATACGAAGTAGATACATATATGTGCATAAACAGTTTCAAATCACATTAAAATACAAGAATGTAACTCTACTCATCGACTAGATTTGCTGATGAGTACTGACCACAGTTACCTCCTTACCTGTTCTGTTTTCCTTCTCCAATTGTTTGCATGAGCGAGGAAAGTTATAATACTTGACACTCCTGACCATGGCTGATGTTCTCAAAAACCTGAAGTTCATGTTTCCCTTCCCCGCCTCCTCCCCGTCCAATCCCCACGATTATGTGGAAAAGAAGGGTGGACCCTGTGCTGCGGTGCTTCTCAACACTGCCTGCTTCTCTTGAGGGCCAGGCCCCTTTCTCTACTCTTTGGTGTCCTTCTTTCCCTGATCCTATATACCTTACCCATTCCAAGGGGCCTGCCCTGTTTTCAGATGCCCAACGCACAGAGGTTTGGAGAATCTGTCCATTCACTGATGGGCCCTGGTTGTCTGGCCCTTTTGCTTTTGTGACAACGGTTGCTGCCCTTATTGATCAGTCCTTCAAGATTTCCCTGATTCTGCTGTAGCAAATGACCACAAGCTTAGTGGCTTAAATCATCACACATTCATCCTCTTATCCTTCTGGAGGTTGGAAGTCTAAAATCAAGGCGTTGCAAGAGCTGCCTCCTTCTGGAGACTCTAGGAAAGAGTCTGTTTTTCTTGCCTTTTCCAGTTTCTAGACATTGTTTGCATACCTTGGCTTGTGGTCCCTGCTTCTGTTGTCGTACTTCTGTATTTTCCTCCACTTCCATTGTCACATCAGCTTCTCTGACTCTTATCCTCCTGTGAAAGCGAAAGTGTTAGTCACTCAGTTGTGTCCAGCTCTTTGCAACCCCATGGACTGTAGCCCACCAGGCTCCTCTGTCCATGGGATCCTCCAGGCAAGAATATTGGAGTGGGTTGCCATTCCCTTCTCCAGGGGACCTTCCTGACCCAAGGATCAGACCCAGGGTCTACCTGCATTCATCTTCTCTAACACATATCCTCCTAATTCCTCTTAAAATGATCCTGTACCTATATTGGGTCACCAGGACAGTGATAATCTCTCCTATTTTAAGATTCTGAACTTATACCTGTTTAGTGCTTTTTGCGAAGGTAATATATTAATAAATCCCAGGGATTAGGACGTGGACATACTTAAGGGGTCATCACTTATGCTGCTACAGGTCTCTCACGGCTGCTGCATCCTTGTTCATTACTGTGAGGAGTACCCATCTTCCTTGCTGGAGGGCAAGCCCCATTGGGTCTTCTGAAAAAAGCCATTGCCTGTCCTCCTTCCATAATCACTCCAAGCATGGGTTCTTTTGGTTCCCACCAACAGGCTCAGCTATTTTCAAAAGGATGTTCGGAGTCAGGGTGACTAAATTATGGACTTCCAGGCTCAGATCCACATTTGTCCCCAGTACTTTATGCCTAGATGAGGTGCAGACTCACCTTTCCCTTCATTTATTCCAGCATTAGGGAAGAAGTTAAAACAAGGCAAACAAACAAAAACCCTTTCTGCTTACAACGATCAGTTATGCTTCTTTTAAGATGCCGTCATTGTCATGGTGACCAGAAGCTAGAGATTCTCTCACCTCTTTCCCATTTCCCACCCCTCTGTACCCACCCCTCAGCAAATCTCCATTGCATTCATCTATGGATATTTCAGGGCCATTCTTCTACCTAAAAAAAAAAAAGTCCTCTTTCTGCTTTCTGCAAGTGGGCATCTCTGTGACCAGTGAATCCAGCCCTGGGATATATAGGGCATTAATTGGCACCTCTTGACCTGCTTCCTCCAGGCAAATGGAGGAGGGACAGCTGATGTGCTTCCAATGAATAAATAATAAGCATCTGCTGCCAGCGCTCTGCGTGCTGTGAATGTCAATGCCTGCAACAGAGAAAGATATGGGGAGGGACTGAGGGAGGAAAGAGCTGGTCCAGGGCCCAGAAAGAGCAAGGGCCACTGAGTGAACTTGTCAGAACCCCCTCTTCCACACTCCTGTCCACAATGACACATCAAGTCCTGTAGGTACACACCCCATCCCCCCCACCACTGTGTCCAAGGTCCATCAAGGCCCAGGAGGCTGGACTGGAGGAACTAAGGTATAAGCTTTAGGATAAAAGATGTGATGCTGTTTCCAGCTGTGTGACTCAGGAAGAGCAAGCTGCCAAGCACAGCTTCCCCATCTGCACACTGTGCTCAGGACTTCTGCCCCGCCTGCTCTGAGATCCTTGTGGTGAGGGTCACTTCAGACCCCTGATGTGAAGGTGCTTTCTGGACGTGGTGGGGGGCTGCCACACGGTGATGACGGCGGCGGTGGTAACAGTGCCCTAACACTGGAATCAGGCAATGTATCGACTTTTCAGATTGGTTTCTGTCACTTAACACTTAAGGTTCCTCCGTGGATTTTCATGGCTTGATAACACATTTCTTTTAATGGCTGCGTTATATTCCATTATATGGATATGCCACACTATTCACCTATTGAAGGACATCTTGGTTGCTTCCAAGTTTAAAGCTGCTATAAATATTCATGTGCAGTTCTTGTGTGGACATAAGTTTTCAACTCACTTGGATAAATATTTGGAGCCTGATATTTCTGGATCATATGGGGCACTTATGTTTAGCTTTGTAAGAAACTGCCAAATTGTCTTCCAAAATGGCTGTACCATTTTGCATTTCCATCGGCAATGAAGGAAAGTTTCTGTTGTACCCACATTCTTACAAGCATCTGCTGTTGCCATTGCTTTGGATTTAAGCCATTCTAATAGGTCTGCAGTAGTATCTTGTTTTAATTTGCAATCCACTGACAACATATAATGTTGAGCAGTTATTCATATTTATTTGCCATATGTATGTCTTCACTGGCAAGCTGTCCACTTAAATTTTTGGACCATTTTAAAATTAAGTTGTTTTCTCATTGTTAAGTTTTAAGAGTTCTTTGTGTATTTTGTTGACAGTCCTTTATCAGATATGTGTTTTGCTGAGATTTTCTCTCCATCTGTGCTTGTCTTTTCATTCCCTTAATCGGGTCATTTTTCATTCCCTCGATAGTGTCATTTGCAGAGAAGTTTTAAAAAATTTAATGAAGTCCAGCTTACCAGGTTTTTCTTTCATGGATTGTGCATTTGGTGTTGCATCCAAAAAGCTATTGCCAAATGCAAGATCATTTAGATTTTCTCTTATATCATTTTCTAGAAGTTTTATAGTTCTGTGTTTTATAAGTGTTTTATAAGTCTACGGTCTGTTTTGAGTTAATTTTTAGCATATTGAAAAGCAGAGACATTACTTTGCCAACAAAGGTCCATCTAGTCAAGGCTACGGTTTTCCCAGTGGTCATGTATGGATGTGAGAGTTGGACTGTGAAGAAAACTGAGCACTGAAGAATTGATGCTTTTGAACTGTGGTTTTGGAGAAGACTCTTGAGAGTCCCTTGGACTGCAAGGAGATCCAACCAGTCCATTCTAAAGGAGATCAGCCCTGGGTGTTCTTTGGAAGGAATGATGCTAAAGCTGAAACTCCAGTACTTTGGCCACCTCATGCGAAGAGTTGACTCTGATGCTGGGAGGGATTGGGGGCAGGAGGAAAAGGGGATGACAGAGGATGAGATGGCTGGATGGCATCACTGACTCAATGGACGTGAGTTTGAGTGAACTCCGGGAGTTGGTGATGGACAGGGAGGCCTGGTGTGCTTCGATTCATGGGGTCACAAAGAGTCGGACACGACTGAGCGACTGAACTGAACTGAACTGAAAAGTCTATGTATCACTGTTTTGCATGTGGATATCTAGTTAGTCCACTGTCATTTGATCAAAAGACTATCCTTCCCCCATTGAGCTTGCTTTGCTCTTTATTCGACAGCAGTTGACTATATTTGTGTGGTCTCTATCTGGACTTTCTGTTCCATGCCATTGATCTATTTGTCTGTTCTTTCACCAGTACCACACTGTCTTGATTCCAGTAGCTGAGCCTTAAAATCAAGTAGTATCAGTCCTCCTGTTTTGTTCTTTCTCAGTGCTGTGTTAATTATTCTCAATCTTTAGCCTGTTAGTAATAACTTTAGAATTGTTCACTGAGGGCTTCCCTGGTGGCTCAGTAGTACAGAATCCACTTGCTAATGCAGGCGTCCTGAGTATGATCCCTGGGTTGAGAAGATCTCCTGGAGAAGGGAGTGGCTACCCACTCCAGTATTCCTGCCTGGAGACTCCCTTGGAGAGAGGATCCTGGCGGCCTACAGTCCATGGGATTCCAAAAGAGTTGGACAAGACTGAGCCACTAAACAAAAACCACAAATAATTTGCTGAGATTCTGATTTCAATTCCACTGAACCTATAGATTAAGCTCGGAAAAACTGACATTGTAACATATTGAGTCTTCCTATTCACAAACATGGAATATGTGTCCATTTATTTAGTTCTTTTACTTCTGTCATCAGTGTTTCATAGTTTTCCTTGTATAGACCTTATAGAAATTTTGTTTATCACTAAGTATTTCTATTTTGAGGAACCTAATGTAAATGGTGTTGTGTTTTTTATTTTAAATTCCAATTGTTCATTAGCAGGTATATAGGAAAGCAATTAACTTTATGTCCTGTATGCTTGCTATAGTCATTTTATTAGTTTTAGGAGTTTTTCGGTTGATTCCAGGACTTCCAGGATGATGTTGAAAGAAGTGGTGAGAGGGCACAACCTTGTCCTGTTCTTGGTCATGGAGAGAAAGCATCTAGTTTCTCACCATCAGGTATGATATTAGCTACAGATTTTTGGTGTGTGCATGCTCAGTCGTGTCTGACTCTGTGATTCCATGGACTGTAGCCTGTCAGCCTCCTCTATCCATGGAATTCTCCAGGCAAGAATAGTGGATCAGGTTGCCATTCCCTTCTCCAGAGCATCTTCCTAACCCACGGATCAAACCTGAATCTCCTGCATTGGCAGGCAGATTCTTTGCCAACTGAGAAGCCCAAATTTTGGTAGATATTCTTTTTTATTAAATTTTAAAAATAGAATAGTTGATTTACAATATGGCAGATATTCCTTGTCAAGTTGAAGAGGCTTCTCTTTATACCTACTCTTCTGAAACTTTTTATCATGAATGGGTATCGGATTTTGCCAAATGCTTTTCCTGCTTATACTGATATGATTATATTAGTTGATTTTAGAATGTTCAACCAGTTTTTTAATACATTGTTTGATTTGATTGGCTAATATTTTGTTGAGGATTTTTGCAACTATATTCATTTTTTAAAAGCTCCCCAGGTGAGCCTATAGAGTTTGGTTGAGAGCTACTGACATAGAGAAATACTCAATCATGTATTCTGAGAGGTAAGTCCTGGGATATTCATTGTAGCAAATCTTGGAAAACATATAAATGTCCACTAATAAAGAACTAGCTAAATCAAGTGTGGTACACTTATATTGCAAAATACCGGCAGTTAAAACAAAATGGATAGATTGATACATACTGAGTTGTTAAGATGTCTGGAATATATTTTTACTTATTTATTTTTATAATTTTATTTATTTTTAAGTTACTTTTGGCTATGCATGGGCTTTCTCTAGTTGTTGGGGTCAGGGTGCTCTCTGGTTGCATGGTGAGCGGGCTCCTCATTGCAGTGGCTTATCTTTTTGCAGAGCATGGGCTCTAGAGTGAAGGCTCAGTAGCTGTGGCGCGGTGCCCATGGTTAGTTGCTCCATGGCACATGGAACCTTCCTGGACCAGGGATTGAGCTACTGTCCCCTGCATTGGCAGGCAGATTCTTAACCACTGGACCATGAGGGAAGCCCTGGAATATGTTTTTAAATGAAAAAAAATATATATGTTGTAAAATAATTGCTGGTAAAATCTTATTTTTATTTACCTTCTCAAAATTGTATATTTCTCCATGTTTGCAGATATGTAAGGGCATAGAAAAAGGCCTGAAAGGATACATTAATACATTGATTATTCCTGGAAGAGCAGAGAGATTGACCTGGGGTCAAGGAGGACTCTCATGATTTTTATTGCTCATGATCTTTATTGCTTAGAATGTTTACAATGGCAACATATTAGTATAGTATTTGTGCACTAACACCTGTTTTAAAATTGAAATAGCATTTACTAAGTCCCAGGCACTATGAAAAGTTATGAATAGTCCAAAATGAATAGATGGTCTCTGTTCTCAAGGGCTTATAATCTGATGGGGGTGGAATAGACCTGTAAAAAAAAGGACAATAAAGTATTATTCATACTGTGGTGGAAATCTGTACACATCACAGTGGGAGCTCAAAGGAGGAAGATTAATGCCACCTTTGGAAGGATGGTTGGGATAAAGAAAGGCATCAAGGAGGTAGCAACACTTGAGCTATGTCTTAAAAGATGAGTCATGTTAAATTAATTAACCCTTGAGGCTATAGACCGAAGTGGCTCTAATGTCATGGTCGCCTACATAAGCAAGCCAAAATCTAAGCTTGCAGAGGCTTCGAGGTTACAAAATCAAAACCCAAGGACAGCTAATCAGAGATAACTGGGCTCTATGCTATAACCAATCAATGATGTTCTTGCTGGACTTCCCGGGTGGTCCTGTGGTTAGGAATCTGCCTGCCAATGCAGAGGACGTGCGTTCCCTCCAGAAAGACTCCACACGCTGTGGAGCAACTAAGCCATTGGGCCCCGACTACTGAGTCTGTGGTCTGCAGCCCTTGCGCCACAACTATCAAGCCGAGCCCACACGCCCAGAGCCCAGCCTCCGCAGCAGGAGAAGCCTGTGCACTGCGGCTAGGAAAAGCCTGCAGGCAGCACAGAAGACCCAGTGCAGCCAAAAATAAGTAAATAAAGTAAAAGGATTTGTTTTAAATGTCCTTGTTTTGCTTCCACCTTTTCTCTGTAAAAGTCTCTACCCTGCTGTTGTTGGAGCACTCCTAACCACTGCTGGTTTGGTGCTGCCCAACTCAAATCAATAAAATGTTCAAATAAACCCTTCTAATGTTTAATATGCCTCAGTTTATCTTTTAACAGCCGGGAGTTGACAGGCCCTTGGCATGTGGTCCAGGAACAGTGGGGAACCCTGGGAGCCAGGCTGGAGGGGAGCTGCAGACTGAGGGGACCTTGGGCACAAAGATGAGGAGGCATGTTTGGGGTGTCTGGGGATTTTGTGGCTGTGCCAGATATTCAAAACAGGGAAGACAGAGGGTAAGACTGAAGAGGTACAATAAATCCCCTACATATGAATGAGTTCCTCATCAAGAACACCCATGTAAGTCCGGTTTGTTCATAAGGCCAACGAAGTTAGGGGCTTCCCAGATGGCATGGTAAAGAATCCGCATGCCAATGCAGAAGATGCAAGAGATGCCATGGGAAAATGTCCTGGAGTAGGAAACGGCAACCCACTCCTCTGTTCTTGCCTGAACACACACACACAAACCCTGGCAAAGTCAGCCTAGGTACTCATCTAACTCAGCTATGTAGTACTGCATTGTAACAGGTTTATAATTCTTTTCACATGAATAATAGATTTAAAAAAAAAAAACGTTTTTAATCCTATAGTACAGGACCTTGAAAAGTACAGTAGCACAGCACAACAGCTGGCATCCAGGGGCTGGTATAGAGTGAACAATCAAGAAGAGTTACAGCCTGGAGGAGGGAGGAGGGGTGGGAGGTGGATCTTCAGCAAAAGGAGACGGAGGAAAAGCTATAGTTTCACTCATGCCTGATGTTGATACCACAGCTGGAGTCAATTCTATCTACCCTCTTAAATAAAGGATCCAGTGATGTCTGGGCGGTGGCTCCTTTATTTCTCATCATAGATGACACGGTAGCACTGGACTGCATTCTGGATGGCTGCTGCAACCTCCATGTACAGCTCTACATTCCGGTCCTGTGTCTCCAAAGCTAACCGTGCCTTCTCAAACAGAACTGACTTCCGTGACTGAACCTGTGAGCGCGTGTTCACGTCTCCGAAAGTCTGCAACTTGGATTTGCAGGTAAGGGACTTACTGCAAGGGACCTATATTCAACATCCTGCGATGAAGCGCAATGGAAAAGAATATGAAAGAGACTGGATATATACATACATCTAAATCACTGTGCTGTACAGCAGAAATGGACACAACATTGTAAATCAACTATAACGCAATTAGGAAAATGACTGAAGAGGTAAGCACAGGGCTTGGGGCACGGAGCATGCGCCTTCACGGTCAGCGAGTTACCCTCCACGCCACGTGCATGTGCTGGGTTTGCACATCCGTGAAATGAACATGCAGAAGGTGCCTCGGGAGAAAGCAGTGGCTATAACTGTGACTTGTGTTCTAAATCCAGCCCCTCCACTTCAGAGCTGTGGGATCGTTCTCAAATGACACTCAACCCTCCGTCTCCTCATTTCTCAAATGGAAACTGGCATATCTCCCGTATACGGCCTTTGTGTATAACATATGACATAAGATAAAGGGAGCATGGTGGAATGATACAGGGGAAGATCATTGGCAATGAGAGTCCCTCTCTCCCCTCTCCCACGCCCCCTCCCCGCAGGCCAGCACTCCTCACACAGACCCTCCAGCTTCCTCCCCACACTCAGGCTAGGATGGAGGGGCAGAGGAAAGCCCCTGCCCCCGCAGGAGGAAGTGGAAAGTCAGTGTGGGAAACAGCCCCCAGAGTAGCAAGGGTCTCCCGATCCGAGGATGAGAAACTGGTGGCAGAGCAGATCTGGGCCTGCTTCCTGACCCCCAGCCCCACACCCCATGGGACCTCTGGTTTCTCTTCTCTATTTCTGGGAACTGCGCCTGCAAATATTTCTCTCTGGAATCATCTGCACTTTCAAAACCTCTGAATTCAAATGTTCTAAACTACCGTGAACTAAGAACCGCTGGCTCCTTTAAAGGTCACCTTAAAATCTTTACAAGCAAAGGAATTCGGTGTTCCTCAGAACGCTGTGTCCCTAATAATAATACTCCTGGGCACTTGTCTCTCTTTCGAAATGCTTTCCCTGACCTCATCTCTTCTGATGCTCTCAAAACATCACCAAGTAGCCAGGCAGGGCAGGTATTACCAGCCCCAGTTTGCAGATAAAGAAACAGAAGCTCAGAGAGTTTGCATTTCATACAGCTCCTCAGTAACAGAAATAAAATCATCCCAGGGTTCTTTCTTCTATATAGGAAGCCTTGTGGGTCAGCACAGCCATGTGGCTTTGGGGGACAAACAACCTCTGGGCAGCTACCTTGCAAAAAGATCCCAAACTTGGGATGCAGACAGCACAGGGAGGTGCATATCAGACTCTACCATCTGTGTGAGCCCAGATGAGATGCTGTCTAGGGCTCAGTTTTTCTCTTTACCAAACAGGAACAAGGCCCTGTGCCGAGATGATGGCATTTTGTAAAAGTCAAACAAGATGATGCCAAGGAGAGATGCTTTCAGAAATGGCACACCAGCTGTATAGAGGGTTGGGGATGGTTTGAATTGTTGGGCATGCCATTGCTATTAGGAACAGCTGCTTTGCTGGCTGGATTCCCAGGTGGTGCTAGTGGTAAAGAACCCACCTGCCAATGCAGGAGATGTAAGAGGCTCAGGTTTGCTCCCTGGGTCGGGAAAATCCCATGGACAGAGGAACCTCACGGGCTGCAGTCCATAGCGTCACAAAGTGTTGGACACGACTGAAGTGACTACGCGTATAAGCTCACTTTGCTGACTAGTTGGAGGACTGAGCAGAGAGCCTGTTTCATGGCCTGGCATGTATTAGGTATTCAATAAGTAGAACTATTTTTATTATGTGCTGTGAATCAGTAATTCCCCATTTGGTCCCCAGTTTTATATCCCCCAGGATGATCATGTATCCCTAACATCAGATGGAGGTAGCAGAGATCTGGAGGGAAAAAAAAAAATGGCATTTTAACAGGTCGGTGGAATGATGATCCACACCCCCTGGCCTTATAGAGACCAGCTGACCTGAGACCAAGTCCATGGAGCTCAAAGGGACTTCTAGTCTCAAAATTCATACCATGAAATAACAATACCATTCAGTTCCTGGGGGTTTGTGGAAAATCTCTGTCTTCACTGCTTCCTCTTCCTCCCTGCCTGCAGGCCTTAGTGTAACTCAGTGAACAGGGACAGCAGAAATGTCTGAATCACAAATCCATACTTCTGGCATGCATGGCTTTTATTTGCAGAGGCTTTGCAATTCTGGGCTTAAATGAGGCTTTGGGAACTCTCTGGAATTTTCCCTATTCATGCCCCAATTAGCAGGGATAATTGAGGGTTGTTGCTGTGTGCTCCTCATAGCCAAGCTGGGACCATCTGTAAACAAGAACCGGGGAAGTGATTTGGGGGTGGTCACGGGCCTGTTATATGACATTGGTGTTCCAGGGTTGGAGAACATTCATGCAACACATTTTTATTGGGCCCTACTTTGAACTCAGAACTAAGCTGGGTTCTGGGAATACATCAATAAAAATAGGGTGCCTGACCTTAAGAAATTAGAGAATGCTAATAATTGGCCAGGCAAGTGCAATTCAGTGGGATAGGAGCTCTAGAAACAAGAGAAAGAGGTTTTTAAAACAATTCTGGGATGTTTGTCAGGAAAGGCTCAAGTGAAGAGTGAGAAAGAAGAAGCTAAAGATAGGTCCCAGCAGCACCACTATAACCTGTCTGACCCTGGGATCTCTCCATCTCTGTGAACTCCCATTTCTTCACATAAAGGTGCAAAGGAATGGTTGCATTTTGCTGTCTCTGAAATAACATAACACAAAAATTTTATGAAATTTTTAATTTAAACTTTTCAAAATATGAGTTACATGCCCAAGTAAAGCCAGAGTTATTGGTAAAGAATCTGCTTCCTGTGCAGGAGACCTGGGTTCGATTCCTGAATTGGGACGATCCCCTGGAGAAGGAAATGGCAAGCTACTCCAATATTCTTGCGTGGAAAATCCCATGGACAGAGGAGCCTGGTAGGATACAGTCCACAGGGTCGCAAGAGTTAGACACAGCTTAGCGACTAAACCACCACCAACCACCATCGAAATCTAAAAAAAGAAAAAAAATCCCCCAAAATGTGTTTTCAAAAACCAAAAAGATTGGGGGCAGGGATAAATTAGGAGTTTGGGATTAACATATACACACTGTGTGTGTGTTAGTTGCTTAGTCGTGTCCGACTCTTTGCAACCCCATAGACTGTAGTTCACCAGGCCCCTCTGTCCATGGGATTCTTCAGGCAAGAACACTGGAGTGGGTTGCCATTTCCTTCTGCAAAAGGAACTATAGAAAGAAAGAAAGTGAAGTCGCTCATTCGTGTCCAACTCTTTGCGACCCCATGGACTACAGCCTACCAGGCTCCTCCATCCATGGAATTTTCCAGGCAAGAGCACTGGAGTGGATTGCCATTGCCTTCTCCAATATACACACTACTATGTATAAAACAGATGAACAACAAGGACCTACTATATGGCATGGAGAACTAGACTCAATATCTTATAATAACTTATAAGGGAAAACAATTTGAAAAAGACTATATATGTATATTCTTTTTTCCCATATATATATAAGAATATATATTCCTTTTCCCATGTGGTAGAATATTGTTGCTATTATTCCAGTCGCTCAGTCATGTCTGACTCTTTGTGACCCCATGGGCTGCAGCACACCAGGCTTCCCTGTCCTTCACCAACTCCTGGAGCTTGCTCAAACTCATGTCCATTGAGTCAGTGAACCATTTAGTCCTCTGTCATCCCCTTCTCCTCCCGCCTTCAATCTTTCCCAGCATCAGGGTCTTTTCAAATGAGTCAGTTCTTCGCATCATGTGGCCAAAGTATTGGAGTTTCAGCCTCAGCATCAGTCCTTCCAATGAATATTCAGGACTGATGTCCTTTAGCATGGACTGGTTGGATCTCCTTGCAGTCCAAGGGACTCTCAAGAGCCTTCTCCAACACCACAGTTCAAAAGCATCAATTCTTTGGCACTCAGCTTTCTTTACAGTCCAACTCTCACATCCACCCATGACTACTGGAAAAACCATAGCTTTGACTAGATAGACCTTTGTTGGCAAAGTAATGTCTCTGCCTTTTAATATGCTGACTAGGTTGGCCATAACTTTTCTTCCAAGGAGCAAGCATCTTTTAATTTCATGGCTGCAATCACCATCTGCAGTGATTTTGGAGCCCAGAAAAATAAAGTCAGCCACTGTTCCCACTGTTTCCCCATCTATTTGCCATGAAGTGATGGGACCAGATGCCATGATCTTAGTTTTCTGAATGTTGAGCTCTAAGCCAAGTTTTTCACTCTCCTCTTTCACTTTCATCAAGTCTTTAGTTCCTCTTCACTTTCTGCCATAAGGGTGGTGTCATCTGCATATCTGAGGTTATTAATATTTCTCCCAGCAATCTTGATTCCAGCTTGTGCTTCCTCCAGCCCAGCATTTCTCATGATGTACTCTGCATATAAGTTAAATAAGCAGATGACAATATACAGCCTTGACATACTCCTTTCCCGATTTGGAACCAGTCCATGTCCATGTCCAGTTCTAACTGTTGCTTCTTGACCTGCACATAGATTTCTCAGGAGGCAGGTGAGGTGGTCTGGTATTCCCATGTCTTTAAGATCTTTACCACCTTTAAGATCTCTTTACCATCTGAGCCATAAATATAGAATCATCAAAGTGATTCAGTTATATGTTATATATATATATATATATATATATATACGCATCTGCAACTAGCACAATATTATAAATCAACTACCAAAAAAAAAGGTTATTTTGTTGAAGCAAATCAGGGAAGCAAAACAAACAATCCCCCCCTTTATAATACAAACGAGAAAAAATCCAGTGGTATATTTAAGGGACAAGAGAAAATAGAACATGTAAGCAAGTAAGGAGGATAAAACCAAAGGGCAGAGTGATCAGTAGGAAGCTACAAACTGAAAAGTGTTTGCTAGATTTGACCATCAGATCAATGGAAATACTTTAGAGAAATGTCACTGGGTGGTGAGAGAGAAACCCAGACCTCAGGGATTGTAAATGGAGTGTGATGTAAACATCAACCACTCTTTCAAGAAATCTAGCTGGAAATATGACAAAATCTTGAATCTGGGTGACTAGGGTCCACAGGTGAACTCTGTACTATTCTCTACTTGTCTGAAAAGATTCATACTACAACTTGTACCAGCTGAAGAAAAAAAGAGCAAGAGAGCAGTGGGTAGGTTGAATATAAGACTGGCAGAGGATTTGTTTGTTTTAATGAGAGGGCTTGAACATATTTAAATCCTGGTAAAAAGATAGGGATGGAAATTGAAAGGGTGAGAAGGATGATTAAAGGAGAAGAAAGGAGGAGTGGAATAAAACACAAAGTGAAGGAATTGTCTTAATGAGCAGAAGTACATTTTTGAGAAGAATGAGGACCATAAAAATTGTGGTGATCCCTCTTGATTGACTTTACTTTGTCAGGTAAAGGCAAAATCTTGCAGTAGGAATCACGGCCGGAGGAAAGTTCTAGAACAGCTATAGAAAGAAATAAGAAAGGCAGAGGAAGTGCAGGTTGCAAAGACGTTCCTCCAAAGCTCTCACAGCCCTGCACCCAGCCCTAAGTTCTGCCTAGCCCAGAATAAGGGATGACCTAGTTTATTTGCCCCAATGTCTCGGGTGTAATGGCTGTGGATTGGGACTGGGCTGCTGACTAGGGACCTGCAAAAGGCTTGAGCGCTGAGTGCTCAGTCATTCAGTCATGTCTGACTCTTTGTGGGCCCATGGACTGTAGCCTGCCAGAATCTTCTATCCATGGGATTTTCCAGGCAAGAATATTGGAGCAGGTTGCCAATTTCTTCTCCAGGTGATCTTCCTGAGCCAGGGGTCAAACCCATGTCTCTTGTCTTTTGCACTGGCAGGTGAATTCTTTACCACCAGAGCCACTGACCTTGTATTCACCAGCAATGACTTCAGTCTGCAGATGAGTATGATGGCTTTTTGCCATGCTCTGAAGTTTGAGAAGAAGACAGGAGAAATCAGGTGGGCTGAAATCAGCTAGCACTGCAATTGTGCCGGGTGAGTGCAAAAATAATGTCAACGAGATAAAAGTGTTGGGAGTGTAACAAGAAATTTAGTGATGGTCCACGGGATCAGTGCAGAGGGGAGGATGTGAAGACGGGCTGACAGATGAGCAGTGAGGAGAATAAAGGAATAGTGGACAGGGAGATCTGATAAGGTCCAAGAACAGATCCCTGGGTTGTAAAGATCCTGGGGAGAAGGAAATGGCAACCCAACCCAGTATTCTTACCTGGATACTCCCATGGACAGAGAAGTAGCAGGCTACAGTCCATGGTGTTGCAAAGAGACATGACTGAGCGACTCACAGTTTCACTTTCAAGATGTATACAAGAAAGGGAAAGTTCAGGGAGGATGGAGGTTGGGATGAGAACTCACTGTGTGGTTTTAACAGCTAGGGGCTGTCACGTTTCTTTTATAGAAGAGTTCCAGGTACTGACCAGGTCTAGGTGCAGCCACAGGAAAAGGACTAAGGTAGGGTAGAGCTCAACGGTGATGAGGCAGAGACATGAGCTGGAGGTTGGGTGGCCTCCCCACTGTGTCATGGGGCTTCTCTGGTGATGGCAGGTTGAGAGCGATGAAGACCCAGGATCAGTGGTGAAGTCCTCTAGGAGTGTGTGTGTATGTGTATGTATGTGTTTCTGAAGACCATACTATGTCACTTGATGTCAATTGGTATTTCAGAAAACTGAAAAATAGGAAAAGCTCTTTGGAGCACTCTGCCATTTTTTATGCAGGCTTGGTTTTGACTACAGTCCTGTATCTATGACCTTTATGCAGGGGTTAGAACTCAGATGTATGTTTTGGGGGGTCAACCTTTAACCGGCTATAGGAGGCTAAGTCAGGAAATCAAGCATGTGTGGATGGGGGAGGGGTGAGAGAACTTGATGTGAACCCCTGGAGGGGAGCCCACAAGTCAACAAGACAGGAAAGAGCCTCTAAAGAAACGCTTCTCCAGGCTCAAGAACTGCCCTCTGCCGAAGCTGGACACACTGCTTCGGGAATCACTGATGCCCTTTGTGCTGGGTCTGTTACCATCCAGGACACAGTAGGAGGACCCCAGAGGTCCCTTCCCATTCTGAGATTCTGTAAGAGATCCTTCCACATACTGGCACTTCTAAGGCTGATGACTGTTTTGAATAGATCGTGAAATCGGGTGAGTAAGGAACTGAGTGAAAGCTGGCAAATAACTGTCTAGAAACATAGTTCAGTTCAGTCGCTCAACCGTGTCTGACTCTTTGCGACCCCATGGACTGCAGCACGCCAGGCCTCCCTGTCCATCACCAACTCCCGGAGTTTACTCAAACTCATGCCCATTGAGTCGGTGATGCCATCCAACCATCTCATCCTCTGTCGTCCCCTTCTCCTCTCACCTTCAATCTTTCCCAGCATCAGGGTCTTTTCAAATAAGTCAGCTCTTCGCATCAGGTGGCCAAAGTATAGGAGTTTCAGCTTCAGCATCAGTCCTTCCAGTGAATATTCAGGACTGATCTCCTTTAGGATGGACTGGTTGGATCTCCTTGCTGTCCAAGGGACTCTCAAGAGTCTTCCCCAACACCACAGTTCAAAAGCATCAATTCTTTGGGGCTTATGTCTGCAAACATAAGAGGCCCAGTGTTTGCGGTGGCTAGCTTAGGGGAGGCGCCCGAATGCGGAAACTTGCTTCTAGGAAGGGTATGAGGGACAGTTGGGTCCTGGCGGCAGCCGGTACACTCAGGTGGGTTTCCTTCACTTGCCTGGCCCCGGGCAGGCTGCAGGTCTCCCAGCTGTATGAGAGACGGCTGGTAAAGCGCACAGTTCTCTCCCGCTGCTCCCTGGCACCAGCATTGGCACCTGGGGACCTGTTAGAAATACAGATCCTTAGAAATCTCAGATCCTCTCTGGACCTCCTGAGTCCGACACTTCTGGTATGGGGCGCAGAATCCCATGTGTCAACCGGACTTACAGCTTAAACTGAGGCCCACTACAGAGCGGCACATGGTTAAGAGCTTAGTCTTAGGTATCTTAGGTATACCTTCATGTGAATTTCAGCTCTTTTCCTGTGTGACTTTGGACAAGTTACTTAACCTCCCTGAGCTCCAGTTTTCTCATAGGTAAAATAACAATAGTTACTTTATAAGGGTTTCAGGGAACTGAAGAAGGTAGTATTTGTAAAGAACTTTGTATAGCAAATGCCAAAAATAACAATAGCTATTAGTCTTGGGCCAGTAGTGGCCAGCGGTCTTTTCCACACCCTGCACTTTTTGAATAATCGCTCTTCTATCTGTGGCTTCACCTACCAGGTGCCTGACTTTCAGCCCAGGGCTGTCAGCTGAGACTTCTTGGCCGACACAGAACCTTTCCATTCAATTCTGCCCCAAATCCAGCTCTACCGATAGTGTCCATAGAATGAAGAGCTATAGACTTGACTTCGCCCAATAAATTAGCTCCCATGAGGAGACTGATGCATATTCCCTGTGGAGCTGCAAGTCAGTGACTCCAGACCTGGGGACCAGCATGAGCGGAACAGGGCTTCCGTGATGGCTCAGCAGTAAAAAAAAAAAAAAAAACCTGCCTGAAATCCAGGACACTCAGGAGTTTCAGGTTAAATCTCTGGGTTGGGAAGATTCCCCTGGAGGAGGGCATGACAACCCAGTCCAGTATTCTTGCCTGGAAAATCCCATGGACAGGGGAGCCTGGCGGGCTATAGTCCATGGGTTCACAGAGAGTCAGACATGACTGAACTGACTGAGCACGAACCCATGAACACAACAGTGAGGCCAGACCAATCCCTGGGCGATACGACCAGTGACTGCCCGGGGAGTGGCCCTCACTTCCTGCTATGGACTTACTACTGTCTGTTTTTCACAACATGTTTTCTTTGAGGGATTCCCAAAGTGCTTGAAAAGTCTGTTTTGTTCATGACTCATGTGCACAAGGAGCCCCTGCACAGGTTTTTTTCTCTCATTTGATCATATTCTGACTGCTGTGTGAAATAGGCAGAACAGCGCATGTTGCTTTTTCATAGATGGGGAGGCTGTGTCCTTGGGGGTGAAGTGACTTGTCCAATCTAGGGTTGCACAGCGGGAGGTGTAATAGCAGAACCACAGCTCACTCTCCTGGGTCTTGGTCTAGTTCTTTTTCAAACAGAACACAGGGCTTCCTCAAGTGGACCCAGAAGTTCTCCAAACCAGGTGACCTGAGCTCTAGAAAGAGCATATTTGTGTCTGAATTTCCCTTTTTTCTACTGAAAATGGTCTTTCTTGCTGCTATTTTACCTAGTTCCCTCTGACCCGGGTCTCAGCGGGGAAGAGAAAGCCCCTTGGGACAAGAAAACAAGAAATTCCTTGCCTGCACCTCAAGTCTGGGTCACCATCTGCTCCCCTGACCCCAGGATCTTTGACTCCCTGGAGAGCTCAGCATGGATCAGTCCAGCTCCAGGAGATGGGGTAAAAATCTGCTACTTGTTTTGCAAGGAGCATCTGACACAAGGGACTGTCTCTGACAGTTTTTGCATGAACTCAATGTCTACTATGGATAAGAATTCTTATTTAATAAACTGAGCTTGTTATTGTTCAGTTGCTAAGTCATATCCAATTCTTTGTGAGCCCATGGACTGCAGCACACCAGGCTTCTCTGTCCTTCACTGTCTCCTGGAGTTTGCTCAAACTCATGTCCATTAAGTCGGTGATGCCATCCAACCATCTCATCCTCCGTTGCCCCCTTCTCCTCCTTCCCTCAATCTTTCCCAGCATCAGTTGTCTGTTCTCAACAGGTGGTCAAAGTATTGGAGCTTCAGCTTCAGCATCAGTCCTTCCAGTGAATAATCAGGGTTGATCTTGCAGTCCAAGGGACTCTCAAGAGTCTTCTCCAGCATCACAGTTGGAAAGCAACAATTCTTCAGCACTCAGCCTTCTTTATGGTCTATCTCTCACATCCATACATGACTCTGAAAAAAATCATACCTTTGACTATGGTTATGGGCTTGCATAAACCTTTTCTCTTTAAAGTAAATATGGTCATAACCTTTCTGGCCCACCCGCCTCTCTGCCTTGATGTGGGGATCTGGCCAGGTGTTGGGGTTGAAGTGCAGGATATGGCCTTTTGGTGACAGAGAAGGACATTTGTCTTTCCCTTGGAACAGCTGTTGGCTTCAAGCAACATGCCAAACCCACATTCAAGGTTATGAGCCTCCCTACAAACCACTGGCCAGCTCCACTGTGGGGAGCAAAGGCAGGAGTGGAAAGTTGCCAATTTCATGTGCAATCTCTTTGACCTCTTACTTCTCCCAAACACACATGCTATTTGCTCCTTGGCTCAAAAAGCCCCGAGAGAGCATGGCTCTGGGTGGTTCCACTGTGGGGGTATGGAGTGGGTTGCTGGTGAGGGGTGGACTGTGGGGACACTTGAGGTTGGGTGTAGGCCTGAATGCCACAGTGTGCCTAGCATGTGACAATCCTGGTTAGCAGGCGGTCCTGTGGCAGAGATGAGGGAGTCTGTACCCAGGCATCACCCCAGCTACAGCCTTGTTGCTGTAGCAACCAGCCAGTACATCTGCTAAGGGAGCCTGGTTTCACACAAGCCCTGGGGGAAGACAGCGTCAGAGCTGGGACCTGGTTCCAGCCTTCTCTGTTTTCTCCCATCTTTGTCCTTTTCTCATTCAGCTTGAGCTCTGCCTGCAATGCGTGAGACATGGGTTTGATCCCTGGGTCAGGAAGGTCCCCTGGAGAAGGGAATGGTACCCCACTCCAGTATTTTTGCCCAGAGAATTCCATGGATAGAGGAACCTGGTGGACTACAATCCATGGGGTCGCAAAGAGTCAGACAGGACTGAGCAACTAACACTTTTGCTTTTTGAGGACTGCAGAACAAGTTACCGTAGTCTGGTGGTTTAAACAAAAATGCATTTCCTCACAGTTTTAGAGGCTGGGAAAAGGAAGATCAAGGTGCTGGCTGACTTAGTTCCTAGTGAGGAGCCCGCTCCCGGCTTGTAGAGGCTTCTCGCTGTGTCCTCACATGGCCTTTCCTTGGTGCTTGCCATTGGGAAGACTGAGAAATTCAATTCAATTTGGTAGGATACAAAGAGTCAGTCCATAATAGTCCTTGACTGCCCTGCTCCTTCCTGGGTGAGGAGACTTGTCTTCTTTCATCCAAATTTTACAATTACTTGGACTGTACTGAGAACATTTTAATTAATATTAAAAATGCCAGCTTTAAAAACAAAACCCCATTGTGGACATTAATTCATTTTGAATGCAAAGCAAAGCCCCCATAATATATATCCAGATAAAAGAGAAAGCATTTCGTCTCAGCTCAGGCAAGCATCCATCCCACGAATGGAAACTGTCTCTTCTGGGATAGGAAGAAAAAAAGGCAAAGAGCCCACTTGGTCAAATTAATTAATAGCATCTGATTTTCACCAATCTTCCTTCTTAAGAGCCTGGGCAGTGAGAAGGAGCTTCAAATTAGCCACAACAAAAAGCAACTGGGCAGAAAACTCAAGTCACCAGCAAATCTTTAGGAAAAAGGATTCGCTCTTCTGAGTCTGGGGGCCAGTGAAACTGACTTCAGTCCCATGGTGTTAGCAGTGATGTTTACCACCAACGGGATGCTGCGCTTTCCTGGGCTCTGGATCTGTGCCTTCCCTGTCTCACCAGCTGCTCTCTCAGAGCAGGAAGGAGGGAAACCAGAGGCTCCCCGTGGATGTGAAGGCTGCCCCCCACCCCCAGCAAGTGTGATGTCCCGCTGCCCCGCCACCCTGAGCCCAGGCCACTGCACTGACCTCCACCGTCAGCTGGGCTTGGAGATGACTGAGGCAGTCATTCCGTGGGGATTTTACAAGTGTCTGTTATGCAGTAGGGTGGGGCTGGCTTTCACTGAATGCACAGAGCCTGTCCTCAAGGGTTCTCAGACTAAAGCAATAAGTCCACAAGCAATTTAATACAGCAGAAATACATGCAGCAGGAATGGAAGGTAGGGGAGGGCAATCAGGAGGACTTCCAGGAAGAGGAAATACCTGATTGGAATCTTCAGGGAGGGAAAGGCTTTCCAAAAAGAGCAAAAGTGGAAGGGTAAATAACATCATGGTGTGTAACTGTGATGCATCTCATCACTGCAACAAAATGTCTTGGTGAGAGGGACTGAACTCTCTGAGGATCAAGAATCATGGCCAGTTTTCTAAACTTTGTGTGTGGGTGTGTGTGTGTGCTTCATTGCTCAGTCATGTCTGACTCTTTGTGACCCCGTGGACTGTAGCCCACCAGGATCCTCTGTCCATGGGGATTCTGCAGGCAAGAATACTGGAGTGGGTTGCGATGCCTTCCTCCAGGGGATCTTCCCAACTCAGGGGTCAAACCCAGGTCTCCTGTATTGCAGATGGAGTCTTTACCATCTGAGCCACTAGGGAAGCCCAATATGAGGTTCCACCGAAATACCCTCCCACTGGAAGGCTTTCTGGAGAAACTCTCCCAGCTGACCCAGCACCTATGGTTATTCTGGAGTCTGTGTCCTGGTCAGCTCCTGCCTCCTGGGGGAGACTGACCCTTGGTTTCTGTCTTCCCGTTCCCATCACCGGCCTGGGCCTCGCAGTCAGGTGGGCTGGCCTGGTATCCGACCCCCCACACGGCTTCCACGTAGGACCAGGCCTCCAGGGCCCTGTGCGCTGGCGCCCCCTGCAGGCGGTTTAGCAGCAGTCCGCCCCTGTCAACACTCTCCCACGCGCTCCTGACAAGTTTAGTGGCTTCCCCTGAGCTCAGCCCTAAGGCATGACCAAGCGCCCTGTTCATAGCTTTAGAGAACCACAGCTACAAGGAAGCTGAATGTGTGGTTTCTGCAAGTAGCTCAAGGGATACCACAGGGACGGAGGCAGAGGCCCTGGGCAGCCCGTCCCCTCGGCCCGAACTGCTCGGTCTGCCCTCTTGAACACAAATCCACATGCTGTTTCGTTGGAAAATCAGGATTGCTGTGGAGTCGGAGGGACTTTACAAGTCTCGCTGAAGTGAGCCCGCAGAGTGGCCACGTCCAAGCTGAGGGCTCCTCAAAAGCTTTACGGTCCGCTCCAGCCCGGCCCCTCCAGGCCTTCCCTTCCTCCTGCAGCCCTCAGCCCCTGCACTCCTCATGGTCCCCCAGGGCTTTACTTCGGGATCACCAGATAACCTCATGGCCTCACTTTCCACGCCCCTCCTCGCCGTTTCCGTGGCGCTCTTTAATACCTCGTTACCTGTGGTCTGGATCAGCCGTTCCCAAGCTTGAACAAGCATCAGAGTCACCTGAGGCCTTGCTCAAATACAGACTGCGGAGTCCACTCCTAGAGTTGCCGATTCCCAAGGTCTGAATCATAGAAGGGCATGAATCCTAAGGGACATCAGCTTAAGGATATCAAAATGGAAAAAGACTCCCTAGAGCTGATCATACTAAGTGAAGTAAGTCCGAGAGTAGAAGACAAATACCATATAATATCACTTGCATGTAGAATTTAAAATGTGGCACAAATGACTATACCTACGAAGCACTTGTAGACAGAGAAAAGATGTGGTTGCCAAGGGAGTAGGGGGTGGGGCTGGGGAGGGATGGAGTAGGAGCTTGGGATTAGCAGATGCAGACGATTATACATAGGATGGATAAACAACACGGCCCTACTATGTAGCACAGGGAACTATATTCAATATCCTGTGATAAACCATAATGGAAAAGAATATAAAAAAAGAATGTGTGTGTATATATATATATATATGTACAGCTGAAGCACTTTGCTGTACAAAAATTAATACAACCTTGTAAATCAACTGTCCTTCATTTTTTTTAATTCTAAAAAAAAAAAGATTACAGAGAGAAAGCATTTTTCTAAAAAGTGTATTCCTCGGGTAGATTTGCTAAAGCACTTCCATATGTATAAATAAAAACTCAGTTACTGAGGCAGACTAAGAAATCACTCCAACTTAGTGACAGAAAGCAACTGTGCTCACAGAATCTGAGGGTCAGGAATTTAAACAAGGCACAGCAGGAACGGCTGGTCGTTGCTCCTTGATGGCCTCAGCGGGATGACTCCAGGCTCAGGGCTTCAGTCATTTGAAGGTTTGTTCTCCTGCTTGTTGGGTGGTTGATGCCTGTTCACTTCTGGAAATGAGATCTCTGCTAGGTTGGTCTGGGCTTTTACTCACAGCCTGAGGGCTTGGTTCCGAGGAGAGAACCTGGGAGACAGGAGAGACCCACGTGGAAACCATATTGCTTTGCATGATTCAGTCGTGGAAGTCATATGTCCAAGTGTCTGCTGTGGAGCCAGCTACAAAGACCAGCCTGGGTTCCGGGTTCACTTAATACAACTGGCAATATCCTGGACACTCTGTGGGACTGGAAATATGACTTTGGTAATTTTTGGAAAACACAATCTGTCACAATGAACAGAAGAAGTAGACTCTACACAAAAACTCATCTATAAACATAATTTAATTCTCTCTCAGACATGCCCCAGCTGCTATAGACCATATATTCCAGTTTATTTAGACTGCACAGGAATCAAGTCTACAGATTATCTTGAAAAATCAAGATATTTTCAAGATATTATCTTGAAAAATTTCAGCAATATGAGCTGAAATTCTCATATGTCAACATTTGCCAGAAGAGTATCATCTGTTCCTTTTTATTTATTTATTTATTTATTTTTGGCTGTTCTGGGTCTCAGTTTGCAGCCGGTGGGATATTTGATCTTCTTTGCGGCACATGGGATCTTTGGCATGTGGGATCTAATTCCCTGAGCAGGGATGGAACCTGGGTCCCCTGCATTGGGAGCATGGTGTCTTGAAGCCCTCAGCTTCTCTTTTTTAAACCTACCATGTAGTCCCCACTTTCCCTGTTCACCATTGACCCTGTCACTTGGGTGTTTCCCATGCATTTTAGCTTATGTCATTATGTGCCCATTTCTCACAGATGTTGAGTTTATGATCCTCAGTGTAGAGGATGTGGCTGCCCCTAGCCGAACCACGTATGGAAACTACCAGAAGAAATCAGATCTAAAGCAGAGCTAAGATGCTATGAATATAGGTGAAATCATACCATTCAATACCTGCTTGACATGGTTACCATGTCTACTTGTGTTTGTCCTAAATTTGCCTCCCCAAGAGCTTGTAATAAAAACATTTGTTCTTAGCTCTCATTGTCTCCGATTTTAATAAAGATCTAAAGAAGGGTGTGGGCCTGGGATGGACAAATGGGTTTCAAGACCTCTGTGTCAGAGCTAAAGGAAACTCATTGGAAAAAAGTGAACGTGAAAATCACTTGGTCATGTCCAACTCTTTGCAACCCCGTGGACTGTAGCCTGCCAGGCTCCTCTGTTCTTGGGATTTTCCAGGCAAGAATATTGGAGTGGGTTGCCATGCCCTTCTCCAGGGGATCTTCCTGATCCAGGGATTGAACCTAGGTCTCCCACATTGTGGGCAGATTCTTTATCATCTGAGCCACCAGGGAAGTCCCAAAGGAAACTCATTAGAGTAACCTATCTTAAGTTGTTCTTACCCTGGGATCAGGGATTAGGGAGTCTGTGAACCCCTGAAATTATAATACATGATTATATGTGCATGTGGAAGAAGATCACATATTTAAATAGGTTTTTCACTGAGTTCCTAACCCTAAAAGGTGAAGAATCTCTGCAATGTCTGAAGACAGAAGATCAGGGCAGGGGCAAAGGACTTCACAGACACTTGAGGCTGAGAGTGAGGCTCAGGGAGAGAAAGCAGAGGGAAAATTGGCCCAGAAGTCAGAGCAAACTTGCCTGAAACTGCTCTCATCAAGGTCACCAATAACTTCTGTGTTGCTAAATCCAACGCTCAGTTCTCAGTACTCCCCTAACTTGACGTATCAGCCAGCTGGCCTGACTGATCATTCCTTTCACTTGAAATGCTTCCTTTAGTGATTTTCAGGACAAATTCTCCTAGATGGTTCCTGCCTCATTGGACTGCTCCTTCTTAAGCCTCCGCTGCTGAGTTCTCATCTTCTTCCTGACTTCTAACCTTTGGAAGTTTCTAGAGCTCTTCTTCTATTCTCTATAAACATTTACTTCCTTGGTGACAGTATTCAGTCCCACAGATTTAAATAACACCTACATTGTAAAGGTTCTCACATTTCTCTATATATATATACCTCTAAGCCCAACAGTGCTTCAGAATTCCACATTCAGATACAAACCTGTCTACCCTACAACTCCCCTTGGATGACTTAAAAGGGATCTCGGACTTTCCAAAACTGAACTTTCCTTTCCCCTGCCCTCCCGTTTCCCCATCAACTCCTCCCCTAGGCTCCCCATCTCAATGAAAGGGAGTTCCGGGCAAGAGTTGCCAGAAACCCAGAACCTTCTCTTGCCTCATGTGACACCACATGCTTCCCTGCATTTCTGCTGCTTTATTTTTTGTTTCTTTTGTTAACTTTTCATTTTATATTGAAGTATAGTTGATTTACAATGTTGTGCTCGTTTCAGGGGTACCACAGAGTGATTCACTTACACATACACACGGATCTATTCTTTTTCAAATTCTTCTCCCAATTACAGAATATTGAGCAGACTTCCCTGTGCTGTCTTTGTTGTTTATCCATTTTAAATCAGAAGACATACAGATGACAGAGTAGCATATGAAAAGATGTTCAACTAATTATTAGAGAACTGCGAATCACAACTACAGAGAGATATTGCCTCACTGGGGAGAAGGGAACCTTCTGTTGGTGGGAATGTAAATTGGTATAGTCATTACAGAGACTTTATGGAGGTTCCTTAGGAAACCAAAAATAGAGCTACCACATGACCTTGCAACCCCACTCCTGGGCATATACCTGGAGGGAAACAGAGTCCGAAAGGATTCATGCACCCAAGTGTTCGCTGCAGCACTGTTTACAAAAGCCAAGACACGGGGGCAATCTAAATGTCCATCTACAGAAGAATGTGGTCCATGTATATATATATATATATATATATATATATATATATATACACACATATAATAAATATATATGATGGAATATTACCCAACCATTAAAAAAGAATGAAGTAATGCCATTTGCAGCAACATGGATGGATCTAGAGATTGTCATGCTGAGTGAAGTAAGTCAGACAGAGAAAGAGAAGTATCATATGATATTGCTTATGTGGAGACTCTTAAAAAAAGGATACAAATGAACTTACTTACAAAACAGAAATAGACACACACACTTAGGGAGTTTGGGGGTTTTGTGTGTTTTTTGTTTTGGCCTCCCAATGCAGCTTGCTGCATCTTGGTTCCCCGATCCGGGATCAAACCTGTGCCCTCGGCAGTGGAAGCACAGAGTCCTAACCACTGGATTGCCAAGGAATTCTTTCTCCTACTTTAGAATCAGAATGGCCACTATCAATTTGGGAGCCTAAGTGAGATCACCTGGCCAGTCCCATGTCCTTCGTGGTTATTAAAGGTGGGGTGGAGAAACCAACCTGGAGTTTCCTATTGTTCCACAAAATGGACCCCAAATTGGGGCAGTTGAAATGTGACCAGCAACCAGCCCGTCTTATTGGAAATCTCAGCTGTGGCGGTCTCCCAGGGGAGGCCTGGAGGAACAGAAACGCAAGTGATGTGAGACCATGGGTTGCATTTGTCTTAGGAGAAGCCGAGTGGGGGACGTGCGTGAGATGGAGGTTGTGATGGTAGAATGTGAACCAATCAAAAGAGTAACATGGGGGACTTCCCTGGCAGTCCATTGGTTAAGACTCTGTGCTCCCAATGTGGGGGACGGGGGTTCATTCCCTGGTCAAGGAACTAAAATTCTGCATGCCACAAAGCACAGGCAAAATAATAACAATAATTTTTTTTAGAAAAGAGTAACACGGAATTCAGGCTGAACCGGAGACAGGTGACAATTCCCCTGCAGGGTGCAGTCACCATCCTCAACAGGGTGCTGGCGCCTGAGCCAACGACTCTGCTAAGGACCTGGAACAAAAGAAAGGAAAGGGCCTGGATGTGTCTTCCCAGAATCCCAGAAAGGCCCTGGGGTGAGCACTCATCATGGAACACTTAAAAGGAGCAGGTGACAGGCTTGAAGCTCTCATTGCTGTTATTTCTGCTCCGCTGTATAGCTCTGCCATTTATATTTCTAATACGATTTGAGAGGCAGCTGGTCCCTGTAAAGCAATATCTCCCTTCCCTGAAAACATCTATGGTCTCCCTAAGGATAGGCTACAGCAGACAGAAAGTACAAAGTTCATCATTTTCCTGCCCTTCAGCACATGTCCAGGCCCTGTGGGTCTAGGTCTTGGCATTTACAAACCAGGTGAAGGATCTACTTTTCCAGAATGTTTTTTCTGTGCCCAGGTAGAAGCAGTGTCCCTCTCTTTCTGCTCTTTATCCAGCTGTCTGCTAAAATTCTTTTTAGTAGAAAATTCTTTTCTATCCTTTATTCTAGTTACTTTTTGTGCCTCTAACTTCTCTTCACTTAGAGTTTGGTTTTGTGGAGGGCAAGATCTGTCTGGCTAATTTCTGATTCCCTGGTATTTGTCACCATGCCTGACACCCACAGATACTCAATAATTGCTGGGTAAAAGAAAAGAAAACTTAAGGCAGAGACTACCTTAAATGGTGCTCATGGTAGAAATAGCTCCCATTTCCAGTGCTTATTATGTGTTAAGCTTTAAGCTAACCACTTCATGTCTGATTCCAAAGTCAGACAGATAGATAGCAGCCTACATGGAATGATGTGAAGGGTTCCTGAAAGCCTTCTGCCAGTCTGTTTGAAATGCCTATGAGGAACTTTCAAATAGGACAAATTGAAAGACAAAACTGTTCATGAGACATAGGCCGTGTTAATGTTAATATATTAATTTTGATTGAGAATATATTTGTTTTTAATTAATGAGTGGTCTTAGTCCATTCGGACTGCTATAACAAAATACCACAGACTAAGTGGCTTATGGAGAAGGTAATGGCACCCCACTCCAGTACTCTTGCCTGGAAAATCCCATGGATGGAGGAGCCTGGTAGGCTGCAGTCCATGGGGTCGCTAAGAGTTGGGCACGACTGAGCGATTTCACTTTCACTTTTCACTTTCATGCATTGGAGAAGGAAATGGCAACCCACTCCAGTGTTCTTGCCTGGAGAATCCCAGGGACAGAGGAGCCTAGTGGGCTGCCGTTTACGGGGTCGCACAGAGTCAGACACGACTGAAGCGACTTAGCAGCAGCAGCAGCAGCAAGTGGCTTATAGATAAGAGAAATTTACTTCTCCCAGTTCTAGAGGCTAAACACCCCAAGATCAGGGTGCCAGCATGATCAGGTGAGGGCCCTCATCATGGTTGCAGACTTCTGGTTGTGTCCTCACATAACAAAAGGAAATCAACCCTGAATATTCATCGGAAGGACTGATGCGGAAGCTGAAGCTCCAGTACTTTGGCCACCTGATACGAAGAGCCATTGGAAAAGACCCTGATGGTGGGAAAGAGAAGGGGGCAACAGAGGATGACATGGTTGGGTAGCATCACCAATTCAATGGACATGAGTTTGAGCAAACTCCAGGAGACAGTGAAGGACAGGGAAGCCCCGTGTGCTGCAGTCCATGGGGTCACAAAGAGTTGGATATGACTTAGCAACTGAACAACAACCACCTCATGAACTAATGGCTTCCCAAAGGCCCCTCCTTCTAATATTGTCACTTTGCGGATTAGATTTCAGCATAAGAATTTGGGGGGACACATTTATATACTATTCACATTCATATGCAAATCATATTTTTGGTTGTTAATTAATATTGTTTGAGAACTTATTATTTCCAAAACTCTGTTTTAAGTGCTTCACAGGTAGCATTTTTCACAACCCCATGAGACAGGAATTATTCCTGTCATAATTCAGTAAATGAGGAAATTGAGGTAAAAAGTTTAGTCCTTTGTGCCAGTTCCCACAGCTAGTAGGTGATGGGTTCCCAAGCTATGGACCCAGGCAATCTGGCGCCAGAACATACACCCCTGACCACTCTCCTGTGAGAGTCATTTCCTGGAGAGGGCATCAAAGTCCTAAGAAAATGGGACATGATTTCTTAGATAGGAGTATGCAAAACAGCTGTGTATTGATGTGGAAAAGGAGCTGGAAGGTGTGAAACATGACCACAGCTCTAAGAAACTTCTGAGTTAGCACACTGAGCTCCTGGTGTGAGTCAGTTGGACACTGTGGGTGAGGCGGCCACTCAGTGGTGCAGCTCAGATCTCCTTTCAAGAGAACCCCCTTGGAACAGGGGAACAGCCTCCAGCTGCTACATAATTAGATCTCCCCAAGCATTCAGGCTGAGGCCATGCTCTCCCCAGGCTGTGGACAGCCAGTGACTAAGCACAATACCGCAGCCTGACATCCCTGGTCCGTGCCGATGCCCCTGGTGGAGAACATTTCAGTGGGGCTCCCTGTCGGCCTGGCTGAGACTCTCTGCTCTTACCCAGTGCTCCTGCCTTCCTGCTGTTGTTCCCCAGGTGTCAGACCAGCATCAGGGCTGACAGCCCACCCCTCTTACTCCTCCTCCTTTGCCCCTTTATCCTTCACACATTCTCCCCCCAATAAATCTCTTACCTGTCTGATTCTGTCTTGGCATTTACTTCTAAGAGGATCCAAGCTGACACAATGAGAGAAGTAAAAGAAGTTGGGGGAAAATGACTCTATTAGTCCGCTTGGGCGGCTATAACAAAATACTCTAAGTTATATGGCTTAAACAGCACAGATTTATTTCTCAAAGGCCTGGAAGCTGGGACGTCCAAGATCAAGATGCTGGCAGATTCAGTGAGAACCGTCGTCCTGGTTTGCAACAACAGCTGGCGAGAACCCTGTTCCTCACTTGCCACAGCGACCTTCTTGGTACACCCTCACATGGCCCTGAGATCATCTCTCTCATTCCTCTTCCTTTTTTTAAGAGTTGAGATTTTTACCTAGAAGATACAAAGTATATACAAAATTATGATGAATATATGCTGGAGAGGGTATGGAGAGAAGGAACCATCCTACGCTGTTGGTAGAAATGTAAATTGGTGCAGTCACTGTGGAGAACAGTACAGAGGCCCCTTAAGAAACAAAAAAATAAGAGTTACCATATGACCCTGCAATCCCACTCCTGGGCATATACCTGGAGAAAAATGCGTGGTCCGAAAGGATGCATGCACCCGCAATGTTCGCTTCAGCACTGTTTACAATAACCAAGACATGGAAGCAATCTAAATGTCCACTGATAGATGAATGGATAAAGAAGATGTGGTACATATATGCAATCTAATATTACTCAGCCATTAAAAAGAATGAAATAAGGCCATTTGCAGCAACATGGATGGACCTAGAGATTGTCACTCAGTGAAGACCGGCAAAGAAGGAGAAATAGCATATGCAATCCCTTACATATGGAACTTGAAAAGAAATGATACTAATGAACTTAATTAGAAAACTCACAGATCTAGAGAATGAACTTACGGTTGCCGTATGGAAAGAATAGGGGGAAGGGATAGTTATTGAGTTTGGTGTTGACATGTACAAACTACCATATTTAAAATGGATAACCCTATGGCTATTTCATGTTGATATATGACAGAAACCCACACAATATTGTAAAGCAATTATCCTCCAATTAAAAATAAATTTATAAAATCAGTTCTGCCAAATAAATAAATAAATGTTTAAAAAAATAAAAATAAAATAGATAACCAACAAGGTCCTACTGTACAGCATAGGGAACCCTGTTCAAAGTTATGTGGCAGCTGGATGGGAGGGGAATTTTGAGGAGAATGGATACATATATATGTAATGGTGAGTCCCTTTGCTATAAACCTGAAATTATTACAACATTGTTAATTATACTGTAATAGAAAATAAAAAGTTTTTAAAAAAGAATTGAGATTTTATTTAAGGGAGCCAAAGTATATACAAAATTATAAAGAATATTGTAATAATCATAACAACAATACAAATAATGTTTTGAAAAACTTTTTTCATGCTTACTTTTTTAAAAAACTTTTAAATTTAGATTGAAGGATAGACAATTAACAATGTTATGATAGTTTCAGATGGACAGCAAAGGGACTCAACCAAACATATGTGTATTCATTCTCACTCCTCTTCTTATAAGGGTGCGAATCCCATTCATGAAGGCTCTATCCTCATGATTTAATTACCTCCCAAAGGCCCCACCCCTAATACATCACATTGGGCATTAAGACATGTTGACAGTTATTTTGAAGGACCACGAATATTCAATCCATACCACCCTTCTCTTGTTTTGACTATAATCTACTTGTGTTTAAATGGATATACAAGAAACCATTAAGAAACAACCCAAGACATCCTATGATTTCTGAAATGTAAATATATATTTTGTTTGTTTGTTTTTATTTTTATTTTATTTTTTTAACTTTACAGTATTGTATTGGTTTTGCCATATATCAACATCAATCCGCCACAGGTATACACGTGTTCCCCATCCTGAACCCTCCTTCCTCCTCCCTCCCCATACCATCCCTCTGGGTCATCCCAGTGCACCAGCCCCAAGCATACAGTATCGTGCATCGAACCCGGACTGGCGACTCGTTTCATATATGATATTATACATATTTCAATGCCATTCTCCCAAATTATCCCACCCCCTCCCTCTCCCACAGAGTCCAAAAGACTGTTCTATACATCAGTGTCTTTTTTGCTGTCTCATATACAGGGTTATTGTTACCATCTTTCTAAATTCCATATATATGCGTTAGTATACTGTATTTGTGTTTTTCTTTATGGCTTACTTCACTCTGTATAATAGGCTCCAGTTTCATCTTTCATCCACCTCATTAGAACTGATTCAAATGTATTCTTTTTAATGGCTGCGTAATACTCCATTGTGTATATGTACCACAGCTTTCTTATCCATTCATCTGCTGATGGACATCTAGGTGAAATATAAATATATTTAGAATTTCCTCTTTTTCCTAGAAAAGCTGGATAGTGCTTACAAAAATACATATGACCCCCAAGGGGAAAAAAAGGGTAGAGGAACTCAGGCAAAGGAAAAATAGGGCTGGTGAGTGCCCAGCAGATGACAGGTGGAAGCAGGTGGAGCACAGATCGGCCTCGGAGCTCCCTAGTGACCCAGCAAAGAGCGGCTCCTGGCCTCTGCAGGACTCACGAAGACTGTCAGGTAAAACCAACCCATTTCTTTCAGAAGAGGCACTGCTTCTTCAGCTGCCAAGACCTACCTATGCTAAGAACTAGACAACCAAAGTCTCATTGCTACTCCCTGGTTCTAGGGGATGGCCCAGCATCACCTGGTGCCTTGCCTGGGCTCACCCAGCCAGGAAGGGGCAGAGACAATATTTAAGCCATTAATTCAAATAAGATCAGGCATACGGAAAGTTGTGGGTGTGCTGTGGGCTCAAATTTCAGGACTGGCTTAGTCATCACTAAAAATTTGGCTTGAGAAAAGCAAATTTGTGAGGGGCACCACTGTCCAAAACCACCCACCTGCACCAGGCATCGTAGTAACCACCTTCATGAGTCATCTTACAACAGGAGGTCCTGGTAAGAAACGCAGAGCTGACAAGCTACCGCCAACTGGAAGAATTCAGAAAGGTCAAAAGGAGACACCAGACACCGCATATCCTAGCAGCCTCCCAGGACCCTTCTCACTGGACTCCGTCTTGGCTGAGGGATGCATGCCACCAGGAAGGGCCCTGAGAGTGATTGGTTAGCGACGATCCTGAAACTGACACCATCACCGTAAAAGCGAGTCACGTGGCCACGCAGTCCTTCTGGGCTCCCTGACCCTGCTGCCCTCTGCCCAGGCTCCCCCTCCTAACAAAGTCTCCGGCTTTGTCAGTACGTGTGTGTCCTCAGATCATTCATTTCTAAGTGTTAGACAAGAGCCCACTCTCAGGCCCTGGAAGGGGTCCCCCTTCCTGCAACAAACAGTTTGATGGAGAACTCGAGGAAGGAAAGTGACAGCAATCTGGGGCCATTGAGTTATTTCTGTATCTCTCCAAGAATGCCATCGTCATATCCATTTCACTGCCTCTCAGGCCCCATCTCTCTGAACTGAAAGCCTTAGAACGGAGGGGTATTTTTCATGGAGCATTAGCTCCACATGAACTATTATTGTTATTAATCTCCCTTCAGGCTTCCGCAGTGGGGAACGGACAGTTCCTTCTTTTCGGTAAGGACTAAAGTAGATGAAAGAGGGAGTTTAAATGATGCTTTGGCTTTGCAGGACACAAGGCTTTTCTCTCTTTTTTCAGAACAAGACATCCCAGGAGAGGAAGCGAGCTTCCTATAAATAGCAGGCACAGGGTGTGGGGAGGGGGAGCAGCCCCAACATTCCTTTCTGAGCTCCTATTTAGGTGTCAAGGCCCATGGGCTGGATAGACCCCTGCCCTTATCCAAGCATTTGCTTGGCATGATGTGTTTGACACTAAAGCAAATCTGTACCCGATTTAAATCTCTGAGACAGAGTTTTGGGTGAAGTAGAAAAGAATAGCTTCATTGCTTTGCCAGGCAAAGGGGGTCACAGAGAGCTAAGGCCCTCCAAACTGTCCCCACCCCCGCCTTGGAGAAGTTTTATAGTAATGGTTCAAAGGAGGCTTGATCAGTTCAGGGACTTTCTTCTGATGGGTGGGTGGGGAGGTAAGTAGGAGTCCGCATTCATCAGTCTGTTTCCAACTGGTCTGGGGTCTCTTGTACTTGTGGGCAGCAAGCCCTTTTTAACAGATAAGTTCTCCCACCTGCTGGGGTTTCCATATTTGCTAAAAAAGCTGAAAGATACTATCCTGTGTATCCCTTGATGGGAAACCAGGACTTTGCCCCAAGGCGGCACCATTGTTTCCCTTGATTGTTTGTTTCTCCTTGGTCTTGCAGCCCCTCCCTTCCCTAATTAACAGCTGCTTGACTCTGCCAGTTGGAACTTGGAACCCTGGGGTGGTCAGAGAGGCTGAAAGAAGCCTGTTTCCTGTAATCAAAGAAATGGGGGACACAGAAAGTCTTTTGTGCCCAGGAGCCCGAGAAGGCTCTGCTTGGTATCAACACAGAAGGGATGATTGCACCAAATACTAAGGACACTAGCTCCCAACACTTATAAAGCACTTGGCATTTTATTGGATTCTCACCTCACCCTGAGAGCAAGCTTGTCATCGGCTCTGTGTGACAGCGGAGGAAACCTGGGCACAGTCCCCTCGGTCTATTCTCTTACTGAAGGTCACCCTGTTAGAATGTGCTGGGGCCAGAACTTGAACCCCAATACATAAAACTGTGTTCCTCACCGCTGGAGATTCGTCAGGGTTACCGTGAACAAATGAGTAAAGGTGATATTTGGGAACTTGAGACTAGGGAGTAATCGTGGTCTGGCAGTCAATCTAAGCAGTTAACAGTTGCATAGTGTGGGCAAAGCCTGTCACCTGCCATTTCAGAAAATATAGGATGTCTGGCCATCAGCCATTCGCCACTGCCGTGCCTGCCACCACCCCAAGGTGCGCCCTGAGGGATGGAATATAACAGGATACTGGCCCTAGCTAGTTATGATGCATATCAAAAGAATGATTTTTAAATGCCCAGACTCTTGCCCCTTCCCATACACAGAAGAGTCCTTGAGACGTCTGTCTTTTTGAGTATGTGTAATTAGCAGGAATCTTTTCTCGTTTTACTACCTGGGGTTTTGTTGTTGCTTTTTACTTTTGCAAAAGCTCCTATATATCCTTACCTCTTTGGAACAGTCCCTCAGAGTGATCTGAGAGGCTGACATCCCAGGCTACAGTCATCAGTAAGGCCACTGAACAAATTTTAATTTCTAACTTTTAGTCAGTACATTTTTTTTTTTTTTGGTCAGTAATAGCTCCTTCTCATCGACCCAGAATATGAAGAGGCTATAAAGTAGACAAACAGAAAGTCATGCAAGCCAGATTTTTGGTTTTGGTTTTTCATTTTCTTTTGTTTGATTGTATTTAAAGGGGAGAGGATAATGTGTAGTTACTTGCCCTGCAGGCAAGTAAAAGTCAAATATTGAGCATCCAGTAACTTTGAAGGGGTCAAGAAGTGAGAAGTAACACTAGGCTTCTGTGAGAGGCCCGAAGCTCCTAACCTAGGGTGGGAGGGAGTTATCCCTGGAGAGCTCTACTGCACCTAAAAAGAAAACGCTGTGGACAGAGGGTCAGGAACATGCCGATTGCCCCTGTGGGGTCTGGAAAGCTTCCTGATAGACGTAAGCTGGACCACAAGGGACGGCCATGACTTGGAAAGACAGTTTGGGAGGAGGGAGGTGGCCCTTGAGGGAAGAGGGACAGTGTGAGTGAGTGCTGGAAGCAGGGAGCCTGCTGGAGCCTTTGAGAAGCTACGAGCAGACCAACACAGGGGCCGAGTTAAACGGTGGTTATCATCGCCGTGAATGACAAAGTTGCTTTGGTGGCTCTAGTGGTAAAGAACCTGTCTGCCCCTCCCTGCAGGAGACACACGAGACACAGGTTCCATCCTTGGGTGGGGAAGATCCCCTGGAGGAGGGCCTGGCCACTTCTTGCCTGGAGAATCGCATCCCAAAGTAGTTTACAGGGTCGCAAAGAATCGGACATGATTGAAGCAACTTAGCACACACTAGATTCTTTTAGATTGTTTTACATTATAGGTTATTACAAGATATTGAGTAAGTGTTTCTAATAGAGTAGGATTTTCAGACTCGGAGTCTTCAGTGCTGAAAGGGGTAAAAGTTAAAGGTCGTTTCTCCTCTTTGCCAGCCTGCAGCACCTATATGGCCCCCCTCCTTATAACTCCACCCGCCACCCTCCAGCTCACCCCTTACCCCACTGGAGGGAGCATCGCTGCACCTTGACGGCTCTGGCACCATGCTGAAATCTGTGCCTTGGTCTGCAACCATCAAGGCTCCCTCCCCATCCACACAACAGCCATCTACATGAATGCATACAGGACTCCTGCCCTACGTCTTCCCTTCTCTTGACTGTGGGATTCTTTCAGCAGTTCCTGTTCCCCATTTTTCTACTTTTCTCTTGTTCTCCTCTGAACATGTTCATTTATTTCTCCCAAGGTGCAGCTTTGGACAACCCACCATGCCCACCTTCTCTGAGTGCCAGTAAGTACTCCTCTGGGTATTGGGAACACAGCAGTGAGGTAAGTAGACAATTTGTTGATGGAAAGGGAAGGGGGAGTTGGGGCGGGGCATGAGAAAACTGAGGTGTGTTGGTCATTTACCAGGTAGGGCAGGATGCAAAGAGATTTACACATGTTATGTCTTATTCTTCCCAAATGGAACCATTACTCCCATTTTGCAGATCAGCAAACTGAGACTCAGGGAAATGAAATTGCTCAATCAAAGTCAAGTAAGTAGTGGAGCTCTGATTGGAGCCTGCCTCTGTCTGACTGCAGACAGACAGACAGCTGTGTCAGAAGATCAGCCCTGGTCTTGAATACCTTTGAATCTCCAAATTTAGAACAGCGTCTTACATACAGTAGGTGCTCAGTTTTAAGCAGTTTTTAGACACACTCTGTAAAAGCATTGCCTCACTATTTATAGTAAGCAAAACATATTCTAGCTCTATTTCCTGCATATCTTTTTTTGTTTCTTCTCCACTTCAAAACCACAAACATCCCCCCTCCCACCTCCTCCTTCTCCCAGCCCTCCTTGAGGGATCTTCCAGCTTTCCTGCTGGGCCCTGGTGCTCTAGGGCTTCTGACAGCCTATTAAATAGTTTTATTCTGTCCTCACATGTTTTATGAGATTTTTTCCAATGACCCAGCTCAGGAGATAATGGGAGGACAGATGTGGTTCATCAGGGGCTGACAGATGGGCCTGCAGCCTTTGGTGATTTTCAAGTGGAAGAAAACTGAAACTCAAGAGAAGGAGTTTGATTTTTTTTTTCTCCCCTCTGATTTAAACGGCCTCAAACAACTCCACCTTCTGCAGCCTGACCAGTGTCCTGAGGGGCAGCATCAGTTCCAGCGGACTCTGGACTGGAGCCCCCTTGTAGCTAGTGATGGGACAGCCAGGATGAACCCAGTTCCTTCCTTCCTCACACCCAGTTCATCGCTCCTCTTCCTTGAGTCGTGGTCAACAAAAGGGCAGTAAAATGTATCAACTCTGAGTGTCACTTTCCTCTTGAGACTCTGGACCTTGGCTTTTCTGTCTACTTTTAAGGGCAAGTGCATTGTCTTTGGCAACTTTGTGAGAGTGTTCCCTCTAAACTGAAACTTCTCTTCCTCCAAAAAGAGAGAAGAAATCAAGGAAAGGAAGGAGGGAGAGAGAACTAATATTTAGTGAACATTTAGGCTTTTTACATGTATGTCATTTAAATGCCACAGAAATTAATGAAGAAATGGCAGAGCACTGCCCAAAGCCATGATGTTGGCGAAAGGCAGGGTAGGGTGCTGGGTTGGATATGTCTGTTGAATATGAGATTCTGATTGACTGCTCAGCAGATGACTGGAAACAAAGAACAGAAGCTTGGGAAATAGATGTAGATGGGGGGAAATAGAAATACATGAGCCAGAGTTGGAGTTGTGGGGATCAGCCGCATAAAGCCATACTGTGGCTTCCTAAAAGAGTGTAACCCAGTGGAGCAACTCTGTTCTACCTGTACCCAGCTCCACACCACCATGATCCACCAGCTGCAGAACTCGCAAAACTCAGGGGACTGTGCCTTTGCTATTCTGTGTGAGTTTTCCTCAGAATGTTAAGGGTGGAGGAGGTTGCTAAGGGCAATAGGCAGGAGAGGCTTAAATAGAGGTGACTACGAAATGAAAGGAAGGATGAGCGGTCAGCCCTCTGGGAGACCATACAAGAAGCACCCAAGTAGGGCATTCTCGGGAGAAGGCAATGGCACCCCACTCTAGTACTGTTGCCTGGAAAATCCCATGGATGGAGGAGCCTGGTAGGCTGCAGTCCATGGGGTCGCTAAAAGTCAGACACGACTGAGCGACTTCACTTTCACTTTCCACTTTCATGCACTGGAGAAGGAAATGGCAACCTACTCCAGTGTTCTTGCCTGGAGAATCCCATGGATGGAGAAGCCTGGTAGGCTGCAGTCCATGGGGTCGCACAGAGTCGGACACGACTGAAGCGACTTAGCAGCAGTAGCAGCAGCAGGGCATTCTCAAAAATGCAGCAGCCAGGGGACAATAAGGCAGCTTCAGTCAGGGTCTGATGCCCATACTCCCGTTATCCTGCCCTGTGTGGACTCATCATAACTTTGGAGCAACTGCCCGAATGTCTTCAGTAGAGCCCTGCTCAACTTCCCTGAATTTATTACAGCATTGTTCATAGAGGAAGCAGTTGATACAGTCATAACAGCATGCCCCCTCCTGGACCATGGAGAAGCAATTGGGATTGTTGTTTAGTCCCTCAGCTGTGACCGACTCTTGTGACCCCTTGGACTGTAGCCCGCCAGGCTCTTCTGTCCATGGGATTTCCCAGGCAAGAATACTGGAGTGGGTTGCCATTTCCTTCTTCAGGGGATCTTCCCGACCAAGGGATGGAACCTGAGTCTACTGCTTGGTAGGTGCATTCTTTACCACTGAGCCACCTGGGAAGGTTGTAGAAGCGTCACACACTAAGTTTGGAATTGGTTGGGGAAAAAAGATTGTGTGTGTGTGTGTGTGTGTGTGTGTGTGTGTGTCTGTGTTTATGAGAAAGTGTGTCTGGGGTGTGTGTGCTTGACTTTAAAAGCATTTTATTATAGCTACTTTGAGCACAGACTAGCTTATGAACATCCACACTGATACCTACACCAAATGTTACTGATCAGTGTTCTTTGCCTCCTTAATCAGTAGAAAGTAATCAGGGACCAGACAGGACATTCAGGCAAGGCTTTACTGGGGCGCCTGCTGCAGGAGGAGGGGAACAAAAACAAATGACAGGTTCCTTGTTAGCTTGCTCCCTGAGGAGGGCTGAGTTGGTTCCTTATTTAGAATGAAGGTAGGGATGTGGCCACGGGTCAGACTGGAGAGGTGGCTTAAGGGGTCTGCCCGCCACTTTAGGTGGTGTGTATGCAGGGGGCATGCACAGTACCCTGCTTTTGCTCCCTACTCTTCTGAAGTGGCAGCTGGACTTTTTGGTATCTTTATACCTTGTTGTCAGGTTCACCCCAACTGTGCATGCACACAATTAGTTTTTGTCCCTTACAGTTTGTTTGTATTTTGTTGCCCGAGGAGACATTTGTCCAGATTCAAGCATTGCAGCAGTTCAACAGAGGGTCCCAGGTCCTAGCCTGTCACAAAGACAGTATTCAATGTAGAAAAAATGATTGTTACATGTAACATATTATGCTGGAGACTTTAAATGCATAACATGAAGTTCCTCCTTTTTAGAGGAAAAAATCCAGTCTACCAAAGGGATAAGACAAAGGCACAAATGAACTTTTAAAAAAGACAGGATATATGTATTGATATATGTGTGTTATCTGAACCAATGACATCTATTTCTTAGCATAAAGAAGGCCGAGAGGAAAGGCAAAATATTGCTGACATCACTTCATTTTGACATCTAGTAATTTATTCAAGAGGTACCTTGGTTTAAAAAAAGTGACCAGACGCATTTCTTTCCTTTCCTTTATAAGTAACCCAAGGGAGATTCAATATATACTACATGTCTAAACCTGGAACTGAAATAAATTTAGTTCGTTCAGTTTGAGTTTCTTCAACCTGCCCAAGAGGCTGGAAATAGAAATTAAATTGAATTATGGCTATTTATATATTTGTATGCCTGAGACTATTGCCTGAGAGTTATACTTGTTAAATATAGGGCAAGGATTATCTATGAGTAGATAGTATAGAATAAATAGATAAATAGGTAATTAACTATGTAATATTTAATATTAATATGATATTGGTGAAAAAGATAGTTTAGGCCAAGACAGAAACAAGATAATGCAATGTTTCCCAAACTAAGACAAAAATCGATATCTACTGGAGAGCTTTGAAAAGTATGGCTGCCTGGGAGTTAGCCCCTAAGATTTTGATTTAACTGGATTGGGCATGGCCTTATCAGTGGTGTTCAAAGGTCCCAGGTAGTTCTAATGTGCAGCCAAGGATGAGAATCATGAGGATACAGAAGGAAAGTTCAGAGAATAAAAAGACACCTTGAAAATCTAGGACATGATTTCCAAAATTAAGCAAAAAAATAAAATTTTCAGTGAAATAATTGAAACAGAAATAGTAGAAAATGCCCTAGAAGGTATAACAAAAAGATAGAGACCAAATTATGAGAAAAAATGAAGGACAGAAGTGTTGGTTTACCAAGGAGTTGGAATTCTGGACAAGATGAACAGAGGAAGTGGAGAAAACAGATTTTTCAGAGGGATGAGAAATTTTACTAGAGCTGTAGGCTGTGAATCGCCAAAGGACTCACTGAGAATCAAACATAATAAGTGGTGATGGACACACAGCTAGATATATCACTGGGGGATTTTGGAACAGAAAAGAAAGACAGAATATCCCAAGAGACTGCAGAGATTCAAAACAAAACCCAAACTAGGACATATATAAAAGAACACAAAAATAATTGGCATCAGCATTTTCAAGAAGGCTGAAATTTAGAAGAAAATGGAACAAAGCATTTAAATTCTAAGACAAGTTTGTTTCAAACCACACTTCTCAATACTTTGGCTACCTGATGAGAAAAACCGACTCATTGGAAAAGACCCAGATGCTGGGAAAGATTGAAGGCAGGAGAAGGGAGCAACTGAGGATAAGATGGTTGGATGGCATCACCAACTCAATGGACATGAGTAAGCAAACTCTGGGAGATAGTGAAGGACAGCGAGGCCTGACCTGCTGCAGTCCATGGGGTTGCAAAGAATCGGATATAATTTAGTGACTGAACAACAACAGGAAAACTATCAATTGAGGGTTTGTGTGTGTGTGTGGCGGGGGGAGAGGGTGAGGTGGGTAGAATAAAGCTAGCTGTCTACATAAGGGACTCAGATATGTTACCCCTCACTCATCCTTTCCTAGGAAGTTATTTCAGAATGTACTCCATGAAAAAAAAAGGCGGCACAAATTAAGAAGGAAGTAGACGTGGGACACTGAAAATAGGGGACTCTATCTGGGAAAGAATGAAAAGCTGACCTATAACTACACTCATGGTGGGACTACTACTCCATCTGGAAGACTCTGGGAAAGAGAGAGAGAATTTGACCGCTTACCTTATATAATGAAATATTTTTTTAAATGAAGACAATAGAGAAGAAAAGAAAGTCACTATGAAACTCTTAAGAAAACAAAAATGCTAAGTAAGAAAATTCAATAATATTGGCATTTTAAGTTCTTTGAGCTATCAAATCTTTTGAAGTAATTAATTCAGCTTTTTACAAAATATTTCCTGCTTTCAATGTCATTCATAGAAAGTCCATCTCAACTCAAACACATTATTTTAGCCATATTTTTCACCCGTACATTTATTTAGTTTTTTCCTTTAAATCTTTAAACTGCATGAAATTTATCCTGGAGGACTGTGAAGCAGCTATTAGGGGAACAGCTCTGTGCTGGCCCCCAGGACAGCACACGTCTTCCCTCCATTAAGATGCCTGCTACTGCTAAGTCACTTCAGTCGTGTCCGACTCTGTGCGACCCCATAGACGGCAGCCCACCAGGCTCCACCATCCCTGGGATTCTCCAGGCAAGAACACTGGAGTGGGTTACCATTTCCTTCTCCAGTGCATGAAGTAAAAGTGAAAGTGAAGTCATGCAGTCGTGTCTGACTCTTAGTGACCCCATGGACTACAGCCTACCAGGCTCCTCCGTCTGTGGGATTTTCCAGGCAAGAGTACCGGAGTGGGTTGCCATTGCCTTCTCCACTGAAGGAATTGAGAACCTCTTAATTCAAAACCGTAGGAGAAGGAAATGGCAACCCACTCCAGTATTCTTGCCTGGAGAATCCCATGGACAAAGGAGCCTGGTGGGCTACAGTACATGAGGTTGCAAAGAGTCAGACATGAATGAGTGACTAACACAGACACACACACACACACACACACACACACACATTTTTATGATAGAACAAACAACAGGCATTCAAACTTATCGGCAGCCCATGCTATATGCTAGAAGAGGCGGGTAGAACCCTACTATATCTCTGCCAGGTACTCAACCTTAAATTGATTCCCATCAAACCCCCTTACTCATCACCCTGGTTACCGCTGTTTCATAGGTGAGAAATGTCAGAAGGGCTATTTCACACAAAAAGGAAGTCAAGCATAGCAGTTAAGAGGTGGTGGTGGTGGTTTAGTTGCTAAGTTGTGTCCAGCTCTTGCATCCCCATGGACTGTAGCCTGCCAGGCTCCTCTGTCCATGGGATTCTCCAGGCAAGAACACTGGAGTGGGTTTCCCTTTCCTTCTCCAAGCAGTTAAAAGGATGGGCTGCAAATAGACACTGCAAGGTTTGAATCTTGGCCTTATTCTCTTAAAAATTTATGACTTGGTTTGTTTTTAAATTTCTCTTATACACTTCAATTTCCTTGTTTATAAAACACAGAAAATAACGCCGCCTGCCTTACAGGGAGCAGTGTTGATTACATGCATGTAGCACATTTGGAAATGTTACCTAGTTCGCTTTAGTGGAACCCGAGGTGACAGAGCTGGGCTTCACATTCAGGCCCATCTTGCTTCCAAGTTCTGGCTCTTGGCGGGATTAGACGGTTTCCTCAGCCACACCTATGCAAGATGTGTTGCAAAGAGAATGTTAGGCATTTTTGCTAGGAAGGCTGATACTGGCTTTATAAATCTGAGAGCTGAAACTGTACCATTTATATGTGTCCTTGATCTATGACCAGTTACATAATGTTGTCTCACATTGGAAAATATTAGGAAAATGGAAAAAGAAATCATTGAAATTAGTTTTACTCTGATTCTTCCTGAATCTATTGGGCTCCAATAGGTTATCTGAAGTAACTGGATCTCAGAAGAAGGGTGTATGCACCTAAATTGGGCCCTTGGGTATGAGTTATAAGCCCTTTATATATTAAAAAGTTTTATTATGATTAATTGCTAATTCTTTTCCTCAAGACTTTACCCATTACCCCAAGAACTAGTTTTGGAAATCTAAATAATGCTTCTCACTTCTGTAAGCACATTTTCACGTAGTTTTAGGCACTCAAATGTGTCCCAGCATGTATTACTACTGATCCAATCACTCAGCCTGAATTTCCTTAGCTTTGAATAACCCAGTATTTCCTTCCTATGTAAATATTGCTATGAAGAAAATTGAAAAATGTGAAGGCACTTTAGAAATTGAAAGTTGGAGATAAAAACATTTCAGTATTATGAGAGGCTTTTAAAAAACACTAGTCAAGGGGCTTCCCTGATGGTTCAGTGGTTAAGACGCCATGTTCCCAATGCAGGGGGCCCAGGTTTGATCTCGTCAGGGAACTAGATCCCACAACTAGGACCCAGCACAGCCAAATTAAAACAAAAAAAACCCACTCGTCAAAGTATTCAAACATCAATGTAAATTGCTCAGTTGGGAAAAACTCAAAAACACAAGGCATAAACTTGGTCAAGACCTGGGCTGTAATTCCAGTTCTCCTCTGGACTCAGGTTAACCTGTGTCCAAGCTTCCACTGAGGATCCTAGAGAAGGGAGTTTAAATAAATGCCAGTGATAAAGAACAAGTTATTTTTGCTTTAAAGGTTTTACCTTTAACCCTACCAAGCTCAACATCATTTACAATAGAGGAATCCTATGAATGGGTCTCTATCTGTAAAAGATTCAATTCCCAGTCTTACATTTTCTATCAAAATGATAACCTTAAAAATCCTAGCCAAGGTTTAGGGAAACTTCATTTCCCAGCTGTGTAAACACTCCCACTTCCTGTATCCATATCCTCGTATTTCCAAAGGTTTTACTTCATATATTGCTTGACGTTAAACTCTCCCAGGCTTTGCATCTAGTGAGTGTCAGTGTGCCAACTCTCTCTCACTCAAGAGAAACATGGCAGCTGCGTACCCAGAGCACAGGTGAATGCCACATGCTTCCTGGGCACACTTAAGAAGCTCTTTCTTGTCTGGGGCTGAGAGAAAAGAAAGGGGCAATCCCAAAGTGAGAGGTACCCCATGCTCCCTCACACATGCACTCAGGGTGCTTTCTGCTTGACAACACTCCTCTGTACCAACACAGTGGTCCAAAATGGAATCCCTTTAATCTTTCATCACACTTTTCAAAAGATAGAGGAGATATCATGAATTAACTGACTTGAGATATGAGGAGAAAAAGTTTACAAAGAAATACAACACACAGAAGAAAATATGCAATGTTTTACTAGCTGCATACATTTCAACAAACAAGTTGGGGACACAGATTTGGCTATTTAGATTATTAAAAATATTTATTACAAGGTTTCTTTTCCTATATTTAAGAGAAAACACATGACTGGAAATATTGAGATGGAAACGGTTAAATCAATTCCCAAGTCCTTATTAAGTAATTAATCAATAAAGGAAAAGATACTTTAGAACTAAAAATTAGGGAAGCCTATACACAATTTAGATAAGGGTGGGAGAGAAAAATAAATCAAAATGAAGTCAGATCGTTTACATTTTATAGCCTTCAATTCAGCACATAAAACTGTACTATTTAATGTATTTCTCCATGAACTTTTTGTGAAATTCAGATCGAAGCGTATCATTGACAAATCTTTTGTCTTTCTTCTGATCATCTACACCTTTTGCACAGTTCTTGAAGACAACATCATCGTCCCACCTGAAAGAAGAAAAATAGAACAATCTTAAAATACCTGTATCAAGAGCTAAAAACATTATGTGAACTGCAACGCTTCCTCATGCTCAACATACACATCATTTGATGCTGCAATTATACCCAAAAGAATAAGTAATTTTTAAGAGGCAGTTGGCTTGCTTTTTTAACAGGAAGAGTAATCGCTATTTTAAAATACACACAATGTTCTTATTATTCTTCCAGTATAAGAAACTTTGAGTTAAAAAAGCAGAAGTTGCATAAATATTTAATGTTTTCAGGTCTAAAACAAAGAGGCAGCACCTGGTACTACCCTGATTAGTATGAATAGGTCTCAAGGATAACTGGGCAAGTCACTATAGTTAGATTATGTAGTTTTAAGGATTTTATATATACTCTGTAACCATTTAACAATGTAGGACAAAAGAAGAAACTATTAGGGTATAATAATTAAGGCTCATATGTTGGCCCACATCTACATTAACCACAAGGAAAAAGCAGCTGAAGAGCTTAGGGCAGAACTCTAGTTAAGACTCTCGTGGTTGGCTTTCATAATGTATAAACTTTAAAAAAAAACAACAAACGAACAGGCAGCCTGGGATGGGCTTAAAAACATGTTTTAGAGAAAATAAAGACTATTATTTCAAAATATCATCTAGCATATACAACACAAACTCATATATACAATATATGAGTTCTCATAAATACATATCAAATGAAAGGCTATACAATGTGAGTGAGTGTGGATGTATGCAAGTCAGAGGAAACCGCACGTGGAAAATCAGCAAAGAACACGGGCATCTTTGAAAAGTGTTTCAAGTCATCACTGGTGCAGCGCAGAGAAATGGGGAAAGCTGAGCAGAGCTAGGTCAAGCGTGATCTGCGTATTAAGGGATGTCTCAACCTCCAAACATTTCTATCTGTACCAAACAAGGTAGAACTACCATATAGTTTAATACAACCAAAAAACTACACATACAACTTGTATTTTATATACAATCTGTACTGTATACATATATATAAAATCTCCAACTTATTTACTGTACAATACCTTCTTTTAACTTTGAAGTTGGCCTGAGGCTGGGATGGGCCAGTGAGATTAAGAAGAGGATTTCCACTCAGAATGTTTTCCATACGAATCCTTTCTTCTTCAGCCTTTTGTTCTTGTTCCTGTCAACAATATGGGAAGATTCATAAGCAAAAGATTCATTTACTTATATTAACTCTGGCGTCAATCTTATTATCATAACTCATATTTTAAAAAACTGTTAGGATTTTTAGAGGGAGATGGGATAAGCATCAAGATAGCATTGTTTTTGTTTTTAAAGATATACCAAAAAAGTCCTACTGATATAATTTGGTACTTTCATTATAAATATTTCATGTTTGTTATCATTCATTAGTCTCTGACTTTGAAATTCTTGAGTTGCATATTTATTTAAACATATTTTCTTTCTTGAATTACATACAAAATTACACAATTCCTTAGAGAGTATATCAGTAAACATTCTAATTATTTAAGAACATGTTTAAACATCAAAAAGACACATTAGGCAAAGCAATTTATCTCAATTTCTAAAGAAGGGTTAATATCGCAGATAATAAATAATCTTTTGACTCAATAACAATGTAAACTAGCATCTCTAGGACTGGTGACAAGTTATTATTAACCAAGAACAGTTTCCTATTATTTCCTTTAGAGTTATTGGTTGACTCCCACACGTAGCACTGGGGAAAAAAGGGGCCAACTCTTTCCATACTCAAGTACCAGGTGCACTGTTTCATGACCACAGGTATATAGGATGGACAGCCTGTGGTTTACTCAAATCCAACCATCTTGTTTTGTAAATAAATTTTACTGGAACAGTCTCATTCATTTATGTTTCCTATGGCTGCTTATCCTCCAATCAGCTGAGTTGAAAAGTTGCGACAGAAGCTATGTGGTCTGCAAGCCTAATACAGTTATTATCTAGTCTCTTGCCTGAAAAATCCCATGGATGGAGGAGCCTGGTAGGCTGCATTCCATGGGGTCGTGAAGAGTCGGACATGACTGAGTGACTTCACTTTCACTTTCACGCACTGAAGAAGGAAATGGCACCCCACTCCAGTACTCTTGCCTGGAAAATCCCATGGACCGAGGAGCCTGGAAGGCTGCAGTCCATGGGGTCGCTAAGAGTCGGACACGACTGAGCGACTTCACTGTCACTTTTCACTTTCATGTATTGGAAAAGGAAATGGCAACCCACTCCAGTGTTCTTGCCTGGAGAATCCCAGGGACGGGGGAGCCTGGTGGGCTGCCATCTATGGGGTCGCACAGAGTCGGACACTGAAGCGACTTAGCAGTAGCAGCAGCAGTCCTTCATAGAAAGTTTCCCAGCCCCTAACATAGGCTGACTGGTTTGAAAATGTTTTGAAACACCTCAGCTACTAGAGGTGCCACTATAAGCAAGACAGGGAAATAGGTACAAAACTGTCATCTGACTCCAAAAAACACCAACACATGTTTGTACAAAGAAATCAGATGCATCTTGCAAAATTGCCAAGAATTTGTTTGAAATGTTTATGCTCCAAATGCATTTAATTGTCTCTTTCTATATCCACAGCTGTTACGAAGGCCAAAAGAATCTGGAATAGAATAAGTGCCCTCTTGTGGTGTGCAGATGTAGGTATGGTCTGATAGTTCTATTGGAGTTTTGCTATCCTATACCAAATTTTGACACGAATTGTATCTTTAATGTTTTTATTCTTAATCTGAATTCTAGCTGTCTTCAAAGCCTATCCCCAATTCTACCTCTTTTCTCAATTCTTCCCTGGCCCTTCTGATCCATATGAATTCTACCTCCCTAGGTTCCAAGCATTAACCTACATCAGTCTTTTTCCTTTTTTTAAACAGAGCAATTCTTGGTTCAAATAAAATCTTACACAGAAGCCCACTTAATAAAAAAAAAAAATTGCTCTATTCTGGTTGAAAGTGGAGGCAGATAGATCTACTTGAGGGTCTCACAGTGTGCCAAATTCAACATGTTCCAAATATAACTCATCATTTCTTTTCTCTCCACCGAAACATGCCCATCCTTCTGTGTTCCATGAATTAGTGCATGGCACTCACACAGACCCAGGAACTGTCATAGCTAACTGGTCACTCTTCTTTGGTCAATTTAATCTCCCTGACAGTTAATGTCTCTCAAATTCAACTCCTAACATGCAAGAGTCTCCTAACAGGATATGAGGATTGTTGAAACAGCCTCTAATCAGTTCTTTCTTGCATCCTCCACACTTTGGCCAGAGTAATCTTTCTAAAATGCAGCCCCAACCTCACCATCTCCTGCTGAAATCGACTAATTCTGCATATCCTTTGGAACAGAGTTCAAACTCCTTTAGCACTGCTCTAGAAATGGTCAGTGCACTCACTCACTCTTGCCTCCTAAGTTTTATCTCTTATTGTTACTACTATGGGTAATACTACTATTGTTACTACTATGGGTAATTATGTAATAAAGGTACATACCATGGATCCTATTTAATTTATCTGTCTTTGAGTTAGACATTCTTTCCTTCCAAATGGAGAGACTGGGGACTCAGAAAAGCTAGGTTACATAAAATTTATTGACAGATAGCCTCAGCAAGTACCTGGAAAGAAGGCTGGGGCAGAAGACAAGGACAGAGGTAAAGATGGCATCATTATATCTGTGGGTTCTTCCTAGGTAATAACTACATCTAATCATCTTTGATTCTTCTGACACTTAATAGACATTGACTAAATGTCTGTTGAACAAATAAATGAGTGAAGAATAATTTAATGATTAGGCCTAAAGCACGTCTGAACCATTTCAAAAGAATTTTTAATGTAACTAGGAGGCTTAGGATATCACTGAATTTACCAGATTTATAGACCTACAGGTGCTGTAATATCTAGACCTGGCAAGGATGATTTCTGATATAATTGCTACTACTTAAATTAAAAAACATTTCTACTATAGTTTATGGGCGAAGATGTAAAAAACATTTAATATGTTGGTTTTACCTTCCTGGCCTGCTCTTCAGCTCTTTCTTTTTTGATTTTTTCCAGCTCTGCAAGAAGAGCTGCAGTATCGTCATCATCACTCTCCTCTTCAAAATCTTCATCTTCATCTTCCTCCTAGAAAAGAATGGTGATGGCCCGGGAGGTTAGACATAAGGCATAAGTCATATGTTTTCCATAAAAATGGCACTTATCGAATCTTTGGAGCAGGAATTTTCCCTGGGAAAGGTAAATGTAGCTAAATACAATTAGAATCAGCAACCAAACAAAAAGTAAAATAAAACCTCAGAAGTAGCTTATGACTACTTACTAAAATGTATTTTAAAATGTATTTTAGACATTATAGCAGCAAATAGTATCTTTCAAATTTACATGAACAAGGATTTATTTATGAAAATATTTGTAAAACTAGAAAAAGAACATTTTATACTGATACACACTAACTACATACTTTGAGGGTCAAAATAGTTTTATATTGCTCAAAACAACAAGGAAATAAGGATAATTGAAAGTACAAAAAAGGGTGTTAAATTCTCAGAGTAAAATAATTTCAAATGAATAATCATTAAATCTCACTTAAAACTGAGTTCCTTATATGAATTACTATGTTAATTTTTAATTTAGTCTATCAATTCTAGAATTACTAACATATATGCTTAATTAGATGCTACCCTTGAAGACTTTTCCCTGTACATAGAAAACTGCAAACTTAGTGGGACCTAAATTTGAATGTTAATGAAAGTGCCAATCCTTAAAAGCCTTCCACTTAGATCACATGTCTCCCTAAACACAGAGGGAGCATCACTGAACATGTGGAAGGGGCATCACTGGTTGAGAATATGGAAAGGTCCCTATGTTCACTGGAGGGGATGCTACTGATGAAGAGCCCAGTCTAAAGAGGTAGAGCTAGCCAATTTCATGGTTTAATACCAGGAATTATTTTTTAGGGAAGCACACCTTTCTGGCTCTCCAGAGATCAAACTTGAAATCTGATTAACAAGATAATGCTTTCTTTGTTTTAAAATAGACTATAAGGTTTAGCACTGAAGTCAGAGCTGTAACTGAATAACAGTACGTAAATACAAATTGCTTCTTAAAGCTAAAAGAATAAAAAAGTATTTCAGAAAAATGGTAAGTAAATTACTTTACATGGAGATAAGAGGAAGAAGTAAACATACATCTGTTAGTGGATCATCTGCATCAAGGTTGGCAGCAGGAATCTGGTCCAATCGAGGCTTCTTTGACACTGAAGAGGAGGTTGTATGTTCTGGGAGAACACAAACATTAGTTAACTCACTGAATCAAATCCTGCATTTCCTGTAACATTTTAGGGACTTGCAGGCACAAAGAGCTTTTAGGTCTTAAACATGACAGTAAGGATTATAACAACAGTGGCAGGCAAATAAGTCCTTGACAAATATTTGCTGAATGAGTTAACAAATGTATTGATTTTAGTATGGGAACTGTAGCCTAAGGAAATTTAAGATACAGTTTACACATGCTAGGAATAAAAATGGAAGAATTTCAAAGACAGAAACCATGGGGCCTTAAGAACTCTGGCTGCTGTAAATAGTCAAAAACTCCTTAATCTGAATTGAAATAACAGTTGCTAAATATCCCCTAGCTCTTTCTAAAACAGAAACATAAAAAGATGACATTGGTATCAATTTCATTATCATCTCTAATCCAATCCAATCCAATCTAATCTTTAAAGAAACTGCTATAGCTCTCACCCCACATTTAAAAGCAAACAAACAAACAAAAATAATAATCCATTCCTATCACCACATGAAAAGAAAAACTACTGTCAACATAATGTTACGAAAGACATGTCTAAGATAATATTGGTACCTCGGGTTGGCCGATCTCTGTTTTTTTCTCTTGCAGCAGCTCTCTCTCTCTCCTCCAACTCTCTCCTGAAGTCACGGTTTCGAACCTCTTCAGGGGCATCCTGAGTGGTCTGTCTAAAGTAGTAACAAGACAAGGCAAAGTCACTTCTAAAAAACACACGGCTGTAGTAATGGAACACAATTCAAGAAACACAACTTCATCCTGAGTCCCTGAAGCAGAAAACTCCACTAGGGGAATCAACAAAATCATTATCCGAAGGTTACTAAGAGGCATCCCGTGATGTCAAAAACCTCAAACTAAATCAACAACCTTTAAGAACCTCAAACTAAATCAACATACTTTCCCATAGTAAGGCAGCGGGTTGATCAAAACACCTTTACTTTTTGTTAGTATGCTAACTCAGGGCTTGTTACAGCAACACTTTTAATCTCATACTGATCAGTATTGATAGTGCTTGTTCCTCCTGAGAGAATGTATTATTAGTCATTGTTCAATCGACATACAGAAATTCCTGGTTAACTGGAATTTCTACTTAAGGAATATCTGGTAGCATCTTAAAATCATGGAGCATAATTTTGGGTGTCAGAAACACTACTACATTCTACTCCTATGAAAATAGATAACTTGAGTGAGAATAACCCAAACACGCTATCTCATGACTATATCATTTAACAGATTTGGTCTTGCTTGTGAAAGAAAAAATCAAAGGCTTCATTACCTATATTTTATCTTTGTATGAGAGGGTAGGTCTCTGCTTGAATACTGCTTTGAGAGCTGGCTCAAATCACCCTCACCTTTTCCTCTTCCACCTCTTGCAGGTTCAAAAGTTGGCCGAGCTGCTGTTGTCATCTTTTATGCTTTGAAGAAAAACAGCGCCAAGTTATTTTCAATATGACAAACTCTCATTTTGAAAAGCATTAATCTATATCCATCCTTGTGAAATAATTTCCCTAGCTCATTCCCTCAAACATCTGTGACCCCTGGCAATCCACCAAGTTTAAGTTTCTGTCATCTGTGAAATGGGGATATTCCTCAAAAGGTTATTAAATCAGGAGACTTGACACATCAAAACCCTTGTAAAATACAGTACAGCCATGTCTGAGTTTTAAACATCTCCACTCAACCTCATGCCACCAGACTCCTTACTCTCATTTCAACTAAACCTCACACAGCAAAACAGGCTAACAACTACAAAAGCAAAGACATCTTAAAAAAAAAAAAAATCACCAACAAAGTTACTGAGTGTTCTAGGAAAAAAGTGTGTTAAACTTCAATGACAGTTACATAGGCAAATATCTCCAACAATCTTTTGTTGATCAAATTTCCTCCAGCAGCAGCCAACATAATATAAATCAGATCTTTTCCAAGTTACAATTTAAGAAATGCTGGAAACACAAGAGCCCACCCTCAAATGACTCTAATAACCAAAAATTAGGGACCCGTTTGTGGTTACTGAAACATCCTCAAGCGTCAGAAAAGCAAGTGTCAGGGGGAAACTGGGGGAAATGATATACTTCTCTAGATTTTCCGGGAAAAAAAAAAAGGGAGAGGGATGTATCCAGAGACAGAAACAGCGTTGCAGGCCGCTGGGGAGCACCGCCGCCTCCCCCCAAAGACAGTCATCCCTGGGGCGGGGAGTTCACCTCCGGGCTGTCACAGGGAACTCGCTGACTCTTCACCCCTATCCCAGGGGGCGAGGGGTGGCCCTCCGCAAAGATGCCTTGGCGCTGCGCTCTCGGCGGCCGGCCGGAGACCAGAGACACGCTCGCTAGGCGCGGAGCCCCACCACTAGAGCGCAGCTCCGCCGCCTCCTCCGCCTTTACGGGCTCTCTGACTCCGCCCCCAGCTGCCCCTTCCGGCCCCACTGACAGCCGGCTCTCCCCACCGGCAGCTCCTGGGCCTCCACGGCCTAAACCGGGTTAGCTGACTCCGCTCCCAGCTGCCCTTTCCGGCACCGCCCATAGGCCGCTTTCCCTGTCCGGCCCCTCTGGGGCCCGCTCGGTCTGCACTGGATTCTCTGCCTCCGCCCCCAACTGCCCCTTTCCGGTCCCACCCACACTCGACTTTCCTCGTCTGGAACTCTGGCGCCTCCAGGGCCCGCACCGGGCTCTCTGCCTCCGCCGCCAACTGCCCCTTACGGACCAACCCACAGTGTGCTTTCCTCTTGCCGCTCACTTTGGCCGAACTCCGATGCCGCTGCCTCCGGAGATCATACAGACGCCATCATGACTCTCCGCTCCCAGAAACCTCTGCACCCGCGGCCAAAAAAAAAAAAAATGCCCAAGACCCGGAAGCAAACCCCAAGCTCTTCAGCCGCCCCGCGGACACAAGGACCAATTAGCGGAGACCAAGGTGGAAGTCGAAGTGACGACGCAAGGGGTGGGGCTGAAACGGCCCAGGGGGCGGGCGTTTGAAATCAGTGCTTTAGAGTAGACCCTGAACGTCGTTTTGTAGCTTCGGGAGCCAATTAATGTCTCTTCCGTCTTTTCCTTTTCTGACCCCCTCCCAGATTCCTTCATTCCGGTACTGCGTGAACGGAGAGCCCCGGGTAGCCGACATCAAGTCCCCGGCTAGCGAGAGAGCATAGAAAAGGATTACACCAAACTGTTTAAATCCAACGGCTCCTGCTTCCTTTCTCCTGAGCTAGACCCAACAAGCCTAGAGAGTTGGGCTACGGAAAGTAGTATTTGCATTTAATTGGATATGAAGAAAGAACAAATATGTACGGGGGCAACCACGATCTTTATAAAGGTACCATTCCTGCAAAAATATTAGTCTTCACAACCAAGGTTGTATTCGTAACGTTCGTTAAAATTTTTACTTTTTAAAAAAGCCGAAGTTATAGTGGGAGGGGAGGTGTCACTATTTATCGAGATTCATTTGTATACTAACCGACATTGAACGTTTAGAACGGTGGCCCAACTGCCAGGAGCCCTAGACGCAGTTACTATTGTAAGATGGCTACTCATGAGTTAGGTGAAGTTTTCATAAGGTAACGAACAGGAAAATTAAAAAATCACCAATCGTCCTAACTCCTTCCTCCACCAAAAGCCCTCTGGGAGCATGGATTTTGTTTGCCTTTTTAGTTCAACTTGGTATCTAATCACATAATCCTTGGCCACAGTAGGTGCTCAGTAAATATTTGTTAAACAAATGAAAATTCAACTCCCCCGACCTTAGTTTCAAATGTAAAGAGCTCATAACATCGAACAGAAAAAAGCTTCCCCCCCCCCCACACGCCCCCAGAACTCTTTCTTTGAACTTTAAATGAAACAAAGCATTAGAAAAAGTCCCTTCCCTCATAAAATTCAAGTTGCTAATCTTGATTTTTCTTACTAAAGGTATTAAATTACTCTTCTAACCTGCCACATCTCGGTAAAGGACACTACTATCATCAGGCTAGATACTCAAACCGGAATCCCAGGGCTCCTGCTTAAATTCCTTTTCCTTCACTTTTCTCATCTCATTTACTTGCAAGTCTTCCCCATTCTACTTTCAGTATATCCCAAATTTCATTCCACTGCCTCAGTCCAAGCCACCATCATTTTCTACCTGGTTGTAATTGTCCCCTAATGATCTTCCTGCTCCCACTTTTCTCCCACAGTTAACTTTGCATATAAAAGTGAGAGTGATCTTTTAAAATCGTGAACCAGGTAGTGTTACTGTTCTGCATAAAAATTCACTGTACTTAGAATGAAAATCAAATTTCTTAATGTGACCTGACCCGAGAGTTCTTAGGGTTTGGTTCCTACCTACCTCCTGGCTTCTCTCCTGATCATCGTCCTACAGCTCTAGCCGCAGGCAACACTGCGTGTCTGTTTCACAAACAAGATTTCTTTGCACTAGCTTTTCTCTGTCGTATGTGCCTCAGTATTACCGTTCTTCAAGTTTCAACTCAAAGACGACCTCCTCGGGTTTCCCCTGACATCTACACCCCCATCCCGCCAGTACACAAATAGCATCACATCACCCTATGTTAACTAAACACTTCTGAATTTATTGTTTCATTGTTTATTTCCTTGTTTCTTGTCTGAGAGGCAGCATAGCAAAGTCATTAAGAGAAAGGAACCTATAGCCAGCCTGTTTTGGTTCTGAAATCTAGATCTGCCCTTTCCTAACTAACTTCAGGCAAGATATTTACCCTTTCTGTGCCCTCAGTTTCCTCATGTATTAAATGGGAATAATTCTAGTTTCCACCTCATAATGTTATAAGAATTAAGTGAATTAATACTAGTGCTTAAAATTCTCAGCAAACAATATTTGCTAAAGGTTTATTATTATTAATAATATTATTATTATTATTGTCTATCTTCCTGTATTAGAACATAAGTTCCAGGAAAGCAGAAACCTTGTCTCTCTTGTTCACTGGTGTATCCTCTGCATGTAGAACAGTGCTTGGCACATAATAGGTGCTGAGTAAGTATCTGTTGAATGAATGAATGAAGTGGAGGAATGACGTAAATGGCAAGGTGGTGACACAAATATAGAAAACACTCCTGGTTTTTTATTAATATATTCCAACTTATCAGCCCCAAGTCAGTCACCCGGATTCATTTGTCTCCCATTCAACCACATAATCTTTTGGTCGCCAACCATGATTGTATAACCACCCCTGTAGTTTCATTAACACCAACTTAAATATAATTAGCCCACAAAATTAAAAGCTTTAGCCTAAATGGTCTGAAAGTATTAATAAGGAAAAGAAACTAAAAAGTTTGCTTAAATAATTTTAAAATATTAGTGAAAATCCAAAACTCTAAAATTTTTTTATTTAAATGACTTGAAAATATTAGATAAAGTAAGATTAACTTAAAAACCTAATTCGCCCATTCAGCTGGCAAAAAGCATACATAACCAAGAATCCTCATTTTAAACCCATTTACACAAAAATTTAGGTGAGCCGTTTATTCTACCCAGCAATCCTCTTACACTCTCCTAATTGCTTGTTTTCCCACTCTGCAATATTATAATTTGCCACATTCCCCTTTCTTCAAATCTACACACCTATTCCATCCTTCTTTCCTTCATTTTGTTTCCCAGGAATGGATAATCATCTGACTTCCCTGAGAAAATAGAAGCTCTTTTTCTCAGAAGACTCCTCATCTCTCCCCAGCAGATGTACTGAGCTGCTTTTGACTGTGTCCTTACATTGAGCTTTCTGTGTATTGGAAGAGGTGAACACACTGTTGAAAGTGAAAGTGAAGTTGCTCAGTCGTGTCCGACTCTTTGCCACCCCATGGACTGCAGCCTGCCAGGCTCCTCTGTCCATGGGATTTTCCAGGCAATAGTCCTGGAGTGGATTGCCATTTCCTTCTCCAGGGGATCTTCCCAACCCAGGGTCTCCCGCACTGTAGACAGACGCTTTTACTGTCTGAGCCACCAGGGAATTCACTGTTAGGGAACGCTAATTCTCTCCCTTGTGCTCTGGGTCCAGATCCCTGCAGCCTTCCCTAAAACAGTGCCTGGCACCAATAGGTGCACATAAATGTTTTCCAAATGAATGAATGCATGAGAGAGTGAGTGAACGAGTTTTAACAGAAAAAAAAAAAACTCACATTTGCTGCAAAAAGTTATTACCTTAATCTTTATATGTCCTTATACTTTAAAGGAGAAAAAAGTAATTTTTATTCTGCTAGTCTGAAATCCAGATTTAAAGTGAAGATACACCAAGACCCAGAAAAACGTTGTTTTTAGGAAAGAATCTCTAAATGAAAAATCAAGTGATTAACAGGCTGTATAAGTACTATCAGAATTTTAATTCAATCAGCCCACCCCTAATTGGATCACAGATCTAATTCAATCAAACTTCCCTTCTCTTCCTCAATTCTAGTAAACCCTCTCATTTACAAAGTTACCAGCCCACAAAGTGTTAAACTTTTGCTTGAAAATGAAGGAAAAAACCTAGTGGTCAGAAGTTAGAAATCACATTTCAAAAATAAAAATATCAATGTAATAATATCAAAAATGTAAAAAATTACATTTAAAAAATAAAGTAATATAAATAATCTGAAAATGACTGGTTTTTATAAAAAGTTATTGCTCCAACCTGTTTTGAAAAGTGAAAGGAATAGAAAAATAAGCTTACTTTCTATCAACAAAATCCTGTTTTTAAATGCACATGCTTTGGATACCAGAGAGATGCTTTCCCAGCAGTAACCTCAAGATGAAATTTGCTGAGGGTCCAGACTAGATTACTGGACCATATTATAGCTGAATCACCTCTTACTTAATCTGAGCACTTTGCTGCTTCACTAGCTAGCCAGTCTGTTATTAATTAAACAATTAAAAACAAACATTAAGAAACAGTCAAACAACTAAAATATAGAAAATAAAGGCTAGAAAAAGATATGCCAGGCAAATTCTAAGCAACAACAATAAAGAACTTTATGTAGCAATATTAATTATAAAAAGTATTCTTTAGTGTAGCATTAACAAGGACACTTATATGGACATCATATTGCATCACAGATATCTAAGATATTAACAAATTAACATTGATACACAGAAGATTGTGCGTAGAATATATGCTTATTGCATTTATATATGCATATGTATTTATATATTGCATTTATATTTATCTAAGATTAACAACAAATTAACATTGATACACAGAAGATTGTGTGTAGAATATATGCTTATTGCATTTATATATGCATATATATTTATATATTGCATTTATATGTAATATAAATATAAATATATTTATATATTGCATTTATATTTATATGTAAAATCATTTAACCAAAAAAGAGAATACACATTCTTTTTGATAAACAATGAATATGTACAAAATTTAATCAAGTATAAAGTCCCTGAATAAATTTCAATAAATGCCTATGTATTATCTTTAAATGATAGTATTTAATCTTGCCAGTTTTTTAACTTTATATAAGTGAATCATATATGTTCTTTGGTGTTTTGTTCCTTAATGTCTATTATGTGTAACTGTGCTATATAGAATTTCACTGCATAAAAATGCATCCTATAACATTTTAATGGTTATGTTTTCAGTGTGTTATAAATAATGCCACCTTGAACATTCTTGGAAATGTGCAGAGCTGTATGTGTATACTTTTCATATATATATAATCCCGTCATCAAGATAAGAATTCTCCTTGTCCCATAATCCCACTTGATACTGTACACTTGATATTGTCCAACTTTTCAATTTTAGCTCATCTGGTGAGTGCATAGTGATAATCTTAGTGGGGTCTTAATTTGCATTTCCTTGAGTACTAATTACCTTTCATATGTTTATTGTTCATTTGGATTTCTTTTATGAGGTGTCTGTTCAGTCTGTCGAAATGTTTTTTTCTTATTGATTTCTGTGCGTTCTTAATACTTTGGGCAACAGTTCTCTGTCACTTATTTTACATAAATTGTAAAATAAGCAATGTAAAACTTTATGTAAAAATTTACATAAATTTTTCATTCTTTTTCACAAGGAGCTTTATGTAGCAATATTATCAAAAGCATTCTTTAAGTAGTGTATCATTAACAAGGACACAAAGATAGGCATCTTATTGCATCACAGAAATCCACTAGGAAATGAACTCCAAATTAACAACATTGATACACAGAAACAATATGTGTATAGACATTTATGCTTATTGCATTTGGCTTTTTGGTATATTTTAACATATAAAAATACCAGGGAATTTCAATTTATTAATTTTTTTTCCTTTTTGCTTAGTGCATGGTATTTCTTGGTTAAAAAATTCTTCCCTACTTTTAGATTACATTGATATTCTCGGATATTATCTTCTGAAAATTTTATACTTGGGCCTTTCACAGTTCTACCAGGAATTCATTTTTGTATATGGTATAATAGAAGAGTCTTAGAATCTGATAAAGCAAGTCTTCTCACCTTGTCCTTCTTTTATGAGTGCTTTGCTATTCTCTGCCTTTTGCACTTTAAAATTTAAGTTGTCTTATTCTATGAAATACTTCTGGGATTTTGATTGGGATAATGTTGAATCTGTAGATAAGTTTAAAACCTGATGTTTACAAAATTGAGTCTTCAAATCTATTATCAGGTTATGTCTTTTCCATTTATTTAAGTCTTCTTTAAGTTCTCTTAAGTAAATTTATATTATCTTCATAGAAGTCTTGCAAATTTTTGTTAGCTTTAGCCTTAGATACTGTTTAATTTTTAATGCTATTGTAAATGCCATCTTTCTTAAATTTTAGTTGTCTAATTGTTAGTTGCTGGTGTATATATAGAGATAATTGTTTTCATATATTGCTGTTTTAAGTTGAGACTGTTCTAAGCTCTTTTATTAACTAAGATAGTTCATTCATAGATCTTTTGGATTTTTTACATAAGTCATTTCTAGGAATGACAACAGCTTTGTTTCTCCCCCTCCTCCCTTCCCTTTTTTTTCCTGCTTTCTTTCATTGCATAAGACATCCAGGATATACTGAATAAAACAGCTGGTCACAGGCATCCTTGTCCTTTTCCTGCTTTGAAAGAGAAAACTTTGAACTTTTAATTACTAAGTGTGATGTTTACTGAAGGTTTGGGGTAGATGCACTTTATTCAATTAGAAATTTCCCGACAATTTATAGTTTGCTAAATGAATGGCAGATTTTATCAAATACTTCTTTGTATCTAATAAGATTATTTTTTAATCTTAGTGTGTGTTATTATATTTATTTATTTAAGTATCAACTAACCTTTCATTCCTGGAATCAACCCATCTTGGTCATGATGAATATATTGTAGGGATCAGTTTACTCAGTTTGTATTTAGGACTTTTGCATCTATGCCCATCAGTGAGATTAGCCTTTTATTTTCCTTTCTCATAATGTCCTTGTTGGAGACATGTACATACAGTTTGTATCATAAGATTTGTTGGGAAATAGTCTTTCTTTTTCTATTCCTCAGGAAAATTTGTCTAAGATTGGAATTACTTCTTTGAATATTTGGTAAAAGTTGCCAGTGTAGCCATTTAAGAGTATAGAGTTTTCTTTGGGAAAAGAGTTTTGATTACTGCTTCAGTTTCCTTGCTAGCTATGGATATACTCACCATTCTGTTGCTTTTTGTGTCAATTTTGCTATTTATATTTTTCTAGGAATTTTTTCATCTGAATTTTAAAATATGTTGTCTTAAAGTTGTTTTTACTGTCTTTATTTTCTTTTTTATGTCTGCAGCATCTATAGCGATGACTTCTTTGTCTTTCCTAATATTGATTATTTGTGCCTTCTGTTTCTGGTCTTTACCGTTTTCACCAGGGGTTTGTTGTTTTTATTAGACTTTTCACAAAAAAACTAGCATTGGTTTTGTTCATCTTCTTTATATTGGCTTTCTCGTTCATCAATTTCTGGTCTTATTTTTACTATTTCCTTTGTTCTACTTTCTTTGCTATACTTCTGACTTTCTGCAGTGGATGCTGAGTTGCTGAGTTCATTTAATTTTCCAGTCCTTTTTCTTTTCTTATAGTGAAGTCGCTCAGTCGTGTCGGACTCTTTGCGACCCCATGGACTGTAGCCTTACCAGGCTCCTCTGTCCATGGGATTTTCCAGGCAATAGTCCTGGAATGGATTGCCATTTCCTTCTCCAGGGGATCTTCCCAACCCAGGGATCGAACCCCGGTCTCCCGCATTGTAGACAGACGCTTTACCGTCTGAGCCACCGAGCCTATAAATCTTCCTTTTAATACTGTTCACTAGTACCCCCCTAGATTTGAAATGTAGGATATTCATTTCTTTAGGATTTCATTTACTTTAAAGTATTTTATTTCTTTATGATTACAAGTTTTATTTAGAAATGTATTTTTAATTTTACAAAATACAGAGCTTTTGCTATCGTTTTAATATTAATTTTTAACTTTATTGTTTTGTGGTTAGAGGACATGTTCTGCCTACTTTGACATTTGTTAAAACTTGTTTTATGGCCAGAGTTTTATAGTCAATTTTGCAAAATTTCCATAGTACTCAAAAAAATCGTATTCTGCAATTTGGAAGACAATATAGATCCCTACCTCCAACAAAAATGTTCTAAATGGTTGAAACAAATAAATATGAAAAAGAGAAACTAAAATAAAATCTTTGTTACTCCAAAATAGTGAATACTTTAACAAGATATAAGGGAACAAACCATAATGGAAAATAGGAATAAATTAGACTACATTTAAATTTTGAAAACACCTGAAAAATAAACGATAAACAGATTGAAACGGAGGTGGTGCCTAGGATAAGATATTTCAAATCATACAATAGACATAGAATTAGTATCTCAAACATTTAATACATTTAAAGAACTTTTACAAATCAATGAAGGAAAACACTGAAAAAATGGGCAAAGGATATAATGTAATTGTCAAAGCCCACAAAAAGCCAATAAATCAATGAAAAAGCATGAGTCACACAACATTAATATTAACAAAAATATAAAGGTGATAAATTACTTTGCCAATCCGATCACCAACAACTAAAAATTTGACATTATCAAATATATCTGGGGATACAGAGAAATAAACTCTCCTACTCTGCTAGTGACTGTGTTAATTAGGATAATCCACAGGTAAGCAACTTGACATTGCCTAATAAACTACAAAGTATAGTTTCTATATCATTAATAAATAAGACCAAAGTATCTAAACAATAAATTCTCACATATATTCTCACAAATAAGATTTTTAATGCAGCATTGTTTATAATAAAAAACAGTAATCTGAATATTCATCAATAGAGAAATGCATTAAAAATTTTTTTATGGCAGACTATATATGTACATAGATGAATGCATCTTGAAGCTGTTAATGTTGAATTTAAAAATTACAAAAATTAGTATATTTGGTATAAAATCATTTATCCAAAATAAAAATAGCAAACACACGAAACAATACTGTATATGTGGATACACAGCAGACACACACATGTGCATGTGTGCTCAGTTGCTCAGTCACGTCCTACTCTTTGTGATCCCACGGACTGTAGCCTGCCAGGCCATGGATTGTCCATGGGCAATCTCCCTTGTCCATGGGATTATTCCAGCAGGAATACTGAAGTGGGTAGCCATTTCCTACTTCAGGGAATCTTCCTGACCAAGGGATCATTACTGCATCTCCTGCATTGGCAGGTGGATTCTTTACCACTGAACCACCTGGACACACACACACAAAAGACATCCACAGATAGAAAATGCGCCAAATTCATGATAGCTGTTGTTTTGGGGTTGGGGAGGAGAAGGAGATTAGGATTTGGGATTTAAATCTGAAAGGGATTTCCTTCATCTGAAATATTTATTCTATTTAAAAATACTTGAACCAGGAAGAAGACCCTTTAGGATGTCTGTTCAACATTACACTGGAGATTCTAGTCAAGGCAGTTAGGTAAGAAAAATAAATAAAAAGGTATCCAAGTTGAAAAGAAAGAAATAAAACTATTGACAGATAGCTTGATTTTATATAGAGAGAATCTTAGGGAATGACTACTACAACAAATAAATTCAACAAGATTGCATGATACACAAGATGCTGCTGCTGCTGCTAAGTCACTCCAGTCGTGTCCAACTCTGTGCGACCCCATAGACGGCAGCCCACCAGGCTCCCCCATCCCTAGGATTCTCCAGGCAAGAACACTGGAGTGGGTTGCCATTTCCTTCTCCAGTGCATGAAAGTGAAAAGTCAAAGTGAAGTCGCTCAGTTGTGTCCGACTCTTAGCGACCCCAAGGACTGCAGCCCACCAGGCTCCTCCGTCCATGGGATTTTCCAGGCAAGAGTACTGGAGTGGGGTGCCATTGCCTTCTCTGGATACACAAGATAAGTATACATAAATCAGTTGATTTCTATACACCAGCAAGATCTGAAAATTTAAGAAAACATTCCATTAACAATATCATCAAAAAATAAAATGTTTAAGAATAAATTCAACAAAAATGATATGAGACTTCTACACTGGAAACTACAAAACATTGTTAAAGAAGATCTAAATAAATGGAAAAACATTCCATATTCATTGATCAGAAAATGCTGTTGTTAAGATGTCAATACTCCCCCAATTGTTCTATGGGTCCAGTGCATTCCCTATTGAAATTCCTACTGGCTTTTTTCCCCCAGGAAAAAAAGTTTATCCTGAAAAAGGTATATAAATATTAAAGACCTAAAATAGCCAAAACAGTCTTGAAAAATAATAAAAAATTTGGAGAACTCATACTTCCCCATTTCAAAACTTCATTGCAAAGTTTCAATTATCAAGGCATTGGTATAGGGACAGCTATATATAGTTTAATGACTAACTGTAAACTTTAATAGAATCAAAAAAACTTTCAAGACATTTTCAACAGTGAAAGAATAATCTTTTCAATGCATTTTGCTGGAATAATGGATATCCTTAAAAGTCTGAATCTGCATCCCTACCTCACACCATATTTGGAGAAGGAAATGGCGATCCTCTCCAGTATTCTTGCCTTGAAAATCCCATGGATGGAGGAACCTGGTAGGCTACAGTCCATGGAGTCGCAAAGAGTGAGAAACGACTAAGCAAGTTCACTTTCACTTTTTTCACCTCACACCATACACAAAAACTAAGTCAAAGTTAATCATAGACCTAAATGTAAGCTAAAACTATAAAACTCTTAAAACAGAAATGTATCTCCATGATCTTGAGCTAGGCAATAATTTCTTAGCTAAAACACCAAAGGCACAAGTGATAAAGAAAACTGATGACTTGGATTCATCAAAATTAAAAACTTATGCACTTCAAAAGATGCAGTTAAGAAAGTGAAAAGATAACCACAGACTGGGAGAAAATATTTGCAAATCATATATTTAAAAAAGAACTTATAATTAGGATATATAAAGATCTCTTGCAACTCAATTAATTATGCAAATATGAGCAAGGGATTTGAATAGAAATTTCTTCAAAAAAGATATGAGTGGCCAATAAGCATAGTGACAAATGCTCAGCATCATACATTGTTAAGGAAATGCAAATCAAAATGAGATACAATGTCATACTAAAGTGCTATAAAAAAAGACAATTAGAGATATTGGTGAGGATTTTGAAGAATTGGAACTGTCATATATGGTTGATGGAAACTGAAAATGTTGCAGGCACTTTGGGAAAATAGTATAGCAGTTTCTCAAAATGTTAAACATAGGGTTAGTATCATTGTTCAGTTGCTCAGTTGTGTCTCACTCTTTGTGACCCCATGGACTGCAGCACACCAGGCTTCCCTGTCCTTCATCATCTCCCAGAGCTTGCTCAAACTCATGTTCATTGAGTTGGTGATGCCATCCAACCATCTCATCTTCTGTCATGCCCTTCTCCTCCTGCCTTCAATCTTTCCCAGCATTAGAGTCTTTTCCAATGAGTTGGCTCTTTGCATCAGGTGGCCAAAGTATTGGAGCTTCATCAGTCCTTCCAATGAATATTCAGGATTGATGTCCTTTAGGATTGACTGGTTTGATCTCCTTGCTGTCCAAGGGATGCTCGTCTTCTCCAATACCACAGTTCAAAAGCATCAATTCTTCGGCGCTCAGCTTTATGGTGCAACTCTCACATCCATATATGACTACTGGAAAAACAATTGCTTTGACTATACAGACCTTTGTTGGCAAAGTAATGTCTCTGCATTTTAATATGCTGTCTGTGTTTTGTCATAGCTTTCCTTCCAAGGGGCAAATGTCTTTTAATTTCATGGCCGTATTCACCATCTGCTGTGATTTTGGAGCCCAAGAAAATTAAGTCTGTCACTGTTTCTATTGTTTCCCCATCTGTTTGCCATGAAGTGATGGGACCAGATGCCATGATCTTCATTTTCCCAGAGTTGAGTTTTAAGTCAGCTTTTTTACTCTCTTTCACTTTCATCAAGAGGCTCATTAGTTCCTCTTCACTTTCTGCCATGAGGGTGGTATTATCTGCATATCTAAGATTATTGATATTTCTCCTGGCAATCTTGATTCCAGCTTGTGCTCCATCCAGCCTGGAATTTTGTGTAATGGACTCTGCGTATAAGTTCAATAAGCTGGGTGACAATATACAGCGTTGACATACTCTTTTCCCAATTTGTAACCAGTCCGTTGTTCCATGTCCGGTTCTAACTGCTGCTTCTTGACCTGCATACAGGTTTCTCAGGAGACAGGTAAAGTGATCTGGTATTCCCATCTCTTGAAGAATTTTCCACAGTTTGTTGTGATTCACACCATCAAAGGCTTTAGTGTAATCAATGAAGCAAAAGTAGATGTTTTTCTGGAATTCTCTTACTTTTTCTATGATTCAGTGGATGTTGGCAATTTGATCTCTGGATCCTCTGCCTTTTCTAAACCCAGCTTGAACATCCAAATTCAGCTTGAATTGGAAGTTCTCAGTTCACGTACTGTTGAAGCCTAGCTTGGAGAATTTTGAGCATTACTTTGCTAGCATGTGCAATGAGTACAATTTTATGGTAGTTTGAACATTCTTTGGAGTTGGAATGAGAACTGACCTTTTCCAGTCCTGTGGCCACTGCTGAGTTTTCCAAATTTGCTGACATATTGAGTGCAGCACTTTGACAGCATCATGTTTTAGGATTTGAAAGAGCTCATCTGGAATTCCACCACCTCCACTACCTTTGTTACTGTATGACCCAGCAATTCCACTTCTAGGTATCTATATAAAGAAAAAATAAAAATGTGTCTACTCAATATGAATGTTCATAATTGCATTATTCATAACAGCCAAAAGAGTACAACCCAAATGTTATCAACTGATGGATGGATAAACAACATATGGTATATTCATAACAATGGAATATTATTCAACCATAAAAAGAAGAAACATGCCTACAACATGAATGAACCTCAAAAACATGCTGAATGAAACAAGCCAGACACAAAATATCACATGTTCCATTTATGTGAAATGTCCAGAATAGGTTAATCTACAAAGACAGAACGTTGATTAGTGGTTGCCTGGAGCTGAGAGTGGAAATAGGCTGTGACTGCAAATGGGCATGGGGTTTATATGCGGAATGGTGGGAATGTTCTAAAAGTACATTGTGATGATGGCTGCACAGCTCTGTAAATATCCCCAAAAAACCATTCAATTATACACTTAGAATGGGTGAAATATTTGTTATGTAAATTACATCACAATAAAGCTGTTTAAAAAAACCACTTGAAGCAAATACGGTAAAATATTAAGATGTCAATTCTGGCTGGTTGGAATGCAGGGTTTTGCTATATATTCTATTTTATCTATTTTTACTGTTTCTCAGAAGCAAAAAATTAAGACACCATAAATTCCTAGGCCCCAATTTCAAATGAGATAGATGCATTAATTTACAGTCTTTTGATTATACTCTCACCTTCAGACACTGTCAGTTGCCCCCATTCCCAGAGGAAATTACTTAGAACATTCTCAGCAAATCTTACCAGTCATATATAGCAAACCCAACTCTCTAGTGCCTAACTCTTATTTAAATATAAGCCAAGGGTAATTAGACTTAGGAGGAAAGCATTTAACCTGAAAAAATAGAAACCAAAGCATCCTGGAAGGGTAAATTCAGAGGGAAGCTGACATAATGTAGAGAATAAATGAAACTTAAAAAAAAAACAAAACCCTATTAATATTTCAAAAGAGAAAAATCTGCAGCCATGAAAAATATTGGATATATAAAAGGAATTCAGAGAACCAAAAGAATTTCTGAAAATTGAAAATAATTGCTAGAAGGCTTGGAAAATAAAAGAACAAAGATGGAAAACAAGAGAAAAATAAGAAAATTAGAGGATCAGCCCAGGAGGTCTCATATCCAACAAATTATATTTCCAGAGAGATAAAACTGAAAATATAGCAGAAGGAAACAAAGATGGAATAAGAAAATTCTCAGCAATGAAGAATTCACATCAGAAGATCTAACACAGTAACTGGCAAAAAAAAAAAAAAAAAAAAAGAACCATATTTTGATGAAATCTCAGAAAACAAGAAGCAAAGAAATAATCATCAAAGTGTTCAAGGAAGATAGGTTACACAAAAAGCATCAGAAAGTAGATTGGTTTTGGATTTCTAGAAGCTGCAATTCAATGGAACATTGTCTCCAGAATCTTGAAAGAAAAAGGTAGAGCACAGAAATTTTCAGACATGCGGATTCTGGTAGACAGTTACATTTGTGGCCAGTAACGTTAGAATTCTGTTTTGTATCTGAGGAAATTCGTACATTATAACCCCCGCCTTGCCAAGTGGTAAGTCACATATCCAGTATCTGTTATAGCAAAGACAGAAGCACATGACCTTAGCTCCTCCAATTAGACATTTCCGTGGAAGTGCTCAATTTGAAGAAATGTGTGGAAGTCAGTTTTGCACAAGATGTGTCCCTGGAGGAGGATGGTGAAGACTGAGCTTTCAGAGGCAGCAGTGGCATAGGTTTTAGCCAGTGATGTCCCTTGCTCAGGGTCTTTGACCAGAGAAGGTATAGAATACATAGATGGTTGGATAATTTGGGTGTTGTTCCTGGGTACACAGTCACCAAACCCTATTCTCTGGTCCTCCTGGAGATTCTGTGAGCTACTTCATAATGTCTAATGATGCTTCCAAGGATGCTCCTGATGGATACTCCACCAAGCCAAGAAAATAAACCAGGAAAGAAGATTGAGATGTGTGTTGGGGGTAGGGGCTAGATTAGAGGATCTAACATAATAGAGAAAAAGAATACCCAGAATTTCAGTGACTAGAAACCCCAGGGTATAGTCTGTGCGATAGCCTAAAGACTAACCAGTCCAGATTCAAGTAAGCATATGGAGGGCTCCAGGAAGAATATTTCTGAAAAGAGAAATTAGATTTGGTACCTGAAGTGTTTTATGTATTTAGAAGAGATTTACACTACTGGGAATTAATTTGGGGATGAATTAATATGTATAAAACTAGGCAAATGAAATAAAGCATTAATTAACTATAGGATAACATTTCGTACATGAAAGGCAGTGCAATCATGGTACACTACATGATTCAGCTGTATCGAAGATTGTGTGGCCAAACTTCAGACTTGACTTAACCAAAATATTGGTTAATAGTTATAACCAATTATATATGAGAGGATGGGGTAGGGGAAGTCTGTGTGTGGTGGGATGGAGCAAAAGAGAACTAGATCCATGTTTTTTATAGTTTATGTCCACAATATCTAAAACTGCAAAGTCTAGAAATACTGGATATACAAAACACCAGAAGCAGCTAAAATATGTAAGAGTAAGTCTTTGAGGAATGGGAATGAGGGATAGGAAGTGTATTTGTCAGGGTTCTTTAGTGCCTAGAGAATTTACCCTTAGGCAAAAGAGGTTGGTTCTGTTTGGGGTTTAGTTTGTTTTTCAATGTTTTTATGGAATCTCTGGGAGAATTGCAAGAATTAGGATTATATACTGCTCAAGAAATATATTAAAAATTTATCAACAATTCAAAGAGGCTTGTGTTAGAATTAGAATTTGAGTGGCTGCGTCATGAAGATACGAGTTCAAGAAGACTTCTGCCTGACTGCCAGATACTGCTGTGATTGCCACAACATCCATGTAAGAGCAAAGTAAAGAGAGAAGTTTCTGAGGTTAATATTCCCACGCTCAATTTATCACATGTCACAATGAAATCATTACAAGACATTTAAGTTGCTGATTTAAAGGCCAAGTCATTGTCTTTGTCATGATTTAATTTCTGCTGTTCCACTGGACCAGTATTTTAGCCACGCTGTTCATGCCTGACTTCCCATCATGTGTCATTCTCCTTTATGTCCACACTCCTGGATGTTCCTTACTAGGGAGCCCACATCAAATATTGGCATTTGAGATTAAAAGGGTCCAGTAAAAGGTACCTTTTCATCTTTTCTTTTCCACATAACTTCTCAAGAAGAGAATGTTGAAGCTTGTGAAGCAGAAACATGCAGGTATCTCAGAGAAAGAAGCAAGCACATCTCATAGAAGGGATTTATTACTTACGTGCCCATTGAAGGTACAAGCTAGCTTCAAGTAAAAACAGTCTGGAGAGTTCCCATGACAACAGTTTAAGCACCAAATAAATGGTGCAGGCAAACAGTGCTCATGGAGTGCAGAGGACAGTCTTTACCAACACCTAGGGTTTGCAGGTTTGGAGCGTCCCAGGTGGCACTAGTGGTTAAAGAACCCAACTGCCAATGCAGGAGACAAAAGACATCGGTTCAATCCCTGGGTCAGGAAGATCCCCTGGAGAAGGACATGGCAACCCACTCTAGTATTCTTGTTTGGAGAATCCCATGGACAGAGGAGCCTGGCAGTTGAAGTTATGAGCACACACTCAGAAGGATCCTTCAAGGAGGAGACTTGTCTGGAAGGCAGAGATCATAATTTAGATAACAGTGAGAGAAGAAAGTGGGGCTTCCCTGGTGGCTCAGACAGAATCCACTTACAATGTGGGAGACTTGCGTTTGATCCCTGGGTTGGGAAGATCCGCTGAAGGAAGGAATGGCAACCCCCTCCAGTATTCTTGCCTGGAGAATCCCATGGACAGAGGAGTCTGATGGGCCACAGTCCATAGGTTCGCAAAGAGTCAGACACGATTGAGTGACTTAAGCATTGCATCAAGAGAAGAAAGGCGAGAGCCAAAGTGCGTATATTTGAAGCTGGGAGTTAGTTTTAGGAACTATTGGGAGAGACAGTTGGGAAAACGAGATAAAGATGGTGCTTTAAAAACATTTACTTTGTTCCCTCCAAAACTCCACTGGAGTGACAATAACAGGATCTTTGTTTTAAGAAGTAATAAACAGGGCTTACCTGGTGGCTCAGTGGTAAGGAATCTGCCTGCCAATGCAGGAGACATGGGTTTATCCCTGGTCTGGGGAGATCCCGTATGGCCTCGGAGCAACGATAAGCCCTTACGCCACAATTACTGACAGCTGCTTACCCGAGAACCCACAACAAGAGAGGCCACTGCAGTAAGAAGCCTGCGCACCACAACTAGGAAGCAAGCCCCGCTTTCCGCAATGAAAGAGCCCATGCAGCACGGAAGACCTGGCGCAGCCCAACTAAAAACTAAAATTATATATATGTTTGTATACATAAATAATATACAAGGAAAATGGTAAAGGAGATAATACAGAAGCAAAATTTGAAAACGGAAGGACAAGTAGAAACTGATTTGTCAAACCCTGGAAAGCTGAATCCTAAATTGGCAGTGAAAGTCCAGAAGCAGCTCAGTTGTCTCGAAGAACCCCAAAGGCACCAGGTACCTCTGGATGTGACAGTTAAAATGGGGCTAAGGAGGATCTGTTGGAAGTCTGTCTCAGAAGCAGTTAAGATTCTGCAATTAACATTCCGCCCCTCCCCCTCTGGGCAGCAGAGTAAACTGCTATTTCACCCTGACAGAAAACTAAGCTTCATTGTCTAAAATGGCTGAAAAGGATGTTCTCTGGACTGGGGATTTGGGGGAACCACTGGGAGTATGGCTGTCAAAGGGGAAACAGGTTGATTTACTGAACCTCTGCAGTCGAATATTAGAAAATTCAGGACCCATTTTCTGTGTGGTGGGGAAACCAGGCCTGTCCCCTCAGGGGGAAGATTAGAAGATTCTTTACTGTTGAGTATCACCAGTTGTAGAGATACCAGCATCAGAGCTTCAGTCAGGAAACAGTCCAGCCAGATCGCCATATGGAGAAGTATAAGTCAACAAAACCATCCACACACCCAGAGCTTCTAATAAGTTCCTTGCGCCATACATACCTTTACATTTGAGCCTATTACTAAGGATCACTAGGCATTTGAGGAAAGCCTTGAACCTGAAAGAAGCCAAAACAAACAAAAAGAAAAAGAAGTTTCAAAGAACCAGACTATGCAGGAGGGAAAAGTACCTCCAAAAGTCAATGACATTTTAGTATTTTCTGAGAGATGAAGTAATGCTTAAAATTCTCCAAGTCAGGCTTAAACAGTACATGAACTGAAAACTTCCAGATGTTCAAGCTGGGTTTAGAAAGGGAGAGGAAGCAGAGATCAAATGGCCAACATCCATCGGATCATAGAAAAAACAACAGAATTCCAGAAAAACATCTACTTCTGCTTCATTCACTACTCTATAAAGCCTTTGATGGTATGGATCACAATGGGAATATCAAACCACCTTACCTGCCTCCTGAGAAACCTGTATGCAGGTCAAGAAGCAACAGAATGGGATATGGAACAACAGACTGGTTCAAAATTGGGAAAGCAGTATCTCAAGACTATATTGTCACCCTGCTTATTAAGCTTATATGCAGAGTACATCATGCGAAATGCCGGGCTGGATGAAGCACAAGCCAGAATCAAGATTACCAGGAGAAATATCAATAACTTCAGATATGCAGATGATACCACCATTATGGCAGAAATTGAGGAGGAAATAAAGATCCTTTTGATGAAAGTGAAAGAGTAGAGTGAAAAAGCTGGCTTAAACTCAACATTCAAAAAATGAAGATCATGGCATCCGGTCCCATCACTTCATGGCAAATAGTTGGGGCAAAAATGGAAACAGTGACAGACTTAACTTTCTTGGGCTAAAAAATCACAGCAGATGGTGAATGCAGTCATGAAATTAAAAGATGCTTGTTCCTTGGAAGAAAAGCTATGATAAACCTAGACAGCATATTAAAAAGTAGAGACATTGCTTTGCCAGCAAAGGTCTGTCTAATCAAAGCTATGGTTTTTTCCAGTAGTCTTGTATGGATATGAGAGCTGGACCATAAAGAAAGCTGAGTGCCGAAGAATTGATACTTTTGAACTTATTAGAGAAGAATTAGAGTGGTATTAGAGAAGAATCTTTATTAGAGAAGAATCTCGAGAGTCCCTTGGAAAGCAAGGAGATCAAACCAGTCAATCCTAAAGAAAATCAATCCTGAATATTCATTGGAAAGACTAATACTGAAGCTGAAACTCCAATATTTTGGCCAACTGATGCAAAGAACTGACTCATTTGAAATGACCCTGATGCTGGGAAAGATTGAGGGCAGGAGGAGAAGGGGATGACAGAGGATGAAATGGTTGGATGGCATCACCGACACAATGGATATGAGTCTGGGCAAACTCCAGGAGATGGTGAAGTACAGGGAAGCCTGGCATGCTGCGGTCCATGGGGTCACAAAGAGTTGTTCATGATTGAGCGACTGAACTGAACTGAGAGATTAAATAAGTGTACCCATGAAACAAGAATAGGATCATGGGGACAGTGGGGGTAAGGAAGCTATATACACAGAAAAGAGCTAAGGGAGCAGAAATGAACTGTTGAAAATTAAAAAATTGATAAAACATATGAAAAAGACAGTAGAAGTAGGTTTGGAAGATAAAGATGAGAAAAAATTTCAGAATATAGTGATAAAGAGAAAATTGAAAGAAGAAAAGACATAAGAATTAGAGGTTGAATCCATGAGGTCTGGTATCCAAATACAGGTGTTAATGTACGGAGGGAATAACTACAGGAAATTGTCAAAGAGGCAACTAAAAAGTTTTCCTAAAACTAAAGAACCTGAATTTTGAGATGGAAAAGATTTTAGAACACTGGAACAAATAAAAGATTCTGTAAACTAAGAGGGAAAAAGGAAAATACAGCGAACTAAGACAAGGAATCATATTTGCAACTCCCTTACTCCTCATGTCATACTCACAAAACGATAAAAAGTTAAAAAGAAAGAAACAAAAGCCGTTAGTATTAAAGGCATAGTTAAAATCAGAAATGGAGTAGCCCTCATAGTCAACGAAAGAGTCCAAAATGCAGTATTTAGATGCAATCTCAAAAATGACAGAATGATCTCTGTTGGTTTCCAAGGCAAACCAATCAATATCACAGTAATCCAAGTCTATGCCCTGATCAGTAATGCTGAAGAAGCTGAAGTTGAATCGTTCTATGAAGACCTACAAGACCTTCTAGAACTAACACCCAAAAAAGATGTCCTTTTCATTATAGGGGACTGGAATGCAAAAGTAGGAACTCAAGAGATACCTGGAGTAACAGGCAAATTTGGCCTTGGAGTACAGAATGAAGCAGGGCAAAGACTAATGGAGTTGTGCCAAGAGAACATACTGGTCATAGCAAACACCCTCTTCCAACAACACAAGAGAAGACTCTATACATGGACATCACCAGATGGTCAATACCGAAATCAGACTAATTATATTCTTTGCAGCCAAAGATGGAGAAGTTCTATACAATCAGCAAAAACAAGACTGGGAGCTGACTGTGGCACAGACCATGGACAATTTATTGCCAAATTCAGACTTAAATTGAAGAAAGTAGGGAAAACCATTAGACCATGCAAATATGACCTAAATCAAATCCCTTATTATTATACAGTGGAAGTGGGGAATAGATTTAAGGGACGAGATCTGATAGAGTGCCTGAAGAACTATGGACTGGGGTTCGTGACATTTTACAGGAGACAGGGATCAAGACTATCCCCAAGGAAAAGAAGTGGAAAAAGGCAAAATGGTTGTCTGAAGAGGCCTTACAAATAGCTGTGAATAGAAGAGAAGTGAAAGGCAAAGGAGAAAAGGAAAGATATACCCATTTGAATGCAGAGTTCCAAAGAATAGCAAGAAGAGATGAGAAAGCCTTCCTCAGTGATCAGTGCAAAGAAATAGAGGAAAACAACAGAATGGGAAAGTCTAGAGATCTCTTCAAGAAAATTAGAGATACTAAGGGAAGATTTCATGCAAAGATGAACACAATAAAGGACAGAAATGGTATGGACCTAACAGAAGCAGAAGATATTAAGAAGAGGTGGCAAGTATACACAGAAGAACCATACAAAAAAGATCTTCATGACCCAGATAATCATGATGGTGTGATCACCAGCCTAGAACAAGACATCCTGGAATGTGAAGTCAAGTGGGCCTTAGAAAGCATCACACTACGAACAAAGCTAGTGGAGGTGATGGCATTCCAGTTGAGCTATTTCAAATCCTAAAAGATGATGCTGTGAAAGTGCTGCACTCATTATGCCAGCAAATCTGGAAAACTCAGCAGTGGCCACAGGACTGGAAAAGGTCAGTTTTAATTCTAAGCCCAAAGAAAGGCAATGCCAAAGAATGTTCAAACTATTGCACAATTGCACTCATCTCACACAATAGTAAAGAAATGCTCAAAATTCTCCAAGCGAGGCTTCAACAGTACGTGAATCATGAACTTCCAGATGTTCAAGCTGGTTTTAGAAAAGGCAGAGGAACCAAAGATCAAATTGCCAACATCTGCTGGATTATTAAAAAAGCAAAAGAGTCCCAGAAAAACATCTACTTCAGCTTTATTGACTATGCCAAAGCCTTTGACTGTGTGGATCACAACAAACTCTAGAAAATTCTTTGAGATGGGAATTCCATACCACCTGACCTGCCTCTTGAGAAACCTGTATGCAGGTCAGGAAGCAAAAGTTAGAACTGGACATGGAACAACAGACTGGTTCCAAATAGGAAAAGGAGTATATTGTCACCCTGCTTATTTAACTTATATGCAGAGTACATCATGAGAAACGCTAGGCTGGAAGAAGCACAAGCTAGAATCAAGATTGCCGGGACAAATAGCAATAACATGATGACACCACCGTTATGGCAGAAAGTGAAGAGGAACTAAAAAGCCTCTTGATGAAAGTGAAAGAGGAGAGTGAAAAAGTTGGCTTAGAGTTCAACATTCAGAAAACGAAGATCATGGCATCTGGTCCCATCACTTCATGGGAAATAGATGGGGAAACAGTGTCAGACTTTATTTTTTGGGGGCTCCAAAATCACTGCAGATGGTGACTGCAGCCATGAAATTAAAAGATGTTTGCTTTTTGGAAGAAAAGTTATGACCAACATAGACAGTATATTAAAAAGCAGAGACATTACTTTGCCAACAAAGGTCCATCTAGTCAAAGCTATGGTTTTTCCAGTGGTCATGTGTGGATGTGAGAGTTGGACTATAAAGAAAGCTGAGCACTGAAGAATTGATGCTTTTGAACTGAGGTGTTGGAGAAGACTCTTGAGAGTCCCTTGGACTGCAAGGAAATCCAACCAGTCTATCCTAAAGGAAATCAGTCCTGAAAATTCATTGGAAGGACTAATGCTGAAGCTGAAACTCCAATAGTTTGGCCACCTGATGTGAAAAACTGACTCATTGGAAAAGACCTGATGCTGGGAAAGATTGAAGGTGAGAGTAGGGGTCGACAGAGGATGAGATAGTTGGATGGCATCACTGACTCAATGGACCTGAGTTTGAGCAAGTTCCAGGAGTTGGTGATGGACAGGGAGGCCTGGCATGCTGCAGTCCATGGGATTGCAAAGCGTTGGACATGACTGAGCGACTAAACTGAACTGAACTAACATACAAAAGGGAAAAAACTCATAAGGCAGTATTTATCTGCCTCTGGATGGGGAAATAACTTTCTAAACTTAAAAGCCATGAAAGGCATTACATAGGAAAAACAGACTCAACTTTTTAATAAGACCGAAATGAATGTCAAAAATCATTTAAAACTAAATATAAATTAAAGAAATGGCAAACTGGGAAAAAACTATAACTAGATTGAACAAGAGGTTTAATATGTAAAATATTCATATGAGCAGTTTGTAAAATATTCATATGAGCAGTTTGTAAAATATTCATATACTATGTAAAATATGTGAAATATTCACATAATATGTAAAATGTTCACATAAGTAGATGAGACAAAACACTAGAAGCATATTAGAGAAAAATGGGCAAAGGATATGAACCAGTGCATATGATAAAATCCAAATGGCTAACATTCACTGAAGAAAAAAATATCAATCTTAGTAGTAATCCAAGAAGTATAATTTAAAACTTGAACTACTCTTTTTCACTTACAAATTATTAAAAGATTTTTTTCAGAGCAAAGTTAATAGTAAGGATGTAAAGTGATATCTTTCTGGAAAATTTTGGCAATATGAGTTAAGGATCTTAAAATATTTAAACTTTGCAATGTGGTAATTCCATTTCTAAATATCTAATCCAAGGAATATTGTTTAACTGATATTTTACTTTATATATTGATCTAAGTACTTAAATATAGGATATTTATAAATGGGTAATAATTATGGAAAAGTAAAAAAAAATGTACAATAGGAGGAAAGTTGAGTCACTTATCTCCATCAAATAGAATTTATTGAGCTGTCAAATATTATGGTTATAATTATTTTCAATAAATGGTTAGCAGACATTATAACTTGAGAAGAAATTTATTAAACACATCATTTAGATATTGACTGTCAGCAGAAACAGTGGCTAATGCTTGAGGCATTTTGTCAACAGTCCCCATCTGGAATAATAACTTTGAAAATATGCATGCAACATGGAAGACAAGAAGGCTTTCCTGCTGTCCTCAAATTGTTGTGAGCAATCTAGACAGCGGCCACAGTGAGAGGGATTTTTAAACTTCACTTCATTTCTCACCTTCCCAGTTTAAAACACACACACACACACACACACACACATCCAGGAAATCTTGGAGAAATTAATTTTTAAAGACTTCCTACTTAATTTCCAGAAATCCATTAAGTCTAATTATTCTGATAAAAATATTCTTCCTCAATTGTCAGAATTGACAAGTTTCCTTAGATGAGGAATTTCTGTGTTACTTGGGAATACCATGAATTAAGGGTAAAATGGAAGAGTATCTGAAATGAAAAGATCTATATTCACCTAGTACTTGTGACTCCAACTCAAAGAAACACGGAGGCAGTCTCACAGTAAAAGCAGCCATCTGAGACCCATAGAGAAAGCGTATGTCTGGAGCACGGAAGGATCACTGTCATTGTACCTGCAAATTCTGAGTTTTGATTTGAGCACAGAGTTACACTTACAAAATCAGAGTGTTTCCTTTGGATGCTCAATATCTGAAGACTAATGTTTACATCAGTTCAGTTCAGTTCAGTTCAGTCACTCAGTCGTGTCCGACTCTTTGCGACCCCATGAATCGCAGCACGCCAGGCCTCCCTGTCCATCACCAACTCCCGGAGTTCACTCAGACTCACGTCCATCGAGTCAGTGATGCCATCCAGCCATCTCATCCTCTGTCGTCCCCTTCTCCTCCTGCCCCCAATCCCTCCCAGCATCAGAGTCTTTTCCAGTGAGTCAACTCTTCGCATGAGGTGGCCAAAGTACTGGAGTTGCAGCTTTAGCATCATTCCTTCCAAAGAAATCCCAGGGCTGATCTCCTGGGAGAAAGGGGTAAGGTCAGGAGGTGATGATGGGCCAGATCATATAGGGACTTTTAGGACATTCCAAGGATTCTAAGTGGAGTGGAGTAGGTATGCCTGAAGTTTGAGGACAGGGAAGGTGACATAGAATATTTAGAGGGTGGAAATTAGAGGAGTATAAGAGGATTAGGCATATTAAAAAGCAGAGACATTACTTTGCCAACAAAGGTCCATCTAGTCAAGGCTATGGTTTTTCCAGTAGTCATGTATGGATGTGAGAGTTGGACTATAATGAAAGCTGAGCACCGAAGAATTGATGCTTTTAAAGTGTGGTGTTGGAGAAGACTCTTGAGAGTCCTTTGGACTACAAGGAGATCCAACCAGTCCATCCTAAAGGAGATCAGTCCTGAGTGTTCATTGGAAGGACTGATGTTGAAGCTGAAAGTCCAAGACTTTGGCCACCTTATGTGAAGAACTGATTCATTTGAAAAGACCCTGATGCTGGGAGATATTGAGGGCAGGAGGAGAAGGGGACAACAGAAGATGAGATAGTTGGATGGCATCACCAACTCAATGGAGATGAGTTTGGGTAAACTCCAGGAGTTGGCGATGGACAGGGAAGCCTGGTATGCCGCAGTCCATGGGGTCACAAACAGTTGGATACCACTGAGCGACTGAACTGAACTGAACTGAAGAGGATTAGGAAACAGAGCACTTGAAATTGAGTTAATGAATAGTTTGCTGATTCTTTTTATTTTCTTCTAAATTTAATGAGACTATTACTTTTGTTTCACTGTGAAGAATGATCCTTGCTATTTTTTTACATTAAAATTCTTTATCTTGCAAAAGAAGTTTCCCTTGATGCTTTGCAAGTAAGAATTTTAAAATCATGAATGGATGTTGCATTTCATCAAATGCCTTTTTTTGGATACCTACAATATGATGATATGTTTAATTCCCTTTGTTAATATTCTGAATTATACCGTTAGATTTTCCAATGCTGAATCATTCTTGCATTCTATTTAGTCATGATGTATTATTATTTTACTGTATTGCTACAGCATTTCATTGAATAATATTCCATTTTATGCTTTTATCAGTGCTTAAACAAAGATAGCCCATAGCTTTATTTTCTATTGTCCTTTATTTAATTTTGCTCTCAGAGATAATAGTCTCATCTGAATAGCTTTCCACCTTTTTCTATACTCTGAAACAACTTGAATAATAAGAGTTAATTGTTTCTTTAAAATTTTCTAGATTCACATATAAAATGATGTGTCTCCTGGACTTTGAAGGGTCATACTTTGAGCCAGATCTTTATATTGGGATATTGAAGCTTTCTCGTTTTCCTTGGATCCATTTTGGATATGTTTCCTCCCTAGAAAATTATTTTTCTCTCTTATCTTTGGAAAGTTTTGCTGTCATGTTGCTCCTAATATTCTCTTTTGAGATTTAAAAAATTCTTTGCTGTTACTAGCTTTGGCCCCTATTTCATTCCTAGTAACTTATTTTTCCCTTCTTACTTTTAAAAAAAATTATTTTCTTTTTGGTGGCTCTGGGTCTTCGTTGCTGCATGCAGGCTTTCTCTAGGCTCAGAGAGCTGGGGCTCTCCAGCTGCGGCGCGCAGGCTTCTCTTTGCAGTGACTGCTCCTGTCGTGGAGTGCCAGCTCTAGGCACGTGGGCTTCGCTTGTTGAAGCGGGCAGGCTCACTAGCTGTGGTGCATGGGCTTAGTTGTTCTGAGGCATGTGCAGTCTTCCCAGACCAGGGATTGAACCTGTGTCCCCTGCATTTACAGGTGATTCTTATCCATTGTACCACCAAGGAAGTCCCCTTCTTCCTTTTCTCGTGCTCAGTTATTCCCATGATTTTTGGCTCTTATTAATTTCTTCAAAGGACATTTTTGGTCATCAGTTTTCTGTTTTGTATGTGTTATCACTTATTACTTTCATCTTTATTCTTTGTTATTTTTTCATTCTTCTTTCTCTTTTTAAAAATTTTTTAAATATACTTTTTTAGTTTTTTCTCTTTTTTAGCTTCTTCAGTTGAATGTTTATTAGTTCATTTACTTTCAATCACTCTTCCTTTTCCTTTTGTTATAATAATATATCTCTGACTCCTTTAATGCTTTTCACCCTAAACTCTATTTTTAAATATATGTATTTAACTAACTTAAGTAAATTTTTGAAAATTTAGTTCACAGAAATCTGTGAAAATTATGACAATGAACCATTCTGATGGCTGTGTTTACCTATGTTCCAAACAGAATATTTATATTACTCTAGAAACTTCCTCATAACTCCACTCATAACCTCTCTCGTTCACAAAGGTAGCCACTATTATGACTTCTAACATAGATTACTTTGCCTCCTTTTTATCTTTGTATAAATGGAAGCATAGAATAGATATTCTTTTAAGCCTAATTAGTTTTATGTTTATAGAATTATGCCTATATTTTCAAGTAATTCTTGTTTTATCTTCATTGCTGTATTGTATTACACTGTATGAATATACTACCATGTGTTTATCCATTCTACTGTTGATTGACATTTGGGATGTTTCCAGTGTTTCAGTTCAGTTCAGTTCAGTCGCTCAGTCATGTCCGACTCTTTGCAACCCCATGAATTGCAGCACGCCAGGCCTCCCTGTCCATCACCAACTCCCGGAGTTCACTCAAACTCATGTCCGTCGAGTCGGTGATGCCGTCCAGCCATCTCATCCTCTGTCGTCCCCTTCTCCTCCTGCCCCCAATCCCTCCCAACATCAGAGTCTTTTCCAATGAGGCAACTCTTCACATGAGGTGGCCAAAGTATTGGAGTTTCAGCTTTAGCATCCGTCCTTCCAATGAACACCCAGGACTGATCTCCTTTAGAATGGACTGGTTGGACCTCCTTGCAGTCCAAGGGACTCTCAAGAGTCTTCTCCAACACCACAGTTCAAAAGCATCAATTCTTCAGTGCTCAGCTTTCTTCAGTCCAACTCTCACATTCATACGTGACTACTGGAAAAACCATAGCCTTGACTAGATGGACCTTTGTTGGCAAAGTAATGTCTCTGCTTTTGAATATGCTGTCTAGGTTGGTCATAACTTTCCTTCCAAGGAGTAAGCGTCTTTTAATTTCATGGCTGCAGTCACCATCTGCAGTGATTTTGGAGCCCCCCAAAATAAAGTCTGACACTGTTTCCCCATCTATTTCCCATGAAGTGATGGGACCGAATGCCATGATCTTCATTTTCTGAATGTTGAGTTTTAAGCCAACTTTTGCACTCTCCACTTTCACTTTCATCAACAGGCTTTTTAGTTCTTCTTCACTTTCTGCCATAAGGGTGGTGTCATCTGCATATCTGAGGTTATTGCTATTTCTCCTGGCAATCTTGATTCTACCTTGTGCTTCTTCCAGCCCAGCGTTTCTCATGATGTACTCTGCATAGAAGTTAAATAAGCAGGGTGACAATATATACATCCTTGAAGTACTCCTTTCCCTATTTGGAACCAGTCTGTTGTTCCATGTCCAGTTCTAACTATTGCTTCTTGACCTGCATACAGATTTCTCAAGAGGCAGCTAACGTGGTCTGGTATTCCCATCTCTTTCAGAATTTTCCGCAGCTTATTGTGATCCACACAGTCAAAGGCTTTGGCATAGTCAATAAAGCAGAAATACATGTTTTTCTGGAACTCTCTTGCTTTTTCGATGATCCAGCTGATGTTGGCAATTTGGTCTCTGGTTCCTCTGCCTTTTTTAAAACCAGCTTGAACATCAGGAAGTTCACGGTTCACATTATTGCTGAAGCTTGGCTTGGAGAATTTTGAGCATTACTTTACTAGCATGTGAGATGAGTGCAACTGTGCGGTAGAGCATTCTTTGGCATTGCCTTTCTTTGGATTGGAATGAAAACTGACCTTTTCCAGTGTTTAGTTACTAGAATAATGTTTTGAACATTCTTGGACTTGACTTTCAGTGCATAGGCATACACATATCCTAGGCACGTGGTAACAGTTGAATCATAGCAAAGGGGTAAACTCAGTAACATAGTACTGTCCAAATTGTTTTTCAAAGTGAGTGTAATGATTTACATTCTCCTTACTAGAATATAAGAATTTCTGTTGTTCCAAATCAATACCATTTCTTGTATTGCCAGTTTTGTGAAATTTTAGCCTTTATTTGAGCTTGCAATTATATTCCATGATAGTTTATTTGTAGTTCTCTATTAACATTTTCCAAACATTAGTTTTCAACCTTTCTGTATTATATATATATATATATATATATTTTTTTAGGTTTTGTTTTCAATACCACCCTGAAGACACTACATTTGAGATATCTGCCCAAGACTGGGTAATTCAATATACCTCAAGAGGACAGAGCCAAAGGTCAACTGAGGAACATCATAGACTTGCAGGCTCAGCCATTAGTCCTGATCAAAGCTTCTGTCCAGACTGGATTCCCCTGGAGAAGCAGCAGGCCTGAGCAGTACCATCAGCTCATTGTATTAAAGTCCACTGGGCATTCCTTCTGACTCACAGATCTTCAAACCGTTTTTGAAAAAGTAACATTTCCCAGCATCCTCACATATCCAGAATATACAGAAAAACTTGGCAGTTTGTTTATTAATGGAAGCTATGAAGCCCAGTTGTGCTCAGAACCCAAGTTGTAGCATAATGATATTTCATCCAACCAAAGAAGAGTTTACTGATTTTGATAAATATATTGCTTACATAGAATCGCAAGGGGCCCACCGAGCAGGCTTGGCTAAGATAGTTCCACCCAAGGAGTGGAAAGCCAGACAGACCTACGACGATATCAATGACATCTTAATAACCGCTCCGCTCCAGCAGGTGGTCTCTGGGAGGGCAGGTGTGTTTACTCAATACCACAGAAAGAAGAAAGCCATGACCGTGGCAGAGTACCGCCACTTAGCAAATACTGAAAAATACCAGACTCCATTCTACTCCGATTTTGAAGAATTGGAGCGAAAATATTGGAAAACCCGCCTCTATGAGTCCCCAATATACGGCGCAGACATCAGTGGCTCTTTATTTGATGAAAACACGAAGCAGTGGAACCTGGGACACCTGGGGACCATCCAGGACCTGCTGGAGCAGGAGTGCGGGGTGGTCATCGAGGGCGTCAACACCCCCTACCTGTACTTCGGCATGTGGAAGACCGCCTTCGCCTGGCACACGGAGGACATGGACCTTTACAGCATCAACTTCCTGCACTTCGGGGAGCCCAAGACCTGGTACGCGGTGCCGCCCGAGCACGGCCGGCGCCTGGAACGCCTGGCCGGCGCGCTCTTCCCGGACAGCTTGAGGGGCTGCGAGGCCTTCCTGCGCCACAAGGCGGCGCTCATCTCGCCCACGGTGCTCCGGGACAACGGCATCCCCTTCGGTCGGATCACGCAGGAGGCGGGCGAGTTCATGGTGACCTTCCCCTACGGCTACCACTCGGGCTTCAACCACGGCTTCAACTGCGCCGAGGCCATCAATTTCGCCACCCCGCGCTGGATCGATTATGGCAAAGTGGCCTCGCAGTGCAGCTGCGGCAAGGCGCAGGTGGCCTTCTCCATGGACGCCTTCGTGCGCATCCTGCAGCCCGAGCGCTATGAGCTGTGGAAGCGCGGGCAGGACCGGGCAGTGGTGAACCACGCCGAGCCCGCGGCGCCGGGCGGCCAGGAGCTGAGAGCCTGGAAGGAGGTGCAAACGCTGGGCCCCAAGTACTTCCCGCCTCGCCGCACCGCCCGCCTGCGTCAGCCCGTGTCCTCAAGCGAGGGCACCGACCCCAGAGCCCCTGTGCGGGCCGTGTCCCTGCGCCCCTTGCCTGCCCGGGGTTCCTGCTCGGCCTCCCAGTTTGACGCTGTCGCCAGCAGCAGCTCACGGAAGCCCAGCCAGACCCCTCCGCTGTCGCCAGGTCCGTCGGTGGCCTTGTGCCTCCACCCAATTGGCAGATGTGGTTCTCGTCGTCGCCCTCAGGAAAAAGGCACTCAAGAGCTGACTGCCCCTATCGGAGCTAAGAGGGGCCTCGCCTTAGACCGCAAGGCTCAGGACCCCAAGGCTCAACCCCTGTCTGCAGAGGGACGGATGGACAATCCTGCCCCAACGAGCCCTGGACTCTAGCCTCCTGCTAAGGCCTCCAGGTATGACTGTGGCCCTGTCCCATAACCCAGCCTTTGTACCCCACTGCTCTTGGGTGTGGAGGATCCTCAAGAGTGGTCACATTGACATTTCAGAGGCTTGGGTATTTGCAGGTCATTAATCTTGCATGGGGGCTTTCCAGGTGGCTGGTGGAGAAGGCAATGGCACCCCACTCCAGTACTCTTGCCTGGAAAATCCCATGGATGGAGGAGCCTGGTAGGCTGCAGTCCATAGGGTCGCTAAGAGTAGGGCACGACTGAGAGACTTCACTTTCACTTTTCCTTTCATGCATTGGAGAAGGAAATGGCAACCCACTCCAGTGTTCTTGCCTGGAGAATCCCAGGGATGGGGGAGCCTGGTGGGCTACCATCTGTGGGATTGCACAGAGTCGGACACGACTGAAGTGACTTAGCAGCAGGAGCAGCAGTGACACAGAACCCACTTACCAACATAGGAGACCCTGGAGACATGGGTTAGATTCCTAGGTAGGGAAGATGCCTGGGGGAGGGCGTAGCAATCTACTCCAGTATTCTTGCCTGAAAAATCCCATGCATGGAGGAGCCTGGTGGGCTAGGATCCATAGGGTTGCAAAGAGTTGGACATGACCAAAGCAACTGAGCACATGTGTAGTCTGGCATGAGGGTCCCTCCTGTGTTGCCCCTGGAAGTGCTGGATCCATGGTGCTTACCCAATTCTCCAGTGTTTGTTCTTTCTCCCAGAACCTGGAATCTTCAGACACTGCTAACTCCTGTGTCACCAGCTGAAGCTTCATCCACTGGACACTCTAGTGACCCTGTGAACTAGGTCCTGCTGAGGTCACCAGAGCCGATCTACCTCAGATCCCATCCCGTGGGCCAACTCTGGATACTGCATAGCTTCTGAAGAATCCTGGGTTTTGAGTACTCTACAACTTTTCTCCTTTTCTTCTTCCTACTTCCTTTTCACCCATCCCTTGGTTCTGCCACACAAAGCTCTTTTGACCAATTAGGTCAGCAGAGGCTCAGATAATAATATATAATATTTCTGAGTCTTTAATGTATTGAAAAAGTGTTATTTTCCAGTGTTTGTTTGCAACTATATTAAAGGCAACCAGAAAGTTAACATCTGACTTGATTTCTGGGATTGTTCATTCAATCATTTGAGAGGTGGTAATGCTGGATGGCATCGCTGACTTGATGGATGTGAGTTTGAGTGAACTCCGGGAGTTGGTGATAGACAGGGAGGCCTGGCATGCTGCAATTCATGGGGTCGCAAAGAGTCGGACATGACTGAGTGACTGAACTGAACTGAACTGAGCTGAATGCTTTTATGCACTTTTCTGAATAGTTATATCAAAACATTTAAAGCAAAACTTATTTTTATGAGCTTGTTGCATTGTATGGTGTTGATGAATGAGTTGGGGGTTGATTGTTGGGTTCTGGCTGACTGGCTGGGTTGGGGGATTTGGTCTGCAGCCATATCTTAAGGATGACTTGGTGGAAATCACCTGGGAGATATGAGCCAACATGGGACAAAGAGTGCTGGCTCTCCACTGTCTTCTCGATGTTGTTAGTCTATTTCACATGGTTAAATCATGGATACATCCAAACAAATGAATCCACACATAAATGAACAAGAATTTCAAGTGGGCATATGTTCTATGAAGCAATGAAAGGGGGTGGGATGAGACAGCAGAATGGGTAGTCTGGTTCCAGTGGTCAGGAAATACTTCCTAGAGCAGGAGATCTTTCCCTGTCCCAAATGACAAGAAGGGATGTCCAGAGCTGATTTCCCCTTGGAAGAAACAGCAAGTGTAACAGATGTAACATAGAGCTTGGGGTTGTTGTTTTTGCAGAGATAGAAAGGAAGCTCCTTTGTGTCTGGGGCGTAGAAAGGAGAGAGACAGGGTGCAAGGTATATAGGACCTTGTAGCTCATGATGAGTATTTGAGTTTATTCAACTTGAAATGAGAAGGCTTTGGAAGTTTAAAACAGCACTTGAGGGCTAGAGCGGTTTTTAAAGGAGGGGCGAGAGGCGGGCAGGTTGGGACCGCCTCAGTACAGGCCGCCGGCGGTATCATGGTGACCCAGAACCCCCCTCCCCAAGAATATGAAAGTGATGATGATTCTTACGAAGTGTTGGATTTAACTGAGTATGCCAGACGACATCACTGGTGGAATCGAGTGTTTGGCCACAGTTCCGGACCTATGGTAGAAAAATACTTGGTAGCCACCCAGATTGTAATGGGTGGAGTGAGTGGCTGGTGTGCCGGATTTTTGTTCCAGAAAGTTGGAAAACTTGCAGCAACTGCAGTAGGTGGTGGCTTTCTTCTCCTTCAGATTGCCAGTCACAGTGGCTATGTGCAGATCGACTGGAAGAGAGTGGAAAAAGATGTAAACAAAGCAAAAAGACAGGTTAAAAAACGAGCAAATAAGGCAGCACCTGAAATCAATAACATAATAGAAGAAGCAACAGAATTTGTCAAGCAGAACATTGTGATATGCAGTGGATTTGTGGGAGGCTTTTTGCTAGGCCTTGCATCTTAAGAATATGAATGTTGTATCACAGTGAAGTCACCTCTGAGAAGAGAAGTGGTGGTGACAAGATGGTCTCATCATTACACATTGACAGATTCTCCAGGATGACAAGAAACCACTAGCTGGACAATACCCAACTCACTGCTTAGCATTTTGCCATCTGAAATTTAGCAGACTAGTATCTGCTATAAAATAACCTGTATGGTATGTGGATAATAGTATCCCTGAGCAAAATATGGCTTTCATTATTTTTTAAGAATTTGTGTTTGTTTAAAATTTGCCTATAAAACACTACTATTGGATGTAGATATGGAGGGAAAATGAATTGGTGGATGTATTCCCCAGTAAAATATTATCCTCATTTTATTTAAATAAAATGTTTTCCATTGTGCTTTTTTAGTATGGTGCCAATAATTAAAACTTTGCATTATGGCTTCAACTGTAGGGCTGACATTTTTTTAAAGATATGTTTGCAGTAAACTGAAGAACTGTAACACATTTTGTGGAAGGATTTACAGATAATAGAAAGTGCTGGGTTTTTTTTTTTTGCTTAATATCTTTCATAAGAATTATTAAAGATATTAAGCAAAAAAACCCAGCACTTGACATGATACAATTTGCATATTTAAATAACCACATCCGTTGTTCTGTGCACCACATGGGGACAAGAGAAATAGTTAAAACAGGTGAGAGTCGCTCAGTCGTGTCCAACTCTTTGCAACTGCATGGACTGGAGCCCACGAGGTTCTTCTGTCTATGGAATTCTCCAGGCAAGAATACTGGAGTGGGTTGCCATTCCCTTCTCCAGGGGATCTTCCTGACCCAGGGATCGAACTCATGTCTCCTGCATTGCAGGTGGATTCTTTACTGTCTGAGCCACCAGAGAAGTCCCCAAACAGGTGAGAGTTGATGGTTATTGACTCAGGCCTTAGTGTTGAAAATGCACAGAAGTGGCCAAACAGAATAAATTTTGAAAACTGGATGCAGAAGGAAACATTTCAGAGATACAAAGCACATCTCTCTTCCCTCCAGCTCTGCCCCCACAGAATTTCCAGAAGACTTTGGAATCTGAAGCACCATGTAAAACAAAAGGGAACAGTCATGAACAAGTAAGGCTTCTTTGAAGTTCTGATTGAGGAGTGGCAGAAGCTCACGTCTCATTCCTGTCACCGTGCAGCGAGGCAAATTTGTGGTAGCGTATTCTGTGGAAAATTGAGATTGAGAAACTGAACTTGGGGATTCCAGGCACAGTGGAGGATGGCAGTGAAATGCTTGGCTGAAAAGATGATTAAGTCCTGTACTGAGATGGTGGAACCACAGGATGGAAGCTGACGGGAATTACTGGGCAGGTAGCAGCCCTAGAGTTCCCTTGGACCATAATAGTAGATCTTATACGAGCAGGGGGTAACTTTTAGTGACTGAGATGTTGGGGGGTTTTGGTCCTTTAATATAGGTCAGTTGTGGGTATGGTAGTGCAGAGAAATAAAAGAACTCTGAAAAGTCTCTATGAAGACAGTAGCCTGGCTCATATTGCTCTTTTCCATTTTACAAACAGAAGTTCTCCTTGTTATAGTTCAGGAATATCACAGTCTCCTCTCTGGCATATAGATGTCCTGGAGAGCCTAGGATAACAAAATTGAGGGATTGGAAGAAAAAGAAACAAAAGCAGTTTTCAGAAAATATTGCTCCCATTGTACTCCTTATGTTTTCACTCGGTTACTTGCATACTTAAAATATTTCCCAGGCTTCCCTGATGACTCAGTGGTAGAGTCTGCTTGATAATGCAGGAGACTTGGGTTCGATTTCTGATCCCGGAAGATCCCACATGCCTTGGAGCAACCGAACCTGTGCCCCACAACTATTGAGTCTGTGCTCTAGAGCCCGGGAATGTCAACTACTGAAGCCCGTGAGCTCTAGATCCTGTACTTAGCAACAAGAGAAGTCAACCCGATGAGAAGCCTGGGCACCACGGCTAGAGAGTAGCCCCCATTTGCCGCAACTACCAGAAAAGCTTGTGTAGCAATGAAGACCCAGCACATGCAAAAATAAATAAGTAAAATAAATAAATCTTAAAAAAAGTGTTATGCTTTTTTAAAGAAAATGAAAAATTTTCCTTACCCAATCAGGACAAGCAGTGTTAAGTATACAGGTTAGCTGTACCAATAAACTGGTTTCTAAATTAGTCTTCTTGTCCTAAGTAGGCATTTCTCCAAAGAAAATATACAAATAGCCAATAGGCACATGAAGATTCTCAACACTGCTAATTATTAGAGAAATGCAAATCAAAACCACAATGACATCACCTCACACCTGTCAGAATGGCCATCTCAAAAAGTATACAAATAAATGCTGCAGTGGAGAAGGAAATAGCAACCCACTCCAGTGTTCTTGCCTGGAGAATCCCAGGGACGGGGGAGCCAGGTGGGCTGCCGTCTATGGGGTCGCACAGAGTCAGACACGACTGAAGCGACTTAGCAGCAGCATATGCTGCAGAGGGTATGGATAAAAGGGCACCTTTTTACACCTTGAGGGGGAAGGTAAATTGGTGCAGCCACTATGGAGAACAGTATGGAGGTATTTTTAAAAAAATAATAGAGCTACCATATGATCCAACATAAAATGGATGGGAATGTGCTAATTTAATTCAGATGACCATTATATCTACCACTGTGGGCAAGAATCCCTTAGAAAAAAATGGAGTAGTCCTCATAGTCAACAGAAGAGTCCAAAATGCAGTACTTGGGTGCAATCTCAGAAACGATAGAATGATCTCTGTTCGTTTCCAAGGCAAACCATTCAATATCATGGTAATCCAAGTCTATGTCCCAACCACTAATGCTAAAGAAGCTTCAGTTGACCAGATCTATGAAGACCTACAAGACCTTCTAGAACTAACACCAAAAATAGATGTCCTTTTTATCATAAGAGATTGGAATGCAGAAGCGGGAAGTTAAGAGATAGCTGGAATAATAGGCAAGTTTGGCCTTGGAGTACAAAATGAAGCAGGGCATTGGCTAACAGAGTTTTGTCAAGAGCACATGCTGGTCATAGCAAACATCCTTTTCAAACAATCCAAGAGATGACTCTACACACGGACATCATCAGATGGTCAATACCAAAATGAGATAATATTCTTTGCAGCCAAAGATGAAGAAGCCCTATATCATTAGTAAAAACAAGACCTGGATCTGACTGTAGCTCATATCATGAGCTCCTATTGCAAAATTCAGGGTTAAATTGAAGTAGGGAAAACCACTAGGCCATACACCTAAATATGACCTAAATCAATTTCCTTATGATTATACAGTGGAGGTGACAAATAGTTTTGAGGGATTAGATCTGGTAGACAGAGTACTTGAGGAACTACGGAAGAAGGTTCATAACATTGTACAAGAGGCAATGACCAAAACCATCCCAAAGAAAAAGAAATGCAAGAAGGCATAGTGGTTGTCTGAGGAGGCTTTACATATAGCTAGGAAAGAGAAGTGAAAGGCAAGGGAGAAAGGGGAAGATATACCCATCTGAATGCAGAGTTCCAGAGAATAGCATGGAGAGAGAGATAGGAAGTTCTTCCTAAATAAACAATGCAAAGAAACAGAGGAAAACAATAGAATCAGAAAAACTAGAGATCTCTTTAATAAAATTGGAGATAGAGAGGAAACATTTATTAATTTCTAGGATGGGCACAATAAAAGACAGAAATGGTAAGGACCTAATAGAAGCAGAAGAGATTAAGAAGTGGAAAGAATACACAGAAGAACATACAAGAAAGGTCTTAAAGGCCTGGATAACCATGATGGTATGGTGAGCTGATATGAATTTGTCGTGTTCACTCAGTCATGTCCAGCTCTTTGCGACCCTATGGACTGTAGCCCCCCAGGCTCCTCTGTCCATGGGATTTCCCAGGCAAGAATACTGGGGTGGGTTGCCATTGCCTTCTCCAAGGGATCTTCCCAACCCAGGGAATCAAACCCCAGTCTCCCGCACTGCAGTCAGATTCTTTACCATCCAAGCCACCAGGGAAGTGCCACTCTTGTAATTTTCAACCTCTCAGTTATCTGTTGATTGGTTTAAAAATCAAAAGGGCACAGACTACCTGGGCTGACCAATCAGAGCCCTCATCCCATGATTACTGTTGATTGGTCCTGATCAAATTATACCTTTGCCTAGGTATAAAGCCAGAGCCATCAGGACATTGGTCTGCATTTGGAGACCAGCTGCTGAGAGAACACTGTCTCTGTGAATCCTTGAATAGCTCCAGTTGGAATCAGGATTTTGTTGATCAGAGGTATGTCATTTTATTTCTATTTGTGCTTATAAGCAAAAGAGGTAATTTTTCTATTACAAGTTTTTTAAAGTTACTATATATATGTATATATACATATATAGAGAGAGTGAGAGAGAGAGAGATACACTGGGATATCATTTCCTTGTGTTTTTATTATTAAACTATTTTCTGACAAATGGAGCTAATTTTTTTCTTAATTTTTTTTTTTTTGGTAAAAATCACAAAAATTTTCGGGGAAAAGTACTTCATTTAGTTAACTGGGATCCAATGGAAATAAGATGGTTTCTAGAATTGGGTAAGGAGTAAGTCGATTAGAAGGAACTTGAAAAATGTGTGGGATCAAATTAAAGACTTTGATTGGATATGAGGATATTAGAATTAGGGTGGTGCTGACTGAGCTGAAACTGAGGTGGGACAGATAGAGCCAGGCTTTGAGCACAACCTTTTTTATTTAGACGCTGAATTCTTCAAGGAAACCATTTTCTGGGTTGTAGTGTTTCCTCATTTGGAATTAAGGTTTTAGATTAGCAGAAGGCAAGCACTTTTTTTTTGATGTTTGTCCTTTAAAATACAAAGATGAAAAAGACATTTTATATTAGAAAGCAACTTTTTCCCCTTGGTAAAATTCTCATTTTATGCATTTTAAGTACAAGGATTAAATGCATATGATTTTGACTTCTTCTTTGGAGGCATCTATTTGTTATTAAAGGAATTGAAACCTTTTTAATATTTCACTTCATAATTGATGTTAATTTGTATATGGGATCTATAGATATTGTATGCTAATCAGTGTTCAGAAACTTAGTTGATCCATATATTTCTAATAATCTGTTTGTGAATGCAATTTAATAATTGTACTTTAGTTGGAATGTTTCAGATGTTTACCCTTTAAGGATAATACTTGTTAGGAATGTGCACATTGGTATCTGTACTTTATTTCTTTCTCTGCCTTTTTTCACTTGGAATAATACCCTCCATGTCAACCAATGCTATTGCGAATGGAAAAATTTCATTCTTGTTTATCACTGAGTAGTATTCCACCAAATATCTATATCACATCTTCTGTATTCATTCAACCATGGATGGACACTATGGTTGTTTGCATATCTTGGCTATTGTGAGTAATGCCTCAAGGAACCTAGGAGGGCAGATATTATTTTGATATTCTGTTTTTATTTCATTTGGATATATACCCAGAAATGAGATTGCTGGATTATATAATAGTTCTATTTAAAATTTTAAAGAACCTCTCTACAGTTTTCCATAGTATGTACCATAACTGCACCAATTTACATTCCTGTTTACAAAGTATATTTTTGCCCTTAAATTCAAATTTTGAAATTAGGATTGCTATAAAATTTTGCTTTAAATCAGTTCCTTTTGTCATCTACTCATCTTCAGATATTCTGTATTTTCTTTAGGTTTGGCTTTGAAACTTCCATGAAGACACTTTTTGCCACAGTGAGCTGAGAAACTGCCAGGCACTCAAGCCTGTGAATCCAGGGAGGCCTCCGAGGCATTTACATCTCCAACCAAAGAAAGTAACAGAGCTGCAGACTGAGGCAGGACTTGGTTCAGGGAGCCTTCCTCTCTGGGAAACACCCTCTTTCCTTTGGCTATAGAATAAAGCATAGGGAAGAGGTTACTCCCTAATACTCTCAGGTACCCACAGCATACCCAAGACCCCGAGAGGCCACTGCTGATTATACTGCAGCCATGCAGGCTAAGCACTTTGGTTCCCAGAACCCAAGTTGTAAGATCATGACCTTCCACCCAACCATGGAAGAATATGCGGATTTCAACAAATACATTGCTTACATAGAATCGCAAGGGGCCCACCGAGCAGGCTTGGCTAAGATAGTTCCACCCAAGGAATGGAAAGCCAGACAGACCTACGACGATATTGATGATATCTTAATAGCCGCTCCGCTCCAGCAGGTGGTCTCTGGGAGGGCAGGTGTGTTTACTCAATACCACAGAAAGAAGAAAGCTATGACCGTGGCAGAGTACCGCCACTTAGCAAATACTGAAAAATACCAGACTCCGTTCTACTCCGATTTTGAGGAATTGGAGCGAAAATATTGGAAAACCCGCCTCTTTGAGTCCCCAATATACGGCGCAGACATCAGTGGCTCTTTATTTGATGAAAACACGAAGCAGTGGAACCTGGGACACCTGGGGACCATCCAGGACCTGCTGGAGCAGGAGTGTGGGGTGGTCATCGAGGGCGTCAACACCCCCTACCTGTACTTCGGCATGTGGAAGACCGCCTTCGCCTGGCACACGGAGGACATGGACCTTTACAGCATCAACTTCCTGCACTTCGGGGAGCCCAAGACCTGGTACGCGGTGCCGCCCGAGCACGGCCGGCGCCTGGAACGCCTGGCCGGCGCGCTCTTCCCGGACAGCTCGCGGGGCTGCGAGGCCTTCCTGCGCCACAAGGCGGCGCTCATCTCGCCCACGGTGCTCCGGGACAACGGCATCCCCTTCGGTCGGGTCACGCAGGAGGCGGGCGAGTTCATGGTGACCTTCCCCTACGGCTACCACTCGGGCTTCAACCACGGCTTCAACTGCGCCGAGGCCATCAATTTCGCCACCCCGCGCTGGATCGATTATGGCAAAGTGGCCTCGCAGTGCAGCTGCGGCGAGGCGCAGGTGGCCTTCTCCATGGACGCCTTCGTGCGCATCCTGCAGCCCGAGCGCTATGAGCTGTGGAAGCGCGGGCAGGACCGGGCAGTGATGAACCACGCCGAGCCCGCGGCGCCGGGCGGCCAGGAGCTGAGTGCCTGGAGGGAGGTGCACTCGCCCTGGGGAACCCGGCTCGCCTGCAACTCCCAGGAGCCGCGCCAGACCCCGCCGCGGAAGCCAGGTCCATCTCCAGATCACCACCCAACTGGCAGATGTGTTTCTCGTCGTCGTCCTCGGAAAAGGGGTACTCCAGAGCTGACTGTCCGACCCGGGCGAAGAGGAGCCTCTCCAAAGACTCAGATATGAGACGCAGCCCTGCCCTGCAGAGGGACCCTGGATGCAACAACCCAGCCGGTGGGCTCCAACGTCTTGCTAAGGCCTCCGAGTATGACTGCTCTTAGGAGAAGCCTTTGTACCCCACTGTTCTTGGGTGTGGAGATCCTCAAGACTGGTCAACACTTATATTTCAGAGCTTTGGGTATTAGCAGGTCATCAGTCTTGCAGGAGGGTCCCTGCTGTGTTGCTCCTGGAAGTATACTGGGTATTTTGAGTCTTTGATGTATTGGAAAAGTGTTCTCTGCCAGTATTTGTTCGCAACTATATTAAAGGTAACTAGGATGTTAACATCTGACTTGATTTCTGGTGTTGTTCAATCATTTGGGAGGTGTTTAGGCACTTTCTGAATTACTGTATCAAAACATTTTAAGTAAAAGTTATTTTTATGAGCTTGTTGCATTGTGTGGTGTTGATGAATAAGTTTGGGGTTGATTGTTGGGTTCAGGCTGACTGGATGGGTTGGGGGATTTGATTTGCAGCCATATATTAAGGATGAGGACTTGGTGGAAATCACCTGGTACTTGTCTGACCCAAGTTGCTAGGAGAGATGAACCAACATAGGATAAAAAACCATCATCTGAAAATCTTCTAACTCTCCCCTGCCTTTTCAATGCTGTGTGTCTATTTCACATGGTTAAGTCATGGATACATCCCAGTAAATGAATCCACACATAAATGAACAAGACAATTTCAAGTGGGCATACATTCTGTGCAGCAATGAAAGTCTAGTTCGAGTGGTAAGGAAATAATACTTCCTAGAGCAGGAGACATTTCCCAGTCCCAAATGACAAGAAGGGAGATCCAGAGCTGATTTCCACTTGGAAGAAACAGCGGTGTAACAGACTTACCATAGAGCTTGGTATTGTTTTTGCAGGATAGAAAATTATCAGACACTCCTTTGTATCTGGGGCAGACAAAGGGGGAGGCAGGATCTGGGGTATGTAGGACCTTGTAGCTCATGTCAAGTATTTGAGTTTGTTTAAATTGAAATGAGAAGTCATTGGAAGTTTAAAACAGCACTTGACATGATACCATTTCTCCATTTAAATAATCACCTTCGTTGTTCTGTGGACCATGTTAGGGACAGGAAAATGTAGTTGTGGGTGTATGAATGCTCAGTCATGTCCAACTCTTTGCCACTCTGTGGGTTGGAGTCTTCCAGGATTTTCTGTCCATGGGATTTTCCAAGCAAGAATACTGGAGCAGGTCTCCTGCATTGGCAAGTGGATGCTTTACCACTGAGACACCTGGGAAGTCCAGAATGTAGTTAGAACATCTAAATAGTACAGGTGATAGTTGATGTTTACTCAGTTAGGCCCTAATTATGAAAATGTGCAGAAGTGGTCAGAATCATTCCTGGAAATTTAAAATGATAGTTTGGATGCAGAAGGAAACATTTCAGAGATACAAACCACAGCTCTCTTCCCTCCCACTCTGCCCCAGAGAATTTCAGTAAGACTTTGGAATTTGAAGCACCATGTAAAACTAAAGGCTGGAGTCCTGGAAAAGTAAGGCTTGTTTGAAACTCTGAGGAGTAGCAAAAGCCCATAGGGCTTCCTCAGTAGCTCAGCGGTAAAGAATAAGCCTGCAATGCAGGAGACGCGGGTTTGATTCCCAGAGGAGGGCATGGTGACCCACTCCAATATTCTTGCCTGGAAAATCCCATGGACAGAGAAGCCTGGTGGGCTATAGTCCATGGGGTTGCAAAGAGTTGGGCATGACTGAAGTGACTGAGCACACATGCACAAAAGCCCATGTTTCATTCTTATCAACATGCAGCTAGGCAACTTTGTGGTCGCGTGTTCTGTGGAAAATTGAAGTTGAGAGAGTGAATTCATGGACCCGGGCACAGTGGAGGATGGTAGTAAGATGCTTGGCTGACAAGATGATTAAGGCTTGTTTTGAGATGGTGGAACCACAGGATGGATGAAGACTGGGATTACTTGGAAGACAGCAGTCCTAGAAAGCAGCAGGACCAGAGTAGATCTTTATGAGTAGGGAGTAAACTTTCATGTGATAAGTAACTGCAATATTGAGGGATTTTGGTCCTTTAATGTAGGAAAGTTTTGGCTACAGTACTGCAGAGTAATAAGGGACTCTGAAAAGTCTCTATGAGCCTGGTTCATATTGCTATTTTAAACTTTAGAAGCTGAAATTCTCCTTGCTATATTTCAGGAATATTATGATCTCTTCCCCTGTAGATGCATATCCTGGAAAACCTAAGCTAACAAAATTGGGAGTTTTGAAGGAAAAGAAACAAAAGTGATTTTCAGAAAATATTGCTCCCATTGTACTCCTTATGTTTTTCACTCACTTTCATACTTAAAAGAAAATTTTCCCTGCCCAATGAAGACAAGAAATATAAAAAATACAGTTTAGTTTTACCAATATACTGGTTCCTAAATTGGTCTTCCTGACCTAAGTAGACATTTCTCCAAAGACATACAAATGGCCAACAGGCACAAGAAAAGATGCTCAACATTTCTATTTATTAGAGAAATGCAAATCAAAACTACAACGAGATCACTTCACACCTGTCAGAATGGACATCATCAAAATATCTACAAATAATAAATGCTGGAGAGAGTGTAACCCTCTTACATGTTTGGTGGGCATGTAAAGTGCTTCAGCCACTATGGAGAACAGTATGGAAGTTCCTTAAAAAAACAAGAATAGAACTACCACATGATCCAGCAATCCCACTCTTAAACATACATCCAGAAAAGAGAAAAACTAATTGGAAAAGATGCATGTACCGCAGTGTTTATAGTAGCACTATTTATAATAGCCAAGATAGGGCTTCCCTCATGGCTCAGCTGGTAAAGAATCTGCCTGCAATGCAGGAGACCTGGGTTCGATCCCTAGGCTGGGAAGATCCCCTGGAGGAGGGCATGGCAACCCACTCCAGTATTCTGGCCTGGAAAATTTCCATGGACAGAGGAACCTTTCAGGCTGCAGTCCATGGGGTTGCAAAGAATCTGACACAACTGAGTGACTAAGCACAGAAGACAGGGAAACAATCAAGTTCCCATCAACAGATGAAAGGTTAAAGAAGTGGTGTATGTATAGACATATATATACACATAATGGAATATTACTCAGCCAAGAAAGAATGAAGTACTGTCACTTGCAATAACATGGATGGACCTAGAGAATATCATATTAAGTGAACACACAAAGAAAGGCAAATATATCACATATGTAATATAAAAAACAATACAAGTGAATCTATATACAAAACAGAAACAGACTCAGGGAAAACGAACTTGTGGCTGGTAGAGTGGAAAAGGAGCAGGAGAGGGATGGATTAGGGGTACAGGGTCAAAGATATACACAACTGTACATAAAATAGATAAGCAACAAGGATTTACTGCATGGTACCTGGAACTGTTGGAGAAGGCGATGGCACCCCACTCCAGCACTCTTGCCTGGAAAATCCCATGGACGGAGGAGCCTGGTGGGCTTCAGTCCATGGGGTCGTAGGAGTCGGACACGACTGAGCGACTTCACTTTCACTTTCCACTTTCATGCATTGGAGAAGGAAATGGCCACCCACTCCAGTGTTCTTGCCTGGAGAATCCCAGGGACAGGGGAACCTGGTGGGCTGCTGTCTATGGGGTCGCACAGAGTCGGACACGACTGAATCGACTTAGCAGCAGCAGCAGCAGCACCTGGAACTGTACTGCAGAATCCACCTGCAATGCAGGACACTCAGAGCTGTGGGTTCGATCCCTGGATTGGGAAGATGCCCTGGAGAAGGGCATGGCAACCCCCTCCAGTATTCTTGCCTGGAGAATCCTATGGACAGAGGAGCCTGACAGGCTACAGTCCATAGGGTCACAAAAAGTTGGGCATGACTGATGCAACTGAGCATTCACACACAGGGAACTATATTCAATATCTTGAAATAACATGAAGAAAACCTGAAAAAAACACGTATAACATTCACTTTGCTGTACATGTGAGTCTAACACAACACTGCACATCAGCTATTACATTTAAATTTAAAAAATTAATCTTGAAAGGATCAGGAGCTGGGAGTGGTAATGAATGGGACTCATCAAGTGATTCTATTCAAAATTCTGTTTTACTTCATGTGGATGGACACACTCAATTTGGACACTCTCAATCTGGACTGCTCTTCTCAGGACAAGATGCCCATAGCCAGCTGTTTCTCCATGTCCAAGAGGTTTTTGCTAAACTTAATCTTGGAAAAACAAGACCACTGACAATGAAAATTATATACAAGCAAGAATAGAACCACCTTTGTTCTCATTGCCATGATCTCTTTTAGGCTCCTCTCCACTCCTGGAGAAGGCAATGGCATTCCACTCCAGTACTCTTGCCTGGAAAATCCCATGGACGGAGGAGCCTGGTAGGCTGCAGTCCATGGGGTCGTGAAGAGTCAGACACAACTGAGCGACTTCCCTTTCACTTTTCACTTTCATGCATTGGAGAAGGAAATGGCAACCTGCTCCAGTGCTCTTGCCTGGAGAATCCCAGGGACGGGGGAGCCTGGTGGGCTGGTGTCTATGGGGTCGCATGGAGTCGGACACGACTGGAGTGACTCAGCAGCAGCAGCAGCCACTTCTGAGAAATAACAACCACGAGTTCAGTGTATATTCATCAAATGTTTAACAGACATCTAGGACATCAAAAGCAGTATGTTTCACATGGTTTTGTCAATGTATCCTCACCATCACCTCTTTAAACCGTCAGTGTTGCAGGGACTTCTCCGGTTGTTCAGTGGTTAAGAATCTGCCTTGTAATGCAGGGAACATGGGATCAGTCCCTGGTCTGGAAGGATCCCACATGCCACAAGGCAACTAAGCCCATGCGCCACACTGCTGAAACCTGCCCGATGAGAAGCCTGCACGGGGCAGTGAAGAGTAAAAACTAGAGAAAGCCCATGTGGCAGTGAAGACCCCGTGCAGCCAAAAATACTAAACAAATATTTTTAAAAGTCAATATTACAGTTACAAGGCCCAAATTATTATATATAGATCCTAGTCAGTTCAATAGAGTCAACTAGATTGGTTTAATTTTTTAAATTTTATTCACGGTGCTGCAGATAGACAGGATGATAATTTCTAAAGCTTTGTGAATTCAGACAATGCTTTTTACACAACAGCTTTGTACCTAGGATTACTGGTTTGCATTCATGCTCATTTTGAACTTTCTAGGAAAAGCCAGATTACCCTCCAGTTTCCATCACTGTTGACAGTACAGGAGGGTCCTGGTTTCTCCATCTCTTGACCCACATTCTACACTGTCAGACCTAATCTAAATGGGCAACAGATAGCATTTCATTGCTTTCCCCTGACTACTAGTGATACTGCACACCTCGTGTTGATTGGCCATTTGGATTTCCTCTGTTGTGAATGACCTAAGGCTCTGTCCAATTTTTTCTTGGATTGACTATATTTTGTTGTTGCTATGTAAGACATATGTGATATTTAGGATACTAATTCATTGTCAGTTTCATGTATGATGAAAAACTTCTAGAATGTAATTTCTTTTAATTTTTTTACATCGTTTTGTCAGGGTTCTTCAGATTAGTAAAACTGATATGAGATGCATACAGCTCTTATTAGAGGAATGTGTTTACCCAGTACGAGACATCCCCTGATCTGTCAGATGGATCATCTGCAACAGGCCGTACCAGGAATATGACCTGGGTCTGGGTTCAAAAGCTTGGGGACCAGGAGTGCCCATGTCAAGTGTCCCACAGCAGGCAAATGGATGTGTCTGCTCAGCAGAGAGAGCAAACTTGCCTTTCTTCTGCTCTGTTCTATTCAGGCTCTCTGTGGTTTACATGGTCCCATCTGTTGATGAAGGCAATCTTTACTCAGTCTACTGCTGCAAATGCTAAGCTCATCCTGGGACAGCCAGGTGGACACAGCAGAAGTGATGCTTTACCAGTAATCTGGGCATCTGGGTTGACGTCCTTTAGGATTGACTGGTTTGATCTCTTTGCTGTCCAAAGAGATTCTCAGGAGTCTTCTCCAGCACCATAATTTGAAAGCATCAATTCTTTGGGGCTCAGCCTTGTTTATGGTCCAACTCTGACATCTGTACATGACTACTGGAAAAGTCATAGCTTTGATTATATGGACCTTTGTTCGCAAAGTAATATCTCTGCTTTTTAGTACACTGGCTCTAGCCCCTACCCTGGCACTTCCCTGGTAGCTCAGACAGTAAAGAATCTGCCTGCAATGCGGAAGACCCAGGTTTGATTCCTGGGTAAGGAAGATCCATCCCCTGAAGAAGGGAATGGCTACCCACTCCAGTATTCTTGCCTGGAGAATTCCACAGAGGAGCCTGACAGGCTACAGTCTATGGGGTCACAAAGAGATGGACAAGACTGAGTGACTAACACTTTCACTTTTTTCTTCTAGATTTGTCAAAGCTTTTCTTCCAAGGAGCAAGTATCTTTTAATTTCATGGCTGCAGTCACCATCTGCAGTGATTTTGAAGCCCAAGAAAATTAAATCTGTCACTGCTTCCATTTTTCCCTCATCTATTTGCCATGAAGTGATGGGACAGGATGCCAAGATCTTAGTTTTTAGAATGTTGAGTTTCAAGTCAGCTTTTTCCCTTTCCCTTTTCATCCTCATCAAGGGGCCCTTTTATTCCTCTTTGCTTTCTTGCATTAGAGTAGTATTATCTACACATCTGAGGTTGTTGATATATCTCCCAGCAATCTGGATTCCAGCTTGTGATGAGTCATCAGGTAAGACTAACTATAAGGTACTCTTCAATTGCTGCTAGACAAATTGCTAATTTCTTTTTGGCTATTTCTTAGGATATTTGCTTGGTTTGACTTTTAACCAAGTTTCTTTGTTCCTGGCAAGATTGGTTTAAAAATCAAAAAGGGACAGAAAAAAGTGTTGACCAATCAGAACCCTAATCACATAATTACTGTTGATTGCTGCTGATCAAATTATACTGTTTCCCAGGTATAAAGCTAGAGCCATCAGGACATGGGCCTGCATTTGGAGTCCGGTTCCCAGGAGAACAGTGTCTCTCTGGGTCCTTGTATAGCTGCAGTTGGAATCAGGATTTTGTTGATAGAAGGTAGGTCCCTTTACTTGTGTTATTTGTGCTTCTGAGGGAAGGAGTTATTTTCTTACCACAAGTTTTAAAAAGCAACTTTTGTTATGCACATACACACACATAGACGGAAAGAGAAAATTATACACTGGGATATTGTTTCCTTGAGTTTTATTTTTAAACAATTTTCCAACTTGTGGAGTTTATTTTCTTCTTATATTTTCCTAGTAAATTGCAAAGATTTTCAGGAAAAAAAAACACCTGATTTGTTGATCCAATGGGAATAAGAGGGTTTCTAGAACTGGGAAAGGGGTGAGTCAATTGGAAGAGACTTGAAAAACATGTGGCTTCCCTGGTTCAGATGGTAAAGAATCCTCCTGCACTGAAGGAGACCTGGGTTCGATCCTTGTGTCAGGAAGATCCCCTGGAGAAGGGAATGGCAACCCACTCCAGTATCCTTGCCTGGAGAATTCCTTGGACAGAGGAGCCTGGAAGGCTACTGTCTATGGTTTTGCAAAGAGTCAGACACAACTGAATTGACTAACACTTTCTGAAAAACATGTGTGATCAGATTAGAGATTGGATATAAGGGTATTAGAATTAGGGTGGTGCTGATTGAATTGAAATTGGAGTGAGGCATATAGAACTCAGCATGTTTCATTTAAAGGTTGAATCCTTCAAGGAAAACATTTTCTGCGTTGTAGTGTAACATCATTTGGAATTAAGATTTTAGACTAGACGAAAGCAAGAACTTTTTTGACTATCTTTTTTTCCTTTGAGGAATAAAGATGGAAAAGATGACATTTTATATCAGAAGGCAACTTTTTTCCCGGATAAAATTCGCATCTATTTATGCATTTAAAGTACAAGTATTAAATGCATGTAATTTTTAGATTTCTTCATTAGAATTATGCATTTCTATTATTAAAGGGATTGAAATCTTTTTACTGTTTCACTTTATAATTGATTATTAACTGGTGTATATGATCTATAGATTTTGAATGCTAATCAGTATCTAGAAACTTGGTTGAACTTTTTATTTCTAATAATTTGTCTAACAAAGCGAATTACTGATTAGATTTTAATTAGAATGTTTCAAATGTCTACCCATTAAGGATAATGCTAGTTAAGAATGTATAAACTTGTGTTCTGTACCTTTTTTGCCTGCTTTTGTTTACATAGGCACTCTTTCTATTCATGGTAGATTTTTGCTGCATCCCCTAATTTACCATAATAAGATTTGCGATTTGCTTGTACTTTTCTATTTATTCTTCACCTTCATGGTTTTACACTTTTAATGGTCTATGAATTGCTTTTTGGTTTCAGTCATCTATTTCTATTGGGTGTATGTTTTCTTTTGCAAATGTTTCAGCTTATATCTTTGTTTTCCTTTCCCTAATTTCTTTCAGGTTAAACCATCCCATTTCTTGAATTGAATGTTTAACTCATTTATTTTCAGACTTGCTTAATTTCCTTTTAGTTCAGTTAAATATTTCTCTTTTTCTGTCTTATGATTTGCCCTAATTTATTATTTTTAATTTTCAGCTTTATTACTCTATAATTGACATATAAAATTGTAAAATATCGAGATTTGATTGTGGTGATTTGATATACATTATGAAAGGATTACCCCCGGCATCTAGTTAACACAATTACCTCATATATTTCATTTTTGTTTTTTGGCTGTACCACACAGCCTGTGGGATCTCAGTACTCTGACCCAGGTGTGGATCTCATCAGTGTCCTCGGGAAGAGGGACCCAGGGAAGCGACTGTCCTGGCCCGGGTTAGGAGGAGCCTCTCATCAAACACGGCGCACACATCTCTGGAGCTCGAAGCTCAGTTTCTGTTTGCTGACGCCCCTTCGATGGACAGCCCTGCCCTGCTGAGCCCTCGGCTCCAGCATCCTGCTAAAGCTTCCGGATGCTGCTGTGCTCCTGATCTTCAACCCTTGGGTCCCCCTTTGGATCCTGGAAATCCAATGCACCCCGGCCCGTGCCTGCGATCGCTGGAGGGTATTGCAGCCGGTGACCTTTACGGCGCCCCCTTGATTCCTCCCAACGTCAGTGAGACTCTGACCGCGTTCCCCAGAGACGCTGCTAGGACCTGCAGGGCCCCCATAAACTTGGGTGAGGTGGTAAGGTTGGACCACTCTTATGCCTCTAAGAGTCTGGCACCAGCTGCAGAGACCAGAGTCTCCAGCATCTTTGACTATGATCCCCTGGGGCTAAAGCTAGAGGCACTTGCATCTCTTGAGTCCTGTGACGAGCTCTCCACCAATGGATGGTCTTCAATCTGTGAGCCCATGACTACTGAAGAATTTGCCAAATGTGACTCTCGGGGATTTTTTTTTAACTCTGTGTCTGTCTGCTTAGTCGCTCAGTCCTGTCCATCTCTTTGTGACCTCATGGACTGTAGCCCACCAGGCTCCTCTGTCCATGGAATTCTCCAGGAAAGGATACTGGAGTGGGTTGCTATTCCTTTCTCCAATGGATGTTCCTGACCCAGGAATTGAACCCAGGTCTCCTCCATTACAGACAGATTCTTTACTGTCTGAACCACCAGGGAAGCCCTTTGTAACTGTATTGATATTTGTTAAAGCTGTTATCCCAATGTATATCCACAAAACAAAGAAAGGTAAAATCCTTAAAATATATTTTTAAATCCAGCATTATCTCCTAAAGGAAAGTGACCTTTCAACAACTAGTCCACTCTTTTGCCTAGTATAACTTCTTTATTTACACTCCTTTCTGCCTACATTTTTTATTTTGTACAGCTTCTTGGTGCTTTCTGCTAGACTGAATGCTGCCAAGTTTGAATTGTATTTTGCATAAGTAAACTCTTCAATTTTTTAATATGCCTCAGTTTATCTTTCAACAATCTAAAGCAGAGTAATCCAGAAAAGTTAAAAGTAAATGAATCAACAAAATTATACTAAGAAAAATACAAACAGAAAGCAGAAGTCATGAATCTTAGTGTCAGAGAAAATAGAATTGACTCTCAAAGGTATATGAAAGGGCTCTAAAGGCTACATCTCACCATAAATGTATAACAGTCATGAATGCCCAGGCAACTTTGATAAAGTTTAAATTATAGAAAATCAAACAAGTTGGAAGAAACATTAAAAATAGGAGAATTTAAATTACTTAATGTGATATTTTGATTTATACTATGAAATATATGTTTGGTCCTCATTTCAATTTCTGATTGATAGCTCCTAAAACCCTTGGAATTTCCGAAGTAAATAAAGTTACATTTTATGATTTTGTTACCTTACTGTGGTAGCTATTAAACTGCCCCTAAGTCACTTAAGCATGGTTCCCCTAGCTGTTTGCTAAGGGAACCAACCCTACAATTAGAGGATTGGAATTTTTCAGCCCCACCCTAGACTTTCAAGGAGGAGGAGGGGCTGGAAATTGAGCCAATCACCAATGGCCAATCATTTAATCAATCATGCATATGTAATAAAACCTCCATAACCCCCCACCCCTTCCAAAAAAGGACAAAGTTTGGGGAGCTGCTGGGTCAGTAAACCTTTAGAGAATTGGGGACAGTATTGCACCTAGAGAGGGCCTGGAACCCCGTTTCACCTTATGTTGTGCAAGAGAGGAAAAAATGGACAGACTTAGGTGGCTTAGAAGGTAAAGCATCTGCCTGTTATGCAGGTTCGATCCCTGGGTCGGGAAGATCCCCTGGAGAAGGAAATGACAACCCACTCCAGTATTCTTGCCTGGAAAATCCCATAGACAGAGGAACCTGGCAGGCTACAATCCATGGGGCCTCAAAGAGTCGGACACAACTGAGCGACTTCACTTTAAGGATGTAGAAAACTTCAACAGCATTAACCATAAGGTAGAATTTATGTATCCGATAATAGAGGACTCCTTTTTGTCAATGCAAAAGGGTCAATCACAAAAATTGACAATAAATACATTTAGATGAATCAGATCAGATCAGTCACTCAGTCGTGTCCGACTCTTTGCGACCCCATGAATTGCAGCACGCCAGGCCTCCCTGTCCATCACCAACTCCCGCAGTTCACCCAGACTCACGTCCATCAAGTCAGTGATGCCATCCAGCCATCTCATCCTCTGTTGTCCCCTTCTCATCTTGCCCCCAATCCTTCCCAGCATCAGAGTCTTTTCCAATGAGTCAACTCTTCATATGAGGTGGACAAAGTACTGGAGTTTCAGCTTTAGCATCATTCCTTCCAAAGAAGTCCCAGGGCTGATCTCCTTCAGAATGGACTGGTTGGATCTCCTTGCAGTCCAAGGGACTCTCAAGAGTCTACTCCAACATCACAGTTCAAAAGCATCAATTCTTCCTCGCTCAGCTTTCTTCACAGTCCAATTCTCATATCCATACATGACCACTGGAAAAACCATAGCCTTGACTAGACAGACCTTTGTTGGCAAAGTAATATCTCTGCTTTTGAATATGCCATCTAGGTTGGTCATAACTTTCCTTCCAAGGAGTAAGCGTCTTTTAATTTCATGGCTGCAGTCACCATCTGCAGTGATTTTGGAGCCCAGAAAAGTCTGACACTGTTTCCACTGTTTCCCCATCTATTTGCCATGAAGTGATGGGACCAGATGCCATGATCTTCGTTTTCTGAATGTTGAGCTTTAAGCCAATTTTTTCACTCTCCACTTTCACTTTCATCAAGAGGCTTTTTAGTTCCTCTTCACTTTCTGCCATAAGGGTGGTGTCATCTGCATATCTGAGGTTATTGATATTTCTCCTGGTCCTTAGGTGAATAGAAAACACTAATAAATTCTGAAGTAAGAAAGAAGGTCAAACTCTAATTATCATGCAATAAAACTAGAAATTAACTGTAAAAATCAAGAAATACAGAAGTCTTTCCTGGAAACTAAAAAATTCTCAACTAAAAGAACTGTAGGTTAGAGGGATATAAACCACAATAGTTAATCCCCTGGAGACAAGCACATAGAATAAATATTTGTTAAATGTATAAGTGGGCTTCCCTGGTAGCTCAGCCAGTAAAGAATCTGCCTGCAATGTGGGAGACATGGGTTCAATCTCTGGGTTGGGAAGATTCCTTGCAGGAGGGCATGGCAATCCACTCCAGTATTCTTGCCTGAAGAAT